>NC_044302.2:19027060-19627060 GCF_004027225.2 Strigops habroptila
AAGAAGATCCTGGCGCCAATGGTCCGAGTGGGAACATTGCCAATGCGTCTTCTCGCTCTGGACTATGGTGCTGATATCGTGTACTGTGAGGTATGAAGGATGAGCAGATGAGGGTGCATTAACTGATAACGAAATTGTACAGAAAAGTACTAGTAGACTTTGTTTATTGTAGAACTTTTTCCTTCTACACATATTTTTCCTTAGAAAAACAGGGGAAGGTTTCTGGCTTAAGGTGTTTCCCTTTGAGCAGTCCTCAAGTTACACAAACCCATATTTTAAGACTGTTTAATAATCTCAGTTCATTTAGACAAGACACTCACCATAATTTCCTCACATTCTACTGGGTTTTGGTTATTGCTGGTATTTGGTTTTGTTTGGGTTTATGTTTTCGAGTCACAACATTGAAGGAAGCTTTAGGCTAACATACTGCCTCACATGGTTAGTTATGCTGTGCTAACCCAGAGCATCCATTGTATACTCCTCACAGTGCTGCTGTCATTGTTGCTTAACTGCTTTCCTTAAAGCTGACTGAAGTTGAGACTCCAGTTTGCTGCAGGTATTACTGGTAAGGACTGCTCTGTAACTAGAGGTACTTAGTCTTCACTGTCCTTGTTGTTACAGTACATCAGTATTCCCATTTTCCCCTGCAGCATGATTATTAGCTCTTCTTCCATTGCACCAGTACAAGTTACATGACTCAGTTCAAAGAAAAAAATACAGAGATAAACATGACATAAACATACCTTAAATACTGGTGTTCCTGGAGAATATTAGATCTATACCAATAGAACAGACTGAAACAAACTATGAGAATCTGTCATTTACAATGTTTTCCAAGAACCTCCACAGCAGTAATCTTGTGAGTTTGCTTACTGCTCTCTTTGGGGGGAGAAGGGAAAGATTTGTTCTGAGAGACAATATGCTGTTTTTATCTTGGCCACAGCTCACCTTTTGACTCTAGCTTCTAGAATTACAAGTAATATTTAATTAGTTGGATCAGGTCCATGTGAAATAGTTATTGCTGAACAACTCAGAAGAACTCTCAGAATGCAGTAGAATAGTTGCTGCTGTCTAATACAAAATTGGGAGTAATAACATGTGTTTTTCTTCTTTGACAAACAATAGTTAACTGCTTTCCCAGTTTTTGAATTATGACCTCTGCTTTATGTGGGATTAAGTGAGAATACTTTTTTTTTTTATTCTCTGGGAGGCTAACTATAGATCATTATTGTGGTTTAAGCCTAGCTGGTAACTCAGCACCATGCAGCCGCTCGCTCACTATCCCCTTCTTCCCCCAACCTCCAGGCGGGGTCAGAGGAGAATCGAAAGAGTGTAAACCCCACGTGTTGAGATAAGAACAGTCCAGTAACTAAAAAATAATATAAAACTAATAATAATAATAACAATAAGGGAAGTAACAAGGGAGAAAGTATAAAATTAAAAAGGGAAGGGAAAAAACCCAATAAACACACGTGATGCACAACACAATTGCTCACCACCGCTGACCAATACCCAGCCCGACCCGAGAAGTGATCGATCCTTTCCAGCTCACTCCCACCAGTTCCTATATGGGCATGATGTGCTGTGATATGGAATACCCCTTTGGCTAGTTTGGGTCAGGTATTGTGTCTCTGCTGCCTTCTAGCTTCTTGTGCCCCTCCTCACTGGCAGAGCACAGGAAACTGAAAAGTCCTTGATCAGGGTAAGCAATACTTAGCAACAACGAAGATGTTGATGTGTTATCAGCACTGTTCTCAGACTAAAGCCAAAACACAGCACTGCACCAGCTACTAAGAAGGAGAAAAATAGTTGTTGCACTAAACCTAGGACATTCATAAATAGAGAAATCACAGGCAGAGTTACAGTATCTAGAAGTCTTAGACACTAAAAATGAGTGAGGCTTCAGACAGCCATGGTACTTTCCAGCATCTCTTACACTTACTAGTAGCAAAGAGCCTTGTTACTGAGCAGCTACTGGATTTCTAACCACAGATGTGACAGGGCCATTGTGTAGGAAATCGATGGAAGGTAGTAATGTAGAAATTGTTGATTTAAATAAAAAAAAACCAGCTCACAACCAAGCCACACACATAAAGGTATTGCTTTGCTTACTGTTGAAGTCACAGGATATGAGAAGTTGTTTAATTCAGTATTGTAAACTGTATAGCTAAAGCATTTTTCTTCTTCACACACACTTTTTGCCACAATACCAGAGGAACAGTACCTCAAGAGAGGAGACTCTCAAAGTAATTAAGTTGCAGTATATAGCAAAACCTGTAGTGTGAAAGTTAATCCTGTAACCAAAAACCTGTGGTAGTTTTTCTCATCTTGCCTCAGGAATAAAGTCTCCTTACATTGTCTGCCACCTTCCCCACATTGCAGTGGAGAGACAGGAGAGTTAAGATGCCTTTGACATGGATTAGTGCTTACAGTTAGATAACTGTCTTAACAGATTTTGTCAGAAAAACTATGCTTTGTAGGTTTTCATCAGAACTGACAAGATAGCATAAAATATTGCTGTTTAAGGCAAATATACTGCAGTTGTTTGCAATAGAAAAGTAGGGATAACTACATTTTGTAACTTTATTTCTGTAAGGTAAAGTTTCATTTTCTGATTTATCCTTTTGTTTTACTATTTCCCTTCCAATCCCCTCCACGTTTTTGAACTCAAAGCTGTTTTCAAAGTTAACATGAACAGTACCTGAAGAGGAGCATTAGTTTAAAAACTTGCATTAAAAGCATTACTCATAAGACCTATAGTCTTATGACCTACAGATTGAGACTAGCCTAGTTTGTTGCATGTTTATCTCTTACCTGTAAATCAGTAGGTCTTGTCTTGTTTGCTAAAGCAGAGATTCTGTAATGGACTAAACTTCTTCAAGTAACTAACACTTATAGCATGGGAGGGGTTTTTTCCCCTTTAATTTATATAGCAGTTGGATTAACAGCTGCATATTTCAACAGCTAACAAGTTATATTAGTTCAGGCTATAGCCTTTTGTCAGTTAAAGGCAGTCCTTAATAAGTTGAGTTGCATAAATCTGCAGTTAAGCTAATGTATGTAGATTGAAGTTCTGGGCTTTTTCTAAAGGAAAGGCAGAAATTCTAGAAGGATGGTTACTGTAGGCTAGGTTCTCTAGTGAGGGTCAACACAAAGCTTCGTTTTGTCTTTTAATAAATGCAGAGAACTGTTCAAGCTCTGGGTTGCAGTAAGGAAGTCTTAAAGGCTAATACTGCTATTTTGTTCACCTACGTGTTTGGCCAGTACAAATCTACACTGATTCTTTAGGTGGTCTGTTGCTAAAGTGTTATGTTATCTTACCCTTCTGCTTCAGGTGCTTTGTTTCTGTCTTGTTAGATAGGTATTAGGAAAAAAATGGTTCTTCATAGAATTACGTGAACATATTCATATGTTCAGATTTTGAAACTTCATTTGATATTTTGAAACTTCAATTGAGCAAGTTATATAGTTAAAATCTTGTTTTCATTTGCATTCTTTTTTTATATTTGGTACTTCCAGATATTCTTATTTAATAAAATGGGCAACTGCTTAGGACTGGGTGGCTTAAACACTTCAACTCACTTAGATATTTTTATTATTTCTTCTCAGGAGCTGATTGACATAAAGATGCTGCAGTGTAAGAGGGTTATAAATGGCAAGTATAGCATTTATTTTGTTAATATCTGTAAACATTCTTTTGGCTAGATAAAAGGTAATTATTTTTCTGAAGTAATTTTGAGGTATCATTTTAATGATACCTCATTACAATGCGGTATCAGTTTATGTAATCTCTCTAAAGTATGACTAGGGACTCAAAAGGAGCTTTTGAAGCACTGCCTTACACCTGTCTGCTGCTCTACAGTTTCAAACTTTCAGTTTCCCTTCTTTAGGAATTTTAATAGTTCAGTTAGTGTCTTTCAGAGAAAGCGTAAACTTTTTTTTGAGAATAGGGCTCTTGTATTAGTAGCTGACTCTTTTTTCTAGTGCCCTAATACAAGGTCTTTCTCTACCATTAACTTAGTTTATTACAAGGATTTGATGAGTATTCTGGTAAAAAACTGAGTCACTGAGCGTGCAGGTATAGGCCTTCTAAAGTTAGACTTTATAATTTTAGCTGGTGGAATTATGTCTTCTTTTTTTTATTAATAAAAATGGGATTGCTGTTGGAAATCCAAAACTAATGTTTCAGCATTATGCTTCCTGGCATCAGGTGAGAGAAACTAGTAGGTGGAAAAGACAGGACGTTAAAATTCCAGTGCATTGTTTAAAATGTCAAAACTTTAATTTTATGTGGGTTAAAAAGACAAATAATGAAATTGTAATTAACAGATAACCATCTCAGTTCTGTATCTACATACTGGCTTCAGCTTCTCTATTGCCTCATGTCCTATTACACTAAACAGTAAAAACCTGTTGTTTTATTTTTGTTGTTTGGTTGGTTTGTAGGGTTTTTATGGGTTTTGTTTGTTTGTTTGGGGATTTTTTAGTTTGTTTGGGGGTTTGTTGGTTTGGGGTTCCTCCCCCCCCAGAATTTTACATGTATATGTGCTAATATAAAATCTGAGCAAAACTAATATTAGATACAAAGGCATTTAGTTTTTTGAGAAAAGTTTGGTGATGTCCAATTAAAATTCATTTGGACTGCAGTAGAGACAGTTTTCAATCACAAGTCTTTATAAATGTTAGCCATTTATGACATTATAATATACACAGCTTTTAATCTACTGCAGTAAGGAAGCAAAACATACAAAATCTCACTGTTTGTCATTTTTTTTATTAACTTGAGGTCCATGGGCTAGATTTGGCCTAAAATGATTTTCACAGGGAAGCTCTTAAAAAGATATCTTTGAAACCTCCCCAGCTGAGTGGCATCAGGAGCAGTTGCTTGTAGTGTCCCTGTTGGGGAACAGAATTCCACTACAAATCTTTTTTTTTTCCTACTGCCCCTTTCCAGAAGTGGTACTGTTACATTCATTGTGGCTGATTCATCATTAGACTTGTTCTGGGTCTGACGCTTTCTCAAGAAACAGGCTAGGGATGATTAGGGAGTGCTAAGGGAAGGAACAGTAATGTGCAAGAAATGTGCTGCAAGGACATGAACAGGGTAGGATGCCATTAGTTCTGCTGTTCACAGAAGACTTACTTGGTAGCATTTTGTTTATATACAAATTACATAGTCATCTGACTTGCTTTATGATGACATTTGTGTATGATTTTTGTCTGGTTTATCTGCTTCTCATTTCATATAGAAGTACTTGAAACGGTGGACTTCGTTGCACCTAATGAAAGAGTTGTTTTCAGAACCTGTGAAAGGGAGAGGCACTGTGTTGTCTTTCAAATGGTAAGAAACCAACCACAGGTACTCTGCTAGTAACAACATAGTTAAGGTAGTGCTAGTAACGTTAATCCAAGTCTAAAGCAGCTCTCTGTATTGTAGACTATCAGTTTCTTGATGCTTCAGGTGGAGGTAAAGTTTAACACCAGATGTGTTGCAGAATTTCTGTTCTGTGATCAAGATGCTGCGTTGTAAGCTCCCCATACAGCTGTTTTCGGAAGAAGTGATTAAGATGAATTCTGTGCTCTGTTGACAGCAGCTTGGTTTTGTAATAGGTATCTTTGATACTTTTCCAAATGTACCAGAAATAAATTATGCTGCTGTTTGATCATGTGTTTAAGTCTTACACTGTTCAGTAAACAGTCTCACAGAAAAGACTGAAAGAAATGGCATTGTTTAGTGTAGATAAGAGAGGAGTAATGTCTGCATATAACAAATGGATTAAAGGCTGCCAGACAGAAAAAGATAGTCATTTACTTTTGAGACCTCTTTATGTAGGACAAGAGGTGATAGGGGTTGGTGGAAGGTAGGGAGTGGGCTACATTAGATACTGAAAAAGACTTTTTTCAATGGCAGTAACAGCCCTGGAATATGTTGCTTGTAGAGTCTGTAGAGTTATGAATAATGGAGCTTCTTAAGAACGATAAGTAAATATCTAATGGTGATGGGCTTAGACCATTTGATTCTGCTGTAGGTTAAAAGAGGGGACAAACCTCTCTGGATCCCTTTTTGCATCACCTTTTGTCATTCAGTGGCTGACTTTAGTACATGTTTTAGCTAAATATTTTAACTAGCCATTATGCTGTGAATGGGTTTCTGTCACTCATACTAAATGTTTAGAGCAACTATAGTTATACACATGTGCAAGTGAGTGCATTTATTTTATTAATTTGATCATATTTTATAATTATAAATCCTCTTGCTCTTACCAACAGGGTTCAGCAGATGCTGAAAGAGCCCTAGCAGTAGCTAAGCTTGTGTAAGTCATCTTCTCTCACTCCTTCCTACCATGGGTTGGTTTGTTGTTTGGTTGGTTTGGTTTTTTTAGTAGAGGAGTTGTTTTGGAGACATTTTTTTATGAGAGGATCAAGGTAGGTCTTGATAGGACCCAGAAAAGTTCTGTAGGGGCTGCACAGTGCAGTGTAGCATCACAAAAGGCCAGTGATAAAAGTGCAACTTCTATTTAAAATTCTTGCTCAAAGCAGAAGCTTCGTAAGTTTTTTACTGGGATTGATGGTTTTATGTTGGTGCAGTGTGTCCTTGATGTCTCCAGTATGAAATTTCCCTGGGTATTGCACAACTGCAAGTAAGACCAATATGCCTGAAAATGTCTCCTACTGCTTGTGGTTTGAAGTCCCCAGGAAAGTATTGTGCAGAAATAAAAAGTGTGTCTCAAACCTATTTAAAAGGTGTTTTTAAGCCTCCATTTTAAATAGATGAAAGTTTCAATAGGACTTGCTTTAGTGATAGTGGTGAATTTAGTGGTGGATATACTTATATATACTTAATCCTGTATAAACATATTGAAGATGAGTTTTTGCAGCTTTTGCACAACACTGGTGTCATGGTTTAAGCCCATCTGGTGACTCAGAACCCAGCAGCTGCTTGCTCACTCTCCCACTTCTTTCTTCCCCTGCTCCTGGAGGGATGAGGAGGAGAATCTAAAGAATGTAACTCCCAGGAGTGGAGATAAGAACAGTCCAGTAACTAAGGTATAATACAAAACCACTGCTGCTACCACCAATGATAATAATGATAAGGTAAACAACAAAGGGAGAGAATGCAATCACTCACCACCCGCCAACCAATACCCAGCCCAGCCCAAGCAGCGATCTGGCCTTCCGGGTAACTCCCCCCGGTTTATATACTGGGCATGACGTGCCATGGTATGGAATACCCCTTTGGCTAGTTTGAGTCAGGTGTCCTGTCTCTGCTTCCTCCCGGCTTCCCCTCCTCCCTGGCAGAGCATGAGACTGAGAAAGTCCTTGGTTGGAGTAAACATTACTTAGCAACAACTAAAAACTCCGGTATTATCAGCACTGTTCCCAGACTAAAGTTGAAAACACAGCTCTGCACCAGCTACAAAGAAGGAGAAAAGTGACTGCTACTGCTGAACCCAGGACAACTGGTCATTGAAACCTGTGGACTAACCGATCTTTAGGCCACTGTTAAAATAAATATGTAACTTCTTACGTAAGTGAGAAGCTAAAAATTCAGAAGTCCAAATAAAAACCTTAAATTCTCATTCAAGCCTTAATGATGAAAGAAGTTTCCTGGAAAGATGCCTATTTCCTGATTCTTGTTCTAATATGCTAAAAAATATTTTAATTGTTTCTTCTCTTTCAGAGAGAATGATGTAGCTGGTATTGATATCAACATGGGATGCCCAAAGGAATATTCTACTAAGGTTACTTTTAAATAAGCTTTTTCATTCTTGGAAATGCAGAATACGTATTCTGGTTTTTTTGAGTTGAACAAATTTAAGCAGTAAAGTTTTCATGCAGATGAACTTGAATTTATTTTTTGCAATAAACAAAAGATTCTTGAGGTTGTCATGACTCTAAGACAGTAAAATAATACTCTATTAGTAATCTCCCTTAAGAATAGGTTTGGTTATGTAATTAAACATACCATATCCTTAAGCGAGTAAGCATGTATGAAGTTTGTAAGTTCAGGTTATTGTGGAGGTGTACCACGGGCAGGTGGTGGTTGTATTTGCTGTCAAAACAACCACTGAATATTGAGAAAAACATAGTGAGGTTGTTGAATTTTATTACTGTACAAAGTTCAGAATTCTGAAAACTCTTGTCAGGCTGTGTAAGGTGGGATAAAATAAAGGGTTTTTTAGGGTTTTTTAGCACCTTTCTGAGGTCACTAATTTGTTGAATGAGTGAAATATGTTCTGCTTAGCTTTATTAAAAATAGGAATCACAATTTGTCATGTGAGCAAGTAAACATTGGCAACTTATCAATGCTGAGTTCAATTATTGGTTAGTTTTAAGTGAGAGGAGGGTAGATCAGTTAAAACTTGATTTTTTTTGAGTTAAACACATGCAATTCTAGCTTAGTCCTTTATCATCTGTGGCTAAACAGGGTAGTCAAGCTGTTTGCTAGCACTGTTAAGCCAGTTAGTGTATAGATAAAGGATCAATGTATTAGACTATGGAGCTCCATTTTGATGTCAAATGTTCTTGCAAAATAAATACATTCTGCACTTACCATTTCACTGCTTCTTAGTTTTGTGAGTTGGCTTTCATGCTGAAGAATAATTGCTTAAATTCTTCTAACAGATTCCTTCTAACTTGTGAATAATTTTACCCACATACTTTTCTAGGATTTTTCTGGTTTTAATCCCATTAACTTCTTTGTTTTGATGATAACTTGTGAAAATGACAAGGTTAAGTGAGGTATGGTGAAAATTAAAATTTGAATTTAAAAGAATGTAAACTACTTATTTCCCCTGTTCTGCAGTCTTTGTATATTTAAATTCTGTTCTGAACTTCCTCTTTTATTCTGCAGATAGCTTTTGAGATAGTGGTATTATCAAGGAATCATAGTCATGTTGAGGACACATCGTTAAATTCATAATGGTCTCATGGTATTTCCGTTAATGTTTTCTTTAGCCTTTGTTACTTTCTTCTGTTTTATACTGAATTACAGGGAATACTGTTTTATCCTTCCACAGAATCTTATTTAAGAACAAAACACCAAAACATCCTCCCTCTACTAGGATGAAAGATCAAAAATTCAAATGCTGGTGGTTAACCTCCAGCAGTAGTTTCGGGTCAAAAAAGTTCATACAATTTTGAACTTATGTTTGCCTGTTGGTCTCCAGGTCTATGTATGCAGATGAAATAGTGCAGAAAGAGCAGCTAAAATACTGAATTGTTAAAGTGTTCATAATTCGTGTTCAATACGGCCACTTAATTTGTCGTAGCCTGTTTTTCTAAGTGTAGTGTGTAGGCAGAAACTACAGACATCAAGACCTCTCAAACATGGTGTGTAATGTTAAAACAATAAATCTGTTCAGCTGTCACTTAATGAGTAGAAACTGTGTGATTATAGTTGCTAAAAATGGCTTTCTGAAATCCTGTCTGCTCCATAAAATAACGGGAGCAAGCTGGTGTCCTGAGTTACTGCTTAATTATTCTGATACAGTTCTAGGCAATGTTTCACCAAAGCGTTCGCTAATGCTCCTGCATTTTAGGTTTTGTCATCTCCCCCACCCCCTTTTTGTTTTCCTTAGTATAACATTGTACTTTTGCTGTGGTCTGCTATTAGGCAAAATAATTGAGTTGAAAAATGTGCTTGCCTAATGTGTAACAATTTCTGTATGTTTGCCCAGGGAGGTATGGGAGCAGCACTGCTATCTGATCCTGACAAAATAGAGTCTGTAAGTATCGCCTTGTGGGTTTTGAACTGCCTTAAAAAGTATTGTGTACTGGTGCTCTACTGGAAAGGGGAATGAATGAATAGAAGACAAATTTGTAAAAGCTAGAATGGAATAATCAGTTTTAAATACTGAAATTAAGGTTATGGATAAATAATCCTGAGTCAGTTCTCCTTGTCCATGTCTGAACTATAAAATTGCTACCTTCCTCCTTTTCAGTTTGAAAACTTTCACATGTGGTGCAGAGGGAGGAGTTCTACGTGCATATGCATGTAATTCTGTATAAAACCCCATGCGAACCAGTATGAAAAAGGTTCATACATATGTGCATATTTATGTGTGTGTATATATTCTCTTATATATATTTATACTCTCCCTGTATAAATTATATAAAAAAGATATATATATACATACATCTATGTATATGCAATACACATATGTAATATGGGGGGGGTGTGTTTAATTTTTATTTTTTCCTAAGGACTTCCAAGCTTCGTGAGATTAAATAGAGTCCAGACAATGCTCTAGGTTTCCAGGAACATTCTTAGTGTTTAGTTCTTTTATTTTCTTTCTGTATAAAGACTTGCTTCTTCGTAATTCATAGATGAGTTAACTGTGAACTTTGTCTTGTTTCCCTTTACCTTTTAGTTGCTCACTGTATCCTCCTTCAGAGTTGCTGAGGGCAGTTATAATTCACGATTTACTTCTCAGTAATAACTGAATCATGGTACACAGTGGCTAATGTTTTCATTCTTCATTTCTTGTACTATCAGAAGTATGCAGATCTAGACAAAATAAAAATACCAAAAGCATTGCTCTGACTTTTTCCATGTGACTCCTGAGTGTGTTTTGGTTTAAGGGTTCTTTGGTGTAGATCAGTCTTTTGAAGAGACCAGACCCTCTTCACTCATCTGCATAACTCTTCTGAAACATAGACAGTCTCTTTCTGATCCCTGCAGTTTCTGCCTTTTCCTTCTGTCTACAACATATGCTGAGTCAGTCCTTTGTAAATTCTTCTTTTTATTGTGGTAACATCATTCAGCTTTGCAGGCTAGTAGGACTTACAGAGTTTCCACAAGCTGATCCATTGGTTAGATACTGTCCTTTGTAAGCTCAGATGTGAAAACAGGTTGTTTTGCACCATTTATTTCGTTCTCTGAGGACATGCCATTAGAAGGGCACTTTATAACCATGATAGAGTGTTAGCCTTTTGCCAAATGTAAGAATCTCTGGTGTCAAGAGCCACATTGTTAGCGAAGCTGTATAAACCGACCATTCAGCAACTGAAAGCATTACTAATTGTGCCAAAACGAGAGTTTAAATGCAATAGACTGGACCTGTTACTCTCTTTCATTAGCAGATACGAAAAGCAAAAGTACAAGTGATCTAGTCGTGATCTCAAAATATTTTTGGTGATTGTATCACTCTCAATTTTCCAAAAGAGAGCACAGAATCAGGTTAAGTGTTGTTGTCTTCACAAAGTCAGCTAACAATACAGAGCTGGAACCGGAACCAAATTTTTTAAGGCCTACATGGTGTTCACCTACATGGTAAATTAGGTAAGGTCGGTGATACCATCCAGAATTAAATTGTAATTTATAAAGTATGAGGTGATGAAGGCTGGAAGAAAAAAAATTAGGAGTGGGAACTGAGAGGAAAACAGACTAGAAGTAAATATAGCAAAAATTTCTCATAGGAATGAGAGGCAGTTGTAAATATGATTGCTAGTAGCTTCCCTTCCCCTCTACAACCATTACATTTCATTTCCATCTTCAGAAGAGCAGGAAACTTGGTGTTCAAAAATTTGGAATTGTTCTTTTAAATTTAAGATGTTAATAGGCAGCAAAATCTTATGCATAAAAATTATTCTTAGCTAGCTGCAAAGGGATAACTGAACTCATAGCCTGCAAAAGACATCTGAAATTACAGCTCCAAAAGCAAGCTTTCTATATGATTAAAAAGTGTAGAGCATGGTTCTCACACTGGAATCCTTAATGAGGCTGACACGGAAAGCTTGTGAGATGCTGATGAAGCTATTGCAAGAAAAATGGTATAGTGATGATGTTTGGAAAATTATGTAATTTCAGTTTCATTTATATGCAAAACTGGTACATATTAAAAATACTGAAGAGGGGTTTTAGATATTTTTCTTGGACCTTACTGTTTTATTTGAGAGAACACTACTTAGGGAAGATTTGAATAGACAGTACAAGGTGACACTTGCCAGCTGTTAAGGACTTATGAGTGCTAGCTATAACAGGTCTTTTTTGTATTTGGAACCTCATAGCGCAGTAACTAAAATTCATGTTTCACAGTATACAAAACTTTGAAGGAAATAATTTACCTGCAGTACCATCCATTTTATAAAAGGGAAGTGTACTCAGAATAACATGTGTGATAATATCTCAAAAAACAGTTGAAAACCAAATATTTCTCTGGTAACAGTCAGGATCAGCTGATTTCCACTCTTTTATTTAGACAGCTATTGGATTTCTGGTACCACTTATTGTGTAGTTATGCAGTGATTTAAACATGTATAGGCTATTACATGGCCCTTTCAAGTATGGTCTGTTGGACTTCAATTCAGACTGTGAAAAGGAGATTTTGTGTAGCCTAGTTCTTAAATGGTTAAACTAACAACTGCTCGTTTGTCTGCTTATTCTAAGTTTGTTTTAATGAATAAAATGTGTTTTGCGTTAAGCATGGAATTCAGTTTATAACTTTTGTTTTCTTTTAGAAGATTTGATGATGTTGTTTGATATTTCCTTCTCATTTTTTTCATTTTGAAGACTTTCATTTTTAAAAAAAGAATCTCTTTTTATGGAATACTTGTATTTAGTTTTCATAAGAAGCTCACAACTCAAAAACTGTGAAAGCAGCTGCATGAAAATTAAAAACTTTTGCACTTTATTTTGAAATTATCAGAGTTTACTGCTTGCCTCATTTTAAAAGCAGTATTGAAACTCCAGCAGCAGATAATAGCTGTATAAAAATCCAGTTGAAATCAAAAAAGAAGTGGAAATAAAAATTACTTGGACCAGAAATAGGTTTGTATATCAATTGGATAAAATTATATACTCAATTGTCTGCATGTATCCATCTAACATGTAAGATTCTTTATAGAGGAACACTTAACTAGTGTTACATTGTTCTTATTTCTTTGTATCTTAGAGAGAGAAAGGAGGAGAGCTTTATTAATGTCACTGTTGTGATCATGTTTTTGTCTTCTTTCTTTTCCTTTTTCCAGATACTGACTACCCTTGTTAAAGGAATTTGTAAACCAGTAACCTGCAAAATCCGCATTTTGCCCTCAGTAAGAACAAATTGTTATGCTAAAGTGTTTAGCTGTTGCTTATTTCTGTGATTTAAAAATAAATTAAGATGTATAGTATTCTAATATACTGGCATTTTAGACCTGCTACTGTGAAATAGCACTTGGAATTACAATTTCTGTTTGGGATGCTGTCATGACCTAAAGGATTATCTGGCCTGTGGGTGTATGGATATCCTGATCGTGGGTTTGTCGGGTTCCATGATACATGAGGACTCAGAAGCTTTTAGCTTCTAAATTTCTCAACTTTATTAGATTACAACAAACACCACAAAAATCACCATAGTAAATATGATTAATAAAGCAAGATACAAGTATATCTATCTCAAGCTATCACACATTATTAGCAGCAACAAACAATAGCATGACAGCAATGATTAATATGGCAACAATCAGTTATAGCAACAATCAGTAACAGAAACAAGCAAGTAGGTATGTACTATTGCAGGTTACTACAGACTTATCACTAGTGAAGCAACTTTGTCAATAATACAACAGCAGATCTGATAGAATATGCATATATATATATGTGCATGGTATAAGACTGCTATTAGGTGCTTTAGACAGATCTCAGAAGGAAGCCAAATTGTCGTAGACAGAAGGACAAACTGATCCCAGAAGGAAACCCAACCATCCCAGAAGTAGGAAGACAAACCGAACCAACTCCAAAAGCACGCCTGGAGGGGGACCAATAAAATAACAGAGACTCACTCCAAAGATTATCTGTGTCATGAAGTCTGGAGTCAGCCGGGCATCCCTGCCACAAGTCAGAGATCTCATAGAAAGTTTGTGTGGAGACTTTAATCTGTTTAGGAAAAGGAAAAGTATATGCAGCGTGGGAAGTTGTCAGAGAGGCTCCATTTTTGGATAAAAATGAAACAATTTTCATGTCCTAGAAACACAAGAGGGCGTAGAACACCACCCCTTGAGCAGCTAGTAGATGCTGTTAATTCCTATTTTTCACCTGGGGCAACGAATAGATGATTGTTTTCTATTCTTTTAGATAAATTTTTTTTTTCCCCCAGACTTTTCTTCTTCTTGCAGTTTGAACAGCCAATGACAGTTAGATATTGTTTCTTTCTCAGGATGTTTTTCCCTTTTTCCAGACTATTTTTTACTTTTTCAGATGATAAGTTGCTGGTATGGTTCCTTAGGTTTGCACTTAGTGATGGTGTCTCAGCGTGTGTCCAGCATCAGAGCTGCACTT
Source organism: Strigops habroptila (assembly GCF_004027225.2). Taxonomy (NCBI): domain Eukaryota; kingdom Metazoa; phylum Chordata; class Aves; order Psittaciformes; family Psittacidae; genus Strigops; species Strigops habroptila. The sequence goes on from NC_044302.2 coordinate 19,041,324, forward strand.
ACCAGAGGTGCTTTGGGTTCACAGGCCTAGTTCCCAGGCTAATGGTTTTCAGGCTGGCAGGCATTTTCTCTCTCTCAGTATTTTTCAGAAGATATTTTCTTCTGTTTGGTAATTTCCCCCTTACAAGCAGGTGTCGTTTCTGGCTGCTCACATCAGATGCCAAACTTCGTTTCTCCTCTCTAAAAAGTCGAGAAAATGCTGAACATTAGATGTGTGCACATGGTTTTATTCCATTGAACTCCACATGTGGATACTTCCATTAAAAAAATATTTTAGTCCTGTTAATTGTAACCTATTGAGTTAATCCCAAAGCTTTTGCTGGTGGATAAGCACTAAATTAAAATTAAAAGAAAAAATGCACTCTTCTTTTAGAAGATGGCTGCTAAGTGTGGAATTGACTGAGCGTAATATCATGTGTACATAAGAAGAGTGCAGTGAACTTTGAATTTCTTCAGTCTGCTTGAAGTTTAAACTTCAAGAGAGGACGACCATGATGTTACTTGTCCAACTTCCAACATTCATGTTAACAATGAAGATTTCAGTAATGAAATTGTATTTACAAAAGAAACTGCCTGTACTCTATAAACTACTCGTATTCTACACTGCAAGGAAATTTTGCATTTGCTCTATGTCCAGTGATACCTGAATTAAAAACTTCTGCAGCGTTTTTAGAAACATTTTGATGGATTGAAGTACTGAAATTGCTAGCTTATACAAGGAGGTTCAAAATCTTCCTTCTCAGTAACAGCATCTTCATTTAACATTGCAATTAGAATGACTATTTTTTTCTGAAGGTTCTTAGGTACAGTCATTCATTTCAAAGAAATTATGGTAAGACTGTTATATTGCTAAAGCTGTTACATTTTGTTTTGTCAGTATTTTGCTAGAATTTAATTAAGAACATACTGAAAATATAGTGGTGGTTTCCTCTTTTTACAGCTGATGTAGCTTTCTAACTGATTTTTTTTCTCCCCCAGTTGAACTCGCTATGTTTTTAAATCTCCAGGAGATGATGTGCCTTCTCTTTTAATGACTGGTTATTTTCCAGTTGTGTATTTAATTACCTGCCTAGATAACCGTGATTGCGTATGACCTGAATAGGTATTTCTGGAGATGGATGAAGTGTAACTGACCTAGCTACTGTTCAAAGGTCATTTACATGTGCACTTAAAATGATAAAATGAATAAATGAAGCCTGTGTCAAAAGAATGAGTAACTATTTAAGATAAGTTTGGTTGTGAAGGTACTAAATGAGAGAACTGGCACATCTCTTTATTTTCTACAACTATCCTAGAGCCTCTTCCTTTTGGTTTCAAGCTGCTTTTACATAGCATGTCCATCAGAACAGCAGGTGAGCTGCTGTCATTCCGTCCATGCCAGCTGGTAGACGTTGCATTTCTTAAAGTCTGAGTGTGCTGATTTAGTGATGAGCCACAGATCATTCTTCAGCTTTTGAAAAGAAAATTTGCCTCATCTTTTTTGTTTTCTGTCTTTCCACAAAGCTGCATAAGGCAGGCTAATCCAGCATTGTGTCAAATTTCTTTCTGCCTTTTAACAGCATCTTAACTCTTTGAAGGTACACTGTGAGCTTCTCTTTTTTCCTCTCTATCTTTTGGTTCACTGGTCCTGTATGAATATCACTGGAATGTTTTAGGTACTAGTTAACATTTTTAAGACACATGTGAGAGGAATATTTATGAATGTGTGATTACATATTACATTGGTTTCAGAAGGGATCCTCTTATAAAGATGCATTTTAATTATAATTCACAGAGTACTCATTAGATAGGATTTTCTAATTAAGTGGTTTGTGTCATTTTCAGATAACAGTCTAAAAACCTGTCAGACAATATTCTCCTACTACAAAATACTGTGTTACCTGGTTTGAGAAAGTTTGTGATCTATAGTTACAAGGAATTTTTGAAAATGGTTTCTTACTTTTGCCATGATATGTAGTAATTTGCTTGAGGATATGAGATTATGCACTTTGGGGTCTACTGCTGAAATACAGGAATCGTAGCCCTCTGGTAAAAGTCTTTCAACATTTGTTTCTACAACGGTCACAGGATAGTTATTCCTTTTTCTTTGAACTTAAATCGTGTCATTCTCTCTTATCCGTCAGGTAGAGGATACTGTGAATCTGGTAAAGAGAATAGAAAAAACTGGTGTTGCAGCCATTGCAGTCCATGGAAGGTAAATCAATTTTATGAAGGAGAGACTTCAGTTTTTTTAGTTTGCTGATGAATGTAGCACTGTAAGATCTGACTAGAGTATACTCTACATGTTATACGTGTTTGTGATTTCAACTGTTAATGAAATCGGTGTAGTAGAAAATCAGGCCTGTAATTAGAAAACAGAACTGCTTGCTGCTATTTTTCTCAAATTTTTGTTTCAAAGACCAAAACAAACTAAAATTATCTTTCATCTTGTGTATCTAAAAATGCTGCTTATGTGGCTATGGAATTATGGTAACAATGTTTTAAAATGCATTTGATATAAAATAGTTTTGTGTTAAGAAAAAAAATTAAAAAATATATATATATATATAAAGTAAATAAGCAGAAATAAGTATGTCCCAATAATCCTTGAGTCATGTCTGCTGTGATTCAGATATCTACATATTCCACAGGAAATCTTTGGTCTTGTCTTTTTTTTGTTTGTTGGAAAGGAAGAAAGAGGAGAGGCCTCAGCACCCTGTCCACTGTGATGTGATCAAAGCCATTTCTGAAGCAGTCTCTGTTCCAGTAATAGCAAAGTAAGTTGGACTGATGAGCTCATTACTGCCAAATGCCTGTACCTAACTTAAGATTTGCAAATGCAGGAGAAAGTCCTTCACATAAGGCTAATCCAGTGTTACCTTCTACCAAGGATCAGATCTGAGCAGAGATAGCAGTGATACAAGTTGACCTTATGAAATATCACCATACCTCAGTTTTCGGTTTAAAAATTTCATGTATTTTTCAAAAAGTATTGCTTTTGTGTGTCACAGTCTATCCTGGCTGCATCCAGCAGTTAAGTTCTCTGTGCTTTTAAGCTCTGTGCAGTGACTGGTTATAACTACCACCGTGTATCTTGGGCATTTGCACATGAGACATCACCTGTCTCACTGCTCAAAACCAGTGTAATATCCTGTGGCCTCACATTTTCCCTAAGACCTCCGTAGTCTCCAGACATACAGACATGATCCCACTGAATCTCTGCTTGTATCAATAGATTCTTCAGTAACAAGGTCACAAGGAACTCAGTCTTGGAAAAGTTTAGCTACAAACAGGTGAGTTTTAGAGCAATTTTGGAAGCAGAGGTAATGAAAAGTATCAAGCTGTATCAGAATGTATCTGATCTACCTGACTGACATCTTCTGATGTTTGACCTTTTTACAAGTGGCAGTAAGGTATTCTTGGCCAGAGAAGCAGTGTCCTTAAGTGAAGTTCTCTCTTCATTGACTTTGACTTTTCATGGAAAAGTTGCATCTCTGCAAACCATATACTTCGATCAGGAATTTGAGAACTGTTTCCCTGTTCACATTTCTCTGTAGAAAATACATCAAAAGTTACAGATTTTAGTGTCAGAAGGCCTGTTTCTGTACTGGACAAAGGGCATATTCCATGCTGATTATCTCTGTTGATGCACTTTTTGGTGGTTCACCCCCTTTCTAGTTTTCAGAATAATTTTTTAAGCAATATGGCATTAAAAAAATAAGAAAAGTTCACACTGTACATTGCCATTAATCCTTTGCCTACGTAGGTGAGGCTAACAGTTTTCCTTATTAGACTTTATGCATGTCACAGAAATGTCGGCTCTGTTTGAGCACTTTCTATGATGAAGTGTGCAATTAAGATGAAAAAATATCAGAGGTTTGCTGTTGATAAATTGCTTCTAATTAATCCTTCCATCATTTTACTTCTTTAGAAGTGTCCCAACATGCTGAACTAACCTTAACAATCCTGTTTTTTTAAAGATTTCTTTGAAAAACATGTGATTTTTATTTTATATCCACTTAGTGAAACTTTTTCCTCTTTAAAGAAATGTAAACGTGCAACTTGGAATCCTGCTTATTAAATATACTTGATCCATGGTACTTGATCCCTGCTGCAATTTATTTGCCTGGTATTTTGAGAATTTTAACCACTTGTCTCTCAAACTTGGTCAGGAAATATATAGGAATGAATAAAAGAAGCAGACTGATCCTAGAAAAAGACAAGAAGTTTGGACTGATTCTGTGATTTCTAGAGTGTTACTGTGTTTATGGAATAATCTTTCATTAGTGCAGGAAACTTGCTTGTTCGGTCTTCACAGCATAAACGTCTGGTTTTAAAGTAATTTATTGTTCTGTAGTTTTTATTTTGAGTTTGACAGTGTTTCTGCTTTTGAAGGGATAAAGATCCTACTTCATAGTTCAAAAGTCCAACTTCTATTTTATATTTAAAAGATATAGTGATGGGAAACTTTAAAAGAAAGAAAAAGTGGTTTAAGTATTCTTTTCGCTTACTAACACATCTGACTTGCTGACTTGAAAGGAAAGGCAGTACAATAGAAGCAATTCTGCCTTCTTTTAACATTAAAGTACTCTGTGATTGATCCAGAAGTATTACTGGTAGTTACTCTCCATATATTAGTTCCAGAATGATGCTACCCATACTTGTTTTTTAATATCCGACACAATTAATATGCAGTTGAAGGTTACAGAACTGACAATAACAAGGTATCGTTATCATCAACAACAACATGGAAATGATACATGAGCCTTAAATATTACAAGTGTGTGAAAGCACACAGTTTGTGTAAAACACAAACTACTCTTTCTTCATAAAAAGTCTTCTACTTTTAAGAGAAGCATGAATGAAAAATACTATATAAAATCGGTGTTTTAGTGAACCATTGCTAGTAAAGCTATCAGACCCATTTGTTCTCTTAGATTTGAGATAATATCCTAAATAGACTCTGAAACCATATGTAATATCACATGAAAATACAAGGCTGTGTTGAAGTAGTAGCAAATAAAACTTGATAAAAACTTCATAAAACATGATTATAACAATGATCTTAATTTTCAGCGGAGGATCTCATGACTTCATCAAAGAATATATTGACATTGAGACCTTCCAGAAAGCAACAGCTGCCTCATCAGTAATGATAGCTCGTGCTGCCATGTGGAACCCATCTATCTTCAGAAAAGAGGGTTTTGTTCCTTTGAAGGATGTCATGGAAAATTACATCAAATATGTATGTTTTTTTGGAAGACCTTATTTGTAGTTAGCATTCGTTAGATATGTTAACGAAACTCTTACTACGATATCTTAACTCCTCTTTACTCCAAAGCCTTAGGCTCTGGGGATATTTTAACCTACTGCATATGACATGAGTCCTGCAAATCAACCACTGCTTCCTATGTTGTATTTTGTTCAGAAAGAAGTGTTCAGAAATCTGTATTCAGAAAACAGTCTTTCCTGATCATTCTTTTCGTATGTAGCATGCTTTTTAGCCCTAGTTTCTTGGGAATATTTATGAGGCTTACATGGCTATCTAAAAATGTCTGGGAATATAAAGCTAATGACATGTAGGAGAACTCTCTTGATGTTAGACTTGTGCAAATAATATTGAACGGAAAAGTGAAGGAATATTAAGTACTCAGTTGCTGCTAGATTAATTTTTAGAAAATAACTGCTTTTCACAAATAGTGTCAAGAATTTTTAACAGCAGGAAAGCAAAGGTAATGATTTGCCAGTAGAGTAATGCTGTATTATAGTAGTATAGCTCCATTTGCTGAGTCATCTATTATATAAAGCTTTATCTATTATTCAAAATTTTAGTAACAATACGAAATTAATCAGAAATCTGTGGCTTTGATCATGCCATCAATTCAAAATTTTGGGGGTTTTATAAATTTGAATTGCCATTAACTAGTTACTAAAATATCACACCATTGCTAGTCAGTATGTAGACTGGTCAACTCTTAAGTATATGAATAAGTTGAATTTCAGTTTGAGAAAGCATGTCAGAATAATCAGATTATACTCACATTGAGGAGTAGTCTTGAGTATGTTACTGGTTTCTCTTTCAAAAACGATTTTGAAAGTTATCAAGAGACATGAGCATTATGTAAATTTATTTGGTATGTTTTTATATACCTTGTCTCTCTCCTTCAGGCAGTGAGGTATGATAATCACTATACCAACACAAAGTACTGTTTGTGTCAGATGTTAAGGGAACAGTTGGAAACTACTCAGGGTAAGAAGCTGCATGCTGCGCAGTCCACACAGGAGATCTGGTAAGCAAGTACTTCAGAAATGGGAAACAGGAATTGTACTCTCTGTCAAACTTGCATTTCTCTGTCGTTAGTATTGCTTGATATCTCATACTTTCAGAAGAGGTTGCAGAAAACAAAAACCAAAATAAATGAAATAAGAAAAAAAAAAATCCAGTTAGTGAGATGTGCAATAAACTTTTCAGGTTAAAATACAGTAAACTTCTCTAGGTTTTTTCCATGCTCAGGTTTTAAAGCTTTAATCCTCATGTTTATGTAGTCAACATACCAATTTAAGTGGTGCTTCACTGAGTGAATATTTCTCTAATATTTGCATTAACTGATTAAGAAAAGTTTCAGCGTTCTCTAGAGTTAGTCTGGAGCCTTAATAGCATGGAGCTTGTCTTCTTCTTTGTTTTAACTTTTCCTTTTCCACGTTGGGTTTTTAATGTTACTGGGATGTATATGACAAGGTGGTTTTTTTAAATGAACATTTAGAGATAAAATAAAAATGATGTATGTAGGTCAGCTATATGTCACTTAGATGTATTTCTTTTGTGCTGCTTTTCATACCTGAAATAAGCTAATGAATAATGACAACCTTTTGGATGAAATATAGTAGCTTTAGTGAATCTCTTCATCCTGCACATATGATACAGTCTGGATGAAATTTCTCGGAGGGAGAGAAAAAAAGGAAGAAGGAAAAGTCTGAGAGAAACCATAAAATAAACATGTGATTAAAGAATTTGCACAGAATGGAGGGGCATTCAGGTTTGGGCCCTTTCCTAACTGAACAAAATAAAGGTCTGAGCTTGCGTGTGTCGTACCATGTTGAGTGCTATAATTATCCTTCTGATGGAATGGAAGGGAAGAGAGTTTCTCTTTTTTTTTTATAAAGTAAACAGTTTGAAACTGTTTGTTATCTTATGTGTATGAAAATGGATAGAAATGTTGAAAGCTTGAAATAGTTTGCAAGTGGAGTTATTGTTTTTTAGCAAACCCTAATAAGCATTCTGTCCTTGTTCAAAATGAATGGAAAAGCCTGCAATCCTTTTGCCAGTTTATTGTGACTTACCAGTTTTGGTTCTCTATAAACACTGCTGTTCATGATTACTATATTACAACATAATGAACGGCATTTGTATTTTACATATAAGAGGAGCTAGCCTTTTATTTGTGAAGGAACAGTGGAATCCATGAACAACATTTAAACTTTGCAAGTTGCACTTTTACAGTGTAAATAATTAAACATTTTTTAGTATAGTACCTTACTATCTATTTTGCTTATAGTTTTCCAATATGGTTAGAAGAGAGATAGTATAGATTGAAAGTGAAACAATCTTCTACAACTTCAAAAAAATCTTATCTAGAAGGGTGGTGGTGTTTTCTACAGAATGAATGGTAATGCATAGTATGTAAAGAAAAGAAATTGTAAAGCAAGAGTCAATCCTTTAAACAGGTAATTAGCAGAGTCACAGTTTATACACATGAACACTGAACAGGCGTCTAGTGTAAAATTTTTTGGTGGTGATGGGATGTTACACCTATTTGCGATTTTAACCTCAGTACTGAATGCAAGAGAACAGGCTGCTGCATTTCAGACAAAAATTTACGTAACAGTACATGATAAGTTGTCTTATAAGCATCAGTTAGTATTTTTCAGTTTCATTGCTTTTCCACTTTAGAGCGTTGGAGATGGCTTTGTGCCCAAAATTCATTTTGTCATTGGGTAGCCTTATACCAATGAGCATTCTCATAGCAGTTGGAAAGTAAGTTTTATTATGCTGCAGGTTTTATTGTTGTTATCATCTGTAGAAAATGGATAGTCTCAGTTTTTCAAAGTAGATGCAGCCTGCCATGGATCTGAATTTTAAAAGGATTTGAGGCTCTTGCATTTGACCCAAATCCTGGTAGCTTGTTCCCTTGTATTTGGGCTTCTGAATAAACCTGTCAAGTTAGAAAAACATAGATTTTGGGGTATGTGGATGTTAGTGTTTATTTCTAGTAGTATTTTTAAATAGTAAAATGGGAAGAAGAACCTACTTTTTCCTCATACTGCCCTTAGGTAGATGAGTCACTCTGAGATGTTCTTTTTTGATTAATCCACCTGCAAGTTATTAATTTAGCTAATAACCTGAACATTGCAGGACCTGTATTTCTGATTGATTCTGCCTGGGCTTTCAGGCTACAAATTGAATATACAGTGCCGGAAATGAGAATGTTCTTTTTCTACTTGTGGCTCAACAGTATCTGATAGGAACTGGAGAAGGAAACAATAAAATGTCAGTGTGGAGAATATAGCCACATTTCCATGTGATTCTCTGCACGTATATACTCTATTTAAATACAATCGGTATCTATATTTTTCTCTATCATAATGTGATACAAAAATTTGCAAGCTGATGTCTAATACAGAGGAATTCTGTTTGAATAGTGAAGCCTTTGAAATGGCTGACTTCTATGAAAAAACAACAGCTATTTTTGGAGCAAAGAAAACATCTTCAGAAACTGAGACCCAAGATGAAGATGACCAGCTGGAAGATCCAGATGTAATAAAAATGGCTGTTAGATTTGACAAGTAAGCATGCAAATTAAATTTTTCACTATCTTGCATGTGTAAATAAAAACTAAATTTCAGTGCCTTATAGCTTTTTTGGTTAAATAACAATTTGCATACCAGAGCTTACTGAGCAAATTTTTATGAAGCAATTTATGTCATCGTTACATAACCACTAGCATCACCATTCTTCCTGTGCTATTCGAATGTTGTAACATGTTCTTTAGTTCCAGGCTTCCTGAAACTGCTTAATTCTCTCAGTTAACTTATTAAAAATGCTGAGTGATTAAAAAAGAAAATAATTCAAACATCTGTATGTAGAAGAATGTGAGTATACAAAGATATACACCTCAGTTATTATATTTAGTGAAATTTGACTAAAACACAATACTTGTTCTAGAAAAAGTTCTGCACAAATTTAAGAATACTCTTTTCTAAGCAAATAACATATGTGCTCATCTGCAGTCTTATAAACATGTTCTGCTCATAAGGCATTCATTGAAAAACTAATTTGTGATGTTATAAATGATATTACTTTAAGTAACCTTGGATTATAATCTCTGAAGCCTATAGAATTGCTGTTACTTTACATGTTATACCTGTATTTGCTATTTTTGTTATGTTTGCTATGAAGTCTGTCAAACAGCTCAAGTAGAGTATGATGTAAGATGCTCCTCAAATTCAGTGATAATGCTTTAATATTTACAGGCTATATTACCTGACTCCCTGAATACAGTGGGTTTACAGTATTTTTTTTCTGCCAAGTACAAGAGGCTGTAATTCCATGTCAGTATCTGAATCAATGCCTACCTTTCCTAACTTACTTTATTTGATGAATCTGCTGTCGTAACAGAAGCAGCTTCCCTTCTTTCTTATATTGCTGCTTATAATAAGCAGTGTAAAACTGTATCTTTATTCTCTGACATATGTTTAGTTAGAATCTCCTTTCTGGTATATATGTTTTCTCTAGTTTTGTTACTACAGGATGTGAATATTTGGGAAGAATTAATAGAAAAGTTTAGATTTTATTTTAGATGTTATTTTAGACATATTATTTATCTAATAGACTTATAAGAAAGCAACTTTTCTCTCATAGTTTGAGCTGTAAAATTAAACCACAAAGAATAACTGGTAATAAAATAAGCAGCACGATTTGTTTTAAAATAGAACTCTGCACAGTTGTTGACCACAAATTTTTCTGTCCAGGCGAGAATATCCACCACAGATTACTCCAAAAATGTATCTTCTGCAATGGTGTAGGAAAGAAAAGCATCCTCAGCCTGTTTATGAAACTGTGAGTTAATGAAGAAACCCTTTCAGACCCTTTCCTCTGCCTTGTCTATGAAATTAAGTATTTTAGAACTCAAGGTAGTGAGAAATTCTGCTTTCCATTCTGGCATAGCTCTTGAGTAAGCAGCTTCAGAATGGTAATACACATACGTATGGAAATAACAGCTTATTTCATTAGAAAATAAAAATCTAAAAGTCAGACCTTCAGTCTGGTTTTAATTTATGTGTGAAAGAAATTGCTGTAACTACAGGTCATTAGATGGGAGTCCATGACTGACTGACTTCCTCTGTGAAGAAAGCATTTGGATTCAGAATGTTTTCTCTGTTGTTGCATGCTGTTACAGGTAGGAACTGTACGGGACAGGAGCAACTGTTTTGTTAGATGGGATATTATTTGATTTTTTTTTTTAAGCAAAAATATTTGCAGTTTTGCCAATTTCTTTTTATTTTTTAATCTTAAATATGCAAGTTTAAACTTGTGGTGTGATTTACAGTATTTTTAAAGGTATTACTTGATTGTGGTGTAAAGACAAGAATAATAAGGGACTTTGACAATGTTGTTTGCTCTGTAAGTGACATAGCTACTTTTTGACAGCCCCTCCCTTTTAATTCTTTTTTTCATTCCAGGTTCAAAGACCTCTGGATAGATTATTCTGTTCAGTAGTGACAGTAGCTGAGCAAAAGTACAGATCAACTCTGTGGTAAGCGATTCTTAATGTTTTTTTCAGCTCTGTTGTAACTGTTTCTGAAATGTTGCTTAAAACTTGCAATGCAAAGGTACTCAAGTACTCAAGTTTATCCCACTCGACTTTGATGGAAGACAGCTAAAAGCTACCTTCTAAAGCTGCCTCTGGGCGAGAGAAAGGATTAAAAATTTCTGAGAATTTTCTGTGACAAGAGGAAGTAAGCTTTAGCATAATCAAGTAAACCATTACAGATTTTAATTCATTTAGTACATTAATCCACAAATTGTATTGGAAGGGGAGCAAATAGGTGGCGCGGCTCAGTTGTGTCTGTGAAGAGGTCAGAAACTAAACCAAGGGAGGCAGAAGGGAACATTGGAGGAGGTAATGTCTTCAGCCACTACAGCAGTTCCAGTCTCAATAACAAGCCAGACAACAAGTGTCTATAGGCAGTGAAGTGGAGGGCAGTTTAGTGGCTTCTCAGAGATCACAGTTAATCAATAGTTTCAACCAGGGCTGCCCCGAAGTTGTGATGGTATTTTATGCAGTCGTCTATTAACACTGGAATTGACTTCAGGCATTTGCCATCTGAGTTATCTTGATTTAACTTCAAAACTAGAGCTGAGCATTGAACATTTTAAAGAAGACAAATGCACACAAGAGTTACTGGTGCTTGTAGCATTCCGATTCAGAGACTTTAGGAAGCTCATCTGGTACAAAACTTTGAGAAGGAAATGTTTTTCAAATACTGAATTTCACTTATGTGTAATCTGCAGTCCCTCTCAGAAATGACAGAATTTTTATTATTATGGAACAGTTCCTGCTTGTGTCAGCGTCAGTGAACTTGTAGACCTATCAGAGATTATATTTGGACCTGAGCATATTTCAAGAAAATTGATCTTTCCCAACTCAGTTATTTGTATAGTGATCTTATTTGTAAAAGTTAACTTTCTGAGGATTGCGACCACTTGGGCCAAACACACGTTGACTTCATACCTTTGAAATGAGAGTTTGAGACACAAGATAAGATAGAAACAGGTTTTCTAGTAGTATTACATCAGGAGTGGTGCATCAACATTGACACCTAGCAAGACTCAAATAATTTCTGGAACTAACCAGTTTTGTTGTTCTGCTATGACATGACTGCAGATGCTGTTTGTTTCACAATGTTGCATCAGAGACAGATAATGGATTGTCTCTTGGCAGTGTAGTGACTTCAGTTTCTGCTTTTACCTGTGCTCTGTCTGCTTTGCTCTTCAGGGACAAGTCAAAGAAACTAGCAGAACAGGCTGCAGCTATTGTCTGTCTGAGAACATTGGGTGTCCCAGAGGGAAGGCTGTGTGAGGGAGAAAATCACCTGATTAACAAACGCAAGAGGGAAGACCAGGAGCACTTGAATAACAGAGACCATGGAGAAGATCTTGCTGAGCCTTCCCATAAAAAAGCTAATTTTATTGAAGAAACTTCTGACAGGATTGTGTCTAAGATGCCACGATAGCATGAAAATTAGAGGTTTCACACCTGGGCAGCTTCAAATTAGCTCCTGTTTGTGTATCTTGCTCTTCACATTTCATTTGGATTCTCTTGGAGACAGATAAATTCCCCAGTTGTGAAAAATGCCAATGAGATGTTTACTGCTCACCACTCATAGTCCCTATGGTGCCTTTCAGACGCGATAAATTAGCAGCTTGATTTTAAAGAACATTGAGAAGATTATCCTAAATAATAAATTTTTAAAAAATACTGGATATTTTCAAAGCAATTTTGTCTTTATTACTTGTTTTTTATTTTTAAATTGTCTGTGGTGTCTTGATAAGATATATATGAGTACGTCATCCATAAGTAGATGGATTCATTGTGGAACTATGTAGTTATCAGCAAAATTAATGTAGGAAAATATTGGTAGTCACGTAGATATGGTTTTGTCAAGTGGGTTTCATGCATGTCTTGGAAGCTTTATTTACAGCCATCATATATCAAGAAAAACATCCTGCAGGGAGAAGGACTCTAAGATAACTCTAAGCCTGAAAATAACCTTCTTTCATAACTTCTACTACATTTTACCCTCCAGAAATATTGCAGTAGAATTAACTGTTCTTTCCTGGTGTTGGGTATTACAGTTCTGCCTTTCGAGTAACAAATCGGAGGCAAGCCTGGTAGCCATGAATTTGTCGAATGAAGGTGCTTTGAGCTCTTTTGTTCCTTTGAACTCCTAGTAAATGTCTACATGTATATTATTTGCAATAATGGGCATCAAGATATGGTCTTACATTTTATTGCTGAAATGTGACCTAATTTGCTTTAATATTTAGCTGTTGGTGATACTGGTAGTCTTAATCAAAGGCACATGTTCTCTTTGTAATTTGCCATCATGATAATTTCCTATGAAAGTAAACTATAAGTATGTGCTCTATGCCAAGAGAAGATACAGACCCCGTCTGATTTCATGGCACTGTAGCTGAGCTTGTCTGGTTGAAATTAGAGTTTTGAATCTCCAAAAGAATGTCTTAATGGATAAAGAGAATTCAGGGACTTCAGTGGTTAATGGTTTATTGAGAGGATGGTGTAGTTTGCCTCAGGAGGTTGAGGGATCCTCAGATTTTCAGTTCTGGTCTGAAAACAAAATGTCAGGGATATCATGCCATGATCTCTAAAGTATTTTGTATAAAGAACATACAAAGTATAGTTCTTTTGAAGGTATAGTCTTCCTGTTTCAAAATTTGAATCTTCTTCCTCAAGTGATAGTGCTAGTGTTAGAACATTCTTTTACAATGGAAGAGCAATATCTCACCAGGTAATATTCAGATTTATGAAATTAAATAGATATGTATTCATCTTTAAAATGTCTTCTGTTTAGATCAGAGTAATTTATTGTAAATCTGTATGGTCCAAGAAGAAGAAAATTTGGGGGTTTTGTTAATTTTGTATGTTGTAGTAAATGCAGTTAAAGATACTTATATTTGATGTAACTTTAGTGCTATAATTTTCCTCTGAAGCAGCAAAAGAATTTGCAGTATTAATCAGAAATTTCAGAAGTGGCCATTTTCCTATTACAAGTGCTATCTGGTTATCTTGTTTCTGTCAGCACTATTTGGAGCCATCATCGAATAAGAGAGAAAAAGTCATTCTCAGTTCATCTGTGCTGTAATTATGGATGGCCATAGCTAGGCCAAACAGAGCATGTGAAAAAGAGAGTGAGTTGTCACTCTATTGGAATGAGCATTCAGGGCTAAATATAGCAGGGCTGTAAATTAAGGCAAATGGCTAGAAACATGTTGGACACCCTTGATCAGGTTCAAAAAGAATTAAAGATAAGTTGCAACTGTGCATAGGTGTGTGAGCATGTCAGAATGTTTTGGTTTAATGACTTTGTTACATGCTTTCATTCCTCTTCTCTCTATTACAACTAATACATTACTTATTACCCTACTTTGATCACTCATCCTAATCAGTTCTACAGGATAACTGCATTTACCATGTATGTTCCCTTCTCAGTACTGCTTTTGAAGTAATTACTTCAGTGAGCAGTGTTTTCCTTCTAGAAATTATTCTATTCACGTCAGTTTTAAAGAACAAACCACACTGGTAACTCATCTGTACGAGTTTCTCCTCTGCTTCTCTTTTTGCTGTACCTTTCATAAACAGAAGGTGGCAGATTTCCCACCCCCCCAGAAAAAAAAATATTTTGGCTTCTGCACTATTTAACGATCAGCCATTGCACTTCTGCATTCTTGCGTAGGGTGGCAATTGAGACCACAATTGGGTTAGAGGATATTTAGCCTCACTCTTCAGAAATCTTACTCTTTTTTTTTTTTTTTAATTTGAATGTAGTGAATATGTATGATACTTGGTCAATACTAACCAAAGCTGTTCTCTATTTGAAGTATTTGCTTAGTGAAAATGTTTCACTACTAATCCTATGGAACTCAGTGAAGCAACTGTGGGGGTTTTTTCTGCCACAAGGTTACAGCAAGCAAACAAAAAGTCAGTTATATTTTGTTCTTCATACTGATGCTGCAGAAACAATACCTGCCCAAGTGTGATCCATGCATATGGGGAGAACAGTAACTTGTCCTCCCTGCAGCCTACATGTACTCTGGTTATTAGAAATGTGAATGGGAATGCAAAGATATTTTTTTACTAGCCCTCTAGCATGGATGTGCTCACTGTGGGGCTACCTCTGGGGCCTTGCTGGTTGGAATGCTTTTTGGAATGTCCCGGGCTCTGAGCCCAACCCCTCCCTGGAATGTGAGGTTAAATGTTGGCGGTACAAATACAGAGTTTGAATATCAAAATCTTAGAGTTCCCCAGTACTGCAATTTCAGAAAGCTGGCAAGTGAACCACATGTCAGCTCAGCTGCTCTCTGATTCAAAGAGTATGCATGCCTTGGGTTGCTGGGGGAGGAGGGATGGTTTTTGTTTTGGTTTGGTTTTTACTTACCCGTTATGACCTGCAGAAGGGCATGCTTCTCAAAGACGTTAATTGGCAAGATTGCAAGAGATCCCAAACAGGTGTTAGCTAGAAAGAAGTCTTCATTCACAGAAGCATTTTATCACTTCTTTAAGCAAACCTACAAGCTTACATACTTCAGAGCTGTTGCCTTACTAAACAGGAGTCTGCTTATATTTGGACTCCAAGTCCAGAAGCTATGTTGGTGAGATGGCCTGTAAATTTCTATCTGTAGCACAGTGCAGAAGGATAATGTTTGAAGCTTTTATTCAGAGTTTCTGAGGGCAAAGCTGATGAAAAACATTAAAAGCGAGATGCAAAGCCTTTTGTGAGGAGGGAGCGCCTCTTGTATTGTCAAAAAGCAATTGCCTAGGTCAGTTAAGGAGAAGAATTGATGAGCTCCAGAGGAAGTCTAGTCCACTCATCTTTACTCAAAGGAACATTGACCTCAGTGTTTTTTATGAGAGGAGGCTTAAAAAATCTACAACCTTTGTGGTGTTCACTTAGCTCCCAAATGAAACTGTGTTCTAGGAGTTAATGTGAATCTGTCTGTTAAATATCCATTAGATAAATAAATACTTTTCTCTTGCCCTGGCATGGTGGGAGAGTCTCTGTTTTCCATTTTTAGAAGTCATTGTCTGAGAGAGATCCTCTTGTGAGAATTTACAAAGGACTGTAGTACAAATCTGATACTTCACTCATTTTAACTTATTTTCCCTAGACAACCTCCATACATTTGTTAATGCTTCAGTGTGCCACTGTGTTTGATATGAAAAATGAGCTTCCTGTTTAAATGCCTTTAAAAATTATTGCCTGGTGATTATAACTGCAATGGCTATAATCTATAGTTGTGAATATGGATTTTTGATTAGTATTCTGTTGTGGAGGGCTGACAGAACTGGATTTGAGTACAGATTTTCAATCTGTACTTTTTAGCTGTTTTAAAACTGTACAAGCATTTTACTTTTCCTCAAAAGTTTTTTTTGTTGGTTTGTAAGATTATTGATGCAGTGTTAGGATGCTGCATGTGCCACATATGCCTGTGTACTTGCCACTGTCCATCCTGTGTGCAGGTGTTAGAAAAGATTGTTAGCATTTGGTCATAGGTCTCTATGTTAAATTTCTTGAACAAACTGATAAAATGGTTTCCCTCATTGTGGTCTAATTGAAGCGAGTATTACAAAGATGTAAAACTAAAACCTAGTACTTTTAAATGTTTTATTTTTGTTTGGTTTGTTGAGGGTTTTTTTAATTTCAAGTATTGGAAAACATTCTCCTTTTGATTAGAGCCTGATTTTTCTTTTCTGACTGAAACTTCATTGAGAAACTTCCCAGTGACTTGCATGATTTGATTCTGTACATGCTTATTTACTTAAAAAATTAGCTGCTGAATTTTCTGCAAGTTTTTCAGACAGCAAAGACATGAATGCCATTGAGTACTTCACTGGTTCACTAGCTCTCTGAATCATTATAAAATTCAAAGCAAATTTCCTGGCCATCTGTGTATTTGCTCTAGTTACATACTCATGTAAGTCCCAGACAAGAAACAATTTAAAAGCTGAAACCATTGTCATTGTTTTCTTCTTACTGTACTGAAATACGGACAAATCCTGGACACCAGACAGAGGACAAGTAAACATGTCTGGGTAGACGTACCTCTATGAACCACAAAACCCATAAGATCTTAAGAGTGTTAAAACCGATATGGGACAGTTTCACATCAGCAGAAGAGTGCACTTTCCCTGTTTGACATACAACCATTTGTTTTGTTGTTTTGTTTGAGTTTTTATTTGTTTTTTTGTTGTTTTGTTTTTTCCAGAAGTTAATTAAACATTCGGTGTCCAGATCCTTTGTGGATTGTTCATAGGGGCATCAGAATAATATGATTTCAGAAAGCTGGAATATTGAGATTGCAGGATTAAGCCAGTACATCACCATACAGTTAGACCATGATGCCTGCCTGTCAAATCGGTGACATGGAAATTATAGTTTACTGTCATGCTGCCCTGTGACATTCTCTTACTGCAGCTAATACAAGCTTTCGTATTTTGCTCTGTCTGAGCATGGAATACTACTTACAATGTTTATACCCCTTAGGCTATGTAAATACAGCGTTATGAATACTGAATTAATAGATATTTAATAAATTATCTTCTGTCCTATTAAGTTTTATCAGCATGCCAAATGTTCCAGTGTAGACTGTAAAATCAGTAGTAATTTGCTCAATAGTAGTGCCTGAGATGTGTGCTTATCCTGTAATGGCAGTGATGCTGGGGTGAAGGGATAAATAGAGCCAAAAAGTGAGAACTAGTCACTGAAATCTTTCTGTACATGTTATTAGTTCAGCATTTACCCTTTTTTTCATGCTTATATTCACTATTTAAGCTTGTCCATAGTAGAATGATTCTCTATTCTTTGTTGGAGACAAAATGTGTAACACACTGTTTATTTAAAACAGTGGTCTATGATGTTTTTGAGTTGTACAAGCAAACACAGCTCAAAGTATGATGGAGGGCAGAGTTGCCATTTCATTTCTTCTTGTAGATAAACACTCTGAAGACAGAGATTTGTTCCACCCCCACATCAGGGGTTTTGTTGGTTGTTTTTTGTTTTTTTTTTTTTAATACATCTTAATTTTAAATAAAAGTAGTTTAGGTGAAAAGGAGATTTTCCAGAAAGGGTTGATGTATTTCCATGAAAGGAAGAGCTAACCTCATCCTGTCAAAAACCATTTTACATCTTCACCCGTCGCTGCCAGGCTGCCATTATGCATGTTATTTCCCTCTCAACCCAGCCTGTGAATTCACCAGATCACCTGGTCGAAGAGAACATTTCACCCACACATTTCATCCTCTCACTTCCTCTGTGCTTTAGAATCCTGTGTGCACACTGTCACTGTACTGATACCCTAACAGCTCAACAAAGCAAGACACCAGTGATGTTTCTATGTGAACACCTGTACAAAAAGTGAACGCTATTCTTCGCAAATGTTACAGGGTTTATGGAAATCAAACTTGATACTCAAGCCATGAAAACTTCCCCTCTGGGAAGAAAAGAGAAGTGACATAGCAGCTGTCTTGTTTTAGGACATTCTAATCCTCTAATTATATTACAAACTGAGTATCTGAGGCCAGTGGAAAATGTTTCTGTTCCAAGGCCAGAATTCTCACCTAGGTCTTGCTTGCAAATATAAAAATGCCTATCAGCAAATAGGAGGGATATTCCACAGTTTAGTGTGCTGCGACAATCCATTTTTTGGTTTCTTGGGGGTCAGGGAGCTTAGTAGCTTTGGTGGTTTGGGTTTGGGGTTTTTTTATTTTTATAGTTTTAGGATTCTGTACTCACAGAAAGCAGCTAATTGTATTCTTTCTTGCATGACTAAGTTTGGTTAGCTTTTCTGTAACTGTGACTTAAACTGATTTTCACTAAATACAGCTTGGCATTTAGAGTAGTTATCTATAATGCTAATCTTAGCTTCCTGAGGCTTCTCTCACTTAGGTCAGTGTGGGTGGGGAAGAGAGGGTTTTCAAATGGTCAGTTTCTGTTCAGTTGCTTTCTTATCCTTACTAAGTTAAAGCTTTTGTAAATACCATTCTTTTCGTCCACCTCAATATTCAGAGTAGGCATGTCAAGCTGACCAGTCTTTTTATCTGAACATAAATAGCCATGTTGTTAATCCCTGAATTTTCCATTGCAAGCCTTTCTTGCATCCCTGGGTGAAGTAAAATGAATTTGAGATTCAGCTGTCACACCTGAATTACTAGAACAGTATTGTGCAGGTGTTGACTTCCATTCAAGAAGGCATTTAGCTGGGATTACAGAAAAGTGTATCTATTTTCTTCCTATCTTTGCTTGTCAACAATTGCTTCTGTAGGTAGAGATCATTAAACAGTGCAAGTATTTCTCCTTGACTTCTGTAGTGCACAATTCAACTGGTGTCACTGTTGGGTTTTGTTATGTTACTTCCTCACGCTCTAACTGGGGTCCTCAAGATCATGCACATATCCCTTCAGCAGGGGCGTCCAGCACAGGGGCAGAGCAGACAGCTGAGAGTGGCCACCACCTTTGCTGGCCCCAACCAAATGTGCCACTAAATGTTAGTCAACACCTGAAGTGCATTGCTTGACATGTAGAGACTAGCTGGAACAGCAACATAGAAAGAATACCTCAGCTGAATCGTGAAGGTGGAAAACACAACTGGATAGGGAGCCTTTTGCGCTACTGCCTGCACTCACGGTAATACCTGTGCAGGTAGTAAGGATGTTTTAACTGAAGCTGCTGGTTACAGTCCAGTTTTGAGCATGAAACATCTTGTTGACAACCTCTGCACAAACATCAGGGCAGGAAAAGAAAAGGGCAATTAAAGTCTTTTTTAGCCCTTTCAAGTACAGTATCTCCAGATCAAAACTTGGGGTCAGTGACAAAGGCTTGTGTGGAGTTTGTACTGTTACTGTCTGTGATGTAGCTGATCTCTTAAAAGAATGTAATAATTGTCATTCTTTGACACTTCTATGCAAATTAGCATGGAAATTAATGCAATGAGAAGATACAGACTGACTGGATGTGCAGTTGTCTGATACGCTTCCTTGTGATTCAAGAAATGGAACTGGGAAAGGTCTGGCATATTCTATCCAGTATGCTTCCCATCTCTTGACTGCTCAGTATTTTGTGGACAAGTTCATAACCTTTGCGTAGCAGATAAAAGCAAATTTATTCCACTAATTTGTATAATTAGTCAATTAATGAACAATAGAGAATATTGAGCTCTGTCAGCAACCTGTGTATCTATATTGTAAATACACCCACAGCGCACCATGAACTGCTGTAGTTACACATAAAGCTAGCACCAGGAGATCTTCCTTGGTAAGTGAGGAAGTGGCATGATCTGTCATTAGTTTCCTCCTAACGAGAAACAAGTATCTTCAACCACATCTTTAGACTCCCACGCCATTGTGGATATCAAGATGTTGAGCTCGGTTTATTTTAAAGGTCATCATGTGAGATCTAACACACTATTTCTAAACTATAAACAAAACATAGCTGCACAAAAGGAAAAAAATGCAGATAATCAAAAGTGAGTGAAACTTAACACAATATCTAAAAATAGACTCCAGCATTACTTATATGATTTAAAAACATTAGCAACTGTGCACAGGGTTTGGGGCTTGTTATGAGATTCAGTTCAGGTCTGTGAGGAATATAGTTTCATTATCTATCTTGTAGCAACAGCCAAAATAGGCAAGAGTTCAGAGTATATGGAGCAGCCACTATGAAGAATTTACCATGAGGAGAACAAACATGAAAGGCAGGCAGACGTGATAGACAGTGTATGCCAAGGGTGGAAAAGGTGGGGAGGAGCTCAAAGCTGACTGACCCATTTTTCACAAGAGTAGAGAAGCTGGAGTACGTATTTTTGGGCTTTTTGTGCTCTCTGTGACAAAGATGGATGTGGTAAGGGAGGAGGAAGCTGAGGGGCTTGGAGTGGACTCATATCACAAGACATGGGAGAAAGAAAAACTTCATATAAAGCAGCCTAAGAATGTGGTGTTGGATGAACCAGTGTCAAGAAAGTTAAAATAGTCAGGGATCTGGAACTGGGCTTACAGGAAGCCATACCGATGTCAAGAGTCAAATAATTTACCGTCTCCCTGAGTGCTTGTGTTGGTGGTTTAGATACGGTTCTGAGTGCTGGATAATGTCCTGAATTCAGATCTATCCACTACAAATATGGAAAGTAGCGACATACATGTGATCTTGAGAGGATATTATGTAAAATGGACATCAGCATTGTTTCAAGTTTTTGCTAGTTGACTATAAAGCTTTAGACTGAATTACTTATAAAGGATGACATGCTGGGTAAATTAGATGGATTAAAATTACGTATTTTAGACCTAAGTTCTCAAAAACGTAAAAGCTATTTAGGCAAGGAGTTTTGTCTCAAGTCCTTTTCTGTTTGATTTTTTTAAATTATGTGTTTAAAAAGAAGGAGCAGCTATCCATTACTTCATAGGGACTGCAGGAGATTTTTTGTGAAATGTATTACATTCTACTGAAATGGGAGGTGAACTGAAGAATGCCAGAAAGGGGTATTGAATGACCATCAGTTCAGGAAGTTGCTACCTATCCTTGAGTCTCATCGGTGTATTAGAATGAGAGTGTATTTGAAGTGTGTTGCCAGGATATTCTTGGGAGTAATTATTCCTGAAACAAGTAACAGGCAATTCTCAGAAACAGTCATAGTTACTAAATAAACTACTGTAGCATCCAATTCAAACATGTTAAACACTTTCTTTCTTGAAAAGTGTGGAGATGTAGCTAAGGCAAGGGACTATGAAAGCTGACTTGGTGTTTATTCTGAGCTATTTCATTGAACTAGTCATACTCACCAGTAATTTAATCCCTTTACAGTTACAGTTCCTCTGTTATCATAGAGACATTGCATGTTATCAAGGCTCACATAATAGTCTGTGGTTCAAACCAAGTTACCAAGTCCTTGACTCCTGCTTCTTGTTGCAACCTCCATTGTTCATTACCTCCTCTATTGTGCCAGCAGAGACACTTGCTTACAGCTGCTTTTATTTTTCAGGTGAATCAATTCCCTGATCTGATTCACCCTGGGATCACACAAGTCTTTGTGTGGTGCAGCAGCAACACGGCACCTAGGCAAGATAGGGTATCTGGGAATGGAGAGTGCCTCGATGAAAGAGAGGGGAAACAGGGACTGTTGAAGTCAGTATTCATCACCTACGAAAGGTCAGTGCAGCCACAGCCTCATAGCTTCAGGCCCAGAGAAGGACCTCCTGGCAGCTTAACCTTTGCATTTGGAGATCTTGTTTATGGGCAGGGTTTGTATTAGTCAAATCAGAGTTTAAATTTTTTTTGCATCAAATTATCCCTACAAATGGTGAGAATCATGGCAATAGACCCTTTCTGAGTAACAACACTGTACATTGGGAAACAGTTTGCTTTGCAAGTTCTTTGATTTCTGAGAGCAGCTAAGGCAAATGTTATTTGTTTGTAATTGAAATTGTGTTGTTAAAATACCAGTTAAAATTACTGGCTACTAGCAGACCGGCTAGACAAAAACAGATCTTGGAGCTGGCTAAGCTTCTTAAGTATTTATTCAGTTTTGTAGAACATAATGCATCCCTGTAATGAACTCAGTGCTTCAAGGGTTCTGTTAGCAACAGCTAATACAGCTGCTTTGTAGCCAGGCTTGCTATGCCTGCGTGAGCTGTACCTCTAGAAACACCTATGGTGTACATACGCTCTCAGTCACAGTGGGAGAAGTTGGTGGATAGCCTGGCTATCTAGCATCTGCTTTAATGGTAAACTGGTTCTAATTCTCATGGACTACCCATGGATTTTGATGCATATGGCAGCAATGTGAGTTTGTGATGGAAATCTCCCATTTCTAAGCATAGATTGTGATTGTAAGGAAGATTGTATCTTTTAAACCCTAGACATTTTATTGCCTCTTGCTAGTCCACAGTAGGGATCATGGCAGCTGATAAATAATTGAGTCAAATGTAGAATCTTTAGAAAGATTCTGTAGAATCTTTTTAAAAAGAATCTGTAGAAAAGTAAATACCTTGTTGTACTTTTTTTGTCCTCCCACTATTGTTTCCTGAAAATAAAGACTATTTCAAAATAATTATTGAATCCACAGCAAACGTCTAGGGAATTAGTGCTTTGGAAATGGCTCAAATTAGTGCCTGCATAGGCTGAAGTCCTCTGCCTATGACTTGAATACAGCATGGTCAAGTCCCTTTTATAAGTATGTCTTCTGAAGTCAGTTCTAGCGAAGTAACCCTGGACATCTCTTCCTGCCCCTGCATCGCCCTCTCAGTTCTATGTGTACAACTATTTGGCTAATTAGTCTGGAGAACTGACACAGGGTAAAAACAAGCCAGCAAAATAGAGTGGTTTTGTTGCGCAGAATTTTTTGCTAACCAAGAGCCACTGCTGCCAGAAGTGAAACACTCATGAAACACTCCTACCCACATCTATGATGACTTTGAACTAGGCTCTATAGTTCCTGGCTATCCAGGGCCCCATAGTTCACATTACCAGATGCTTTGGACAGTCTCTCACTCCTAATGAAAGATGAAAATAGATACTTTTTCAACACAGAAGTGGCAGCTGTAAGTATTTAAAAGGTAGATATTGGCAAGTACAAATGAGCTGAAATGGAAGCTCAGTGGATTCTTGCATGGCTAACAGACAAATAGCATTCTTGTAAAAAGTTAGTTGTCTTTCCTGGCAGTAAGGCAATCAGAGTTGTTTCTTGACTGTGTAACAGATGCTGTACCTCTTCTGTATGCACCTAAGATACCAGCATTTAATATTTGGAGGGGGTTAGTCTGCAGCAAACAAAAGTTGTTGCAATTCAAAACGTGGACAAGAAATCAAATACATTTCATCTTGCAGCACTTTGAGTTAACTGGTTTTAATTGTGAAAGATTATTTTTAAACTAGAACTGCCAGAGGCTAAACTTTACACAGCATTAAAATATAAAGGCTTTTTTCCAAATGGTCATCAGTTTCTCTCTTTAAAGAAACTGCTCTACAGTTGTCTACTCCAATGATATTCCTAGGGCTTCTTAACGAGATTTCGCTCCTTTCTTCTGAATCATGGTATTCATTCACTTTGTTTCAGGGTATTAATAGTCATGGTAACCAACTGTCAGTGAGAACCTTGTCCAGTCCCTAGAGTAACAGAAGCCAACAAAAAGGAACATTTTTCTTTCATTCCTTTCCTATGGTTCTCTGATCATTTGCCACAACAGGCAGACTATTTGGACAGAGCCAGGTTAGGGAGTAGCTCCATATGTCAGACTGGCAGATCTGAGAGGACTGGCAACTACAGGCGGGGTGGAGGAGTTCACCTCTTAATACAGACCAGATGCACATGCCTGACTATGTCCTCAAGTTCAGTAATGTTCCCTCTCGGATCAAGGCAGGGAAGATGGAAACTCCATTCTTCAAAGTGCCCTTGTGATGCTAGTTCTGATTGCTCTAGACAGGCAAATGAGCTTGATCCTTTGCTTTATTTGGCTATGAGTGAAGCCAAGGTTTGCAGAGATATCCTCCTTACTGGTCTGGTCCTAAAGTACATAAGGGATGGAAAAATGTCAGGAGAAGGCAAAGGTTCAGGGGAAAGACTTGAAAGAAAACCTCTTCCGGGATCCACATTAACCTTTTTTCAGTACTCTTTGATGGTGCTCCTGAGCATCTGTTATTTTCTCTACTAATGAGGTGATGAATCTTTTACAGTGCATCTTCCTGATGAATCCAGGTACTTCTTAGAGCTGCTGAGATAGGTGACAGACAAACTAGACATTGTTATCTGTGAACCATGTAACGTATATCTGGGAAAGCGTGTAAACTTTTTGACTGTATTCATTCTTGAACCTTAAGGCAGATTGGCAAAAATAGTGCAGTTGACTTTGGTCTCCATATTCCTACCACATCTATATAAGCCTATATAAGATAGAAGTTCCTTTAAAGAGGATTTACGCATTTTAGTTTTCATCTGATTCCTGGCTCCATATTTTTGTCTATTGGTTAAAACACCCAAACATGCAGGATTACCAAGAGTCATTTCTAAAGTGAAAGATTTGGGAGGGGAAGAGCAGAAGAAAAATGTCCCTCTGTTCCTTAAAAAAAAAGCATGTTCTTTGGAATCTCTTTATAAAGATTCTATATACGAAGTATATACACTGGTCAGTCTAGTCCCTTCAGAAAATTTGCCAGGCTCTGGCAGTATCACTAGGGAGGCAGATATGACCTGTATACAGACTAAGCATTAGGGATTACCTCTACCTCCTACCTTATGCCAAAACAAGTACTGTATTATATGGAGTAATAACTCAGCCCTGTATTCATGAAAGTGGGGAAAGAGCAGCTGCTTAACAGTTCTTTTCTGAGTGTTACAGAGCCTTTAAAAATCTCTCTATGAATTTTTCCCTACAAATGCCTGTATTGTGTAATCTGGTTTGGGGACAGGCGAACATACTGGATCTTGGAAGTCTGTAAATTTATGTGTGGTTATAAAATAGTCTGCATATTTTAATTTTTAATTTTCCAATAAACTGCAAGAGTCAGTGACAAGCAGCTTGTTCATACAAAACCAGCACGCAACTGCAACAGTATCTGGGGTGGAAGGAAGGAGGAGAGACCCCCTTGAAGACTAAGCAGAGTGAGTTTGTTATAATGTGATCTTAACTGTGTGTGACCCTTTTTAAGTGGGTATCTCCTTGGTCCTCATAAAACAAGTCCAGATTATAGGTGGATATTCTTTTTTGGAAGAAAAGTGTGATGTCATGTAGTTTGTGCACAGGCAAAATGCCAGCTGAACTGAGTTCTGAATACATAACACTGAGAGATACGACCCTTTAAAAACGATGAAATTTTAATAAGAACTGTCTCTGCCACACAAGCTCTGTGTAAATAAGTCCAGTTTTGCACATTTAGTAAATTTGCTTTAGTATTGATTTACAAAGAAGCAGCCAAAAGTGCATGTTTGCAAGGAAATCACTGGATTCTACTCAGACTATTTAAATGGCACGCCTATGGTTTCCATTTAAAAGATAGTTTTATTATTTAAAGGACATATTGCCATTTTTAACTGACACTTTTTTGCTT
This sequence comes from Strigops habroptila, assembly GCF_004027225.2. Lineage (NCBI taxonomy): Eukaryota > Metazoa > Chordata > Aves > Psittaciformes > Psittacidae > Strigops > Strigops habroptila. The sequence continues at coordinate 19,067,195 of NC_044302.2, forward strand.
TCTGAGAATTCTCCTGTAATTGGCTGCTTAGATAAGTATCCGAAACATGCTATGCTCAGAAAGGATGGCTGCTGTAGTTCGACAAACACCTTTTCTCGTGTCAGTGCTCCTTGGTCCCCAGCTGTTCAGCCCCCACAGCTCTGTCACTGTCTCAGTTGTGGCATGGGATTTTGTGCTAAAACAGATTAGGGAAGTGATACAGGTTAAAACCACCCTCTTCTTCACACCCTTCCACGAAAACTCCAAACAGTTGGTTGCAGGCAACAAGAGAGAAAGAAAAGGAAGGGAACGATGAGGCTGGGGGCACGGCTGGTTTAGGTCAGGCTTCGCAGCAGAGCTATTCCAAGGAAGTATAAACCATACACATGTGTTTGAGGAAAAAACCTCAACTGATTTGTCAGAATGGAGAATTGCTGTTATGGAAGTGATGTGCTGTTTCTCTAGCTGTCCTTGGTGACGTAGAGCTCCAGAATGAAAATTTATGTGCACAGATACACCATAACCTGTCCCTACAAATATGTGTATTTCTCACATAAAGCTGTGGGTAAAATAATTTCAACAAGTCTAAGTAATTTAAAAGATTAAGAATTAATAATGGAGACTACATCCCACTGACTTAGTAAAAGACTGATCATTTTCTAAGGCATTTTGGAAATTAAATTTAGGTTTTGGAACTTATGTACAGTAGACTATTTACTCTGTCCATAGCTAAGGCACTGGAACAGGTTGCTCAAAGAAGTGGTAAATGCCCCATCCCTGGCAGTGTTCAAGGCCAGGCTGATCAGAGCATTGGGCAACATGGTCTAGTGTGAGGCCTCCCTGCCCATGGCAGGGGGTTACTAGATGATACTAAGGTCCTTTCCAACCCTGACCATTCTATGATTCTAAGACCCTAGTCCTAGTGCTGTGTATAGTCAAACTTCATTTCAAGGCACTGCCATAAGAACTTGGTGGTTGTCAGTTATTACTCAAGTTACTTAAAAGACGCAATTTTAATTTAGTGCTATGTAACTAAAATCCAGAAGTTGTTTTTCAAGTTGAGTATGTGGGGATTTTTTTAACTTGTAACATGAAAACAATTATTTCTTCAACTGCATGCAACTTTTCAGTTTTCACCAAAATTTTACTTTACTATCCCATTGTCTCTTTTAGTAACAAGAGGCAAAGTCAGTTTACATAGGATAAGAGTCTCACCGTAATCTTCTATTTTTAGAACTGAACTTTTTCCCTGCAACTCTCGAAGACAAAACACCATGTGAAAAGTTGACTACTTTCAACATATTCCAGCTGAGAACAGAAATAAAAGTACCGGCAACATCCCAAATAAGCCTTTTTCTCATCAGACTTATAGCACATTTTTTTTCTGAAGGAAAGCATTCAGATGAATTTCCAAACTCTTAGATGTTTATCTGAGCTATACCCACATTTTTTAACTTTTTGTAGCTCTTGTATTTGAGACTAAAAATGATATTCATTGGGGCCATGGCTTAGAACAACAACCATCTCTAGTGGGTAGATTGTTTTCAGAGTTACTGGTATGAATCGTAGGAGGGGGATAAATTGATGAATTGTTGTCTGAAGTGCTTTAAAGATTCTCTCTTACTTGAAGTAAGTTTCAGTCCATTTTTCCTCGTGATTTGCTATTGCATATTACTTATTTCTGACAATGATCCTTTCAAGTGATTATTCTTCTCTTTGTAAAACGTATCTCTAAAACTAAGGTTAACAGGGAAAATCCTATAGCAAATAATTCAATAGTCCTGTCTTTATGACTTGCTATAAACCTCATTGTTTGCTTTGCAGAGTCACTTTCTACAAGTTCCAGTATTGAACAGCCTCATCACAGGTTTTCTTCTGAAGTCACTCTACGTCAATGTATTTGCAGCATTTATCCTTGAGATATGTACATGTTCACAGGTTTTTTACTGGCATTTGTAAAGAACATGGGTCCAAAGGCAGTGTACTGGAGTGTTTCTCTGGAGCTCTTGCCCCTTGTGGGCATGCACGGTGGCTGGTACTGCTCTTGCACTTTTGTCTCATGACACAAAGCATTTGGCAGCAGTACTAACTGAAGATATCCTTGGTCTGCGTTGCTTATTGCAGCCACTAGTCCATTCCTGAACAGTTGTGCTGACACAGCTTTTTGTGGGGCCACACAGTGGATCAGACCCAGGAACTTCTCTGAGCTGAACAATCCCCTCCCTATTCCCCCAAATCAAGCACGGGGCTGGTTCAGTTCCCTGGATCTCGCTCACAAGGTGGTCTCACAAGTGGTCATGCCAAAACAGCTGAGCAGATGGCATGCTTCTATGGTGCAGAGTGGAGGAAGAAACCATTAAGCTGGTATTGCCTAACACTGTATTCTTATTAGTCTCAAAGTACAAACAGATGTAAATATTACATTTATTTCCTAGAACTCGTTGCTATAACTGCAATTTACCTTACTGGCTAGGTTACCCTAGGTTTAAGTGTAAATGAGTGAAAGAGGGGGTTTTGAGACTTAGATGTTATAATTTATCATGTAGTCTAAATTAATTAATTTTTTCAAATTGATTAAAGTGTTGTCAGAGAAAGATTTGTACTTAATATACCCAGTTGGCATTAGTGGCAGTCTGACTAACTGGTGAGGATCAAAGCGTTGCTTCTTTTGCTAATTATTTTTTAATTGCTAAGTTAATATCATCTTTGGTCTGTTATCTGGCAGAGTAAAGTTACATGTTTAAAACAGCAGCAAAGGTCCTGCAAGTGGGGTCAGGTCTGGCTCTGTTCCCTAGATTAGCATGTGCTCTGGCATTCAGTCAAGTTGAACTAATTCCAGTGACTTCTGTACTGTACCTGGCTTGGGCTGGCTTTTCCTGCAAGTCTTGCACGTCAGAAACCTGGGATTGTGCATTTGCTGCCCTGCATTCATTCTCCATAGATTGCTCTTTGATCCAACCTGCAGATATCCCATGTTTTAAAAGCTTTTTTTTTTCCTTCTCTCTACACTTTAGCACAAGGCAGGCAATGGACAATTTATGTTGAGGCAGAAAATTCATCCTTATCAGTACCTTATTTTTTAAAAAAAAAAAAGTGTTCAGTTGGTACAAAGTATTCTGTACAAAGTATTCTATTTATGGAGAAGGTGTGTAGCAGGCACGACAGCGGAGGAACAGGAAAGGACTATATGCAAAGCTCTGTCTTTCGCATGTCTCTTGTGGCCTCATTGCAAAATAGGTGCATAATGAGAGAGCTCTGGTACACACCCATAAAATACCTCAGAGAACTGGCTCTGCGGCATAGGCAGGTGAGTTATTGGTGAAGAAAACTAAGGTGATAAAATTATGACCAATATACAGGTTCCACCCTGATTTTCAAAGGCAGTTAAGGAAGATCTGCTGGTTAAACTGTATAGGCTAATGTGGCTCATTTTAACTGTCACTGAAAAGGGAGTGTTCAATACATCGCTGTCTAGGTGGCTGGCAGAGGTAACCTGTTCACCGATCCCAGCAGCAGCCAGACCAGGATGGGCATCCATACCCTCGGATGCAAAGGTGGCAGGCTGAGCTAAGCTGAAAATAACTCCTGCTTCTGAAAGAAGGTGATTCCATTCCCACTATATACTGCCCCAGGCAGAGAATTAACAGAGCAAAAGTGAGTGAGATGTTTCCATCTGGTTTGGTGAGTTAAGTCAGTTCTCTGAGGGTCATATGAGAGGAAACATGCAGAAACCCTCCTTTCTGTAACGGGGAAGCGTGAGATCTGGTTCAGCTATCTCACTGCACATTTCCTCCATTGCTTCTAGCTAACAATTTTAACAAGTCATGCTGGGTGATTTGTGGCTTTCTGCTGAAAGATGTTACTGTTCCCTTGTCAGAAGTACCAGGTTTAGTGAAGTTTCATCTGTTTAATTTACTAGCTGCCGTGTTAGTGGAACCTGGAGCTAATTACAGTTCAAGTCACTATTTAGGCTGTGAGCTATGGGGCTCATATAAAGATGGTTAACCACTGACTGTTGGACAGCTGATGGTCTCAGGGGTTCTTGAGGACCTTATATCAAATATGCATGAAACTGAGCTTGCTGAGGTCCCTCCCTGGTGCCACTCATGCTACCATATAATGAGCCAGTTCAGGGAACTGAGACAGAACGTTGCTTTCTTTGGAGAGCTAGTTCTTAACTGGCTCAAATCCGTGAGCTTACTTACTGCACAGTGCTCACATCAGCACAAATCACTGAACAGCTAAGGGTGGAGGGCCAGACTATGGCAATTGTAAATTAGGTTGCCTTAAGGTGTTACAGAAATACACCCTAAACTGAAGCAGACAAAATACAAAAATTTTCTTTTAAGAATACTTTTTTTCTTGAGTGATTGAGCCACTACTGAGAAATGTAGAGATATTAAGGAATCCTACACCATTCATAGTTAATTTTTGAGTCATATTTGGGCCAGTTATGTTATAAATATTGAAGTAGGCAATAATTCCCAAAAAGGAATTATTCCCACCCTTCTGTTTAAATACCTGTCATTCTGGTGATGTTATGGGTTAATTAGTTCATTTTCTGAAACGTATTTCTGGGATATTTTCCCATTAACTACTTTGACCCATAACCTCATGTTCTGAGAGTTACTTAACCTTTGGTCTTGTACTGGCAACCATTCCTTTCCTTTTAGGATCTTTCTTATTTGTGATTCTCATAGTAGCTATATGTGGTTTATATTGCTGTTTCCTAAAATGAAGCCTCACACAGTGAATATTACATTTAATTAACAGAAGAGTTCTAGATATTTCACAAAGTTATTGACAGCAGGAACACTGTACATTAATACCAAATGTTTGACATCATTTACTGTACTAAAAGATTGTAATCCCAGATTAAAATAATACTAAAAATGGATCAATTTTCCAACTAGAGGACTGCTACAGGAAAGAGTTAACATTGCTTGAAAATACTTTATGAAGCTCTATGCCTTAACAAGTTTGGATTTCTTTCAAGTTTTACTTGAACATTTCTTGGCTTACAATTGTTTCTACTTTAATTTTAAAGCTTAATTTTAAACTCTTGCAATCAATTTTATAACAGCCTCAGTATAATTTGTTAGGGCATTCCCAATGAGGAAAAGTCCAAGAAATCCAGTAAGACTGTTTTTAATACTCTAAAAAGTATATAAATATGAATGTTGAAACTGTTTTTAGTTTGAATTTTTGTCTGATTCACTGGTACATACCAATTGTTTTGTACCAAGCAGTGTCAGAGCCTGATAGCCAGTTGAACTGGGTTTACAACTTTGGAAGCTGTTAGACGAATAACTTACATGTACTGTCTTGACTGGAAAAGATTCATTTCCAGTTTATGGTCATACTGTAGCAGACACACCCCTCCCTTTGTGATAATAAATATGAAGCATTATTCTGTGATATGGATCTTTAATATATGGACTGGTTTTGGAAGGTGCTACTGTAAAGGTTTTAAAAGCATAAGCCACACTTTTTCTTAATATCGGTAAAACTTTGAGCAAGCAGTTTCCCATTTGGTGCCTCTGGTGCTTTAGTAGGCTTTTCCTCTTAATGTTTCTTGAACAACTGTGTAAACCCAGAGGATTAGTCTGCCTGCAGGAAAGCACCAAGAAGGGCAGCTGTTGTTCTCTTCAGCATTTTTCTGCTGAGCAAAAGCATGTCAAAGCCATCAGGACAGCTTAATGCCACTACATGCTAAAAAAGTCATGCGTTATGGTGATTGTGGGTACATACAGTCCTGCTGACTACTTCCTGCTGAATCCCTGCCCAGCAGAAACCACTTCATGGCTGATTGATTGTTACTTCTTTTTTAATTGAGCAAAACTGGAGAAGATGTATATGTTTTAATTCAGATGGAAAACTAAATAGCAGATTCCAGAGACCTCGCCTTTTCTTGTCTGTGAGTACCTTTAGTTCAGCAAAGGGGCTTATTAAATTAATGGAGAAATTTTCATGAAAGTAAGAGCACCTCCCTGCATTTTAATTTTATGTTCATTTATAAATATTAAAATATTTAAGAAAAAAAAATTAGTTCCATCATTTTGTTTAGAAACCTGTCATTTTGGTTAATTAATGGGTTAATTAATTAATTAATTAATTCCTTTTTTTCCTGCTGTATTAGGTATTTTCACTTTAACTACTTCTACTCATAACGTCCTGCTTTAAGAGGAACTTAACCAAATGCATATTGCTACCATACACACTATTGCTAAAACACATTATTCCTCAGGATGCTCTCCTTGGTTAAAATATTTTTCTTTACATGTTTCAGAAAACATTTGGGGCTGTTCAGTTGCAGACTGAACAAGACTTGGAGAAGAGGCATGTACAGTTTTATTTAAACAGCAAGTAGGCTGATATCATCCTGATATCTATTATCACCAGCTAGTGTGCCACGAGCATCTATTTACAGTGACAGTGTTGCAGACATACTACTGAAAGCTTTTGAAAATGTGTCTTTTCTTTCTTGATCTCAGTCCGGTACCCTCAATTCCTGCTGTCTCAGTGTCTGATCAGGTAAGAGCCTGTATATAAGGCACCTATTTCCTTTAGTTTATTTGCTGTGGTTCTGTGGAGGGCGCTGTCAGTGCTGATTACATGCAAGTGTATTTACTCATCTTTTTACATTACTCTCCTCTTATAACATTTTCCTCTTCTAGATGTTTACATTAACCCCCCTATATCTACAATCTGCCTATTTTCTTTGTTTATAATCATAGAATTGTATTTTATAATATGATAAAAGTTAGATGTCATAGCAGCAGTAGATATTTTACCTGGAAAATTATCCATCTTTTGGAGAATGTTGTGCTTGACTTTTAGTCTATGAAAATAGGAAGAGTAAAGGGAGACAGAATAGGCAAAACAATAGTCTTCAAGCTTTTTTTCTCTTGTAATTACATGAATTCCCAGTTGGAGGATCTTTCTTGCTGTTCCTTGCCTTTTTTTTTTTTTCTTTCTCAAATGGTCATCAAACTCTCTCTTCTTGTGATTTTTCCCCCATTGTGTTATCTTTATGAAAAACTTATCTTTAAAATCTCATTATGTCCCCATGAAAGAATATTTTACTCTGTGTCATGCAATAGTTCTGGTTTCAGAACTCCTGATCTTCAGGGGTTTTGCATTCTTTTTCATCCAGATACTTGTTTCATAGCAGTCATTGCTAAAACTCTGAGTTGTTTTAGTCTTACATCTGTGGAAAAGGCCTTGAAGATGGTTTGCAGAAGCCTGTGGCATCTTTTAATTTTCAGGCTACCAGTTGAAGCCATACCAAATCAGTTCTGACATGAATCTATTTCCAACCAATAGTTTAGCGGTGTTTGATACAGTCTGCAGATTGCAATATACCACAGACACCTCCCTCTCTACGTCTCTGGTATCATTATTGCAAATTCATTATTCCTGCTATGGACCAAAGATCACTGGAGTGTACTCATTGGAGTTCACAATGTAGGGCACCAGTTCGTTTATAATTTGCTGCATAAACCAGGTTTTGTGCTAATTACTTTTCTTTGGAGTTCTCAACTCAGCGTCTTTCACAAACCTTGTCTCCTTCTTGGGATTTTTTGTTTGTTTGTTTAAGGAACTTAATTTTTCAAGGAGGAAACATCATTTTTCTGTGTTTCTATAACCTCATGGATATTACATATATAGAATATAGAGATTTTTGAAGATACTTTTCATCTTCCATTCTACTTTCTCCATAAATAGCTTTTAGCTTTGATGTAATGCCTTTCATTTAGGGATATTAAACTACTTATTACCAATCACTTACCTTTATCATGGAGATGACCAGTTTCCATTACCTTATATTCTTTCCCTCCCAGTTGTTACTACCATTCTGGATGTAACTGCCATGCCATTTTTGCCTAACAAGGACAGAAACTAGATGTAATTGACAGGATTAGAGAGTGGCCTGCATGCTGAGCAATTTCCAATGATACATTTTGCAATTGTAGGCTGGGTTTTGATCAGTCAACAGATTGTGAGCCTTGGTGTCAGCAAATGCTTTATAAAAAAGATCAAACTGAGTAAGAATAAAAATAAATAGTTAATTTTTTTACCAGTAACCAGTGTAGTCTCGAACACTTTAAATGTAAAGTGGACAACATTTTAAGTGATAAAGGCACACAACATATTGTACACTTAATCATATCTTCAGTCTGTCAATCCCAAGCAATTTTAATGCCTCAAAAGGACATGATACAGTGAAGTACATGAGAAAAAAAAAAGAATTTCAACTGTCAAAAGTCTGTGTCATGCTTTAGAATGGATGTATTCTTTATCTTAACATGAATCACTGTTAATGTCATGGCTTATACAATTGTTTCAGACAAACTTCATTTTATAATAGGAAGATAATCTATTTAAGTTTGGTAAGGTCCTCAGAGAATTATTCACTGATCAAATAATGTCATAATGTTGAATTCAACCAAGTTTAGCCTTTTCTTACGCTTTTCTTAGTCTGAAAATATTTGTTCTGTAGCTTATCATTAATTACCGCTTTGTGGCTTATTGGTATTACTTCTTTTTAACATATGGGAGTAGCAAGCCTTGATCTCTAAAGGAGTAAGCAGCAGGTCAAACATTTCATTTTGCATTTGTAGGCAGACCATTTGTGCATATTCAGACATTTGTGGCCTTTTTTATAATGAAAGCAAAAGGACTGACTGTATGGTTTGGTTTTGCTCACCGACTAAGTGATATGAATCCTTGGGATAAAATGGATTTTTAACATGTGTTTGAAATAGAAGCCTTATGTGAACATTCACTGAAACTCTGCTATTTTGTTCAATATAAGTTAACAGCTTGATCATTGTTTATACATCTCTGGTGAATTGATATACAGGATCTGCAAATACAGCAAAAATAAATTAATTTTAAATGGGTGAAACTTTACTGAGTGATATTCTTCCACAGCTTGCTGTGATCACTTCATTAATCGAATAGCTCATTCTCCAGCTTGGAAGAATACTTAGTTATTCCTTTCTGTGTTTTGTCTTTTCTACTTTCCATACATTTATAATATATAGCAGTACCTTTATCCCAATCCAGTCTGACACACAAGGACCCAGAAGATGCAGCTAAGCCCATTCCTGGGAAGGGGTTAGGGCAGAAAGATACGGGCCCAGACCAGCAGCATAATATCAGATGACACACTGTAATGAGGATTGATTCTGTGACTGAATTAAACCTCCCAGCCTTTGCTCTGTCAAAGAAGAATCAACGTCCTTACACGCAATCTGGACCACAAGCCAGGCAGAAACTCAATCAACTAAACAACTGAGAGGCACGAGCTGCTAATGAAGACTACTGCCCCTGTTCCAATGCAAAGGGAAAAATAAATGCAAACCACCTGGCTAGTCCGTTTGGCTTTATATTGGAATGGATCACAGCAAAAAAGGCACACAAGCACCTGCCGCAGCTGGGATATGGCAATCCTGCTCAACACCTCTTGCCTCTCAGCTGAAACCTCTTGTATCCAAATTAAGAATTTGGGTCAGAAAGCTCATCAGGCAAGTGGTGCGAGCATATGTGATCTAATGACTACAAAATGGATCCAGTTCCATGAAGAAAAAGTAGATGTCCAAGATCCAAGCTACCTGGGAACCTTTAAAGTTTTCAGAAGCATTAAAAGCTATTGTTTTATGGTTTAGTCTGATCTGAGTCAAAGGACGAAAGAGTGACTTGCACAAGGCTGACAGACCTCCTCACTGAACAGTGACCCCATCAGGCTTTGTACAGAAACCTGGAAATATGCCTATCAAGAAAAGATTAGTAATAAATTTATTTTGGTTGCTTATTATGAATTATGGTGAAAAGCTGTAATGAGGGAAAATGTTCTTTTGCTACCCCTGAAAACAACTAATACGCTGATAAAGAAATCTTAATTTACTGATAAGCAAAGGCTATGTATCATTTATTAAATTACGATTTGAAAGGAGGAATGACTTAAGCACATGAGATTGTGGTTATCTCTAAGCTAATCAAAGAACATCAAATGTATATCTGGAATACAGAAAAACTGGTGCACCTTAAACTGCACAGACATTACACTTCAACAAAACAAAACCATATCACAGGAGTATCACAGTATGTAGAGATCCTACAATAGAATAGCTAAAGGCTCAGAGACTGGGGTTCCATTTTGCTCTAACAGTTGTGTGATGCTTCTCCTTTTCCAGTGCGAAGAGAAATATTAGCCCAGATCATCTAGCCAGGCTGCTTAACTCTTCAAACACAGTGTATATGAAGTGTTCCAGACTTGAGAGTCCTTACTTCGAGGCATTTCCAATCTAAGTGAAAAGAGGAACAACAGAAGTTTTATTACCTTCACCTTAAAGGGAAACAAAAGCAGTGTTTTCAGAGTCTATATAAATAGCAAGTTATTTGTGCTGCTTTGAGAATGTCTGAAAATTAGACTACAAGAAATTAAAAGCTTGGAACAGAATCTGTATTTTCTATATCCCAGTCCTGTACCAGAGGACTGTCTGCTGGCTAATGAGCAGTCAAAAAAAGAAGTTAAAATATGGAAAAGTAAGTAAAATGCTGCCTTAGTCTTTGTATCAAGCCTAAGAGCTTTTATGAAACTTCATTTGAGTTTCCACAAATATTTATCTTATGCAAACATCACTGTGCATTAGAGGAGTTTGTTCTTGTTCTGGTAGCAATCTTGGTTGTCATCTGATTTCACTCACAAACCACTTTAGGCTTTGTAATAAGACTCTAAGGTATCTGTAAAAGCAATCATTTCAGAAGCAAATACTCATGCCTGGAGAGTCCTTATGTATTGGTATTAGTAATAATGTAGCTGATTACTTTGCTTTTACTTGATGATCTGACAGCAAAATACTATGAATGTAAGTTTGTGAAGAGAGCCATTGAGGTAAGTGCCAGATTTCTAGACCCTTTAGTCTTTTTAACATGTGTGATGGGGGGATTCCAACCTGCTCTGTAAAACTATAAGAATATAAAGCAGCAGCAAACTTTATGAAGTAATGTCTGCTTTACATGGAAGAATGTTAAACAAACAATAAAGCAAAGCAATGATTGTTTAATGTACAAATATATTGAAGAAAAGAATATTAAAGTCTACTAATATGACTGCAGTTAAGTTTAGGAGAGCGATGAAACTTCTTGGGGAAAACTGTAAAATGGTTAAATGAGACTGTGAGTGTGACCTCATGAAGTTTTTATGTAGGTATGGTTTTGTCAACACACACCTTGTAGGCATCTTTCTTTTTCTCTTTTAAACTTTGTAATCTTGCTATTACAAATGCCCCATTGATCAAACACTGAGCACAAGATGTAGATAGGAGTGTTGTAATTAACAGTCATGGCTCAGAAAGTCTGAAAAGGATGACTGCAGATTTTCCCTGGAAACTTAAAATTCATCCATGTTCTGTCACATTACTCCCTTTTACTCTATATTCTGTTACCATGTATTCTAATGCGTGAATTAGGACGACAACTAATTTTCCTACAGAACTTTCCAATGCTATGCAATCTACTTTTGTTTTTGTTTTCCTTTTAATTCCCCAATGGCAGAAGTTTCATATTTCACCCAGGCACTGGTAATTAGCCAAAGAAATTATTTAAAATGCCAGATGTCACATATTAAATATAAATAACCTATGACCCTGTGTGCAAAAAGCAAGCGCATTTCCTATATGACTGCTCAATTTAACTTTCTTGAACGTAGGCTCTATATGGAAGTAGTGTTGTTCTCCCACATAACACCATTCTGCAAGCATAAAGAATGGATGTGCCTTATTAGTTGTAAGAGACATAAAGGCAGTGATATTTTGTTTGTATGCCATTTGCAAATGAGTTTAAGTGTGTAAGTATCCACACTGGTCAAAAAATTTCCCGTGTTGTACTTGTGCTTTCTTCAATAGCAGCTGTAAAAGGCATGACCACAGACACAGCCAAGGAACACTATCTGCTGATTCCAGGAGTCTTTCTTTATGCTTTCTCATCTGCCCTTTCTATGCCACGCTGGTGTGTGTGGCTTCTAAACTGGTCCAGATTCAACCACAAACGGGAATGAGATCAAGCACATGAAACACAACCTTATGCGTTATATTCTTAATTTGAGGCTGTTTGGTTTATTGAATCATGCGGAACGAATGCCTGACCATGCTTCTTCCAAAGCCTACTCTGGCTACAATTGCACAGCTGGGTTTGATTTGCTGCCCATAGGAAGGGGGGAGGAATCCGTATTACTCCAAGACAAATACAGATCTGGGATGTGGCTGCAGATCCAGAATTCCTAGCTATCCAGCATAGGATGATGTGTGGAAAATAAAATACTGCACAATGCAGCCCTCAGGTTTTTGGAGCAGAAAGTCACAACACGCCTAGAAAATAGCCCCAGTTTGGAACGGATTCAAATACCACAGGAAGCACGTTCCTTCCTTCTCGAGGCACATGCAATAACTCCAGCTTCTGACCAGATCAAGGTGTATCCCCATCTGGATGCAATAACGCAGCCTAAAAGCAGCTAGGACAGAAACCACCTATGCATATTGAATACATGAATCAGTAAAAGAAACCCTGCTTACAAAACCACAAGTGAAATAAAGTTGCCCTCGTAACTGCCACTGTTTCACCTCTCAATAGCAAGCAAAAGCCAAATCAGCCATCCATGGCATAGACCTCAAGCACAGAGCTTGACATAAGTCCCTGGAAATTGATGTAAGCTCACGTCAGTCGTTTTAGAGCTTCTGCCAACTCACTCTCAGTCATGCCCCAATTGCTCTTTAGCTGTATAGAAAGAGATTGAAGGGGGTTTTTTTTTTTTTTTTTTACAAATTGAAACGGGAAGTATGCACATTTTGGTGCAGTGGGACAGAGACACCAAAATGAAATATAGGGTAAAGACAACAAAAAGAAAGGATATTGCTGGCAAGAAATGGAAGTTCTGAACACAGACAGATATATCTGATTTCAATGTAAAAAGCTGAATGAAGATGACTGAATAACTTAATTGCTCACGCCACCTTAACTTACACATATTCTGTAAATTCTTGTTAGATGGTCATGCCATAATTGATTACTCTATTTTAGGATGTATAGTCCTTTTTAATTAACAACAGTGGGTAGCACAAAAACAATGCCTCATGACCTGCATGTAGCATAGTTTCTGAATGAATGAATACCATCTCAAACAGGGGAGAGAACATTTGTTTTAGAGTTAAGGGAAAGGCACAAGACAATAATATACATATTTTTCATGTAGCCTACTGTTTAGAAATATACTCAGAGCATCGTACCAAAGAACATTTGTGTTCACATTTCCCATTATGGAGAGAACAAGTTTGGTTGTATTTTTCTCAGGCATAACGACCGATCTACTGGTATAGCAGAACAGGAAATTGCTATGGTTACTCCACCTGATGTAATCTGACACAACAATTATTTAACAATAGACAAATTCTAATGTATCTGCTTTGAAAATGTGAAAGATTAACCAAAAGTTTCTAGGCAAAAATAAGCTGCTAAGAGCCATTTTATATACAGTGTATTTGACTGAATTGTTCATTGTAGACCTGTTTTCATTCAAGAATGCATAGGGGTTTTTCTTAACCACAGTTAATCCAATTACATATTCTTTTCCAGCTTCTCTTGCTACATGACCTTGGATTTAGAGGTGAAAAGAGGCTTTGGGCCAACGGGCTTCCTTCAGGAGAGGGAGTTGGCTACCCTAACGAGAGCATCAACCTTTATGTATCATAGGAACAGTAGCTGTAGTTTCGCATGTGTTTTAGGTAAAGAAATAGCTAGTGGTGTGAGGGAAGTGACAGTAGAAAGGATGGTGTGTTAGAAGATTAGGTAAAAGATAAACAAATGGCTGCTTTGTATTCTGGGCACTAGAAGCAGCTTCCCGTTTTCACTTGAGCAAGCTCCTCCTGTCCCAGGTTCTACACAATATTCTTTAATATGATGCTTTCTATTTCCACCAGAATTTGCAGGGTCACAAAGTAGCTTTTCATTTAGGCTTGCTTTCTTCAGCATAGATTACCCATCTTCCTCAAGGAGTACACAGTTAGAATTAACTGAGCTCTTGTAAAAGCCTGCACCGTAGCCAATTTCTCTTCATGTGAGCCTTCTTTTCTCACTTTTGTTCAGTCTGTAAAAAGAGCATCTGGATACAAATCCATGCATGGGATTATGATATGCCTAAACAACAACAAACGCAAAAAGACCCTGTGCACAGAAACAATTTGCATTAGTTATTTATGACTCAATATTAACAGATAAATCTACAATTTCCACATGCCCATACTCCAGTTAATTATTTAGCCAAGTAATTAAACCTCATCCTTTGATGTTTAAAGGATACAGCAACGAATCTTTGGTTAGTACAACTTTCATTCTGTAAAATAAATTAAACTGTGAATATCACGTAACTATCTATAAGCAAATGTGACTGACTGCGAGTAGCTTAATTCCTATCAATGCCCAGCTTTCAGCAGAAACCTAAAATCTCCCTAAACTACGTAGCTGAGGATTAATCTTTTACTTAATTCCACAGCACTCACTGATGGTTTCACTAGGTTGCTCTGCGATTTCTTAGACTGTGAATTCCAGGCACATCAGGCCAGTCATGGTTTCTGCACCACCATGCGCTCTGGGTACAGACGCTCCTGCTAGAAAAGCAACTTGAAGTCTACTTTTTGTCGCTTCTCTCCCCACCCCCCCCCCCCGCCCCCCGCCTTCCCCCTTTATTTTTCAACCTTAATAGGAGGCAAAAGAGAAGGTGATGGTATGTTATTGCACAGGCAGAGTATTCTGAAACACGTGTGCCCTTCCTAATGCCTCCGTGGCTCCCTTTGTGGCGCTTGTGGCAACTCCTGATGCCACAAGTTTCTAAGTAGTATTGTAATTCGTCTCCTCGCAGTTGCTTCATCGCTGCTGCTTCCAAGGAGCCTGGAAGGTAAGCAGCTAACAGCTCAGGGTCCTTCAGCCAGTATTTGTTATCCAAGCTGCATTCCTCAGCTCACGCCAACCTCCCTAATTACCCGAGTCGTTAACTGGTGCCAAGAGCACCGCCTATTCACACGCGATGCTTTAGCAGACTAACACGAAACCCGCGTTTCTTGGCTCTCTCAGGAGGCACTTTGCGTCTTGCGGGAGCGCTCACGCACGGGATCCCGAGGCAGCGGAGGCAGCGCAGGCAGCGTAGCCGCCCCTCCGAACGCCGCCCCGGCACATCCTGGAGCGCGGCGGCGGCGCGGTGACACGTGGCACCCGCACCCCGCTCCGCTGCCCCTCCCCTTTCTGTCAGCTGGCTCCCGCGGATTGGCCGCCTGTTCCAGCCCGGCCAACCAGCTACAACCAATTACAGCCAACCAGAACCGACTACAACCAACCAACTACAGCCCCCGGCGGCCGCCGCGGCTCGCCGCGCCCCACACTCCCTCCGCGGCGTCGGCGCGGGTCACGAGGCGCCGCCGGTGCCGCCGACGTCACCGTGCGAGGGCGCGGGGGGTGGGGAGGGGAGAGACCGACTGTGGGAAACGCCGGCGCGGGGCGGGGCACGGCGGGGGACGGGAGCTGCCCGGGGGCACGGCACGGCACGGCACGGCGCGGGGGCGGGGCCGGCGCGCGGGGCGGGGCGGGGCGGGGCCAGCGGCGGCCTGTAGCAGGCGCCGTCCCCGCTGAGTGACAGAAGGTGTCCGGGCACGGGAGCTTGCGGTGGGGCCCGAGCCGCTGCTCGCGCCGCTGCCCGCGCCCCCGCTCCCGCCGCTGCCCGCGCCCCCGCTCCCGCCTCCCTGTCCGTCCCCTCAGGCCGCGGCGCCATCCGGTGTTATGAGGCGGCCCTGAGGGGCGGCGGCGGCCAGCGCAGCCCGGCGTGGCCCGGCAGGGTGACGGCGTGTCGGTTCGCCTCGCCGGCCAAACCCATGACTACGGCAAACTGCGGCGCCGCCGACGAGTTCGACTTCAGGCTGATCTTCGGGGAGGACGGGCAGCCGGGCCCCGGGCCGCCGCTGGGGCCTGCAGGTGCGCTCTTCATCTGCAGCTGGGTCGCTGCCGCTCTCCTCCCGCCGGGCCGGCGGGGAGGTCGGCTTTCGGTTTCCTGTTTCCTCAGGGCGAGGGAGGGGGCTGCCGCCTGTCCCGCTGCTGCGGGATGCGGGAGACCGGAGCGGGAGGGGGCGACAGCGGCATCGTCATTCCTCAGGCTTCGGCCGCCTCACGGCGCCGCTCCCCGCCCCTCGCCCGCGGGACTGGGGACAGCGGAGGGGCTTGGGCTCCGCGGGCCGCCCGCCGTCGGTGGAACTTTCTGTGGGAAGAGAGACCCTAGAGCGGCCGTCGCGCCGAAGGAGTCTCCCCAGGCGCGGTGCCTTGGCGGGGGGCGTGTTGGATCGAGTGGGCCTGGCCCCCGGCCCGCACACAGGCGGCCTCTCGTCCCGGCGCAGGTAGCGGTGGGGGCCCGCCCGCGATCGCCCTGGGTACCGGCGCCGGTGGCCCCGCAGGGTTTGGGGAGCGTGCCGTTAAGCTTGGCGCAGTGCACGGAGCGACAGAACTAATGGGGCTGCACTAGAGACTTGTCGGGGACCTGAGATGGAAAGTTTTGACCGAGCTGTTCCCCGTACGAAAAGCATCGTAGTTACTCCAGTGTGTTCTTACAAACTTTGTGTACGTGCGTGTATGTACGTGTGGGTGGGTAAAACACAGCGAGTGAGCTGTGATGGCTGTTGGGTCCATATAGACAGGTATATGCACACATTTTTCAGAGGGTTTCCATTTACTCTGTTTTGTAGCACTGAAGCCTGAAAATCCCGTTTAAAATAACTCCTATTTCTTTAAACCACAGAAAATAAAGTATTCCCAGTGAATCATGATGTAGAGAATCAATAAGAGCCAGCTGTGCCGTGTGTAGCTGTACCAGACCTCGATGGCTGTGTGCTGGTTTTTCTGACCTACTTGAAATAGGTATTAATCGGTAATGCACTATCTTAAGTCTAACTGGATAGATGATAAGGTAGCTCTGAAACACGGCTATTCAGGCTAAGTGTTGCAGCCATGTTGTTTTGTTCTCTGACTTGGTTGTCTGCACAAGTTGGTTGGAAAACAGATTAGTTTGATACAGTCTGTGTGTAATCCAATGTGAAGACTCATTGGATGGATTTCTTACAAAATCTCTAACTGACTTGATGCTGTGATGTAGTTTACAGATTCCTTCAGATAAGGAGAGATTTTCTTTGCCTGTTTTCCAACTTAGTAGATGGTGCTGTTGGGAAGAGGGCTGGAGTTCTGCTGGCTAAATAAATGCGTTACTGGACTGCAGGAAAACAATGAAGCATGTTAATAAATTACAACAAAAGTAATTATGACACCCCTATTACTATTCTTTTCATATAAAATTAGTGGTCTGAGCTGTGCTTCTCTGTCAATGATAGATGAGAGTGAGAAAACAAGTTGCTTAGAAAACTGGAAATACTAGTGGTACTTCTTTAATATTTGTATTTTGGTAGCATTCCTTAATGAGCAGTTCAGCTACTACTCTGAATATAGAGAATTTAACTTGATAAGTTAAAACCATTTTTAAAGCAAATTTGAAACTGTGATATTCAGACCATGAATGATGTGTTTGCTGGAGCTTTCAGTAAAAAATCTGTCATCTGTGTCTCTAACTCATTAATTCCACTGCTTTGCAGAATACTGGAGATGGTCTCACGTGCTGTGCACAGATGTGGCCTTCAGGGGCAAGGGTTAGAATAGATCTCTGCCTTCAAGTATCCTATTAAAGAGATTGCCAGAGTTTAGCTGTTGATTCTGCCCATGTATTTTACATATTAAGAGCTAGACTGCATATAAGAAAGGACCTCCCCCTCTTTCAAGCATATTAGTTAGATGAACAAAAGTTCCTGCATCTCCCTAAAGCATATATTGAATAATCCCCTATCACTCGCTTCAGTGATGATGTCTGTTGTGCAGCAAAGTAAGCATAAGGGCGTTTTGTTTTTCTAATGTATGCTAATAATAACACATGCAGGTCACAGGGGAAGTTGCTGAATTTGAAATAAATAATACTAAAATTACTGAATTGTCCATGATCATGGAGAACACTTGACACTTTCTCATGTTTCATGCTGTGTCTCTAGAAGTTTGGGATTGGCATCCTTGTTGAAGAAGTGTCTAGTGCAAAGTTCTTGTGTAAATAACACAGAAATCTACATTAATGTTTTCTTTTATGCTGAGACTACCATAATGTTCTGAGAATTTTATTCTTTTTTGTATGAACATATATGATATATACTTATATATTTTATCTTTAACGAATTTTTAATCAAAAGCAAGAAAAACTGAGCTATTCTTTCATTTCCTTTACTATACTTTTGATTTCTGAACTACTAAGAAAATGCTAGTCCTAGACGATAGATTACCCTTTTTATGATATTAATAATAAGAGAAATTAAATCAACTGGGATTCTGAGTTATTATGGCAGGACAATTTCAGAGGGTTGTAGGATAGCAGAACTAACGTACTTAGTTTTGTGCTGAATGGCAGGAATGGTGACTGTTCTGCAGTAGTGCTTGTGTGCTTGGTCTGAAAGTTGTAGCTTGTGCTGCAGAGAGGAATGCATGAAAAGTGGTTTTAAGGATGTTGAAAGTGTATACTTTAATATTGCAATCTTTGCACGACCCTTCACTTGTAATCAAAGGGATAAGCCATTTCATACAGCTTGTGAGCTAAAGGAGAAATTTGCTCAGGTGGTTGCTAAATAAGAGCTTGTCAAAAGATCTTCAGCTACTTTTAAGTGGAAGTTAGATACTAAGCACCTTCTGCAAAATCTTGCTCTCTTTTTCTCTGATAGTTTAGTGTCATTGTCCTAAGGAAGAAAGAAATTGTCACTTTGATTTTTGTGGTGTTCAGCACTCAAAACAGAAGGTACAGTTCTAGGTACAATGAGCTTGATCTTTTTCTGACAAAATAATTCAGGCCCCCAGTGCCCAAAGATAAAATGTATTTGAGATGCCACCAAGTTTGGCCTCTTTAATGAAGAGATTTTGGGGATGTAATATGTGACAATGGAATAATTTAACTTGAATGCTGCCCCCATTCCCTTCGCACCCGGTTTTACAATACTGTACAATAGAATTTTGGGAAGTTTGCCTAGGATTTAAGCATTAAGCAAACCGCATTAAGGTCTTCACACATACTGTTAAAAACTGCTGAAGATGCCATCACTGTTTAATACCTGTGCAAAAGAGGAGCAAATACAAGTTGCTGCGGTTGTTTCTTTAGCTGAATTTTTATTTTAAGGTTTCATCTTCTAATTCAGCAAATGAATTTTTACAAGATAAGGGCCTTTAAAGAACTTGGAATATGTAGTACTAAGCTAGGATTTCAGGATCTTATAAGGTTCTGTAACATCCAAAATACAATTTTTGTGGTGCGTAAAATGGAGACTGACTTAAAGTGAGAGGCTGCAAACTCTTCAATATTCAGAAAACTAATTATTTAATGGGAAATTCTGACTGATGCATTATTGATACTGCTGTTAAGAATCCTGTCTAAAATGTGCCTTATTATTTCTGATGAAGTCTTTTAAGAGCGAAAGACAGTAAAACAAGAGTTCTGTATGGAATTTCACCCTTTTGTTCTTGTGGAGTAGAGGAGGAGAAATTCATATTATCTTTTAATGTAAGTAATTATCCATGATTTATTTTGTTTATTTGTTTTTCCATTACATGAGTGCTTTAAAAATACTAAGAAAAGTACCCTCGTTGGACTTCTGGTTCATCATGTCTGGTTTATTTTCTTGGAAACTGTGAAAGAAGCTGAAAAAGGGGTTCTGCATATTTCCTGTGACTTAATATATGCTTAAGTAATACTATTTAGTAATCTTGTTACAGATGAGTCTTACAGTCTCTCTTACTTTTTCTCCTGAACAGTGCGGTATGAAAAGTATTAAGAATATGCTCATTCTGTGATAAATTTAGTGACAGTTCAAAACATCTTTGTGATCTGGAGCCGCACTCTCGTTAAGGACAGTATTCCTGGCTTTGGATCTTTAGTTTATTTGAAAACTACACTCTTGTTCCCCTTTGATATTTTTTTTTTCTGGGTTGTTTGGGTTTTTTTTTTTGGGGGGTGGGGGTGTCCCTTTTTTTTTTTTTTTTTTTTTGCTTTCTAGCTTAGAGCTGTTAGCTTATTGGTTGGAGGCTGTTACTGAATATCAGGATTGAAATACACATTTGGCTGATGTGACTGTCAAAATAATATCTGATCTTTTCTTTTGGAGGTTTCCATGTCTGACCTTCTTTCTCTGTGAGCATCTGTGAACTGTTGGGCTGCTCAGCAGTTGCCTCCTGCCCATGTGTTAAGCGCTCTGAAGTGATAATGAGCACTGATTCTTTTTCGTAGTAGCTAGGCAGAGATCTCTGTAGCAAAAGCTAGCATTTAATATGTCATTTAATTTAGATATGTAGTAAAAGTCTTAAACTCAATGATTTGTCCTGAAATACCATCGCGAAACTAGTCTTTACAGATTTGCCTTGATTGTTAATATGTAGAGTATTCTTCAGTTTTTAAAATGTGTATTCATGACAGGTATTGCTGGCGGGGATTGCTGGTAGAGAATAAAAAACAGTCTAAGCTGTTTACAGAAGTTTGCAGTATGCTTGAACTTTCTGTTGTTGTCCCTAAGATGGTGATTTAGGTAAGCAATACTAAGAAAGCCAAGTTGTGGTAGGAAAGAGAAGAGGCTCATAATTAGACTGAATGGAAAATTAAGGGCTGGATGCTGGCAGTAATTGTGGACTTGAGGTGTGAGCTGACTTAGGGTTGCTCTTGGTGAAATTCATTTTTGTGATCACATACTTCTGATCCAGAACTGCTATAAAGTTTGCTTTCCTTAACTGAGCAAGAAAAGCTTGTGAGATGTGTTCTTCCGAAGTCTCTTTAATAGACCACTTCGCACACTCACGTGGTTCACCTGGAGTTTTATTCCTATTTTCAAGGCTTTTTATTCTGTTCTGATTCGGTTGCCTATATAAATGGGTAGGAGACAAAGTCTTTACACAAAATGGTAACTCTGTGGTTAATATGTATAATTTGAGCCATCCATGCAAATAGAGCTGTCCGTGCTGGTCTGTAAACCTTTGCTGTACAAAGAGTGCTTGTGTGGATGAAGACTGGGATCAACTGATGCAACTATAAGAAAGGAATAAACAGACAAGTTGCTTGAGTTAGTTTCTTTTCTTTCTCCCTTAGATATAAATGATACTTTTTAAGAGAAAGGTTTGTTTATTATTTAGATATTGAGATAGGAACCACCACGTGAGGGAAATTTAGTTGCTATCATTTTATTTTGCAAGCTAGCGGATGCTGGTGTCTGTGCATGTAAAAGATTGACACAATGCAAATCAGCATTGGAGTGTGGTTATATAGTCTGCTGATGGAGGGAGGAGGCGAAACCAAACAGCTGCATCTGACCAAAAATCGAGTGTCTGTGACAAGAACCTTGTGAATTCAGGGTAGCTTGGACAGTCGCTGAGGGAGAAAACGTGTTGAAGTAAAATCTGGTGTCAGTGGAGTCAGTTGCCTGGCCATTGGGGGTAGCAGATTAAGGTGTGACTCTAGGAAGCTGATGTGTTTGAATATGTTGTGGGTTTTTACACTAAATGAAGTTTTGCCTGTTTGAATAAAGCTTGACCAGTATGAGACCATTTGGGAAAATACCAAGTTCACTTGTGTGATCTTGTGAAGCAGTTGCAGTTGCACCAGACCTAATTTAATAACTTCTGTGGTTTGGCAAAGGGTTCTGGGGTCACTACATAGTGCCTTGAGAATCACTATGTAGTGAGCGTCTATGTAGTGCAGGAATTTGAAAATGATATCTAGTTTAACAAAATTTCCCTTATTTTATGTTTAAATTTATAGTCGCACCTCACCCTCTGTCCCCTTCTCTCCCATGTGAATTATGGGCACAGTGCAAATGAATCCTGAGTTGGGATGTGGGAAATGGGCAGGACGCAAAAGCATTTGTGCTAGTGCTTTTCTCTTACATACTTGTGAAAATTAGAAATAAGATCTTTCTTTCTTCAGGGTAGCCCTCTGCTTAAAGCTTGATGGTCTTTTTCCTTTTGTATTGTACAACTGAAAGCAGTTTATCGTGTCCCACCCAAAGACTGGCCAAATAAGTCATGTTGCTGTGAATGAGTGAGAGGTGAGAGCAGAATGGGCCTGGGTCAATGGTAAGCAGCAGTTTGGCTGTTCACAGCAATAATATAAATATGGGAGTTGTTGCCTAAAGCTGCCCTAGTGGGCCAGGGAAGTACATGGAGCAGACTTGGCAGGAAGCCCAGCCTGTAAAACAACATCCAAGTTCTTGCATTTGTCCAGGCATGCCATGAGGGGTTCGAATGACAGTGGAATTTAGATGAGTGAAGTGATCAGTAAGGCTCAGGAAAATTGCAAGGCAGGACCAAGATTATTAACAAGACAACATTCTCTTCTACCTTTAGTACACCCATCTGTGAGTATTCTTGTGAAATACTGGCAAAATAGAACATTTAGAAAATTGTGGAACTGTTCAAAGTCATTCAGGGAAGATCAGTTTAAATGTGAAGAACTGCAGAACTGGTTGATAAGCAAGCGTTTGGGCTGGGTTGTGGCCTGCACATCTCATGAGTTAACCGAACAGCTGAACTTAATCATTTACGTGGCTCTTCTGATTAAGTGTCTTGATGGCACTGAATGCTTATGGTTACTTTTCAGACAAAGGATGATAGGGGTGATAAAAGAGAAGATACTTTTGTTGGGTTTCTTTGGGAGGCCCAGTCCTCATTTTTATGTACCTGGGGGAAAGAGAGAAGAATCAACTTTCTGGGGATCCAACCACAAAACCATGATCTAACAGCAATAAATTCATGAAAATAGAGCTCTGGGTTTAGTTTGGGTTTGTGTTGTGTTTCTGTTTTGGCTGTTTGGATTTTCGTTTCTTTAGGATTTTTTGTTTCTTTGTTTTGCTTTGTTTTTGGGTTTTTTTGTTTTTTTTTTTAAGCAGAAACAAACTTCATTTGAAGCTGCATAAAAGATGTTTGTAGGTAGAAATGTGAGCAGATACTTACAGCTAATTTATTACTCCCAAAAATTTAGAATTATATTAGTCATATTAATATTTAGATTAATAGGAATTGCTTGTTTAAAAAACAGCTCCCAGACTGCATTTTGAAGATTAGTCATCACTCTTAAAAATGAGAAATATTTTTAATATAGCAAAATCACTGGATGGCGTTGAATTGTTCTGTGTTCTTTTTAACAGGTTGGTGGAGAGAGTTGTTTTTGAAATCTCACAAATATTCCTCTTTGGACTTAATTTATAGGTCTTTTCAAACTGTTATCTTTCTATTTTCTTTATGAGGTTTTTCAAGATTGCAGGAAGCAGATAATTTTCAATTAACTGCTTAATGAGAGTCTTCATGTTTTAGTGGCTGGTAACTTTGCTTTTTGGGAACAAGTGCTTGGAGAAGTATTTTTTTAATCCCAGGTGTTAATTTTTTTAAATGGCTTTGGTAAATAGAATAAATGGGAAGACCGCTTAAATTGAGTGATAGGCAGCATTTGTACTGTGCTGGAAGAGAATGGAATTGTGACTGTAGTTGGGATAGCGCACAGACTGTTACCTTCTAACTGAAGTTGCTTTGCAGAGTAACCCTTCATACCCAAAATGAAAGCAAGCATACACTAAAAACAGAATGAGAAGCTGATAACACAGTTACGGTGCATTTATTAACCATTTTAACTGTTTATTAACCATTGTCATTAGTGACAATGATTCAGTGCTTTTGATAGCTACATAATGGACTGAAATAACGTCTACAATGATCTATAACTACTCACGTTTATCTTAGGTGCTCTCTAGTAGTTATTCCCTGCATCAGAAACACAAAGTTGATGAGATGGAGTAACTCTATGATTACAAAAGACTTTAACAGTGTCATTTGGGATAGCTGTACTCAAGTGACAAGGGCACAAGAGAATGTGTGGTTTAATCTGAAGAACCACTAAGAAAATCTGACAACATTTTGTATGTTGCATAGCTTCTTTAAATTAGGTCAGTGTCTGTGTTTTGTCATTATAATTTTCAAATTTATGCATTTGAGAGCAAATGCTACTGTCTTTCAAACTGCCTAGCTTTTCTGGTTGGGGGTAGGGGATTAGGCTGCTTAGGTACAGTATGTGGTGATACCTCCAATCCTGCTGGAATAAACTCAAGCTATTTAGGACTTTGTGAAAAGATGCAAAGTTTCAGGGCTTGCATGTGGCATAGTTGTGAGGCATGCTAATGTGGTGGTCTTTATACTTTGGAGGATCATTCTGGAAGTAGCTGAAAACATGGTGTTAGTGCTCAGCTTCCCCTTTCTCATTTGGCTGTTTGATTCCTGTTTCTCCCTGTTACGCTTACTGTGTCGATCTTAGCAAAGTGAATTCAAGGTGTTTCTGATTCTACACTGATGTGAGCAGCTGGGAAAACAGGAAAGTTTCAGATTATCATCCTGGCTCATTTCAGTCCTTTGATGTACAGAGAACCTTTGAGTTTCATGCACCTGAAGTCTACATTAAAGCTGTATTATGACATATGTTGGTGAAAGGTGTAATATTAACGATTTGAAGTACTGAGTTAACTATATGGTAGAATTGCCTGCTGTGGAATTATTTGCCCTTTGTCATGTTGTAAGATAGTGGCAGAAGTACAGTGTAATTTTGCTAAGGTGTGAAGTGGTCCCCCACTAGTTTGTTCAGATGCTATCAACACCAGTTCTCAGCCTCTGTGTCATGCTCTGTTTGGTAAACAGAGAGAGGCATGCCTCCATTTCAGTCTCCCCTCTGCTTATTGTGTAAGCATCTCCCCACTCAAACTCTGTGCCTTGGCTTATTGCATTCTTTGTCTACCAGTTTTCACAAAGAGCCATGCCTATGTCACCACACTCTCCTATAAACTAAAACACGCACTTTCTTGCACACTCCTGTGTCCTGTTTGCTATGGCCCTTCTTACACATTCCAGTCTTGGAAACTTGAGTTCTGCTTAGTGCTTAGTTCAGGACTGGGGCAGACTGTAAACCTGGAGGTGTCTCTATAGAGCCATAGGTTACATCAGCAAGCGTGTTGGTGTTAGAAGTTGATCCGTAGCAAAGGCATTCATGTAGGTAGTTAGGTGAGGATTGCAGTTTATAGGTACAGCATAAACCAGAACTTTAAATAACTGGAAAGCCTTTTATGGAGTCTGTTGGTTTTGCCCTCACAAAGGACGAGTTAGTTTGTGGATGATAAACTGGCCTGCAGTACCGAGAATCTAGACAAACCTTTGGCTGGCAACTACAGCATGTAATTCCCTTATTCTCGTCAACCCGTATTTGCCTAATCTCCTCACTTACCTTCATGATCAGCCTTCTTCCTGTGGGTCAGGCACAACATGCCAGTTGTTTTGAAGTGCTCAGTCTTCTTTCAGTTCCCATGTCTATACATACCAGATGCTCTGGGATTGCAGGGCTGCAGTCCTTTTCACAGATTCTAACAATTGATCGTGTAGAATAATGTACTTCATCTGTGGAACAGCAGTGACAAATAGGCTGTTAATACTGTGTGTTAGTAAGCACTGCACAGATGTCTTACGTCATTTTAAGAATGTCCCGAAATGCTGTAGTGTCTTTCTTAATATCTCTGAATTGCTAGGGTCATGTTAAGCTGAGTATCTATCTAACACTGAATGACACATGGGGCTTTATCAAACTGGAGGGCACCAGCTTCCCTTTTGTCTACAAGGGTATTATGCAGTGAAATAATGTGCCCTTTTGAATGACATATCCACAGAGCAAAAAAGGAGGCAAAGACAAGCCTGTAGAACTTAGAGATTTTAATGCAGGAAGTGAGTATTTTTCTTTTTTAACCTGTTAGGAGTATTAAGGATTAATCCTTAAATACTGAACCACAAGCTCTGTAAAGTTTTCATTTAAAGACGTGCTTCATAATCAAGCTAAAACACCAGGATAGCTGGGGAAGGCACAGGTATAAACACTGCTTAGCACTTCCACTTGCTATTTTCTGTTCTTGTAACTGAACTTAGAATGACTAATTCTTGTTGAACTGTACAGTTACAAGCTGGATTTTTTTACCTACTTTGTACGTCACTTTTTATCAATGTATCTCAAGCACTCTGCTATGAAAGATTATGAGTACTTACTTTTTTTAAAAAAAGGAATAAACCTCAACTGAGTAACTCCCATTTGCTGCAACAAAAATTCATAATTTTCTGAAACATGCTTTATGGCTTAAGCAGATGCATTTGATTTTTCATGTATATTTAGTCTGTTTTTCTTATACACCAAATAAAATTTCATGACTGTTACTTCCCTATTTGGAACTCAATTCCATTACTTCAGCACAAAGCTGGATGTACACTGCAGCCATTCTAGTTTAAATGCATACCAGGCCATGGTCTAAGGGTTAGTTGCATGTTAGGTTTTTATTTGATAGTGAAAACACCTGCAGTTCCTGGCCTGGTTGGTTTCTCCTCATGTCCCAAAGCTTGCCATTCTGTCAGTTGTATATATACAGGTGTTTACGTTAGTGCACTGCAGATCAGATTGCCAAAATCATCTGGGTTAAAAATACCTCCCTTCTCGTTTCCCCTCACCGTTTGTGTCAAGTGTGTGTGTGGGAGGGTAGTTGCTGCTGAAAAAAAAGTAACACGTAGTTACACCCTGAGAGCTAGTATGTTCTTATTTTATTCCCTGTCAGTTGTAAACATTTTTTATGCTGCATTATTCACTTGCTTAAACTAGCACAGCTTCATTATTCTTATGCATTTCTACCAAGGACAATGAATTCTCATCCAGACTAGAATTTGGAAAAGATTTATTGATGAGCTCCCACTGTTGAGAAGATTGTTTTTCTTGTACATTTTCAGTATTCTTCCTTAACACAAGAAAATGAGTGAAGTTCTGATGGGCACGACAGAGCTGCCCCTTGTGTACGTGATTGACAGAAGTAAAATTTATTTTTGTCGTTTCTGAGTAATCTGATATGCCCATGAAACAGAGCACAAAATCGTTGAAGAGAGAGAACTGCTTCATAAAATGGCAGTTGTTCTAACTCATCCTTTTCTGAAAGCATGAACTTGCACTGCTGTTTTGTGTGTTGCTAAACTTGGTCTGTAAGGATGTGTCTTCCTGCTCCACCTTGCAATGCTACCTAATTTTTTTTTTCACAATTTACACTTTTTCAGTACCATATTTGGTGGTTTACTAGCCAGTTATACTCTTACAAACTAATGCATTGCTGTGGTTTTATTTCTTTATATATATAATTTTTATGTTGCTGTTTAAGCTTGTAGGAAGTGTTTCTGGAGAACTTACAGCTTGCAGTGGAAAACTGGAGTTAAATATGAGGTTAGAGAGCTTTAATGGGATAGCGTACCAGTAAGAACTGTGATCACTTGTCTTTTTAAATGCAGAAAAGGAAAACTATGACTATTTGGTATTTTGGGTTCTTTGTGAAGATTTAGACTCCTCTTCCATCCGTAGAAGTATATGAACTGCTGCAAATCAATAGGATACTGAAATAAAAAAATGGAGTTGCATATGCTTTTTGTTCTTATTTACAGTACTTCTGTGGCATTCGTAATAATACCGTTGTGTTCAGAAAGAGATCATGGTAACTGTCATGGCAACTGAAAAACAGAAGAGGTTGTCGTTCTTTTTAAAATTTGGGATTATATGACTTGCCTGAGAACACACATGATGTCTGTGGCAATGCTCAAGTCTTTCCTCATGCTATTTAAAGGACTTGATTGATGATCCTGTTTTCACAGTAGTATTTTTATAAGACCTAGGTCGTGTTGCACTTTCTTAGTACCTTGTAACATCTCCTGTTGTCTGAATCTGTTTGTTTATGGGCTTACAAACCTAGAATAATAAAGTGGTTTGGATAATTTTGGCACAGGGCTCCTATTCAGACATTTGATAGTAATTGACCTTCCTTCTGTGGAGAAGCCTGGCTCGCTGCACAGCTGCACATACACATGTGCTAGTACATCGCAGAGGAGTGAACAACTGGTGGGCAAACATTATAAGTCCTGAATGTGCAGTCTGATACTGCAAATAGTGAGAAAAATGTACTTTAGGAGCAGTTGTTCTGGATATTATTTAATTATATTCTCCAGTTAGACAGCTTATGTTGAAGCATAGTTAGCAGCTTAGTAAGGGATGAGCCAGGGTTGTTTTAATACTGAACAGAAGCTTCTGTAAACTAGTCTCTTTGTAGTAAAAGTACATTCAAAATGACAGACCTCCTGGTTTTCATGGATTAAGGATGACAGAGATGCCTGACGTAAGGTTGGAGGTCTGCAGCTTTGTGTAGCTTAAAGGTACTATGTGAACATAGAGCATCTGCTCACTTTCGTGACCCCTCAGCAGTAAACCTGGTCTCAGCAGAATGGGGAAGAAGGCTTCACTAAATTTCTGAAGACTCAGTGGTTTCTCCATGCATGGTACTGTTAAAAGTCCGAAGTTAAAACAAAGCTTGAGTTTCTTTCTGTGCTAGCTATCCAGAAGACCTCCTTTGATAGTAAAACAAAATTTGTTTGACATGGTTTTGTTCTTAGCAAACATTGCCTTGTTTTGTTTCTCTGTCTCCTTTTAAATGCTTACTGGAACAAGTAGACTATTAATACTACTTCTAAACCTGAAGTTAAGCTTACTGGCCCATAATTTTTCAGTACTTTTTAACCTTTTATTTATTCCAGTTTTCTTGACTCTGCATTGCTATTAACTTTGTAAGCAGTTTACTCAGTTGACTTTACTAAAGAAAAAGCATTTAACACACCTGCCTTTTCAGGGTCATGGCAGGCTTTTGATGTTGAATGGTACTGCTTGTCTTGGTCTTTGTATTTTGCTGTGTCTATCCTGTCTAGCATCTTGCCCCATGTGCTTGTGGTAGTTTTTATGCTCTACTTTAGTAATCTGACCTAGTTTCAGTTTCTTGAACACTTTCATTTTATGGTCATTGAAGGCCTCATGACTTGTCCAACTTGACTTCTTTACTGCCTTCATTCACCCAGTAGGATTATTTGGATGTAATGGCCATCCTGCTCAGTAACCAGAGTTCCATAACTCCATTTTTTCCCTTGAGCTTCTTCATAACTCTTTTTTTGCCTTGCCCTTGCCTATTGTGAGACTTGCCTGAATTTGTTTACTCTCTGGTTTCTTGAATACCTGTGTTGGATTTTTTTGAGCTACTCTCACTCCTTTCCATTTTAAGGGTTATCAGTTAGTTTGGGTTTGGTTTGGTTTGTGGTTTTTTTTTTTTCTTTCTTCCATTTCTTTCACCCAACTTATATTCATCTTTGTATGTTTACTAGTTCCTTCAAATTGCTTGGAGGGCTCTTCCAGACTGGATTCTCTCTGCAGTCTTTAAAAGGGCAAAAATAATGATTGGTAAATGGTCTAATAGAATTAATGACACAAACTGTAAAGGTCATAGTAGTTGGTGTTGTCCTTTGTACGACCAACTAACAAGTTATTTTAACACATGACTGTAAGAGGGAGGATTTGTGTGTGCAAACTGAAATAAATCTACCTGTTTAATGATCGTGTCTAAAAATGGTTTGCATGATTTAGACTTCCAAATATATTGTTTCCACAGTCTTAAACATGCTTTTGGGATTTGGTGTTCGTTAGATGCATAGTTCTTACTCTAGGTCTCTAGCTTCCTGTTTTTTCAGTGTGTGCGTGTATGCTGCTGGGGAAGGGTAATGGGAGAGCACAGTGCCAAACTCATTAGACATTGTTTGTCGTGGAGAAGGACCAAAGAAGCCTGAGTCAGAGGAGCGCTCTTCTGCCTTCTCCACCTCTTCCCCAGCTCTTCCCAGCTGGTGTTAATTCTGTGCTAGTCTGATCTCTCCACCTCAGCTCTGTGAAACTTAAATTTTGAATGTACATCTGCTTTTTGTAAATCCCAGGGACGTTGAAAGTGGATGAATTGTCTTAAATATTTTAAGATTTCTTGAATATTGCTGCAAGTGAGGTAGGACTCTTTGCAATGGAGAGAGTTGAAGCACAAACAATGTGCTGCTACTGTTCCAGAAGCCATTAATGACAGTTAATGGTTACGCACAGGACTTGAAGACATCCAACTGTTGTTTTCCTATCAGATTTTTTGTATTATTTCAAATTTTCTGTACCAATAACCATTTTATTTCTAAGTTTGGAGTAGTTGAATAGTTGCTGTTATTAGGGTTACCTTTTTCATCTCTTCACCTAGGCTTCTAATACTAATAATGAGTCAGGAAACATTTGTGATCTTGCACACAAATACACCGATAGATGTGGAAAACCTGTAACTAACTACTATCTGCGTTTCATGTTTTGTGATGGGAAATGTCAAAAAGAAAGACTCCCAATTTACGTTTTAAAAAATGTTTGTTATCCTAGTGAAAGGATAGGGAAATGCAGTTTTGGTGGTGTTCAGTGTAGTGAGCTTGTGTTAATTTATCATACAATACACAAAAGAGTCCTTCCTAAGTATCCTGATCTTTTTAGTGTATGTGTATTTAGAAATTAACCTGTACTGATTTTCTGTGCTCTTAAAACATATAATAGTAGCTAATGATATAATTATATAATATGGATAATTGTTAAATATGACTATATGCAACATATATAAAATCACACAATGCTTGTAAAATTACTTACTAGTCTTGAATGCAATTTTGTGCCTCCTTTAGAAGATAGATTACTAATAGAGCTGTTCCCCGCCCATGAACCTTCATCAAATTTTTATTTGAGGAACATAGTCCATTCCTTGGTAACAATATGCTTTCTCTCCGTTTGAAAATGCTCCCTTGTTGTCTCTGAGGAGATGCTGTTTTGCTTTTTTTCTGTTTTAGTTAATTTTAAGCTGATTGCTATTAAGTGAAACTGATAATAGAATTTCATCAACATACTCTTTTTTGCCATGGAAAGCCTAAAATCCATGGCTTCCTGTCTGGATATTTTATCTGATTGTGAGAGAGACTAGATTTATTTTAAATATTCTACAGATACTCAGGATAATAACTGTTTTAAAAAGAAAAAAAGAGCTAATACCAGAGATGCAATTAATGCCATTCATTCTGGATTTATAGAAAATAGTTGTATGAACATGATTTCTCATCATCATATTTGACACAGGAGCATTTTAGTTTGCAGAAACATTTATGCTTCTGCATAATATTCCTCTTCTGCTGAAAAAAACCCCAACTTTAACAAGTAAAACTCCACATGCAAAACATTAGAAACTGTGTAGTTTTAAGGATGAAGTTAAATGTTAGTGATGGATCAAAATTTCTCAGTGTGATTCAGCAAATTACTTGACTTGTAGAGACAATATTGTTACCAGATTTTGAGGCTAGTTTCAGTGTCTAATGGGGATGGTCCAAGAACATTTAATTTCATCTGCTAAGAGATGATAGACTAGTGAACTACCAGGGGTCTTCTGCATACTTACTTTCTGTAATTATAGAGGGAAGGCTCTATTTTACAAGGAGAAAGAAACAGGAGTGGAGGCGTAGTGGTTACAAAATAAGATAAAGGCTGTGTTTTCTACTCTTGTTTCAAAGAAATGTCTCATACTGGCAGTTAATTCAATATTGAGAAGTGGGGCAAGAAAATCTGCTTTGGTTCTATGAGACAAAGCTGCTGACTACATTAACTGGACTTGCACTCCCTCTCAATTCCTTGTTTTTCTTTTGGAATATTTCCTGTAATTTGGATAAGTTAGTGAGATCTGAGAATACTTTGGTTTGCCTTTTTTTTTTTTTTTTTTTTTTTTGTTTTGTTTTTCCCCTGAACTTGTGCTCAAACTTTGTGAAACTGCACTTGAAAAAAGGTATTCTGTGGGATGGGCACTTGAGAGTTTCTAAGCAACCAAAAAAAGATCTTTGGAGTAAGATTCTTCATAATACCTATAATAATGTTCTTTGTTAGGTCTCTTTTGATTGAATGTTTGTAGTCTTTATTGAAGTTTGAGTCATTATAAGATGCTTTTTGGTGTTAAAGGAGATAAATATTATGGATGCGGTATTCCAGTGCTTTTAAGTATTGCTTAGTGAGCTTGCAGAAAGTATCATAGTCCTGTTCATGTCCAAAGTACTATTTTTTTAATAGATTATGATTGAAAATGTTTATTTATGAATGGAATGTAGTTATGATATAGAAAATTTGAATTGAGTGTTTCAGCTTAGATGCTTTCAAGATTTTAAACCCATTTTCTGAGTGTATTATATTTTCAGCCACTGAAGATGTGTATAAGCTGTGGAATCTGGTTGAAAACAAGATTTATGACAGAAAACTATGTCATAGTCATATTTAGCTGTGAATATAGCTGGGGAAAATTTTAAATGAAGAATTAGCTTTATTTTTTATGGCTAGTGTGATGAGAAATGCCCAGGATGTTGAAAGCAGGCCATACCTGGGAAACAAAGAGGTTTGTTTATAACGTTTTTCCAAGTATTGCATTCTGACTCTCTTCCTTTTTTTTCATCAATGTTGTTTTCAGATCTTGAGTCAGATGACTGTGCATCCATATACATCTTTAATGTAGACCAACCGTCATCCTCTGTAAATCAGCCAATTTGTATTCCTCGCCATGGATTGCAGTCTCACTCCACTCCTCTCTCACCACCTACAAGAATTCAGAGTCATAAGAACTACGACGGAACTTGTGAGGTACCAGAATCCAAATATAGTCCACTAGGCGGACCCAAACCATTTGAGTGCCCTAGTATTCAAATTACATCTATTTCACCTAATTGTCATCAAGGGATTGAAGCCAATGAAGGTGAATTGCACACAAATGGCACAGAAAATGAATATATGGAAAGGCCTTCACGGGACCATCTCTATCTTCCTCTTGAACCATCATATAGGGAATCATCCCTTAGTCCAAGCCCTGCCAGCAGCATTTCATCCAGAAGTTGGTTTTCAGATGCTTCCTCTTGTGAATCCATTTCCCATGTGTATGATGATGTAGACTCGGAGCTAAATGAAGCAGCTGCTCGATTTACCCTGGGCTCTCCCTTGGCATCCCCTGGTGGTTCTCCAAGAGGCCCCAGTGACGAATCTTGGCAGCAGCCTTATGGATTTGGGCATGCATTGTCACCTAGACAGTCTCCCTGTCATTCTCCTAGAACTAGTATTACAGATGAAAATTGGCTAAGTCCTAGACCAACATCAAGGCCCTCATCAAGACCTACATCCCCTTGTGGGAAGCGACGACACTCCAGTGCTGAGATATGCTATGCTGGTTCTCTCTCTCCTCACCATTCTCCAACTCCATCACCTGGCCATTCTCCCAGAGGAAGCATAACAGAAGACACCTGGCTAAACACTTCCATCCATAACGTACAAGGCCTTAATTCTGGCCTTTCACCATTTCAGTGTTGTACGGAGACTGATATTCCTCTAAAAACAAGAAAGACCTCAGAGGATCAGACTGCTACTTTATCTGGAAAAATAGATATCTGTCCTGAAGAACAGGGTAACTTATCGTCATCCCTTGAAACTGCAGTAGATGACTGCTCTGGATCTCAGCACACCTTGAAAAAAGATTTGCCTGGAGACCAATTTCTTTCTGTTCCTTCGCACTTTACTTGGAACAAACCAAAGCCTGGTCATACTCCTATATTTCGGTAAGTGATTGCAAAGCCCTTCCCTCCCATTTGTCCCCTCCTGTGCATCTTAAATAGTCATGTAAATGTGCTTGTATTTCAGTGATGCATTAAGATTTCTTGAAGAAAACTTCTAGGCAGGGAGATGATATAATTAGGAAAAAGCAAGTTGAGACACCAAACACGCATCTTTTTCTTCTTTTAAGAATACAATAAATGCATTGTAACATCAGATTAGTTTCATTTAAAGTTAGTTTGTTCGCATACGTGCTCAGAGCCCAGCTGAATGAAAGGTCTGCAGATTTTGTGCACACTTTGCTCCATCTGAGCAGTTAACGTGTTAATATAGCTAAAGAAATGTGACTTACATGAGTTTGTAAAACTGAGACCACAGAAAAAATGGGACGTTTATTTGCTTTTGTTTTTACTTGCTTCTTTGGGCTGTTAGAATTCTAGAAATAGAATAGAGAAAAAAAATTGCATGCCGTGCTGAAAATCATCCAGAAAGAATTGATTGCTGGGCTGTAGTTCCAAGGGTATTTCCACCATTGTGGTGCTAAGTTAACTAGCTCTTTTCCTATTGTAGTCCTGTCTACAGGAGGGTTTGTGGAGGTTCAGATGAAGGAACCAGTTCACTTTGGGGAAAAATTCACCCTCCTTCCCATTCCATTACCTTTTAGATGGAGCAGGTGTGTGATCTTTCCAACAATATAGCAGCAGGTAGACTAGAAATGAGAACTCTTTAAGCAGCATTGCTACTCGATGGACAGATAGTATGATTACTCGTTCAAGTTATCCATTTGATTCCTGAACCTTTTCCTTGCTCTGCTGGGTTTTAAAAATAAGGGGTAGGGAGGTACTGGGAGTCGTTGGCATATTTTGTGTGGAAATTTTGTAAGAAAGGTACATTCAGTTAATATCAGTAAAGTGCAATTACCTGTATAAAAGCTGTATTACAGGTTTAAATGTCAGTGCTTCCATGCTGTTCTGTATTGATTTTTAAATAACTTTGATTAAAATAGCATCGTTCTGTCTACAGGCAGTGCTTAAGATTTGCTCTTCAAGGATGTAGTGGATGAAGCAATTCCTCTTTCTTAAAGTGCGGGGCAGGGAATAGGGTGGGATTCTCCACATACATGCTTTCGTTTGAAAAAGGCAAAGCTTTAATACTGAAAGTCAGTGGCATAGTAGTGTTCTCATTGCAAAGTCATCTTTGCAAAGCACTTGTTTTCACACTCTGTATTTTTAATTTTAGAAAGCATGGCTTAGAAAATATTAGTGGTTTTGACATTTTCCTCCCCTCTATGACCTCCTCTCCCAAAGTACGTGAAGCAAAATACAGAGCTGTTTCTGACCAAGCTACAGAGATGCCCTACAGGAGGTTGGGGTTTTATGTTTGTTTATTTTCCTGGCTCTCAGAGTTTTAAATTCTTAGCAGAAGAACTGGAATTAACTACTGCCAGGTAAGCCAAGCTTACTGAAAAAGTATTTTTTGGGGGGACCTCCTTCAAAAGCACAACTTGTTAAAAAGAGGATGCTGGCTTTTGTGGCAACATGCTAGTTTTTTGGTAATTTCCCTTTCTAGTAGCTTTTTCCAAATTCATATGTAATTTTTGCATCATTTTAACATGTTGCTGTATTATTTCCAGATGAACAAGCCTGTTCGAAAAAATGTTTTGGAATACCTGCTCCCGTTCTCTGTTGAGTACATGAATATTCTCAGGGGTGTCCATCTTGTGCAATATAGAAGCACTCAGTCATCTTGTAAAGATTGCTATAGCTGACCCTTTCCAAGCATGCTTTAGGCAGAGAAATAGTGCAAAATATTCAGTTGTGACTTTTACTATTGAGTATCTGAGAAGGAAGTTATGAACACAAATGGGTGAGATATAAACCAAGACTTTCAGGCTACAGTAAAACATCCTTAAAACAAATGGAAGATAAGTGAATAATAGCTTTAAGAGCTTCCCGAAGGGTAGCTTCTAGTGCATACAAACAGATTTCGATGTTTGTCTGAGTTCTAACAATGAGCATTTTAGTTTTACCACTGAACATATTCCTGTGTGTTGATAGATCAGTGTCACACAGAAGGCTCAATTTTAGTAATACAAAGCTTCTCTGAATTTTGACTGGTTTGTATAAATTCTTTGGAAGTTGTCAACTGTCTTAGATTGTTAATATCTAAATATATTTAAAACGGTGCTTGTTCAGCATTCTTGTCATTTTTGCGTAATTGTATAATCATGTATTTTAATCTCTCAGAAATGTATTGATTTTAGTGGGTAGAAGTGGTTTATTTTCTTTCTTTAATGTCATTCCACATACCTGTTTATGAACATGACATTTAACATGAAAGACTCAAAACTGCTAGGTGGAAAATTCTGTTTACCAGATCTGAAACTACTGTGTCGACAGATACGTTAACTGTCTTGAAGTTGGTTTTGGGGTTTTTTTCAATTCTGTTGCAGTCTGCTCATCTGTAATAAAAGGTGTTCAGTCTGTTGCTAGAATCTTTTCATTCTAACTAAAACAACAATAACTATTTTTTCTTAATTGTGTGGGTTTGAATTATATTATAATCATGTAGGGTACTCAGCAGTCTGAATTGGCATTTTTGGCAGCACACATAGTTTGTTAAAGGTGAGCAGCACTGAAGGGTAAAAGCACATGAACATATAGGCATGTAGCAAGATGGGGTGTGGATCTATGGTTCTTCTGTGGAATGACCAAAATAGTTACCAAAATAAATACTCAGTTAAACCTCCTTCCTCTTGTAGTGGGGAGAACTGAGCAGAACTGAATAAA
Organism: Strigops habroptila; assembly: GCF_004027225.2. NCBI lineage: Eukaryota > Metazoa > Chordata > Aves > Psittaciformes > Psittacidae > Strigops > Strigops habroptila. Next base: position 19,103,660 of record NC_044302.2, read on the forward strand.
AATCAATTTTACTGTTTTCTTTAAGAAATAAAAATATTTTTTTAAACATCAGAATTTACTTACAAGTTGGCACTGAAGAACTTCTCTAAATGTAAAATGCACAAACAGGCAGAAGACAATAAAGATTTACACCTATTCACAAGTAAACTAAATAGAACTATTAAACTGCATACATTTGCTGCCGAAAATGTAGTCTGACTATTGAATTAGTGGAAATGGCTGCACTGGCAGCTGTATCCTCAGTGAAAAGTTGAATTACTTAGCAGTTGGAGCCTGTTCCACAGGTGCTCTGAAGGTATGCGTCTTCAGTATGTTAAAACATTTCATTCTGCTAGATAATATTTTATGACATTGCTGCTTATGAAGTAGAGGAGCTAAGTTGACTCTTATCTTTTATGAAGAAAAATTAAATGCAAGGAGATCCACTGTTTCTTAAATAGTTTGTGGCAGTGACCAAAAGTAAGCACCTCTGTTGTCACAGAGTTAGATATTAATTGCAATTTATATATTTATTATGTATTTTATATAGTAGCATATTAATTGTTACATAAATTACAACATTATATTAAATTTAATACATTTTTTAAATGTCTTGATTGTATTGCCAAGGACAAAGTAGTACATGGAGTAAACTGGAGTATTGATCAAGCAGTGTGCACACTCAGCAGCAATAACCTGACCCTTGGTAGAAGTGGGAGTAACTTGCCTGCCATGTGACAGGGTGAAGTGTGCAGAGAGCACCTTCTTCTTTGAATGCTATCTGAAATTTTGTAAATTTGTAAGCTAGTTGAGCTGTCAAGTCCTGACGCTGTTTTCCTGTTTTGTTCTGTGTCCAGTATGTGTGCAATACTTAACAACATTTAAAAATGTGGAACGTGCTTCTGAGCCATCCAGACAATTTTGTTAGATGACACCTCGTTATTTGGTCACAGAAACCCATAATCTGACAGCATGTAGTGTATGAAAAATGTGTGTGTATTTTGTGCCCCGAGTCACATTTCAGCTCCCTTATCGAAGGTAAGTTTAGACAAGTGAGGATGGACAGAACCAGTACTGCAACAATTCCTTTCAAATAGGGAGAAAGGAACTAGGTAGTGTCTCCTGTATCTAGGAATAGTGAGGGTGTCTGTCGATGATATCGTTAATCAAGTACCTGGGTAGATGAGCACTCCTTCGGTGGCAGATTAAATTGTTCCTTTTGCAGAATATTTAGCAATGAAGTTATCTGATAATTTTATTTATTACATATTTACTCTTGTTACTGTTATTTAAGGTACCTCTTTCTTCCACCCCCAGCCTCCCCCCAGGATGATGGATGAGAAATGGCTTTATCTCTGTGTCTCATGTTTCCCTCCCCTCCACTTGGAAAATCCTTTTCTTTTGAGTAAATTGATGTAATGATGGTAGATGTGATCTCCCCATTTGCTTATTACCCTAACATTTCATAAAGATGCAGATTTTACAAGTTTTTCTTGCACATCTACTATTAAAGCTTGAGTTTTACTTGCAGAAAAAAATCATTGTTTCTATTGTTTCTCACTAAATATCTTTGAGACATTTCTGGGCTTTCACATATGGTTATTTCAGATTCTTTTATTAGTTGGATTCTCTTTTTCTTTCACTCTTTTCCCAAATTCTGTATTGGCTGTTGGAAGGGAAACATGCTTCAAGTTCACTTTCTTATTTAGATAGACTATGTCTAAGTTATAAATAGTCTAGAAGAATACCAGAGAAAGTGTTTCTTCCTAGAGTTTGTTCATATTCGAATACCTAAATTTGATCTACTGGCTCACACAGAGGCACCATCTGAATGGGGTTAGTATGCTCATGTGAATTATCTTAAGTGTGTCCTTAAGTCTTTGAAACTTTATGAAATCTCTACTTAGAGGCTATTTCATAAATATTTATGGACCCATGTAATATTGGGAAGCTCTTCAAGACTGATCCCTTTTATTAAAATTTTCTTGTTCAGATTCCAGCCAGCCTCCTCAAGTCCAAGCTGCTGTATGAGGAAGATGAATAGCAAATAATATTTTGAAGTTATATATGTATTTGTTTTACAGAAGTTAATGTTCTCAGTTACAAGATATATAGCTTCTGTGAGAAAGTCTCTTTTACAAACTTGATCAAGGTGAATAAAAAGAATATAGGGATGACCAGAAACCTGTGCTGAGCAATCAATATAATATAATGCCTTTGGTGGACTTGTGACTAAAAGCACAATTCGTTAAGAGACCAGCAAGATTTATGATGTTAACAACCATGGTTGGGGTGTTCTGGAGTTAACAACCGTCACAGACCTGGCCAGCACTGATGTAGGTAACATGGGGCGTTTTGACAGAAGAACAGGCAATAATGATGCAGTTGAAAATTATTTGATCTGTTATTTTTTGCTTTTTGTTGGTTTGTTTTCTTTTGCTTTAAGCTTAAATATGAATGGCTAGTGGAACGGTAAGTTTCAGGTTCTGTAAAATAGTGACAATCTAATTTCTGTCTCAAGCAAATAGGCACTTTGCAGGGTAGTAAATTGAAATTGTTCATCTTTTTCTTTCTTTCTTTAACCCCTGCAGGGAACAGATGATGTTTCTGTGTCTGGTAGATAACAAGGGAATATTCAGTAATGCCAAAAGATCTTGAAATAAAACCTGATTTCTTTTACTGTGTCTTCCCTCATGGACTTCTTAGACACACATTGATTTAAAAACTACTGTGTAAACTGATGTTTGTCTTCAGAGCTGTGTCACAAATTTAATCTAGAGCACTGAGAAGTGGTGGGATATCAAGCAGTTTCTTTGTTCCAGTGGTGATGAACAAACAGGCTTTGATAGATGTATCCATAGCCCAGGAATTTCTTTAGTGATGGATACTTGATGGCAACTTGAGAGTATGTTACCTGCAATTATCTGGCAGTTACTACTGGAAACTAGGATTGCTGGCAATGTTGCTTACTCTGGCAGAGAAAAAAAGGAGTTTAGATGCAGTGGTAGATGGTCAAATACTTGGAAAAGTTTCTTCTCTTGTCTGAATCCTCTTGGAAGTCAGGGAATAGAGAGGAACAGAATTAGGTTCTATTTTTAATATAACGGGATTTTGGTCTTGATTTTATGAAGACTAAATCTTTCAATGTGAGTGGACTATAAGCAAGCTTAGTCTGCTAAGTACTTATTTTGATGAATAGAAATAATACCAGCTATGCTACATTAGCAAAACTTTAAAGTGAAAATATTTGCAAATCGCTGACTTTGGAGATAAAGAACCACTTAAGTGAGACAACAAGAGAACTTTGAACCTCTTAGATTTTTAATAAGCTAGGCTACTGCTGTAGTGTTTACACTCCATTAATGAGTCCAGAGAAATTCAGGCAGTGTTTAATATGGGACCTTTGAGCTGTACATGTGATTCGGCTCTCTGCTTTGTTGTGAAATGATAGAATATATTTTTCACTTGGCAGTATACTGTATCAATACTCGGAAAGCACAGTTAACTGTGGGTCTGCTAGAAGCTGAACGGTGATGTTTTGAGTGTAAACAGTGTTTAAAAAGTCTATTAATAAGCCACTATGACAACTGGAATGACCCCAAAATTCTTAACTCCAAAATTAATCCACCAGGGAAAAAGTTGCTTTGTTCTAGATAGCAAAGAGCATCCACAGCAGTATTTTGGCTCTACAGGCATTCTCAAGTAGTATTGGATCATAGTTACAGTTTGAGATTCTTGCGGGTTTGCTGTGTTGCGGCATTGACTTGTCACAGAATATGCTGTTAATCTTTACAAAAAATTGGGATGAAGAAAAGATGTGGTATGTCCATTGTATGGTCAGTGAGCTTTTCCCCTTTTGATGTGTTAGGAGGAGCTGTAAGTGGAAAATGTTACTTTAGTTAAAACTAAGAAATAATAAAGAATCACTGTAGAAGTGCATCTCAACCAGCAAAAGAAAGAAGAACTAGAGTTAGTGACTACAGAGATGCAGGAACGTGTTCTGTGGCCACAGAGTGTCTAAAATTAATTCTTGTATCAGTTCTACCTGTGTTTAAAAGCTTTCTAAGCAGGGAGTCTAGGAGAGCATTAGACTAACTGAGCTAATTGCACGTGTGCTTCAGCTGAGGTATCAGTGTTAGCAGTTGGTCTGCACAGAGCCCCAGCTATTTGTCCCATGAATTACTCAGGAAGAGTGCTACAAATGAAAGGTAAGTATTTTAAGTTTGGAACTGAGTTATTTTTAATGGCTCTCATAGGCTTTGATTTTCCTTCTGTCACACATGTACTGCTGTGGGGCCACAGTGAAATGCAAACAAGCAATCTTGTTTCTGGGGTTTGTTTCTTCCTGCATGAGGGAAGCATCATCAGCCCATGAGCTGGGCCTTGACTTCTACCGGTCTGAATACTGAAGCCCACGCATTTGGCTGTCCTTCTGCTGTTTTAGAGATAATGGTTGCAGAGGAAGAAGGTATCTGTTGAATTAATATTGATAAAATTGTCATTGAAGTGATAATTTTAAATGCAGTGGCTTCTGCTGAAGGGTTCCTTCTCTAAGTTCCCTTTAATAGCTGCTGCTCTCTAAAGCCTTTAATGTTGATGTGATAGGAGTATGAGCTTTTGGAGGCTTGCATTAATCACATTATAAAACTTCCTTGGTATTACTGGTAAAATACTTGCACGTTTATAGATTGGTGCTGTTTCAACAACATGCTAAGATTTAATTTAATTAAAGTTTTGGGATGACTGTCACTCATTATTTCATTTTCCTGACATGATTTTACTAGTAGGTTAGTGAATTATTAACAAGGTTTTTACTCATTTAAAGAAAACAAAAAATTAGAGCAAAGTCTGTAAAAGACTAAGTCACAAGCTATTGTAACAGTGATTTGGGTTTAAATAACAGGCATTATTTCTTTTAATCTTTTGATCTTTTGAAAAAAGCCCCACAGTCAGCAGCTGATCTGGATTCTGGGTTCTGAATACAAAGTTAAATGGCTTTATCAATAATGCTGCTGTGCTGTGTGTAAGCAGGGAGAGACAGAAACCTTTAACGTTTTTGCAACGCCAAATTCTTGCGCATTCTGAAGCAGCTGAGCTGCTTATTCTTAAACATGTTCCAGGTATTTTAAGAGTAATGCAGCACTAAACTTTGAACTTAGGTAAGTTCTGAGCTATCAGAGCTCATTGGAGTTCAATGCACAGTTTACAACCGATAAAATAACTGTAGTGAGTTAAACGTATGGCAATTTTACTGCTGATCCTCACCTAATAGAGCAGACTCTGAACAGTATTTTCTTGAGAACAGTCCCATAAATGCAGTAAAGCTAGCAGCTTTTCAGCATCTGGTACAAAAATAGTGTTGCTTCATACTGAAAAGTGCTCAAAATATATGCAAACTTGTTACCTCTTGCCCCCCAAACACTGACATGATTTTTCATGTTTGATATTGATTTCTACATAGAATTAAAAAACTCCAAGAGTTTGTAGACTTTATTCGACTATTTTTTTGATTTAGTGTTCAAGCTTGCAGGTTCATGTGACTTTCAGAAGTGACAGTGCTGGCTAGGAAGTTTCCGCCCTGTCCCCCTCCCACTGGTTCTGTTTGAAGAAGACAACTGGGTCTCTGATAAATTAGTAGAATTCAAAAACTTACCTTTCAAAATGACGAAAGTTAGATCACTGATAAATGTGTATCTCTACAGCATTTGTTACAGATGTGGAAGGGTGATATGGAAGCAGAAATAGATTAAACTGGAATCCTCACAGAGCAGAAGGGTGCATGTCAGTGTACCCTAAAACTTTTTAATATTCCACGGCTGCTGAGAAGTTGAGGGTGATGAAGAGAACAAAAATATTCAGAGAGAAACAACAGTTTGGATATCCAACATCAAACTCCAAAGGGAAGCAGCTACATCTAGAAAACATCAGTTTGATGCAGCACAGCCCCAAAGGCTGTGTAGTTTATTTGGAGAACTGTGTTTTGAAATCTTTCCAGTTTTGTGATGTTTTAGGCATCTGTGCATGTGCTGTGTGCTTGCTTGCTCTCTCATGCTGATATTTTCTATTCGTTTTCAAAGAATGACAAAATCTTGAGACTCAGTTATTTTCCTGTCTCTCTGTTTGTTCTAGTATTCCAAATATTTTTTCAGGAGATAATGGAAGTCTGATACAGCTTGTGCCACGTTTTTATTAGCTAATTGCAGAAGAGGTAAACCTCTTCGAGAGGCTGTATGGACAGTGGTCACAAGCAACAAATACATTTTTACTTGACTGAGTTTAATAATAAACTTTCAGTAATACCTCCCAGTAATTTGTACATAGTCTGTGGTGTGCATGTTACACCAAGTTCTCTTAGGGACCTTTATATGTTCAATGTGTATACCAACTATTTTGACATAGAGTATATGGTTATATGGAGGGGTTTCCAGGAATACTGAACAAGAATTTCTCGCATGCTACATTTCTTTTTTTAAACTTTTTTTAGTATCTTCTAATCCTGACATTTTCTGTCGTTTTTAGCCTGAAGAGTCTTTGAGTCCTTCTCCTTCAGTAGCTATAAAAGCGAACGGCGAGGTCTAGTTGATAGCCAGTAGTAGCATTTAGGCAGTATGTCTTGGCCTGTGGTAAGTATCTGAAAGGATTGGGCTTACACTGCATTCTTGTTAGTTTCCTCTCTATTACTGATGTCACCTGTCCTCTCCTACACAGTAAATACTCTTGCTGTGGAGGGACCAGTCATCAGCAGTCCTTCCCTAACTAGGGGAAGAAGAGTCCTTGCTGTACACTGAATACTTGTGGAGATGATTTGCTATTCACGTTTCTTCCTTTCAGTAAAAAGAAAGGGAAATACTCGTGTTCTCCCGTTGCTCTCAGAAAGGTGCTTCAGGAGAGAAGGCTTCTATTACAATGTTAGCTCTCTCCTAAAGTGCACAGAAGAGGTTCTCCATGAAGCAGGAGGACAACAGGCTTGGAGGTTGATCTGTAGGAGGAGGCTAGCAAGTGATACTGCTATTCTCTCTCATGCTCAGTGATTTTTGTAGTAAAAGGTAGATACATGGTGCTGCAGGCTGAGCCCAAGTCCATCCAGATACTTCGTAAAGGCAGAGCTTTCTTCTCTTTTTTATTCAGTCCAAAAATTATTTTTTTTCTTGACTGTAGATATGTGTTTTAGGTCTTGGCTAAATTCTCCAGAAGGTACAATTTATCTTTCTTGGACCTGTGGCTATTCATATTTGTGGAAATTTGCAGGGATTGGTGGTGGACTTCAATTGAAGTGGAAAGAAATGGATTTGAGCTTTCTCAAATGACTATATTTGTTCATCTCTTTAAAACCTCATTTGCTTTCCCCATGGCTCAGAGTAAGGTGGTACAAAACTATTTTAATAAAAGCTTATTATTACTGTAAATGTTCTTGTTTGGTACATAATGCTATAAACATTCACTTTTAACTGTTCATAAATTAATTTACTCTACCAAGTAATTACTGACTTGAATCTGACTGTTCATCTTATTAGAATCAAAAGTCTATAAATCTATGCAGGTAAAAGGGTAGGTATGAAAACACTGGTGATACAATGTGACTTATTTCCCTTTGAGATTCTTCCATTACTGCATTTTGTTCTCCTTCTTCCCTGGAGTGACTCTGCTACCGTGTGTAAGGGTATACAGAATCTATGGATAAGCTAAGCATGTACTGTAGGGGCTTTGTTGTCTGTTGTGGTAAGCCTTTATGCTTAGATAGGACTACTATCTTTAAAATTTTCCATCATCAGATAGGGTTCGTTTTAATGATAGTTAACAAAGTGCAGTGCTTACCAATCTTAGACAAACAAAACCCAACAAGCTGGACGATCATAATGCAGAGAATTATAACTCCATGACTTGTAGGTTGATTATAGACTATTCTCTCTAAATAACATTTGAACTTGCTTGCTGATATGTATGGGGATAAAAAAATTAGTATAAAGCCATTATGGAATAGCACTGGTAATGTGGGGCTGTAACATCATACAGAGCCATTCTTTTAATTGGTTATTAGAAGGAAGAAGTTCCACTCTGTCATCCCCAAATGAAATACTTAATTGAAGATTTCAGTGCACCAGCAAAATTTTTGAATGTTCAAGTAACAGTTTTAGGCTAATAGATATTCTTATTTGGTCATCATTTGTTAGGAAAGTGACATCATTGCCTGTATTTTACAGTGAAGTTACTTTGTTTGTACTGTGGCCAGGCAGCATAGTTCATTTCATCATAGTGTGCTCATCTTGATTGCAGCACATCTTCATTGCCACCTCTCGACTGGCCTTTACCAAGTCATTACGGGCAGTGTGAACTGAAAATAGAAGTCCAGCCTAAGACTCATCACAGAGCTCACTATGAAACAGAAGGAAGCAGAGGAGCAGTAAAAGCGTCTACTGGAGGACACCCTGTAGTGAAGGTAGGAAGTCTGGCTGTCTTGAATAGAAGATAATTTTTTAACTACAATTATTGGTATTTATAATGCTGTGAATTGTTACCTTGTATGAAAGCTTACAGTCCTTCCTGGGTAAGATTTTCTTCCTTAAATATAACTTGTTCAATACAAAAATTAGTTTTAGATATTTAAAAAATTACAGTTTGCTACAGTTACAGAGCATATCACAGTTTCATGCTGTATGTAGTTTTGTGCTTGTGAATGAATTCATTGTGCAATAGTGTATTAACATGTTCAACATGAACTTTGAGGAGGAAGGGGTATGCATGAGGGAAAGTAAGAAAAGTCACAATATTAGAATAGTTGGAGCTATACTGAAACATGATACAGCTTCATTTGAATTGGAAATAATCTGTCTTCTGGTGTTGAGACAGCTTCTGAATCCTATAAATGCCTCGTTTCTGGTTTTGTTAGGTTATTTCTGTGAAATGGTACCCGTAAATTTTGTTAAATTTCACTCAAATATTTGGAGTAAATTAAACTTGACTCTTTCTTCAACATGAACCAAAGATTATTAACTCGCAGTTGAATGGTATGTGGATGTCATTTCCATTGTCTTAACAGAATCATGCAAGCTTTATTGTCTCTTAGAACAGTTTCAATCACAGAATGGTTCAGTTGGAAGGGACCTTAAAGTCATCCAGTTCCAACCCCCAGCCACGGGCAGAGCCACCTTCCACTAGAGCAGGTTGCTCCAAGCCCCATCCAACCTGGCCTTGAACACTGCCAGGGATGGGGCAGCCAGAGCTTCTCTGGGCAACTTGTGCCAGGGCCTCACCACCCTCATAGTGAAGAATCTTTTCCCAATATCTAATTGAAATCTACCCTAATAGATTTTGTAGCACAGTAGAGGCAAGGTCAAGTGTTTATCAGGGAAGTCTGTGCTGCAAACTAGAGAAAATTGAGGATGCCTGGACTAGGCTGGAATCTGAAAGTTGACTGGGTGCGTTTCTTCACGTGGAGCATTGTGTTGCTTTAGTCAGTGGAGAAGAGAAGTAGACACACCTTTCACGTGCCAAGGTGCTGGTGCTGAAATTAAACACATCATTAATGAGGGCAGAAACTTGAGAGATTCTAGCTGACAAAATAAGTGTCTGCTGAGCTTTTGTGAATTGCATTCAATTTTTTAATTTTCTTTGTTTTCCCTGGGTGTCTTGCACTAATGTTTGCATTAAGGGAGCTTACAAAACTGATGCTTGTAAGATTTGACACATACATGTAAGCTTTCTTTTGCTTACAGAACTAGATGCTTCTAAACTGCACTACTAGAAAAAAACAGATCTATAATCTATGTGGCTTACACCAATGATGTTGAGAGTTATTTATTTGCATTAGAATTGTGAAATACCTTGCTATGACAAGAATGCTGCTTTAAAAATGGGGATAATCTTTATGTGTCTGACAGTCTCATGCGTAAACACATGGATTGTGCTATGTCTCTCTATTAAATGGGTACAAATGCAAATCAATATTCTATTTTCCAATTTGGACTCTCCCAGCTGGATTAGAAATGAATTGTTGTGCTTGATGGGACAGAGGAAGTTGTTAGGAAACAAACCATCCATTTGTAATAGCTTTTTACTCACTGCTGGGAAAAGCAGTATGCTGAGGGCCAAGTTTGGTGAAAGGTAAATATTAAATTGCTGTGAGCAATGAAATGAAAATCACCTTATTTAAATACAAAAGTGAAATCTTCCCAGCACTTCTGGAAGCTTATTACAAAAATCGAGTTGCTATTACGATATACATTACTATTTGTTTCTGATTTGACTTTTCTTTTTGGTGCTCTTAGCATTTATACTGTTCACTTCCATGTATGTGGTCATTGCAATAAAGTACTAAGCATTTTCTTGTGTGAAGTAACTGTATGTTAACAAGAGACAAGAAGGGATGTGGGTGAATAGAGTATTTTGTTTGGAAGGGACCTAAAACGAACATCAAGTCTAACTGCCACATCTTCGGGTGCCTGAAGGCCTTTATGTGCTTTTGTCTCCTGCACAGTTTGTTTTGCTCTTGAACAGTATTTTATAGAAAGCTAGAATATTTGATTTCTGAACTGTTAAACTAGATTTTAAGATAGTACATAGCTTCAAGCCATTAATCTATTAGTGCCTGTCATTAATCTATAAACTAATACTGTACCATACCTGTTGCTAGGAGACTAAGCTCTGACAAATTTGGCATCATCTGTTGAGTACATTTAATCAGCTTATTTCCAAATGTGAGGAAATGAAATGTGTGGGGCATTGTGTTTTGCTTTGTAAGTCCATTGACTTCAAGGAACAAAGTCTGTAATGAAATTCACTTGTGTTTGGCTATTTTAATGCAAAATATTCTAAATAGCAGAGAACTGTCATTTTAATCTCTGCTTTCTTGGTAGTATATTCCAGCTAATCCATGTCATCTGGAACAATTTCTTTTACCTTTGTAGAGAATTTGCAACATAACGTTGACAATTTTCACAGGGAAGGAATAAATAACTTGACAGAATGATTAGCAAAGAGAAAGGTAGCATGTTGAATTTTTGGCATCCAAATTATGTGGAAATTTTGTATTGCATTGTCAGGAGACATAGCCTCTGAGCACTGTCTACATTTACCATTCTAATTCAGTAGATTGGAGTACTTTACCCATCGACGAAGCTTTTAAATGAATAGCTGCCACATTTCATCTGACTCTAAATGAATGATCATCATTGCTTGAATTTGCCACCTTTCCCATAGGACAAACTGTATGTAACAAAATAATACTTACACTTACAATTTGTTAGAATGAGGTTTTACTGTTATCTAAAATGGTTAGGGCTCTTCATGAGATTTCACTTGGATAATACTTACGATCAAAAACATACAAGCATTGTAGAGCAGGTGGGCACGTGATAAGCATCTCTCAGGGATACATTGTGGGTTTGTTTTTTTTCTTCTGTATTTTAGCTTTCTGATCTGAAATGACTTTGTTTTAAAAAGAAAAAAATCTTGTTTTGTACGCTGTATTCCTGCTATTCATGTCGACTTCTGAGTTTTCACAAGTATTTTAAATTTAATGTTATCTTCTGATAGTAAATTCTGTAAGCTGTGTTGTGCACAAGAAGTATTCCATTTTTGTTTTTTTGTCTTGTTACTAGTGAAGAAGGTGATCTGTATGATACTCAATAACCATACGTGATGTACTGAGGGACTGTTGAGCTAACTGCTACTTGTTAGCACGGTTCTGTATGCAAGAAGTTTTCTCTGTTCTGTGGCCATTTGCCAGGGGTTGTAGATGTGAGCTACCATAAGGGCAATTTATTCTAAAATGTGTCGTGTATCTGCAACAGATACTGTGTAGAAGCCACTTGGGCCCCATGCATGCAAGACAGATTTGGGGCACTGGTAGCCATTAAGAATTGGCCTGTACCAGAAGTGGGTTTTTGCCCTGCTACAAAGGGTCTAAGGATAGAATTGTTCATGAATTCCTCTGCCATAAGCAAAATTCTTACTGTAGTTGATTCTGCAGTAACAGAGGAGGGGAAGCATCATGTAATCCGTATGGACAGCTCAGCAGTGTTACAGCTGAAGAAAGGCTTAAGATAAAAAATAAAGGAAATACTAAGTAAAAACGAGTTTGTTTAAATGGTTATAAACTTCTAGTCACTGACAAGCAAACAGTAATCTCCTGTGTGGGGTCTAATGGAGACCTGAGGAAGAGGGTTTAAATGTCAGCTCTATTTAAAGTGACTGCAGAGCTTGGAAGTCATGACTGAAGAGCTGCAGTGGGAGAAAAAGTAAACTAATTAAGCTAAAGTAAACTAATTTTGAACTACTTTGAAAATTCTGAAATAGGAATGTGTTCTCAAAAAGTCTGTCAAGCTCTGCCTGTGTTCTAGTGGAAGAAACTGTACTCTACAAGAGAGGATCTAACCAAGCAATGTCAGAGATGATCCAATGAAAATAAATGAAAGAAGGATTGTCTAAATGAGTGTATGTTTCCTGGCCTGTAATTCTGTGGCTGTCACCTTTTCCCAGGTCTTCTGTCTGCCAAATTCATGTAACTACTTGAATAACAGGTATAATATCAGAGTTCTTCCTGTTCTCTAAACCCAATAAACAGCACAGTTTTTCTATGTTTCATGACCCTTCCCATTCTTCTGGCCTTTCACGTTTCAATTTTTATTTTTCTCTTGAATTCTTTCCTATTTTGTACATCACTAGAAGGCAGGCTGTATCCCAGCTCTAACTGCCTACTGTTGTTCGGTGACAACAACCTCTAAACAGATCTGGAAGGCAGAAGGTAAGTCTCAGCCAGTGTGAACCATGTAGTGGGCTGTATTGAGAAAAACGCTGACCTTTGGTTGAGATTCTAAAAGTACATATCTTTCAAGATCAGTTCGATGACTATTTAGGCAGCTTCTGCTCCAGAATTCCCAAAATAGATAGTAAAAGCCATATAGATGCATCTACTGTATGTTTGAATACTTAATCTAGAAAATGCAGTAATTAACATGAAAAAAAAAACCCAAAACATTAAAAATGGCACACTGGACGGGACATGGTCATCTGTTTTTTTATGTCATATCTTTACTATAATGTCAAAATGTAGTAATCAATTTATGGTGGGTTTTTTGTTGGGGATTTTTGGGCGGGGGGGGAGTGTGAGAAGGAGTTTCTATAGGTTATGTGGGAATAACCTATTTCTATCCCAGCAATGCTTGTCTAAAAACCTGTGGCAGCATAATTTAGCATTGGGAGTTGGTATTTCATGAATAGCACATTTTTTTCAAGACTGTAGAGCAAACTGCAGCTGGCAAGTATATCGTGATGGCTAGTTAGATGTGGCTGGCAGTTCTGCACTGTGTGAAGTGGTACTATTAGTCTAATACTATTTTAGCTATGAATTGATCTCCTTTTTTGGGTAGTTTAGAATGGGACAGGAGTCTGAGCTAAAACGCTCTTCAAAATATGCCTGAAATTAGTATTTAAAATACTTTCAATCCTGTCTGCAAGCAGGGGGTGAGCATGTAAAAGTGAGATTTCAGAAATAGAAGTCCCAAGTTTTTAAACCTTGAAGGATGCTCTGTACATTGTGTAAACCTATGGTATCGTGACCAATATGCACTAATACTTGCAATTGCTTGTTTGCTTTACTTTGTTTTCAGGACCTGTTTGTTTTTGTGATGATTTTTATTAAAGTTAGTTCCTTTTATGACTCACTTCTTTTCAAAATTGCAAATGTCTGTACTATTTTAAATTTTTCAAGTCAGTCTTCTTAGTAAGTTATTTAGCAAAAGAGGAGGGAAGATGCTTTTTTTGATGAGCATGCTTTTCCTTCTCAGTACTCAGAAAGGTACATTAAATTATTAAGTGATAGAAAATAGTACTGCCTGTCAGGAAGGGAGAATAGATGTTGTTTTGGTTTAACATATTTAACTTTGAAATTGGACATTTATCTTTATATAACATTATAACCTTTGCAGAATCTGAATGAATAAGAAAATTCCCATGTTAGGACTTTCTGGGCCAGAGGTTGGGGTGTTGCCTAGTAGATCTGAATGGAGTTTTCTTCCATTAATTTCTTCAGTTTCTTTTAAACGGTGCACTGAAGATGATAGGTCAGCACTGCCTGCACCACTGTGAGCCACAGGAGATGGCTGTGGTCAGTCTGACTTCCAATAACTTCCCTGAACTCATAATTTCTTGGGTTTATATATATGGTTTGTTTCAAGCTTTTCCAAATGCAACTGTTGATAAATTCGTGATAAATTGTACCACTGGTGTTAGTCATTGTGTGTCTTTCGTTTCAAATTATGTCATCGTTGTGCCTTCAGATCTTTGTCATCCCTTGCTTTTATTCCCAGGTCACTGCTAGCAGGTGTGTTGTTCAGCTTGGCAGAGTAGCCCTTCAGGTTTAAACCAGCATCCTTCACAGGTCTTTAGGAAGAGTTGCTGCACATCACTCGAAAATTAAATTCTGATGGAGAAATGTCTGAAGGAAAAGGTTCAGTTCTTCAAAGCCATGCACCCTGTTATTGCTGTCCAAAAAAATTCCAGGCTCGTGGATTGCATCTCTGTTGTCTCAGAGGGCAAACATTTCAAAGGCATGCTTTGGTTTTTTTTATCTTTAAATGAAATAAAAAAATATTACTTTAAGTGTGGGCTATAATTTAAGCAGTTCTTTTCCATTATGATTGCTTAGGTTTTGTGGTGAGTTAAACCGTATCTTTACTCATAGTCTTCCAAAGTAAAAGTGGAAATACCTAATTCAAGAGAAAGCTTTATCTTTCCTTTCCCCCCCTATAAAGGGGCCTCCATTCTCCTCTTCTGCCCCCCTTGCCTAGTCACTTTAGGGGTGTTCTAAGGAATACAAAAGTCACTGAAATGCATCCAGCTGCCGTGAGTCTGTCAAGGAGGAAATAACTAGTTACAGTGTGCTTTTCATGTCAAGGTATTGAAAAGCCTAGGAAATGTCCATCTCAAGTAAATGCTTAGTAAGAGCTTGTAGTTCTTTACACAGCTGTTTCCTTCCATGTTCTTCATGGAAGACTGAGGATTTTTGTATAAATACTGGTGCATTTGGTGAAGATAGAGTTGTTTATCAAGTCTTTTGTTCACTGAAGTTATCTCAAACTTTTCCCCTGACATGTCTTGTATTTCAAGATTATGCCTTATATTTAGGAAGGCCTATTTGTATGTAAAAGCTTTCTTTCTAATCAGCCTCTTGTACCAATCCAGTAATGCCATAAGCAGTGAGTTAATTGCACAAAGGTGAAGGAGCACTAAAGTGTTGATAGAATATTTATCTTCAACTAGCAAGCAAAGAAAAGGCACATAGAAGATAAGACATGAGTATTTTATAAAGCCTGGTGAAAGTTTGATTAAGCACGGTGGAAAGTTTTGCAGGAAAAATGCTTTAAAAATAGTCAGCTGGGTTTTGACTCTGTCTGAATGTCATTAGTATCATAGTATTGCTTGATTGCTGAACATAAAACTTAACTAATGACTTAACATCATTTCTGGATTCAGTGACACTGTTAGGTATTGGGTTTTTTAAATAAGCAAAGGGGGTATGGGTTTCGAAAACAGACTATTTGAAATAGTCTGTTTTCGAAACCCATACCCCCTTTGGGTTATACTAGTATTGTCTGCTAAGGACGTCTTTACTGTGAAGTGTGTATTTTCTGTTGGATATTTTTCCTAAGTCTTGTTACATGTCTTAAGAAATTATAAGTTGTGAATAAAGAACATTTACATTTGAATCAAGATTGGTAATACTTGGCCTGCAACAATAAATGGAAAATATACACAGAACCTTCTGAATTTTTAAAAAGGGCAGGCAGGGGAGGTGAAACTTCTAAGTAGTAGAGACTAAAAAAAGTTTTTTCACAAGCTTGTGGAGTGTTGCAAGCTTTCATTTAGATCAGAGCATGGAACTGATGAGATCTGAGCCATAATCTTCATGTAGTTGGGAAAAATGCTAACTTCTTTTTTCCAGGTTGATGCTTCTCATTTAATGTGACCTATTTGCTTTCCTCAGCAAGGAAGAGGTTCTCTCTATTGCTGCAAAGTTCCAGGTTTAAATGCTATGGTCTTCAGTGATAGAATTATTCTATATAGTCTCAAGTGTTACACATTTTTTTAATATTTTCCATATGTGCAATAAGAATGTATGAATGTTTTTGTAATATAAAATACAGTTTCTTGATGATCCAAAAGTTCTCTCACCAACTTACTGTCTTTGTAGTTCCTTGGTTAAACTTGTAAACTAAGTATTGACATGCATGCATGAGTTTACTGTATGCAGTATAGTAACATGGCTGGAACTGCTTTGGCATGAAGCCCTTCTGGCTTATCCTGTGGTGACCTTCAGTCTCTAGCCTTCCAGCTTTAGTTTAACTTACGCATGCACTGACCTTTGCTATGGAAACGATATAGAAACACAAAAACAACTTGGCTGAGTTTCCTTAGCAGAGCAGTGGGTGGTGTATCAGTGTTCTGTTACAGAGAAGGGTTTCTAGAGGTCAGTAGTGACAGTGTGCAGTAACTTAGTAGTTGTCTGCAGCATGCTGTTTGTTACTCCTGGGAAAGTGGTATATCTTTTGAAGTAAAATTAGTGAGTTTTGTTATGGGGTTTGGGGTTTTGGGTTTTGTTTGTTTGTTTGTTTGGGGTTTGGTTTTTTTGTTATTGTTGTTTTTGATGTGCAGCTGTAGGATTGCACGTTAATAGAGTAAGTGCTGGAAGGTATACTTGAAAATATACCTAGTGCTCAACCAGTAATTCAAGTTGCTGTCTTCCTGTGACCCATGACTGACTCTTGGGCACACTGATATTGCAGCAGTTTATTGTAATGCATCTGCATTGTGGTGATTTTGCAGCACTTACCACTAGGTTGTAAATGCTGTTAACTGTCTATGGTCTGTATGGAGACACTACGTTCTTATTTGTATACACTGTGTAGTCTTTACGAAGGTGAACTACAGCTACAGATACCATGGTTTCATTAGGTTCTTTCAAGTTAATTATGTAGGTATTTTCGTTGAAGAAGAGTTAGAATTTATTTTTTTACTGACTTAAATGTTTGGGCTGCTCAACGTAGAGAATTGTGCATAAAACAGATGAGGTATTAAGAAAGTGTCACCCCAATGTCAATGGAACTAAGAACAGTCAATGGGTTGTGGGGTTTTTTAACTAGAACAAAACTGTGTTTGAAAGGAATGCATTTTAAATTATTATTTTTAAACCTTGAATAAATGCAATAACTCCTCTGTAATGCAAAGTATAAATTTATGAAGTCTCTGCTACCTTGCCGATGTGTTACTACTCTATCTACCCGTATTATATATACATATTTATAGATACTGGAATATACACCATATAATATAGTACCTTTAACAAGGCTTCATTGCAGATCCTTTACAGCAATTCATTTGTGACACAGCTGTAGTGTAAGCTATAGTATGGCTTTTTTGTTTGGAGATTGCTTTATACTGTTACAGCTTTTAAGTATATATGAAATTCCAGGTTTTTGTCCTGATGTTATCACACATAATTTTTAATTATGAGATGCCTTATTTCTATGCTTCTGTACTATAACATGCATAGGTTTCTTCTAAATTACTATAAAAATGTCTTCTGTTATATTTTTTTTCTTGGGGTGCTGGATTTCTTGTTTGTTTTCATTTAATTTGATACATAAACCAAAGGAGAGTGACTAAAGGTGGTGCTACTGTGCGGGTCTTGTTGAGGGTGGGGGGTTACTATTTCTTCTGAAGCTGTGGTAACATAGTTTTACATCTTTGGTATGCTGATGTACTGCAGTGATGTTGAGACAATCAACAAGCTCAAGAGCTTATATTGCAAGAACATTGTACAGGAAATGCACTTCAGAACCTATTGATACATAACTTATCTGCTGGTGGGGTGGGCATTTTTTGTCAGACTTCCACCCCCCCACTGTGCTTTGCATATACCAGGCCCTATACATCTCCCATTATAGCATATCTGGGTGAGCACCAAGGAAAAATGGAAGCAGAACTAGCATTAGACATGCCTTTGAGCAGTTCAAATGCAGCATATGGCCATACAGTCCCATAGGCAATACCATTGCCACTGCTGGCATGGGGTAGATTTTGCTTCACAAAATTAAACTCCTGCTGTGTGTGGGCTCGTGTAGAGGGCAGCTTCTCCACTGACTGCAGACACACCAGCCTACCCCTCACCCCTCTCTTTCTCATATCACTCGTATCTCTCGGAACTGTCGTGTACGCATCCATTCTTAAGGAAGGGGAAGATAGCTTCAATGGGAAATCAGCTTTTGTCACAGTGACCCTATTTGGAAGCTATTCAAATTTTTTAATAGGTCTGGCTTGTAATTTATATAATGCCCAGTACTAGAGTGAACACATTTAATGAACGTCTATTAGGGTGTATTCCAGTGTGGTAAGATTTCATTTTAACTCTGAGGAAAATGGCTGGTAGAGTCAATGTTGAGAAGTTGGAACAAGATGGTTGCTGTGAATGCTAAACTAATCCATGTCCTTAAATTTTCTATAGACTCCTAAAATAATTCAGACTCATGGAAAATATGAAAATGTTCATTTGCCGTTAAAAAAAAATACTTCTTGAAAGATGTAGTTACGCATTTTTGTATCTGATGTACATTGATGTAAGAGTCCCTGCGTTCCACTATCAATGTGACGATAAAGAGCAAAGTTCATTGTGGTCCAGCTGTGTTTCTGTAGTTTACAGGTGACTTTGACAGATGAAGGGGGAGAAAACTGTCAGTACACTCATGGGCACAGGGTGTTCTTTGTCTCCATTATGACATTTGTAAATGTTCAAGTATCACATTTATTTACATGGGAAGCAACGCTGATAACCTGCACTGTCTCCACAGAGGGGTTCATTTGGTTTGGTGGAGGGTTTTTTGTTGCATTTAGCTCTGTACTGAGAGCTCCAGGGAGAACAAAAAGATTTTACATATTTGACAGAACGAAAAGCCTGCAAATAAGATATACATATATAATCACAAATAAATGAGATCATGCAAAAAAATAGATGGAAATATGTCAGTTATAGGACAGGACGTTGTATGTGATAAAAGCTGCCATGACTTAGATTGCTTGGCTTTTTGTGGTACATATTTTTCCATCATTATAATGAGGGTCTGAAGAGGTTAAAGACTGTTAAACCCATGAAGAGATGTGACTTTCTGACTTAATTTATTAAGTTGGTTTGTTGGGCTCGCCTGTGCATATATGACTTCTCAGTGGTACCTGGAGTCAGGTGGGGAGACAGATGAGAAGTCCTTGAGTTTAAGGACAGAAACCAGTCTGCTTTAGTGCAACCTCATTTGTAGTCTATGTAAAACGTAGTACAAATGTAGTCTACATTTTATGGTAAAAGTTGAGCTGGACTGGCCTCTTGAAGGCCGGAATTATTTTATTAGATATGTGTGTGCACTAGATTCAAAGAGGTAAAGAACAAGCCACAGTTGTTGGTTTGGATTTATTTGAGTAAGCTCAGTTTTATTTATCTTCATCTGGATTTTGGCTATTCTGCTTCTGGTCATGTTTAACCTCATTGGGCAAACGGGAGGAACACAAACTAAAATTGATGGAAAGGAAATAGGACCTTGCTGTTTTATCTAGATGGATTAATTAAGGAGTATTGTATCTTAGACCTAAGGTTAAAAGCTTTATTCACGTAAGGCTAAAAGCTTTGAGAATGGGTCTGTAAAGTCCCAGACTGTGTTGCAAACCAAATTTGTGTTCTTGATTGAGAAAGCTCTAATAAAAGTGACAAGACTGGTAGGTAACTTGGGTATAGAAAGCAGGCGTTCATTTGGTGTACGTAGAACTTCCTGTCAATAGTAAAACATCAAGGTACAAGAAATCCACAGTGGTGCTGCTTATTCCTGGGTGTGGGTGTGCTTTGCTTTTTTGTTCTGCTGACTACCGGTGTTAAATTATTCTTCTAAGTAGGTTAAATTGACATGGTTTTGTTTGGGTTTGAAGTGTTAGCTCTGTAAAGAGCTTGGATAGTATTGTTGTGTGACCAAATAACTCTCCCTAGAGACAAAAATATTGACATGGCAAAGCCACATTTAAAGAAGGACTGTCTGGCCCTCCCTTCCTTTGAACATCAGTTGATGTCCAAGTGGATGAAATGTAAATCTGCTCCATTGCTTTTTAGAAATTGCATAACTTGCAGTGTGCATCAGTCTGCCAGCTGCAGGAAGGGGAAGCGGACTTCATGGAAGTGTAAGACATTGTATAAGCTTCAGATATAAAATTGCATGTTATGGTTGGTTAAATTTGTTTCTTTAAATCTTCTGCATAATTGTTGCCTATGTACTGTCATAAAACTAGCATTTTCCTTTACAGTTTGTTAATTTTTTTCCTGATGTTTCAGTGTGTTTTGTGCCTAGAATTACCATTTTTAGCTCAAGCAACAGATGGTTTTAGGACAACTGAGTGCAATGGTGGTTAGTATATTTAAGAAAAAGAAAGATGCCTGAACTAACATTGATCACTTTTTGGTTTTTAAAACATCTTATTTGCTAGAAATAAACCGTACATGATCTCCTAACACAATTCATTTGCATTCACCAGATCTCTTAATTTTAGTAAAACTCATTACTGCATTCTGTAGTAGAAAAGCTAAACTTGAAAATATTTATTGTATTTCTAGAAGCTAGGTGTATCTTAGTACAATTGGTAATTTATCTTTTATTAAAACACATATATAACATAGCATAGCTTTGATGTAGAAATCCTGTACATAAGGATTGATGGATGTAAAAGTAAAAAGATAGTTTGATACTAGTTTGTTGTGGTAAATGTTGTTGATACTTGTAGTGCAGGACAGACAGATGCCTGTGTTTGGGTCTCTGAAGATGTTGAAGTTTGTAAGTAAATGCTACTCTTTGACTCTGAAATCTGTACTAGTTACGTATTTATATTATGCACACACAACTGCAGTAGGAGTCAACTAATACTTTAATATTACACCTACTTTTTCACCAGCTCCTGGGCTTCAGCGAAAAGCCAGTAAACCTGCAGATGTTCATCGGCACAGCAGATGATCGGTACTTAAGACCTCACGCCTTCTACCAGGTGCACCGAATCACTGGAAAAACAGTTGCAACAGCTAGTCAAGAGATAATAATTGCCAGCACAAAGGTTCTGGAAATACCACTTCTTCCTGAAAACAATATGTCAGCCAGGTATGTCACAGCATAATTTAGCTGGGTAGTTGTATGTGCCTTTTTCATTTGTGCAAAGGTAAACGAAAATCTTGTAGAATAGCATATTTTCCACAAATATGGCTTATGATTGAGATAGATACATCTCTTTAAACATGCCAGTGTTCAGGTGCTCAAAAGGAGGAGACAGACAGGGAAGCTCCTAAGATTGACAAGGAGATAGATGAATGCTATCTCCAAGTGGGATTATTTTTCCTCATACAATCCATACATACATATGACTCCACATTTGTAGCATTGCATGTGGTTTACTGGCAGTGGAAGTTGTTTGATTTTACAAAGACAGAAGACTTTTTTTTTTTTTCCTATGAAAATACAGTCATACAACTTATTTATTTGTTCCTTGACTGAATGTGGCGATTTTTAACTTGTGGTATCGTAGCAGGCCTTTTCCTTGTTTTAATTATTTTATTTTTAGCAGTTGCATTCATCTGACTTTTCAGGTCTTGCCAGATCGAATGTGCTAAATAATAGTTTAATGGTAAGTTATACCAACAATTAAATAGCTCC
Source organism: Strigops habroptila (assembly GCF_004027225.2). Taxonomy (NCBI): domain Eukaryota; kingdom Metazoa; phylum Chordata; class Aves; order Psittaciformes; family Psittacidae; genus Strigops; species Strigops habroptila. The sequence continues at coordinate 19,125,361 of NC_044302.2, forward strand.
ATTCTATCTGGAGGGTCAGTGAACAGAGCAAAGCACAATTATTTGTTTATGTAGCACATATATTTCTTATGTAGACTTCTGAAGCCAGTTTACATTTTCCTAGTTGCAGACTTCATGCTACTTCCATTGAAGGCTATGAAGCCACGATGATGTGCAAGAGAACACTCCTCACCAGTTTATGTATGGGTGTTACTTGATTAGGCTATGTGTGTGTCATATGAATAACCAAGAGCTATGTGGAATGGTAACTGGGATTTGACAACTACACTTTTCTCATTCTCTAGTCCTTCCTAAGGCAGAACTAAATATAGGCCTCTTGCTCCTATTATTGATGGTGTTCGTTATGTTAATTAATTTACTCCAAAGGTTAAACAGTGTGCAATAACGCATAATCTTTCAAAGGTTCAAAAAAACAGCAGCTAGATATTTATAAGGCAAAATGTTTCAACAGAGTACTTGCTGCCGTTTTTGACACTAGCAGATCTTTTAATCTCGGACATTTAAAATAACATTTAAAATAGCATAACATGGGGTAAAACAGATTGCTGTTCATTCTTTAACAAAAGAAAGGCTTACAGAGTGTACTTTGGCAATAGTTTTATTTATTTTCTTCCATTTCTCTTCTGATCCATCTGTCTTCACTTACCTCCAGTATCGATTGTGCTGGTATTTTGAAACTTCGCAATTCAGATATAGAGCTCCGTAAAGGAGAGACAGATATTGGAAGAAAGAATACCAGAGTGCGCCTTGTGTTTCGTGTTCACATCCCACAACCTAGTGGAAAAGTCTTATCCCTGCAGACTGCTTCCATACCTGTTGAATGCTGTAAGATTGCTTTAAACTATACATCATTTATACTCGTGTTTTCTGCATGTGTTAATAGTATTGTCATTCTGACAATATTTATTGTCAGAATTATATGTAACAAGTGTGTGTAAAAAGCATTGTGTGTAAAGAGCTAAATTACCAAAAATTAATGCAGCTTTATATAAAGACAGGACTCGCTAAGTGGCAGTCTGAAGGTTTGGAGGAAAACCAGTGTTACAGGTTTTAAACCTAATGCTGCAGTCATGCAGCTAGCAGCTTCAGTGGTTCCTGAATATCGGCAGAAGCAGCTGACACATCTCAGTGAAAATAATAAAATAAATATTAATTTCAGGAAGAACTAATACCATTTCATTTTAAAGAGTCTATACCATTACTAGTCTTTATATAGTATTATCTAATGCACAGCTGAACTTCTAAAGAGTTCATGTGTTTAATGCTGGCACTGAGGAATCAAAACGTGACCTTAACCTGAATTTCTTCTAGAATTAATTTTCTCCATAAAATACCAACGTAATTTTTAAACCAATATTCCTAAACTAGATATTTAATTTGCTGTAACAGTAGAGACTGTTGGGATTCATGGCTTCGTGTTGTTTCTTTTCTATATTTATATAATTTCAGCATAATTTTAAAACAAAGATAAATCATACAAAACCATGATTTATATATGTAAATAGATGGTCAGTTTGGTTTCACCCCTGATTCTTCGAGTTAGGGTCATAAAAGACATGTCACTGTGCTTAAAATTGAGAATAATGATTTTTCCATTAATTGTCTTTTTTTAAAGCTCAGCGATCTGCTCAAGAACTCCCTCAGATTGAGAAGTACAGCATCAACAGTTGCTCAGTAAATGGAGGCCATGAAATGGTGGTGACAGGATCCAATTTTCTTCCAGAATCCAAAATTATATTTTTTGAAAAAGGACAAGGTAAGTACTCTTACTTTTTTTGCTTAAAAACAAAGCCAAAACCACAAGCCTGAGCTTGATTTTAGGAAGTAAGGATGTTTCTAAAAGTAAAAAAAAATAGTCACAAGGAGTAATCTGAAACTCCAGGTTGGGCATTGATCTGTATGCTGGTTGGCAATTATTAATGAAGTACTACTTGTGATTCAGGAAGACAGTTACAGGCTAGCTAACTTGGAATTGTGTGTATTTGAAAGATGCTGTTGGCAGATCTTACTGTGTATTTTCTCATTGAAAAAAAAAAAAAGGAAATGTACTGTTTGGCATTGATGTTATGTTACATCTCAATTATTGCACAGGAACTGACATACTCCTAAGCTGATGTAATAAACATTAGTTAGAAAATACTACTGATTTCTGCCCCGTCCCCTCCCCCCAGCCTCCTTTGCATAAGATTTTCTATGGAAGTTATTCTTCAGGGCTGCATTTATTAACAAGTTTCAAGATTTGGCTCAGATTTGGGGTGCAGTGTATCCTTCAGCTATGTCTGTGACCAGTTTGCAAACAGACAAGTGTGCATGTAGGTAAAATACTGACAGTAAGCAGTAGTATGAACAGTAGTGACCTCTTGTATGTGTGTTAAACAGGTGAGTTTGACACCCATCAATTATTTAATTGCCAAGAAATCGGAAATGTTGTAGTTAGTTTATTACATGATTCTCATTCTCGAGAATCCAAGTTCAGTCTTCTAGGCAGCATGTAGTCATAGGCGAGAACTGCAGCGGTTACACTTGTGTATTAGCATAGTAGAGTTCACAATGATATTGCAGGCTTGTATTTCAGTTCAGGTGTACTAAAGACATAGTGTGTCCTTCATGCAGTGAAAGTGACAGGAGAACTATAACTGCTTCATGCTGACCTCATGAAATGAAACCAATATTAAATTTTTCACTTTAACATATAGGCCACAGAATCTCCAAGTAAGCAAGAAACTTGCAGATTTTGGATGAGTATTTCTAAAACATCTTTCCTTAAATACAAGTACGGGTTTGAAAGTTGGAGGTTTCTTTCCGCCTAAATCCATGTTCTTCTTCTGTCACTTTTATAATGGTGCAACTCCACAAACTAGAGAATTTAACACCAAAAAACCCTATTAAATACTTTCATTTTTAGTTTACTACAACCAGATATAATGAATGTATTGAAAGTTTTCTTAGCTTTGTTTTGTATTATACACACACTCGGGTACATACATACATGTTACTCAAAAGATGTTCAGTTATTCAGCATTCCTTCTGGTTCTATAGCTCTTCTGGGATATACACTTGATTTTAGTATTTGTTACTTAGACTAAAATGCGTGCAAAATTGTCGAACACTTAAGACTAGCTGTCTTAATACCTAGAGTTCCTTTTCTTCCCTGATTGTCCCTTTAATATAGAGAGGATAAAATTTGAACAGCTGAAATTATCATTGCTGTGACTTGAATACTTGATTTGAACTTTTGGGAAAACAGTAGCAAAAGTAAATTATTAAAAAGAAAAGTTGGCAACCAAGTCTAATTCTTCCACATTGTTTCCTGAAATATTTAAGTGAAAGAGCTGCATCTTTTTTAATTAGCAAATATAAGGTAACCGGCAGTTTTAGGTAATAATGTATTTGAACACACAACATGAATGCCTGTTAAATAGGTACTCCTGCTAGGTTTGCCTGACAAACTCGTTCAAAAACCAGTAATAGAGTGCCGAGCATTACATTCGGGCTGAGGGATTATGCAATGTCAGAGCAGAGAGAGGATCACTGGGCGGTTTACTTCCCTCACACCTCACAACACAGACTGTTTGCCCCATGTTTGAACCACAGGGTCTTTCAGGTCAGGGGAGGGTTATTATTTTACATGTATAACCTGTAGGTATGAACATGAAGGTCTGTGTTATCTCTCACAGGGTGACTTGACTTGGAAGTCATCATGTTTGTTGGATAATCGCAGGTGTTAGCAGTAACTTACCTACTTTTCAAAAAGGTTTTTAGAAAAATGGGATAAAAAAAATTCCCTCTGTACACTTACGGTGCACACTGCCTCCTTTGGAATTGACTCTAACTGAACGTAAGCAGCAGCTTCTGTTCAAATGCAGAATCCTGTACAACAGTCAACTTGTGGACGTTGTAGAAACTCCTAAAGCACAGTATCTCTGTCAGTTGCATGGCCTCTTTATGACTAAAAATAAATGCAGATTTGTATTAATTATTTAAGTATTTTTAAGTATGTAAGTGTTTCAGAAAATGCTTTTTGCTTGAATTGCTTGTAAATTTCTCTTAACAGATGGACGACCTCAATGGGAGGTAGAAGGGAAAATAATGAGGGAAAAGTGTCAAGGGGTGAGAAACAATTTTTCTTACTTTAGAAAGCTTTCTGTTTTAAAATGAGAAACTAGACATCTTCATTGTTGTTCTGAAATTTAGAGTTCATTTAGTGAAGTAGATCACTGACTGTTTCAGACAGACAACTGGAGACTTCCAAATTGGCTTAATACTAGAAAGTAGCCATTAAGGCGATGCTGTGAAGGAACTGGAAATAGCATCCTTGTTATGAATGCAGTGGAAAAAGAAATTGAGAAAAGAAAACTGATGATAATTTTGCTAAGATGACAAATAATTTCTAGTGCATTGAAATTTTTCTCAAAAGCTAAATGATCCAAATTGCATTTTTTTGACTGCTAGAGTTTTTTATGTTCTGGCAGATAAAGCATCCTTTAGATGATATGTCTGTTTAATTAAAAGTATTACTTTCAGAACATTTGTGTTTAAAAGAAAAAAAAGTCTCCAAATAAAAGTTTGCTTATAGTACTATTTTACTGTGTAATGCACATGAACTTGCAGTTTACCAATTTCAGAATATCAGTGTGCTCTAGTTTTGCAACAAGTGTTTTAGTTTTTCTGTAATTATTAGCAGTTTCATTTGCATTTGATATGTAAAACGTTTCTGTTTCAACTTTCATACAGGCAAACATCATACTTGAAATTCCTCCATACCATAACAAAGCCATTACAGCTGCAGTTCAGGTGCAGTTTTATCTCTGCAATGGCAAGAGGAAAAAAAGCCAGTCTCAACGTTTTACTTATACACCAGGTATTGAATAAGAAGTTAAAAAGTTGCATTTTAATTTGTGTTTTAAAGTAGACATTTGAAAGTAATTCAGATAGTCTTATACTTTTGACAGGTAGGTAAGACTAGCTTTGAATTGTTTGTAAAACAACTTACTTAAGCTTGTCTAATTGAAAACATGAATTCAGAGCAATAAACTACAGTGCTGTGATTACAGCCAGGTATTTTTTTGTTAACGCTTTTTGCAGAACAATTTGCATTCTACTTTTTAAGAATGATCATGAATCTCAGAAGCTGCTCTTTAAGTAACCCTAGTGATGATATGGTGGACAGTGAGATCATAGAAGAAAAGGTTTTACACATTTCCCCCCTCCCTCCCCAAATGTCAAAAAAAAAAACCCCAAACCAGGTTTAGATACAAAGAAGATTTGGAAGAAAAAAAAAGCCTGCTCCTTTGCCTGCCATGTACTTTCTTCTCAGAAATTCATACCTGTTTAAAGTAGTCAGAGTTCACAAGATCCCAATAAATGGGGCTAGACCCTGTAGTACTGCTTGGAGGGTGTGCAGTCAGATATCTGAAGGAGTCTTTCAAGACAGATACAGATATTAATATAAACTTCCTAAAGCTAATGTGTATACTGGTAAAGCCAACTTCCATTAGTTTACACAATTTAAAATAGTTTTGCTCACTTGTGCTCTAAAATTACCTACTTACCTTCATGTGTAATTCAAGCATGTTAGCGAGGTATCTGGTACACCAAGTATATGTTGTGTTCTCTGGGTCTTTTATAGGGTCTTTTCCAACCATTCTTAAGAATATCAGTTCCTACGATAGTTACAAAATACATCTTAAAACTATATTTTCCATATAAACTATGTATTTAGATTATTTAAATGATGGAATTAAGTAATGACACTGTTTAAATAAAAAGCAAATTTAATTATAACTGCAGCTATTATTGCACAAACGTTTTAAACGTTTTATCTATAAAGATATATAAGAGTTCATTTAACAGTGTATTTTATAAAGTAGTAATTAGGAGTTAACTGTTAGCATTTTTCTGCTATTTGTACTTAAAATCAGTATCTCTTCATGAGCCTACCACCACTGTAACGAAGTGTGTCAGTTCGTAACTGTGTTATAAGAACAATTGTTGCCATCACTGAAATCGGGTATAGTTTGCTGAAAGCTGCTATAGTTAAAACAACACACACAACTTGAGCTAGTTCATAACGGTGTTGCTAAACTTCAGCAGTTGTCTTGCTCTGAGGCTGAGGAGAATTTGAAGCCTGGCAGCAATTTCTGTGTGTTTATCACAGGGTACAAATGGTTTGGGTTTGTAATACAGTGTTTTACTTTTTGTAGTTATAATGAAGCAAGAGCACAGGGATGAGGTGGATTTGTCTGCCATTCCATCTTTGGCCCTGCCTCACACAAGCAATGTCCAGGGCCTGCATTCTATCCGAACTCAATTGCCTTCACCAGAGCAAGGGCATCCTCATGACAATTTACTGTCTACGTCACCCAGGAGCCTCGTGTGTCCTGTTCAACCACCATACGCAGCCATGGTGACCTCAGCAGTATCCCACCTGCCACATATGCAAGGCAGAAACCTTAGTCCAAGTGAAGAATGTCATGTTTTGGCTCCTGCTGTGGTTCAGTCTTTTCAGGTAACATCAGCACCTCCTGTGAGGCCTTCTTACCAGCCTATGCAGTCTAGTGATGCATACAATGGACAGTCTGGTCTTCCTATGAACTCTGCCTCCAGCCAAGAATTCGATGCTATTTCATTTCAGCAAGACACAGCTTTACCTCATTTGATAAATCTTAGCTGCCAAGCCCTACCACCAATGCAGTTTCATTCTTCAGGCCCAGCTTCTGTGTCAACACCAAGTACAGCAGGACACCCACTAGCACACCCAGCTCATTCAGGACAGTCATCTTCTCACCTGCCATCGATGGGATACCACTGTCCAAGTGCTGGCCAAGGCTCTATCCCATCTGCAATGAGTCGTTCCCTTGGGCAGTCTTCTCCCCAGATGCAGCAAGTCCCATATCATTCTACAAATCCAGCATCTGCTTCATCCCCATCCCCAACAGCTTCCCACCCTTTGGTCCACTCACCGCTGTCTGGACCTTCTTCACCCCAGCTCCAACCTATGCCTTACCAGTCTCCTAGCTCAGGACCTGCCTCGTCTTCCCCACCAGCTGCTGTAAGTCACTCGGGACAGCACTCCCCTCAAGCACACAGTCCGGCACTGGGCAGTCTGAATGCAGCGTCGTCCCTTGTGCACCACCCCACATGCGATTCATCTCCATTCTCGCCAGATGGGGCAGCTATTAACATTAAAGCAGAACCTGAAGATCGAGAATTGAATTTTCAAACAATAGGACTACAAGACATCACACTAGATGATGGTAAGTGGATATAATATTTTAATACTGGAACATAATCTACGTTAAACTACAGAGTGGGTGTGGGAGGGTTATTTTGTTTTGTTTAGAACACACTCCTCTTCACAGCAGTAAATTTGTGTTATCAAAATGGAATCATATTTTTGTGTCCAAAGCAACAACTTATTTAAAACTGCTGTAAGTCTGTAGTTACACAGTTCCGAGTACTTCATTCTAATTTGCCCGTAGACTTTGTTTTTGTCATAAAACAGGGCTTGAGGATTAACTCCTACACATTGACACCTTACATATGGGAATTAATTTGAAGCAAGTTTTTTTTTTATTGTCTTGTTGGTAGGTTTCATTGAGAGTCATAATAATATATCTGAAGTTGCAATAAATGTAGTTTGGAATCTTGTTTCTTGGAGGGGTCTCAGTTGTGAAGGGCAGGCTAGTTTTTTGAAAATGTTTCACAGTCATTTTGTCACTGTCCTAGTCTCTTCATGGACATTCTGTAGATGTGCTGTCATCATTTAGCACCTCTGCTCACAGTGGTTGTTTGCTTTCTCCTTAGCACTCTAGCCACCCTTTTGAGAAATTTACTTGTTTAACACCAACAGAACAAGGGCATTCTAATGCTAAAGGCCAGGCCGTAAAGTTCTCTACTTCAAATACTTGGACAGTGTTCACTTACAAACATGTCCAACCAAGTGAAAAAGAGAGAGAGATCAGATCCTAAACGTCAGACTGTTTGAGGCATAGATGCAAAGCAATTTAAAGAGCATGTCATGTTAACAGCACTGGAAGAACAGAAGGCCTGGCCTTAAAAGGTGTGTAAAAGCTGTTTGGTATTGATGGTGGGAATCTTACAAGTAGCTCTTTTTTACAGTAGCTTTAACTGTTGTGGTTTGTTGGGTTAGGGGTTTGTTTTTTGTTTTAGTCATCCCTAGTAATTACTTAATTGCATCAGCAGTAGTGTAAAGACATAAGCGTAGGCCATCTGTTAAATGTCAGTCCCAGTTCTTGCTTAAATGGAGCTTTGCTGTTGTTGTCTCCAGTCAGTAAAAGAAAAATTAAGTAAGAAATGCTTTTAAAGGAACAGCTTACTAGGAAGAAAATTGGAGAAATTAATATAGTTGGACTTTCAGTTAAATGGCCACCCTAATTAAGAAAAGCTCTCTTTTTAGAAACACTGTTTATCAGTCAACTTTATGTAGAAAAGAAAAAAGAGACTGATTCTATCAAGGACTTGCTGAGGGGAGAGGAGCAAGGCTTTGTGAAACAGAATGCAGCGGAAAAAGAAGCGCGTTTTCTACTTCTGTGCTAGAGAATGAGGAAAAATCTAATGTTTCAAGAAGTGTCATGTTAGAACCTACCTTTTTTTCATCTTTCTTCCCTCCACACCCACAAAAAAAAGATGTAGAAATAAATAAAATACAACTAAACACAGTAGTTAAACTTTTCACAACATAAGCAGAAGTGTTTGGCATTTATGAGCATCTTGGCAGTTTGTTTATACTTGTTCAAAAATTAAAATCAATGGACAGTAAAAAGAAAGCCACTTTTTTTTCCCTCAAAGCACAAATACTAGTTGCTTTTAGAAACTATTCCCATTGCTTAACACTGTGAAATGACCAAGTTGTTTCTGTGCTGAGAAAGACATAGTATCATGGGAAAATCTGCAAGAGCCATACTTAGATCATGACCACTTCCTAGTAGCTTAGAGAAGTATAATCAATACACACGAGTCAGATGGCTGCAATTTCACTGATTTCTTTTTTTAAATAACTCTTGCTATAGAAGTTTATAGTTTAGTCAGCAGTTATCAGACCTTCTTAAACTTTCTATATGGAAAACTGAACAAGGTTTTAAACCTTTTTTTTAGCCTGAAACCTGCCATTCAAAAAATCTTGAAGGGCAGAGTGACAAGAAACAGGCTACTCAGTTCTCTCAACATGTGTAACTCCTTCTTCTGCTTAATCAGCTTTAAATAAAAACTGCATTTGGGCAGGAAAACTTTTTTATAATGTCTCTAGTGATTAGTGCACTTTAAAAAATAATTTCAAAATTTTTCTTCTGTGTGTAATCAAATTTTAGTTTCTGTACAGATTGAGCTAGACACAAACAGCAAATCAGTTACTCTGCATTAATGGTATAACACTTAAGGAAAAAATCCAAACATAATTGCACACATAAATGAATGTTAATACAGTATGTTCTGCCAGCTAATATATCAAAACTGAAGCTGTATTTAGTTGGAAAGTAGATTTTTAAGAGTTAGCAATTCGGGCAAATAAACCTCTTAAAATAAAATACTAAGGCAAAGCCAACTGTGAACTGTATAAATCATGTCTGGATTACTGATCTTAAATATTTAAGTCACTAGTCTTAAAAAAAGTAAACAAAAAACCTCAAAAAAAAACCCCTGCCAGCATAAATAATCTTCTTTTCTTTTAAGTAACATGCACTATTTCCAAATCAGCATAGTAGGTATTGTATTTGTTAAGAAAATAAAATATTTTAAGACATTTTAACAAAATTTAAGTGTAGTATGGAAGTGCTACCTCATGCCAAAATTAGTCCTCAAATTAAAGCTGTATGGCTTAATGGAGTAGGATTTAAAATTCTCTTAAAAAAAACAACCAACCAACACATTCTGGGTAGTAGTTACCTAAATCCCTTTAAGCAAGACTCCTAAAAGTGAATCCTACTGCCTCTTCAGGCTTTTTTCTTCAAAACACACCAAACCCCTCATATCCACTACTTAATGCAGAACTACAAAGCTGCTTCATACATCGGTGCTCAAGGCAAGAGCATCTGGATTAGTCTTGATCCAGCATCTCCTGGAAGGTGTAACACATCTGGATTCACCACTTACAGCTCTCTGCAGAGCCAGGCATGCTTGCCGGTGACCAGCATGGGATAACTTTTTGTATTCTTTGCCCTTCCTCAGTCAGAGCAAGCTGGTCCCTGGTCAGACTAGGAGTGAAAAAGAGTTACATCATTTAAAGGCAGGTCCTCTGCCTGGGTATCTGCACAAAATACACTTTTTACCTTTTTTTCCCTTGCTGAAGTTGATGTGGCTTTTTCTTCCCTTGTTTTTCAACAGGATCTCATTGATGTCTTTAGGCTTTTCTCATCTCCACCTTGAATTTTGTTTGGCTCCCCCTCTTCCCATACTTGCTTCCTACAGGAAGTACTTTCTAATTCACTTGAAGAAAAAAGGGATCAAAATGCATGAGGACACCTAAATATGAAATTTCAATGATATTTTAGAAAACATTTGAAATATAACACAATTGCTAAGTAATTTATACTGTATATAAGGTATTCTGAAAAACAGTACTTTTTTCTGCTTAGGTCTTTGCAGTAGTCAGTCTGCACAAGCTGGTAAACTTTTGGACTGGAACTACATAAAAGCAAGTTCTTGCTCTTTATTTGTTCCCTCTGCTTTTCCTCCTCCTCCTGCACTCCCTGTGTTGGACCTTTTTTTTCCCTTACCATCTTTCAGGAAGTCTGCCCTCTGCCCACCTCCCCAGGCTAACAGCTCCCTGTATGGACAGGAATATTTAGGGCTGCAAATAAGTGTAAACAAGGCAACTGAAATGACTAGAGACAGGCAGTTGGTGATCTCTGTCCTTTCCAAAATCCATCACCCATTCTGTGCCCTTACTGTTGTACGTTCCCCTAATATACGCCTGGCTCAGGGCAATCCCAGGCACAGCTACAGGTTGGGCAGAGAAGTGATTCAAAGCAGCCTGAGGAGAAGGACTTGGGGGTGTTGGTTGGTGAAAAACTGAACATGAGCTGGCTTCAGTGTGTGCTCACAGCCCAGAATCCAACCATATCCTGGGCTGCATCAAAAGAAGTGTGACCAGCAGGTCGAAGGAGGTGATCCTGCCCCTTTGCTCTACTCTCATGAGACCTCACTTGGAGTATTGTGTACAGTTCTGGTGTCCTCAACATAAGAAGGACATGGAGCTGTTGGAGCAAGTCCAGGGGAGGCCACAAGGATGATCAGGGGCTGGAGCACCTCCTCTATCAAGACAGGCTGAGAAAGTTGAGGCTGTTCAGCCTGGAGGAGAAGCTGTGTGGAGACCTCACAGCAGCCTTCCAGTGTCTGGAGGCCTACAAGGATGCTGGAGAGAGACTCTTCATCAGGGACTATAGCAGTAGGACAAGAGGCAATGGGCTTAAATTTAAAGAGGAGAAGTTCAGGTTAGATATAAGGAAGAAGTTCTTTACTGTGAGGGTAGTGAAGCACTGGAATGGGTTGCACCAAAGAAGTGGTGAATGCTCCATCCCTGGCAGTGTTCAAGGCCAGGTTGGACAGAGCCTTGAGCGACATGGTCTAGTGTGAGGCGTCCCTGCCTATGGCAGGTGGGGTGGAAGTAGATGATCTTGAGGTACTTTCCAACCCAAACCATTCTATGAGTCTGTGATAGGTCCCCTTTCTTCCCCACTTGAAAAAAAAGCAAGTCAAAGAGGCTCAGCCTAGTTACATGATTTCTCCACTCTGCTTTTGAAGAGTGCTCCTTGTGTGGTGGTTTACCTATCATGCTGTCAAGTTTTAGATTTAAATCTATTCTAATACTGTTGATCTAAAATTTAATCTCTTGTGTTTTGCAGTTTAGGAGTGGGTTTACCTTGGATTTCATGGCTTTCTGTGGTGATGAGATTTCTAACATGTACAACTGTATTAACCGTTTTTAAGGTATTATGTTAGGCTGTATTCAGCAAATCAGGATGACCTCCTACTAATCCTCTTACATTTTATTACTCATTGCATCTCCATTACATAAAGCTGAAGATTAGAAAATCCAGTATGTGGATTTATTATAAATCATAACTAGAAATCCTCTAACAGTTTTGTGTACATAAAGCAGTAAGTCTGCTTTGTCAGACATACTCCATGTAGAGTTCTAAGCCATTTGCATTGATTCATTTTAATAGTTCTGTGATAAATCTCCAGTTGATGAATTTTCTTGCTGGGAAGCTCAGAGTTCATTCTGCTCTTTGCTAGAAAATTTGTGTGTCTTCACAGGTAGATTTTTACTGTAGCTTCAGCTTCCCTTGTGGAGATTTACAGTAGTAACTAACAAGAAAGTATTAGAGAAGGACTGTATAGTGCATTTCTCTCTATATTTTAAACTTATGCATTAACAGGTAATTTTTAATTAAAGCAGCATCTTGCCAAATGGAGAATTGAAGGTCTAGAGAAACACAAAAAATACCAAATGCTAAAGTCTAGCTTAGTATGGAGGAGAGCACCTCAAAACCCTGTCTTCTTGCTAGTACAACTCCAACTTAAGATGTTTGTCTGCAACACCAGGTTTTCTTTTTACTGTTTCCTAAGCATGGAACAAAATGTTGCATCTTGCAGCACACCTGGAAGGATTTGTGTGACAAGAACTCTAGCCTACATTGTACACAGAACCCTCAGGATATTCCTTTTGATAACAGGCATTCCCAAAAATTACACTAGTGTAAATTCTTTAGTAAGGTTGTAAGCATGAGGTGTTGAGGTTGAGTGAGGTGACAAGGCAGAATCTGAAACATAGTGGAAGAGAATGAGAATCTACTTTTAGAAATGGGTGGTGGGTGTCATAAATGAACCAGGGAGAGATCCAGACTGAGCAGCAGATTAAAAGGAAAAGGTTGAAATAGTGAGGAAAGGTGAAGATGATGTTATCCTCTGACAGCGGTTAAAGGATGCTACAATCATATCTTTTAGTAGATTCATTCACTGTGTTCATAATATGTGTGCCAGCAAGGCACGTGGTGAGTGCTGGTAAGACCAGTTAGAGACTGCTGATGTGTAAAGAACTTCAGATAAATCCTCAGCGATCTATGAGCAGCTAATGTATGAAACTTCCTATTGCCCCAAGAGCCCCAGAACACCTCGTAACTGATTCAAAGTAAGCTCAATTGGTTGCACCACTGCAAAAAGATTCCCATTTAAGACTTATAAGAGTAGAAACTTACTCTGTGAACGCAGGTGGCACGTCTGCATCATGGTGCAGACACTCCCAATAGTAGCAGAACTGGAAGGCATTAGGCATGCCTTGGTGACACCAGCTAAAGTACGCTTAAATGCTTTCTTGCTGCTTTCCACTGCACAGCACGTGTCCTTCAGCTCCAAGGTTCACGCCTTATAATTACTATGTTAGACTGTCTGTCTTCTTGCATGAGAGAAAGGGTAAATACATGACTGAAATGAGGTGGTTCACTGTGATACATAAATTCAGTGTGGCGACATAATGATGACATGAACAGGGATATTTGTTACTGACATGAACTGCAGAGCTTGTGCTGTGACTCTGCAGGCGCATTCAGCCTGTCTATGTAGCTATAAATATAATACATACAGGAAAACTACACTCTTCCTGATGTTTCAAACAGCCTAAAAAGTACGTTTTAGTAAAGTTGACGTTGAACCTGAAATTCTCAAAGAAACCCTGTCCTGTGGCTTGGGATGGTAACTTGCAAGGCAGCCCACCATGTCCTCAATAGCTTGCTGTTGCAAACACGGCCTGCCAGAAGACTGGTTTTGATCACAAACCAACAGAATGAGCTGGCTGCTCCACAGCAGAGAGCACTGAGGGTTAATTATATCCTGGCAGCGCCTTTTGGGGGTTTTTTTAGGGAAAGTTGACACTGTACTTGTTGCTGGTCATGTGGAGTCAAAACCAGGCTAAATATACTGCCCTAACCCCTGTGACGTAGCTGCAGGGATTCTTCACACGAATGCAGCTGATAAAGTTCCATCTGGAGTTGACAAACAAAGGCCTGTCCCCAAGGAAGTGTGCACTGCAGTCTAGCCATGGCGTTCTTTGAGGATAACTGATCCTCATTACCTGTAGATACAGCAATTCATTCACCTGTCCTCTAAACCACACAAACTCCAAGGTGGATGCAGCAATACTATGAAACGCAGACAGTTGATATGATCTGCCATACAATTATATCAAACTTATTTTTGCAAAGCATATTAAAAACCCCTAGTGCCACTGCAAACAATCTTGCATTCTAGAATATTTTTGTGGTCTACTTTTCTAAAACCAGTACATCTTTTAGGCCAAGTCCCATTACCCACACATCCTGCTTCAGTTCAGTAGCAGTAAAGAAAGGTTAAACTTTTATCCAAATAGTGCTACAAACAAGTTAATTGGCTCCTGTAGGAATTGATCCTGAAAATGGTGTAACTCTAGTAGCTTTTTGGTCTGACTGTATCCATAATAGAACTGTTAATTTTAACTAGACTTACTGCTTTGACCCAAAGCTGCTGGAGATAATTGAGAGATTAAAGTTTTTCTTAACCTTTCTTTACTTAAGGGAGGAAACAAGACAAAGAGGTGATTCATAAAAGCATGAATTTTTTACCAGTTAAATAGATAGATGTACAGGATGTCAGTTTTCTTCATTTTTAGTTCAATGTAATAGCTTTAATTTTAGTGTTATATTCTTTGGGTACAAAACACATCATAGTATTGCTTAAGGAAGTAAAAACCTCTCTCAAATGTTCATGGAATTATGAGGTAGAAAGGTATTTTTAATTTATATTTACCTGGTGCCTCAAGTTCTATTAACTTCATTGCGTGTTGAACAAACTCTTTATGCTATATTGCATGCTTTTAAAAGGCTGTTGCTTTATTTACCATGTTTCACAAACAACAAATATTTGGTGCCCAAGGCAAGTGCATGCTTCATTGCAAAAGGTGCTGGCTGGAGATGTGTTACACATGACACGTTTTGTCAGGGATTTGTAAGAGCAAAACCTCAGTGCTGTCAGCAGCTTCATTAGGATATGCAAGAACCTCAGAGTGCCTCTATATACAAAATTGATTAGAAAAATTGCTTCGAATCATATTTGTCTGCTAAAGTGACAGATAATCCTTATCGTCTAAGCTATATAGACTTTATGGTGCAGAGGTTGTTGCTTACAAGAGCTAATTAGCTCCACTGTCCTCAGTAGAGGCTTTTTGTCACTGTTGTCTACTCCTTTGAAAGCCTGAGATTTAAAGAGGATTGCTGGTAAAAGTTCATTTGTTTCATCCCAAGATAGTTTTCTGCCCATCATCGTTAGATCTTTATTTAAATGTCACTTTCTTGCTGGTTGTATCATAGTTGGTGGGGAAAACATTATTTTCTTAATCTCCTATTATTTGACAAGAATTTGTCCTTTATCTGCTGCTTTATTTTAGAGTGGCAGTGGACATTTTCATTGAAACCCAGATAATGCTTTCCAGTTCTGTTTAAATACATGTAACTTTACACTTTAAACAATTAAGCATAAGAAGTCATCCAAAGAAGTAATTTAAACTGCTTGAATTTCAGGAGGAAGTGAGAATAGACTCTCTCATTCTCTCAGGAGTCACCCGTAAGCAGGGCTTAGAAATCGTGCCGGCAAAGCAAATGTGTGGCTCTACCCAGAAGGCACAAATTAGCCAGCTTTCAGAGTAATTTTGTTAATTGTATTAAAGCCTGATGTACTAAACTTGCAGCTCTCTCTTTGGCTGAGGGAAAAAACTCAAACCCAACCCAGTACACTGTTGCACGCTCTGCATAGTCACTGATCACAATGAACAAACACACTTGTTGGTTAAAGTAATAAATACACTGTTCTACATGCATTTTTCCTTCAGGAAAAACAGTGGAAGGGAGTACAGTTCTCTGTTTCCTCCCTGGTTTCTCACATTGCCTTAGTCTGCCAGAGCCACCTCTACCAAGATCATGCTTAGGTTTCCAACACTTCAGCCTGTGTGTGGCCTGACTGCAGATCAGTACCTGGGGCAAAACATGCAGACAGCCTGACAAGTAAAGGGAAAGCTAACGTTTGTAGCAATGGTTTCCTCTGGCGAAAGGGTAGGAAAAATAAAAATAAAGGTATTACTTGCTAGTACTCTTTTGCCTGCCTTGTTCAGTGGAGGTGCTGTCAAAGGATGTAAGCACTTTTAATTTGACCACAGTAAGTAAAGCAGATTGAGAAAATCACAGAAGGAATGTTCTAAACTAACACACATACTAAAATGAAATTTATGTAGTATAAAATTCATCATGATACAACTAGGCAGATATCCAAAAATATTAACCATTACCTTTATGGCTCTGGCTGCTAACTGAAAAGTAACTAAATACATGAGATAAGTGATATTGTTTTTAATAGGCACTCTGATAATTTATAAATAGTTACTTATGTCGACGTATGTAGTAGTTGTGAATGAAAGTGCGTATTTAAAGTTAGTGCTATTAAAAGAAAATTGAAAGTCACTTCCTGGTTGAGTGAACTGTAACGTCTTGGTTTAGTCCAGTCAGTAGTTATGTCTGTCTTCTTCTCTGACACAGACAGTTTTATCTCTGACCTGGAATACCAGCCATCAGGTTCAACAGAGAAATGGACTCAACATTCAGCACTCATGTCCAACTCCTATGTGGAAAATCTAGAGGGTGAGTCTGCTTACTGAAATGCTTCAATGTTTGAAATTGGAGCACGAAGGAAAGGGGAAAGTGTTTTATTACTCTTAACATCTACAGATGAACAGTGCTATGTAATACTTAATTATTGCCATAATCAGTATACGTAGCTGCCACAGAACTTCCTGAGTGCTGTAGGATCTAGTACAACAACAGAAGAGGATATGAAAATCTTAAGCCAGATACGCGCCAGGCTGTAGAGTGGCCAGATCAGTTAACTATGAGAAATCTAGAATGCTTCCCCTTTTATTAAAAAGAGGAAGCAATGTCAATTTAAGTAGATGGAATACAGTGTTGTGCACTGTCAATCCAAGTACTTGGAATACAGACTCATAAATAGATTTCTAGTTGAATGTGCACTGAAAGGGGAAGGATTGTTTGGATTTATTTTAAGATGCTTTCAGCTTCACATTTCACATATAAAGGAGATAATTATGCAATGTGTCTCTTTTAAATAATGATATTAGAAATTGATGCATGGTATATTGGTCGTGTTTGTGTTTATATTCATTCTTCTTAAGTGTTTTTCACTTTATTACAAACATGCCTAAAATGCCAAAGAACTATACTGACCCTTCCCCCCCCTTCCCCCATATAAGAACATATAACATAATTTACTTTCCCCATAGATTTTTAAACAGGAATACCTCTAAGTGTACAGTAGATTCAGGATTGTTACCAGGAAAGTGACCAAGCTTCTGTGTAGCTTTTATAAAACTCTCACATAATGAGTGTGTAGACTGATCTTAAGTTTGCCCATGAAACTAAAATCACAATGTTGGTCTTTTACCACCTTTCCAAAAAGTGACATGGTTCTGCTTTCCTTACATATAAAAATGTTACTAGTAAGGCAAGTAGCTACTATTCAGAATGGCAAAACTAGTTGACATTTCTACATGTTGAAACAGCAAATCAATTAATAAGATAGCGGTTATGGCTTAGGTTATTTCAGTGTTCTAGGCTATGTCCTGTGCAACTCAGAATCTGGTAGATACAGAATAACTGTTGAAGACCAGTTGTTCTTGAAAAATGAAAACAATAAAATAACCCCCGAATACCAGTATCCTCAATTAAAGAGTGACACACAGGTTGGCAACCCCCAAATTCAGAATTATGAAACGTACACCAACAGGTTCCTTTTCAAAAGAGCACACACACAGAAGATCAGACCCAGAGAGAAATATGCTTACACACAACTGCTAGCATCTGAGAAACACAGTTGAGACACATGGCACTATTAAAATATTTTAGGTATTTGATGTAAGAAAAATAGTCAAGATAGTCAGTGTGGTACTAATGCAAGAGATGTGTTCACTCAGGAATGTTAGTAGAATGGTTCTGTACCTTGAAGAATGCTTAGCAACAAACAGACAAGCTGACTGTATCAACTAGTACGAAATGCTTCCAGATTCAGCTTTCAGGCTTAAAGTAGGAAGAGCATAGCTTCTAAATTATACTGCTGAACAGGAGAGCAACTGTAACTATCATGTGTGAGAGGAGATCAGCCAATCTGCAAAGACAGGAAAAACACTAATGGAATACTTGAGTCATCCTTTATAGAATGGGTAAGTGTGATGACTGCTTCATGGAGCACTAAGTCATGAGAAGAACCCACAAGGGGAAACATCTCTTTATTTGGTCCAAAGGAGCATACAGGAACTGCTTAAAAAAAAAGAAATAAAATTTTTAGATCTTTCTTTGTTTAGTAGCAGTTTCAGCATTACAGGCTCTGATGAACTTCAGAAGGGGAACTGTAGGAAAGCAATAAAACTTAAGAAAAAACAGGTGCTCAAAAGGGTAAAGTAGTTGTGAGCAGTATGAGAACTATTTATGAGGGTTCAGATTAAGTGTACAACTACTCTGCAGTAAGAGAGACTACAAACTGCTTCCAAATGCAGAGAACAGAAGAGAACATGGAGATTATTAGGTTAAATGTGTTGGGTTAACTTGGCCAACAGGTGACAAATCAGGAATTCACTTAAAATTAGACAAATGAACTTAGAAAGGTTTTTGTATTGATGTTCAGAGTTGAGGAACTAGAGATACTCATGCCAAAGTCCTTTGAAAAAGGGATGTGTTGCAGGATCTGTCAAGTTGAAGTCATAGAATTCCAGGTTGGAAGGGACCGCAAGGATCATCTGGTCCATCCTTACTAGGCAAAGCATGACCTAGACACTTAGACTGTATGTTCCAGCACTCTGTCCAGCCCAAACCTTCAGTGTCCAATGTTGAGGAATCCACCATTTCCTTGGGGAGATTATTGCAGTGGCTGGTTGTTCTCAGTGAAAAATTTTTCTCTTGTGTCCAGTTGGAATGTCCCCAGGAGTAACTTGTGCCCATTACCCCTAGTCTTTTCCATATGACTCCCTGTAAAAAAAGGAGTCTCTATCTCATTTATAGCCACCCTTTAAATGTCAGTAAAAAGGTTTCAGAACAAAGACATCAACAGACAGTGACAGTTCCTCTCAGCTAGATGATGTGCCAGACAGCAGCTGAGTAAGCAACAGTCGAACTATTAACTGTAATGTATAACCTCTTGCTTAAATCTCATTTGGAGCTGGGGGGCTGGAAGTTGGTAAATGTGACGCTACTCTTGCTCAGATATTGAGACAAGTGAAAAAAGCCCAAACTGTCTGGAAACCTCTACAGGAAGACCTCGTGATTAAAGAAAATCAGTTAGTTAAAGGAGTGGAAATTAGGGTAAGAGAAGGAATAAACCCTTCCCTAATTCCATACATACAGTGACAAGCGCTGTGAACTGTTCTCATTTAAAGCTGTCTTGAATTTAAAATGCACAATTTTATGAAAGCTTGCTCAGTAGTCTTAAAAGCAGCCTCAAAAAGGTAAATAAATACTAGGAATATTTAGGAAGCAGAGAATGAACAAATGCTACTCTATAGCTCTGTATGTGCCCACATCTTGCCCCTGATGTCCCAGAAGCATTAGATGCATACATGTTTTGTTGTGGGGTGCTTTGGTTAAGGACACCTAGCCCAGCCAAAGATTTGGTACAGAAATAATGTTGAACACACTAGGGCCCTGCAGCCAGAAAAATGAATGAGAATATGCCAAGTATAATAAAGTTAATGGGTGGCATGGAAAAAGGTAATGGAAAGTACTTCTTGGGAAAGAAAATAATAGAAGTGTCCACCACGTTAATCATGCAGCAAGCTCAGCACGTACAAAGCATTGCTACAGCAATCCCTACTTAAACTTCAGAATTTACTGTCTCAGAATGTTGCAGGTAGCAGAATATATCCAAAACACTCAGCAACTTCTTATTAAAAGCACCAGCTTTCATGATATTGTCATGCTTCCTAACACAAGAGCTTTGTTTTGTCCAAATCAGCTAACATGGATAACTTTTGTAGGTGAGGTTGGTCAGTGCTGCTCACAGAACACATCTCTCTTAGAACAGCTGATAAGATCACTACCCCTAGCTCTGTGTGTTGCTCACTGCACAGATGGCTGAGCTGTTCTACCTACTTCTAGTTTATCTTAAAACTCTGGATTGCAAATTGCAGGTTTTAAGAAATCTTCATGACCAGTCTGGCTGTTCATGCAGCAAACAGCTGGAACAGCAACTATCAGCTGTCCCAAGCGAGCCTTCAGTGACCAAGAAGCAAAGCCCCTGGCTTTGAGGATAAGGGCAGGGAGGGAGGCCTCCAAGGAGCTGTGACCCAGGTTTCTGTCAAGCTCTGCAGCTAGGCTGTCATGCATGTGTGCAGTCAATAAGGACTTAAAAAGCAAACAGAACACTGTGGAATCAAAACAGTGGGAACAATCCAGTCAAACAGAATTGGTGGTTGCTCTGGTTTTACAAGCTTGACAGCAGGTCCGGAAGTCAGAGCTAGTTATCTTTACTCTGTTCTTCTGCTGGTACTGATGTTAGTGTGCAGCTTCATTTTTTTGAGAGGTTATAGGGGCTTGAGCTTGCAGATGACCTGCAGGGCTTTTCAGTACAGCACGGAAGAGGAAGAACAAAACAAAAGAGAAACACCACAAAAAATCCCTTTCCAATACAAGACTACAGGATCACTAGTATTGACAGGTCAAATCTAATCTGGCTGTAGCAGAAGGTTTTCTTCCCACCATGTTCAATTCTGTTCTGTGCAATCTATTTTTAACTATTGGTATAAACTTGCCAGCCAGCTTACACAATCTGTAAACACTGGGAAGAAAAAGATAAATCTATTGCAAATAAAGTAGCAGCTGAAAATCTGAAATTTGGGATAATTGCCAGAGAGGTCAGTTAAATAGACACAAGAAAGCTGTTAAAATCATTTGCATTTCACAGCCTCATATAAATAAAATAGTAAAACACCCCTGTATTGCTCTTTGATCCATGCCATTTCTGACAAACAAGTTCTCCAAGTGCAGTTACCACTTTTGCAGTGGAAGTATCTGCCACATCTCTATGCAGTACGGTGTGTGCCACCCCTCTGTCTCTTGCTTTGATCCACTCATTATTTAAAGATTAGCAACCTGGCCTGTTACCACGTAAAACGTTTGATAACATTTTTGATGTTATCTACTCACTTTACACTGATCATCCAAAACAATTGTAGGTGTGTAAAATCCAGTGTGTAACATATTTCTGGATCCTCCTCTCTCCGCAGTAGAGCTCCAGGACATGGGGTTAGCAGTCAGACCACCTGGCACTAAGCATACCCCACAGGCAGGAATTTAATCTGGAGGCAGGAAGAAGGCAGTAGACTGGAAGAGTCAAGGTCCTTCCCACGTAACTGTTCACCTCCATCTCAAGTCCCATGAGATCAGCTCTCTTTGAAGAGGCAACAGAAGTATAAATTACACAACAAACACAAATGAACCTGGCAGACAGACCATACAGAACTTTAGCAACAAACTTGAGATCTGCATTCCTGAATCCCAAACAAACTCTGCCGCCTTTCCCCTAGAAACTTTTGCTGAAGAGAGAAAGGAAATGCTATAAAAAAATAAGGGCATGTGTTAAAAGCACCATGCATCTTGGTTTCCCAGTATCTAGTTGCTATCTGGATGGCTTTTAAAGTTAAACAAAAAGACATGAAATCTTTCTAGCTATATTTCTAAGACAGCATAGCCCATGTACCCCATAGTCAAAAATAGGAAAGGTAGGATAAGTGTTCTGGAAGTATAAAAAAGAAATTTTGTTTCTAACACATCACTGGTATAGCCTGAGTCCTTGCTCAGCACTGTTGCAGTTGACTTCCTCTCCCAATTTGTCACCTAAAAACTTGGATTTTACTAGACAATATTACGGAAAACCTGTGTTTATTCTCATAAGTTAAGTTTTCAGCTTTAATCACAGACCTCTAAATGTTCTGTGTGGAAGAAAGTAATATATCCTGCATTCAAATGCTAACCTTTGGATTTTTATCTAAGCCTTTAAAAAAAAGTGATTTTTCTCCATTACAAATTAATACAAAAAGGAAAACACAATAGGTATGGTTTCATCTCCAGTCTTGTACATTGCTATGCAGGATTTTAACTCTTCTTGCTGACTATCTGATTTACATTTTAAACTTCTTTTATTTATGCTGCTCCACTGGCAGAAAGACAAGTTAATTATGCCAATGCTGGTAAACACAGGATGTCCTTCATATAAAGCTAAATGTTTCCCAGTTAGATACATGGAGGCATCTCAGGATTTGGTGCCTTAAAGCTGAGTTGTACAGCCCTTCAGAGAGCTGTTACAAAGGACTTCCAGGCTGCCTAATTTTGGTAAATATCCAATATGGCTTCTTTACAATGTTTTTCTCAGCCTGTAAAAACCACCCTTCTCTGGAACAGCTGCTCTCCTGGTTTAAACACCCGTTCTCCATCTGCTAGCCTGCAGGCTAGCTCAGGACTCCACAGCTTCTCTCTCATCCCTTCCACACCTCCCAAGCTTGTTGGGCACATCCTCTTGGGCAGCCGGCCCTTGCCCCCAGCCTGTCACCTCAGCGCCCAGCACTGCCCTGCCCAGCAGCCAGGCTGCTGCTCCACGAACGTTGGAGTGCTTTGATCTCAGGTGCTGCCTTCTGCAGGCAGGGCTTTCTTTGAAGCACTTTTACCATCATCTGTACATAATCTAAATCAACGTATAGCTTCCTAAGCCTGCAGGCTTCCCTCATCCATTTGTTTCTTACAGATTTCCAGACAGCTGAAATGGGCACACTTGGAAGGTATACAATAAGGAGGTGTGTTAGGCAGGTGGCTGTGGTCTGTGAAAAGAGGAAAAACACCTTTGCCAGACACAGCAGGAAGAGGACTCTGGCCTTTTATTTAGGCCTCCATGGTGATCTGACAAACAGCCAGTGAGATACGCATTAAAATAATTTAAAAAAAAAAAAGCACACTGGAATACTGATTGGGTTTATAAATGAGCAATCCTCACAAAATCACTGTGGCAAGTAAATACTCCACTAGAATTTTCTTTTGGGAAGAAGACCAGGTACTGCATTTCCCTTACAAGTGGTAGATGTTTCTAATGTAAATCCAAATAAACCCAATAAATCTGTATTGGCCACATGCTAAAAATGTTGCCAGAAAAAAGTTCTCCAACAGCAAAAGGAAAGGTGTGACAGAGCCATTGTACTGAGCTTCTTGTGAACAAACTGATGATTATTTTAAAAACAAAACAACACAACACAAACTAACCTGTAATTTTAATTTAATACTCTACATAATGGATTATGTAGAACTTTGGCAAATAAAACACCACATGAGCAGCTATTGTATTCCCAGTGTAACATGATGTACCATGTGTTTACTGCCACATGGCTACGTGCTGATCAGTTAAACACCTTTGCCTGGGGGAACTACAGAGCGTTGCAATGGTATAGACCAGTTTGCCCTGACGTTGCCAGTACCGATACATGTCATCTATCAAAACTTAAAGGGAGTAACCATCCAATTACAAAATATAGAAAGTGGTTTTATTTAATGTTGGTTTTTATTGTACCACTCATCAAAGTTTTAGTAGTACTGAACAGCTGCAATATTTGATTTGCACAAAGCAATTGTTCAGTCGCATAGAGCAGACAATAGCTGTGAGAGGTCCTGTGGTTAGAGCAAACTAAGAGTGCCCAACAGAAACCAGTGGAACATAGTTCTTGGAAGTGAACATCTAAATTCTCTTTAAAAAACAAAAAAGTCTCGTTTTTTAACAGCTGTTTATTTATGCATTGTGTTAGCATAATAAAAATACTTGAAAGAGTATCCTACCTGAAGTCACACAATTTTCAGTATCATAGTAACAATTAAGTTCATTGAATGAAAGATTTTTTGAAGCCCAATAGATTTGAAGTCTTGTGATGCTGGAGGGATTTGGTTACTACATAGCTCGTCTGAGCCTTTGGGCTGCAATAATGTGTATTTTTAACAAGCTGTCCTTGCACTCATGCAAGAGAACACCATTGCCGTTGATTGACCTTTAGGTAACAAGTACCTCCTCCATGGTTACATGCAGGTGTATGACATAAGATGATTTTAAAGCTTTCCTAAGTAAACTAAAAGAATATAGGCAAAACTTGGTTTCAGAGTTGGATTTTATGTATGTTATACATACTTCAGAGCATTCACAGTATTGCTGCTTTTTCTTCCAAGCCCACTTATGCTAGTGCTGCAGCAAAAGGCAAAGCTCAGACTGGTGAACACTCTATAAACATTAAGAGCAATTGACACTACCTTTAGATTAATTTTGTTATGCTTCTCCCAAGCAGGAGTGGTTAGTAGGAAGCTAAATCCTGCTATGGAAAATGAAGGAAGCATTAAGAAGGATGGTGAAGTATATCAGTATTGTTCTGTAAGGCTACCCAATGGAGAATAAGAGTGAAAGCCTAGGTTCCAAATCTGCTAAGATTTTAAACAGAAGCTTACTAGCAAAACAAAAGTTCTTATTTTTACTAGGAATAGTCCTTACTCAACAAAAGGATCCCATTAAATGCCTGTTTATGGAAGGTCCAAACAAACTCATATTAGGGGTTTTCTTTTATTACTGCAATTCATAGTCCTGCTATATAAGAGATACTGTATACCTACTGCCAAGCAATCATGGAAAACAACAGGATTGACTGCCTCTTCTATTAAATAATTTATATTTTGGTTATCATCTAATATTTATCTGAAATTTGACATTACTATTTAATGTGATTTTTTTTCATCTCCACTTAAAATATTATTCCCTTTTCTTAAACTTACCATTGCCCATTTAGTAAAATGGACATTTATATGCCTGTATTTCTGCATATGCATTAAAATAATTATTTTTGTCATCTTCCAGAGTCAATTGGACTGCAATCAATTACCCAGGCTTTAGCATACCACTTCAAAACTGCCTTTTGTTGATAACTTAAGAGCTGCTTTGTCATATTCACCAGCTGTCCATCACTTCTAAATAGTGACAGTTGACTGATCTCTGCTGAATTTGATGCACATACGGTGACACACAACCTGATGTGACCTGCTATTAGTCGATCCTAATTCTTCACTAGAGAAAAGTTGGCTGATGACTAAGGAAGATTTTATTACTGCAGTTTCAGAGATGGAAGTATTCAGAAAACTGACCAATTAAATAGGTATCTAGTGTTAAAAAGAGTATTCGAGTAACCCAAATCCAAGTTCTGAGGAGGTTCTGTAAGTAGGTTGAAAAATCCAAGAATTACTGGAGTTATTTGTTGTGCCTGTAACACCCTTGAACGGGAGGAGTTCTGTGGAGAGACACCTGTGCTGTGCCTTTCAGTTATCTCATTGTCATAAATATGTATGTGCTTATGTTCGTCAAGTGTTTTAGGGATTCTCCAACATGGATTATGCTAAGTGCAAAGTGTAATACTAAGAAAAGAGGACTTCCTCCCCTTCTCTTGCTCAACTGTTACTGAAATTAAGTTCCTCATTAATCCTCTGTTATTTAACTGCATCAAGGCTTAGCACTGAAATATTTCTTTTTAAAAGAGATAGATACACTGATGAGGTCTGCCTTTCGGAAAACATAAAAATAGTGAATTTATTTTTTTCCTTTTTTTTCTAGTGAATGAGATCATAGGAAGAGATATGTCACAGATCTCAGTGTCACATGGAACAACAGCGGCCAGCCAGTCTGCACGTACATGTCCTGGATCTCTGGAGGCAAGAATATCTGATGGAATCCAGTAACGGATAAGCTTGCAACTAAACGTCCATGAAAACTTTACAGTTTCTCTGAATATTTCTTCGTCCTCTCCTCTTTAGACTTACTGTGCTTCCAACTCTGTGGCCTTTATGAACTGGAACAGTGGATCCTTGCAAAGCCCTTTTAGTGGGTTACATTTTTGATGTAGAGACAGAGCATTTTAATTATAGTTCCTCAAATGCTGTAAAGAGACTTCTTAAAATGGACACACAGAATCTACACCAGATATTTTAACTGTTTTAAAGTTATAAACAAGCTTTGCTTTTTGCATTTAAGTAGAATACTTTCATATTGTAAGTGCTTCAGATGTGTGGAGATGTTAGTTTGCTCTTATAATATTCACAGTACTGAATGTGGAAAAAGATTTAATACACATCTTCAGTGTGCTGCTTTCCCTTAGAGGTAGTATAGTTTGTAACTGATGATTTGTAACACCTTTTGGTCATTTTTGAAAGCCTTTAAAGCTTCTATTGTTTTATTTTTTTTTTTACTACAATCTTCCAGTGGCAAATCATACCTGTCATCTGAAGCCAATGCCACGGAAGCCATTGTGTATACAAATACTGTAGTGTTTTCTTTCTTAGATTCATAGGAAGCAAAGCCAAATGTAGATCTGCACTTGTTTATAAACTGAAAATGTTACTTGATAGGCTGCAAAAAGACCATTCCATCATGAAAGTGTTGGGATAGAAACGACATTCCAAAATTTAACTTTTATAACTGTGGATAATCTTCCTGTCCTTTATTAGCACAGGCTCCTTCTTGAAATAGCTTTTTCTTAGAAACACTTGTAATCGAATTTAAGCAGTAGGATTTTAGATTAAAGAACAGCAACATCAAAGCCATGATACAGGAGAAATTTCAATATTTGCTGAGGATCTAGGTGTTCCTGTTGTCCCTGCAGAATACAGTTTTGAAATCACCAATTCAGTGGCATTCAAGTTTTCCATGCAATATATGGCTTAGTCACATCTCTATCTTTTATATGCTGTATGCCTGATCATGCCACTTGGAAGTCCTGAGGAGATGACAGTTACAGTTCCTTAAATTTAAGCTGTTTATAAAAGTCAGTTTGCTAAAAAGTAATTTACTGTGAATTAGGGATTAGGGAGTGTAATTTTGCCCGTGTTTAATTGCGAATGTGGGAAGCAGAAGCTACCAAAGAAACACACAAGATTCATAGCAGCAGTAAACTTTGTGCTGTGCTCAAAGGGTGCATTTCCCTTACCTGCATAATCTGATACATTTAAGACAATCTGTTTACATAGTTATTAAAAATCTCAGGCCTCTATGATTAGAAACCTAGGAGAGGATCTGAAACTGCCCATGCAGGCCACAAATGCTTCCATTCCCCAGAAGACACTGTTGTTTACAGAGCTTCCTGACATGGAACACACAGGGTACAGCAATCATGGTGAAGTAAGATTAGAAATACACTGAACTTCAAAACACTGAGGGTGTTAGTTCTAGTTCCCCATTTGGGTGAGCCATGATGCTCTAATGAAAATGAAGTCCAAATACACTCAAAAATTTCCAAATATAGAAAGTGTATTTGCATTGAAACTAGTTCAGACAATTGTGGACATTTTAGGGGTTTAACACATGTGGAGCACATGACTCTTTCTGTAGAAGATTTTCCAGAGATTCTTAAAATGTCAGTAAAATGGTCTTAAAGTGGATACCAGAACTGCATTCTAATACCTGTGAGAGCAAACACGGATTCTACTGCTGTTGCGTTTTGGCAGATGGTCACGGGAAAAACTTTCCGTTGAGCCTTTTGCAGGCAGAACATTACACCTACATTTAAGTCAGCACCCGAGCAATACCGTTAAAGTAGCTGTAACTGCATCTTTCTAATAACCTGAATCATGAACTTTTTAGAAGACCATATATTGAGTGAAATTATGACTCTTTATTATGTACTTTCTTTTAAGAGTGCAGCCTAAGGCTACTATCTTGATGTTTCACAGTAATTTCAGACAACTTAATGCAAGACCACTATGTGCGTGCTGGGAATCTTGAGCATCCTTTTTGTGAATGTATTGTTCAATGGTGCAAATCTTTAAATTTGCAGGAAAAAAATGGGCAGGGTTGTAGTCTGAAAAGTGTGATATTTTAATTGTCCCTCAGCAATGGTGCTTTACTCTGTCCTCTACTCATTTACGTTTAAGATCCTAGAAAAGGATTCACATGCTCAGAAATACATCTGCTTACATTTTTAACAAACACCTTCAAAACAAAACAAACCACACAACACTGTAGTCGATGTAATTGTTTTCAGACTGTGTGCTGATGGCAAGGCATGTTCCAGTTTTCATTCGTGTATTGGGTCTTTTGCATTAACCGTTGTTTGTAGGAGAATTCTAACTGAACAACTTTTCATACTGTATGGGATTTATGCTCCTTAATCCTGCTGGTACAGACTCTTCTTGCAAGTTCTCCAAGTAGCTGGAATTCACACTGTACCTAAAATATAGGAGCCCAAACAAACCAGAGTTGCTATGCACTAAATTTTCTGATGCCTTTAAATACCTTGATGCCTGTAGACATAGAGATGCTTTCCTATTTAAAAATGAAATTTAAAAAAAAAAATATAGCTTTGGATACTAAAGCAGTTTTGTATTTGCCTTGTAAAAGCTTCAATACAAGGGTCTTAATTTTATTTTAGCTTGTGTGATAACGTAGGTAAAGACTGTTAATCTTGTATAGTTTTAGTGATATAAAAAGCACACAATCTCTATTGGACTATGCAAATTGAATTAAACCACAGAACCCGACAACTGTTGATATTTTGTTGGCATCCACTTCCTTACCCTTAAGTCCTTTCTTCTCCCTGAATACTTTTCCAAAAGTTTGTAATAATTTAGATTATCCTGAAGGAAAGCCTTAATGATGAGGTAGCTTTTCTATAAGGAGGGTCAAAGGTCAACGTTAAAAACAAAAAGTTAAGGGGGTAACATATTCATCCGGGGGGATAGGGGGTGATTTCTGAGGTCACCACAAACTAGCAATCTGAATTTCTGTAGTAAAACTTACATGTTATCAGGGGAACTGCCATCCTTTTTAAACCAAAGAATGGAAATAACATCGCAGTTTTGTTCTTATACAAACAAAGCTTTGAAACTCTATTTTTGATACTCACATGGATGTCGTTCCTTGAGGTTCGGAAACCGTTCAAATTGAAGTTTTATATTTAAAAATGTGGGACAATAAAGATTAAGTAAGTACTAGATGTTTACAGAGCCTTGTATTGTAATTTCATGTACATTTTGTATTTTAAACATTTTTGTAAGTTATGATTGCAGTGCTACTTGCAGAAATAAAGGGAAAAACTCGCATTTAGGCTCTTAAATCATAGTGTTCAAATAAATAAAAAGAATGCAAATGCATTGTCATTTATTTAAAATGCAGACCCAAATGCATGATGGGAAGAAATGCCCCATTTGCGATGCAGCGGTAAACAGCTATGTGCAGTTGTGCCATAGGACATGAGGGACATGTAATATTCCCCCTAGAAGAGTAGTGATTCCAAAGCAGTATGAGAAGAGTTTGAGGCTCAACTTGGAACCCACAACAGTGAGCCCATACACATGTAATGAGCAACCACCAGTGCTGACAGCAAGCCAGTTTGCACATAACTGGAGAGCTCCTATTCGCATTGTTTCATTGTTTCAATTAGATGATCACAAGGTTATTCTGAGAAATTACTCCAGAAATCACTATTCGGAGAGCACATCATAAACAGTAATTGCCATTCCTGAAGGATAGTGCCATAGAGAAGATGATGCAGTTAAACTGTTTCAGAAATAGATGTAAAATTCCTATTGCTCTATATAATTTGCCAAATCTCAGCTGAACCCACAGAGCTGAGGGAAATGCCTCTGGGAATGGTACAGTTGAGTCAGGCCTTAAAAGCTCGCTCTCATCTCAGTGATACTAGTGCTACTGAAAAGACTTCTATCATCTCCCTTACAGCTCTGTTTACAGGGTCTTTTACTTCTCTGTGGAAGTAAATGTTAATGTACACAAGCGTTCCAAACTCAGCACTGAAGCAGAAGCTCTGGCCTTCGATTGGGAACGCAAAAAGGAGCAGTGATCACGCAGTGATTTACACACATTGCTCAGGGAGAACACAGACCAGTTTGGGATTAGCCTCTTATTTAAAGTGCACATCCCAACTGGTTACCTTCACCAATGTTTCTTATCTATAAATACAGCAGAAAAGGGTGGCTGCAGTGCCAGTAAATGAACACAAAGGAATTATATCTGTTTTACTAAAAATAGCACAAGCTGTTCCACATGTTTTCTAGTATGATTATCCAATATATAATTAGCATGTACCAGCACTAGTAATAATCCATGGATTGACAGCTTATACTTTAGTGTCAATTTAAGTCTTCTTTCAGATGTAAATAGGCTGAAGGCTGATTCACCAAGATTGATGGGACAGAAGAGATGATAGGATGTGCAGTCACGCCAGGGCATTTAAAGCAGAGTGTAGCTAACCCTGAGCACTCACACTGACACATGGATCTGCTGTACTTTATTCCAGGCATTGCAGAAATACCACTTCTACCTTACAGAACACTGTTTTGTAATTTCAAGTAATTGGAGAGGAGAAATGTCAGTTCCTTTAGAAAAGTAACCAGAAGTTCCTCTTTATTTAGGACCCAAATCCAAAAGAAGTGCGGGCAGAAATCAAGGCCTTTTACTTCTCTTACTGCAGCTAGTATTTCCTTACAACATTCCACTGCTTTACTTGTGCTACCTACTCGCAATGCCACTGCATGCTCCAAATCCGGCACTTGCTCCACTGTAGGCAATTAGAGAGGTTTGAGATTTTTTCCAAATGGTCCCCCCACCTTTTTTATTTGGCCTCTGGCTTTAACTAATTTACAAGAAGAACATTCAGGAACTAGCCACTGCTATAGTGATTAAAGTATTTAGGTATGTGAAAGGCCATTAAAAGTTTACTCATAACATAGAGGAACAACATAGAAGAGAAAAAGGATTGTAATATTTAAATTACCGCATAGTTTTGCATATAGACTTCCCTGATAATGGCAGTTTATTCTGCCTACTAAAAAGGCTAATGTTTATCAGTCATTGTTGGCACACAAAAAGCTTTGTGGTTTGCCAAGATTTTCTAAGAAATAAATTATTTTACAATAACCTACTGTTACCTTTGTTACCAGTAACATCTGTTACATGTAAAGAGAACAGAAGAAAAAAATATGAACAGACCTTAAGATTAAGAAGCAATCCAAATAGGATACTTGCTTTGCAAAGGCTTGTATATACCATGAATTTTGTTTTAGAAAAGATTGTCAAGCTATACAAGTTATCTATCTATCTGAGCTGTTTCTGCAAATTTAGTGATTTTTTTTTTTTTTTTTTATTGTTGTTGTTGTTGGTTTATTAGTGTTGACATTTATTATCTTTAAATATTGTCCGGAAACAGACAAAAACCCCAAGCCAACAAACCAACCTTGCTGTCATCGTTGTGACACCTGCTGGTAAGAGCTGGAAGTGTGTTTGTAGTCCCTGCTTGCTCCCATTACAAAGGCTCTCCCTGCCCCCCAAAAAAGCCATTCTACGACATTTCTCATTTGACACCTTTATTCATAGGAATACCCAGTTAAGTGTTGGCACAATTGTTGTATATCACAGAGAAATGCCTACAGTCGTAGACAGAAGAAAACTCCTGAAGATCATGCCTAAGTGAGACGAACAGAAGGCACCTCGAGCTGTCTGTGCATAACAGAGCTTGCTAACATGGAAAGCTACCTTAGTCCTGCCTGGCCTCTTAAAACACTGCAGAAAGAGTTAAACCTTCCATAAAGAAACACTCAGAACATCTCTCAGAAGCCCAGTCACAAATACATGGTGATAATGAAATGCAAGCACTTAAGAGGAAGGTAATAAAACTGGGTGGGAAGATAAAGCAAGTCACCGTTTGCTTTGTTGGCAAGGCTGTGTTTTGGTGCAAGGTCATTAATCCACCAACTCAGTCCTGTTAAAAGTAGTTTTTCTGTACACATTTATATATCTCTCAAAGGATGATTTGATGCCTGAGGGCCTCAGCGCTTGCAGATTTATTTCAAAAAAGACAATGTTGCCGTTCAGCTTCTCTTACAGAAAGATTCATTATGACAAAGCAAATAAAACCTACAAATATGTTAATGATTGATAAACACTGCTGCATGTAGGAGCTGGGTTATCCATAAAGATATAAAGAAACAATGAAAGTCTAAGGAGTCGGGTCTAGAAGGAATCAAAAAGATGGATAGCATGGAAAATTCCTGAAGGTTGGACAGACTGATTCTGTAGGTAAAAGAAGATAGGGAGCATGGGCTAAAGGGCCAGAAAATGGATAGGCAAGACAGCCTGAAAATAATACATAGTAGTTCTGATCAGAGAGGTCTGGCCCTCGCACCAAGAAGTTTAATGCCAAAAGATAACTCTGATAGTTCATATTGCAAAAAATTGACAGAGAGTATTTGAACCCCAGATGCTGTTTGTTGGGTGTTTGCTCTTGGGGTTTTTTCCCACCAGTCGTAGTAATAAGACTCCACTTTTGTTCCTAGGATCAATGCACTTCCTTCCTGTCACGCAGTCACACTCTTCCCTATCCACTTCTAGTATATGAGAAAAACTACGATTCGTTTGTTTTTTTCTGTAATTTTTAATGCTGTCAATTTTCAAAGAAAAGTGATGCAGCTAAAGAGGACTCCAACATTCCTGAAAATATTGCTTGGGAAGGCAGTGTTGGATAATCAGTGGTATCACATGGAATAAGAGGGAAAAGGGAGCAACTACTTTTAAAAGTTTTCATGTCTGGGAAAGGAGAAAGAAATGATGACTCAGAAAGGCCCTTCTTTTAATGAAAATCAGAGAAGACAAGCGGACTGTTGGAAAACCTGACAGTTGGGAGGACAATGTTTCTAGAAAACAGGTAGCTTTAAAAAACAATAAGCACCTCTACACTTTAACAGCAGTAGCACCTAGTATCAAATACATGAGTCCCTAAGCCAAACTTCTTAACATGCTAGATGTTCTGTGAGCAGCAAGAGTAAAGCTAGCACAGCACTGGCTTTGACACCAACATCAGCTTTTGGGATTTAACCTGGTATTCAGCACTTTTTAGGTCAAGGCATGAAAGGTCAGGGTTGCCTTCCTAAATTTAATATAAGTTGGTACAAAAGGTGGGATGGATTTTCTCTGCCAAGATGGCAACAACGCCACAGAACAACACAGAATAGCTGAGTCTTCTGGTTCTCTTGCATGCATCATGATTTTTTCTCCACTGCAATAAAATGATCTGTTTGTAAATATTCCATTAATTCCCTGGTCTATCCATGAGCCAAGTCCTTACAATGTGCTGGAAAAGGTCAAGACAAACTTTCAGAAGTCAGTATGTCACTGTTCTCAAGTAGGCAAAGGTTGTTCTCTGTGAGTGTGGTGTAAGAATGGATTTTTCCAGTCTTCTGTCATTTGAACAAATGCCTTAAATGCGGCCACACAGCCTGCTCCAAAGCAGTGGTTTTCTATGATTTAATGAATTATGATTTAGCTTTAAGGTCTGGCATTGTAAGAAATGCATCATAATAAAGGTGTAACCATTTACAAATCAGAAACAGTTTCGGTTCACAGCAGATGTACAGATTTCCAGTTTAACTGCCATTAATTCAACATGTGCTCTGTGTGCTTTTCATGCAGTGTCCTTCCATGCACTGATCACTCATAAGACATTAATCCTGGCAAGTGCTGTTGTTACTTACAACAGTTCATGTTCAGGTCTGTGCTGTGTGATCATATCAAGTTCTTGTAGTAGTTGTTTCTGTCTCTACTGCACTAATTGGCACACTTACTATTTTGCTGACTAGTAAGCAATTTGTGCAATTTGTGCAATTCCATGTTCCTATCAGTTCTTCCCTTACCAGGAATAAAAATTTACTTATAAAGTCTTGAACAGAAAGAAAATATGAGAGGTCAAGGATAACTTTATTCAAGTAACAGCAAATACCACCCTGTGACATTTGCCTGGCTGTAGTCACAGTAGCTGGATGAGCAGTACAAGTCATCAAGCCAATAGGACAAATAAGGCAATACTGAAACGGAATTAAGTGCTACTATGGGATTATTTTTTTGTAAGGATATGAAAAAAGAAGCTGTGCCAAGAATGTCATCATTGCCATCTGACCTCACCACTGACAGAGATTATAATGGAAAAGTTGCACTAACAATGAAGGAAACAAGCAATCCAACACTGGCCAAATACTGGGCTGAATGACATCGTGGTTTGGAGAGACAGAGACAGACATACACTTTGTGGCTGTCAGCAGAGTTCCAATGAGAGTCTTAAATGCTGATTGTCTGAGCCTAAACCCTTTGGAACTAATCCAGCTGCTGAAACCACACTGGAGGCCAATAAGGTTTCCTTAGCTAGAAAGAATACAAAACATATAGAATAAAAAGGAAAAAAGAAAACACAAAAAAAAAAAAATTTTGATTGCTGAGCACGTCTGTCTCCAATTGCAGTCTTCCACTACTACAAAAGGCTAACCTCAACTCCTACCTCATAGCAGAAAGCAGAAAACCTCTCACAAAATCCTTAGCAATTCTTTTTCGATAGCAGTTAAGCTGTATAAAGCACCCTTTGGGTAAGCAATAGTTAAACATATCACTGGCTAAACAAGATATTGTCTAGAGTCTGTTGTCCAATTTCCATTTTTGCCCTCACTCCTCATTCCCCTGCAGAGACTGTGCCTTCGTTGCTCTTTATCACTTGTACATATATTACATTATGCTCAAGAATTTTTCCAACAGAATATGAACTCTTCACAGTTCAAACAATATTCAGACTAGCCCAGTAAAATTCAATCAATTGTAACACGAAAAAATACCATTTGGTTAGAAGGACACAGCCAAAATATAATATAATACAGAGTGACATTGAATATTCAAGTTGCCCAAAGAAGTGGTAAATGCTCCATCCCTGGCAGTGTTCAAGGCCAGGCTGGACAGAGCCTTGGGTGACATGGTCTAGTGTGAGGCATCCCTCCCATAGCAGGGGGTTGGAACTAGGTGATCTTAAGGTCCTTTCCAACCTTAACCATTCTGTGATTCTATGACTCCTCCGTAAAAAAAGTAGCGAAAATGAAAATGGCAATTAAATTCTTCCTTTCCACTCAGATTGTAAGACAGTTTTTAAGCTACACTCTGTTTCTTTCATCCAAGATACACTGGGTAGCTTATGCATCAAGGAAGGCCACTTGGCAGACTGTAGAGATTTGCTGCGGATGGACCCAAGCAAGCAGAATCAGAACTGGATATCATGCAACATCAAAATTGCTCAGTGGTGATGTTAAAACATAAGAAATGGCATTATTGACATGTGTGGAGCTTGCTTGTTCAGCTGTTCTGGAAGCATTCCTAAAGCTCTCAAATTCATTCAAATTCATTCAAAACAAGCAAGTACCTTCAAATCTTCATTTGGTATTGCTGACACTCTACTGAGCCAGATAGGCTCAGATAGCCAAGGCTCTCAGGGAGCAGAATATCACAGCACTGCTTGAGCTTTGGCAAAATGGACAAAGATGTCAGGATGCACTAATTTTTCAGTATCGCTGTATCACAGAATTTATGCTATAATTTTGGGTTTAATCCACTTTCCATTACGAGGTATTTCAAATAAATGCAAAAAATTCTGTTATTCACCAAGAAGACAACCTCCACTCATCTGGAATGCAGCAAGTGTTTACTATTAATTACAGGAAGTCAAGAAATAAGAAACATCACAGATAGCTGAAATACAGATGAGTTTTAAGTAGGTATTACATAATTGTCCAAGTTTGTGCAAGTCACTATGGTAAATGTTTTCTTAAGCAATCTTCATTTGAATTCCATCAAGTTATTTTCCATCACATCCCACAGAGATAACATAAAACCTCTGTTAAGTATTGCAATCCCCAGTTCCCAGAATTCAATATATGTTTTGGTTGACATTTCAGGTCACATATATAAAGTATTTTAGAGTCTTACCGGTTATGATGTGCATTTTTTAATCTCAGTATTTGTCAACATACCGCATATTGATCATGAGTTATTCCATCACTGATCCTTCCCGTAACACAAACTTTCAACCATTTGTAGCTTTATTAATGATTTCCCTCCCTACCCCCAGAGACAGTTATCATTTAAAGTCATTCCCAAACCAGAGGAAATTTAAAGTGCTAATGGAAGTATAATTGCTCTTTCCCCCTCCATGCAACTTAACCCCTATCAGATTCCTCTTTGGAGGAGAAGAGGACCACCTTTGACCTTCCCAGTTAGGAACCCAAATTCAAAAGCCAGGATTAGAGAGATTCAAGTGCTGGGCTTACAACAGGTGAAGGAAGCAAGCTGCTAAGCAGCAAACACCTGGGGAGAGGGACATGTTACAACTATTCAAGTGCTTATGTTATCTGCAACATACGTCCACAATGGCAATCATGACTCCTGTCAGCTTTCTTACTACAGTGTTACCTCACTCCATTTGGTTGCTATTATCTTGCATTTACAGTCCTTTTCAGCTCCAAAATTCTGTTTTTGCTCAAAGAAACCCAGGTTCATCTAATGCCTTATTTATGCCCCAACATCAAATTCATTTAAGTAACAGATGGTGGCTGATGAACCCTAGAAATTTTTAACACGTAATTCTCTTCTTTTCATTAATTTAAAAGTAATCAATAATTTATATATAAGCAATTAATTCAATGTCCCTCTCTTGTTCCTACAACAGTACAGAACCATCCAAACCACAAGAAACAATTGCCTCAAATACCAGCCATGCTAAACAACTGCACAGAAAGCCTTCAGTCTCTCCCTTCCACAAAAGGTACTCCCTGAAAGATAGTGTTACACATCTGGTGATTTCCACACAACAAATGCACAACTAAAGAAAAGGACACATGAATGTGCATTGGTGAAAGGCAGCATTAAATCTTACAGAACAGATTCCTGGTGTCCCCAAATGCATCACAGTGCATGTCTCAGGAAAAAAAAAAAAAAAAAAAGAAAAAAAAGAAAATAAATAAAAAGGAGAAACGACAACAACAAAACCAAAACTCTACAGCCTTATTTACCTAAAAAGTAGTGCAGAATTTTGCATGGAGGAATCTTCCTTTGTAAGGCAGAAGATACTTGGCAAAAGAGGCTGGATTCGGAGGCACAGCCATGTAGGACTGATGATTCAGTGAGGGCTTTCAGGAAAAAAAGACATTCTGAAAAGAAAAAACTCGTCCTTCAGGAAAAGTGTTTCCTGCTACAGCAGGGTTAAGAGGAAATCTTTGTTGTTTGCTCAATGTTGGGAACATTTAAATTATTTTCTCTGAAAAGGCTGCATAATTAAGGCTGGCCTTAGTTGGCCTTCCAGCAACTACTGTAGCCACTGGACTGGCTTCACACAGCTGGAGCAATGTTTACAACAGAGGAGGAGCTGAGCTCTTCTCAGAACATGGTGGGTGGGCTGGGAACAGTAGGCACAGAGTGTGCTCGCGCTGCACAGCGGCAAACTGTCTGTTCACCAGCACCAATACTCTCCTCTCTGCTCGCACCCACCCCTCACTTGAAAGCCAAACAATGCACCTCAGTTTGTCAGGCACGCCTTGATGCTTCCTATAAATATCTTCCCATCAGCATGTCCTCCCAGAAATGTCCATTAAACTACTCTTACAGCAGTGCAGAAAGGATTATTTATAAAGCTCCGCATTAGCAATCTTTTAGAGAATGCTGCAGTAAGATAAATGCAAAGGCACTTGTTGAAAGGAAGGAATGCTTTCCCATCATGAAGCATCATCAATAGGGCATTATCTTCAATATTTTAATACATTCAAGTCAAAAGGTTATATGTGTGGCTGGGCTATTGGTCTGAAATGGACTGCAGTTACTGTATTCATCTAGAAATTTTTTTTTTATTTTGTTTCTTTGAGCTGCTAAAGGAAAGTCTGAACAATGGGGGGATATATTTCAGAAAAAAAAAAAAAAT
This sequence comes from Strigops habroptila, assembly GCF_004027225.2. NCBI lineage: Eukaryota > Metazoa > Chordata > Aves > Psittaciformes > Psittacidae > Strigops > Strigops habroptila. The sequence continues at coordinate 19,163,249 of NC_044302.2, forward strand.
CTTACAAAAAAATGTTACCAATCTTATTCACTGTTGCAATACTATGTGGAAAAGGGAGGTGTAATTTTAAACTAAGTAAAAATCATGCCTCAAATGTACCCAAATGTAGCCAAAACTAGATGGGCTCTTTTCACAAAGTAAGTCTCAACTTAGGGCACATCAGAGGAAACCTGGTCAGTGGTGGCTGCTGCTTTTGACAGATGACTTGCCTAGGCTACTTCTGCAAACCATTCAGAGAAAGGTCCAAGAGAATCACATAACAGATACCTCGATGCAAAAGGCTTGCTATGCAGAGGTTACAAAGTGGGGTATATACTGAAGAGGGAATATACAAAGAACAGGCCAGAGAAAAGCAAGACTCTTGGATCAAAAACAGTCTAGGTAGTGCCACAAGGGCATTCTGGAAGCACAGTTTGAGAAGCATCACAAGGTAGGACGAAAGCTTTCCTTTCAACTAATTCTGTCATGTAACCCTTGGTATAAATTGCCATTTCCATTTTCATACTAAACAAATTCCTTTTAGCACTGCAAAGCCACTATGCTAACAGGGAATAATTTGGATTATTCTCCATATTATTCATGGTCACCTATTTTTCAAATCTTGCCACTGGTGAAGAAGTTGCAAGGTTGAGATTCAGATCCTAGAATTTATTTGTCATTCGTGAAAAATATCTTGCTGTAAATCTGTGAAATCTGGGTGATTGAAAGGCATGAATCTTTACTGTATAATTCCGAAAGCATGTCAGCAGAACCTATTTAAGAGAGAAGGGAGGGTAACTGGTATTCACATTATATCTTTCAGTGAAGCAGACTGTCATACCAGTTACCATTCTGCACAGTACCATGAGCAGCCATGCTATCTAAACAACATGGATCTGCAAAGCACTGTGTGTTACTTGCATCAAGAAAGGTACCAAGAAACCTTTTAGATATCAGCGTCCCACTGTTGATTTGGGGGACTAAGAATGGAGTGTTTTTAATAAGGAGATTCAAAAAACACCCTATGGTTTATGTGGGTAAAAAATAAAAATTAATTATAAACCATAGAATCTTATTTTTCCTGGGTACACTGAACAATAGAGAAAAACATTCAAGTTGGGGGGGAGGGCAGTGGTTTTGAGCATTCAGGAAAAAATGCAAGTCCTCTTGCACGAAGAGTTTGCAGAGTTCAATTTTTAGTGGTACAGCCTGTTAAACACGAACAGATTTGTCCCGTATAGTTGGCAAATGTTATCTATACCTAATATGAATGGGAATATTTCTGAAATCAGTAATACATAGGAATGAGAAGAATTTCTGAAGAGGTGCACTGTGCTTGCTAAATAGAATTCAAAAGTTAGCCTAATTCAGCAGTAGCTTTTCTGAAGAATTTCTGACTCAAAATGCCAGTTACAAACTCAAGCTTTCTAAGATCCAAAGGTGCTATTTCATTACCAGCTCCATAATTATACCTCAAAGTTAAATGCTTTCTACAGTGACATGCATGTTCCCTCTTGCTAAATAAGTGTTGGTTTACAAGGATGAAAACTGAGGTGATGGCATTAGAGCAGCTCTTCCTTGTCCGTTCTGATTACAAATCCAATTTCCTATCCTATACCAAAAGGCTAAACCTTTAGGTTTATGCTCAATGATAGACATGCAACAAACACTGCAACTGTATTCAGCTACCTTTCCCTCACTTTGGTTTATCCTAATGTCTCAAAAAAAAAAAAAAAAAAAAAAAAAAAAAAAAAAAAAAAATCTAGAGTCCATCATTTTATCATCAGTTGTGACTCATGATCACAGCAGCTCATGAGACAGGCAACAGGAACAGAACAACCTCAGTGCTGCATCCCTACTTGTCCAGCTTTTTGACAAAACTACAGTCAGTGCTGGTGAGGCTGCGTTGATGTCAGTTCCAAAGCTACCCAGCTCAAAGCTGGTTTAGTTAAATCTACAATATGCTTTGACTGATCTTCCTTCTCACTTTCACTGCTCTATTTCTGGCTTGTCCAGAATTACCCCAAGAACAGTCTGCCAGCAGTAATGTCCTTTACATCCAGCTCATTCCATCCTATCCACAGTACTGGTTAATACCACAGACTGCCTCCTCAGCATATTTCCAACCTGCTTTTCCTGTTTGCAACAAGTCAGAAAATCATACCACCTACTAAATCCTTAGAAGAGCAATATTAATCCTTATGCCTCTAGCCAAAACAGTTTAGTCATTACCAAGTACCCTTTGAAAGCCAAAATACCCAAAATTGAACTTTCCCTGTAGTTGGAAAGTCTACAGGCCCACTTCAGCTGTGAGTTACTACACTACAACACCACTGTGCTATATCCTCAGGCTGGTTATATTTCAAAAAGAACTGGATGAGCTCCTGGTGCCAGTGAAGAGAACAGGAAAAAATCCAAAGTAACAAACCCTCAATATTGCCTTCAGTGCACTCACAATTTCCCCTATTGTAGCACACTGACTCTGTGATGCCACCATCAGTGTCTGGGTCCATAGCATTATAATTTACCTTCTTTCCCAACCCAGCTCCAAAACTGTTCCCACAACCTGAAAATTCAGAATCCTTTATTTTCTGGGGCCTCACTTCTTACAAAGTAAGCTCAGGTTACTCTAATAAAACCATTGATATGCTATTATCTCTCAGACACCAATATGTTTTAGCTGAGTGAAAAAATTAGATTTTGAGACAAGAAGTCACACTTCACTGAAAACATGGAAGCTGCCATCCTTGCAAGTCTTTTCCTCCTCATAAGCAAGAGAAATGTTCTATTATTCACATGAGCAATTACAGACATAATTCAAACTTCTTACTTCTTGTTTAGGATATACCTGCTTATGGCCTGCAGACCATCATCTAACCTGTGCTCCAGATCCCATACTTGGCTTCTGATAAGTCATTTTAGAAGGATTTAAGAGGTAAATACCACACACAAAGCATACAGCACTGCAAGCAGTCTCACAGCTTCCATTCATCAGGCATATATTACTTCAGTGTCAGTAAGAAATAAGCAAAATTGATTACATTTTTAAGTTTCTGCATTGCTTTTCAAAAGAGGTCATCCTGACCTTCTCAAGGGCATTTTAAATTAATACTGTTACTGCAATTAATATTCCATGTAGTTGTGTGGATTTTCACAGTAAAATTCCTGATTGCACAAGGATTGCATTTCATCAAACAAAAGAAAGACACACCTAATCCAGTGGGAACGATACCCACATTTTCAGAGCACGCTTAAAGAAGAATTCATGGGATTAAGTTGTAGCAACAACTGTTACACTCGAGATGAGACTCAAACTACCCTTTCCTCACTTAACCTCTCATGCCCTTGCATACTTTTAAGATTACTCTTCTAAAAGCGCCCAGAGTAAAATTTTGTAAGCTTTTTGCATATAAATACACATTTTAAAAGCTACATTCCCATGAATTTTCAAGCATCCTAAGTGATTTTAAAAGGAACTACACGCACAAGCAGGCCATAGCAGTAGCACATTAACTTTTCCCCAAACTCCAGCAAGCAGAAAATCAAGTGCTGATAACAGGTGATGATTAAAACCAAAGAGCAATAACAAAGCAACTTTCTAAAGTTACAACATTGTCACAGCCAAGCCAGAAGGTAGAGACCACTACAGGAAACTGATATAAACCAGAACAACTGCACATTCATCAGGTCTATTGTAAAAGCTGCACTCCCAAAATAAAAGTGACGCAACATGTTGAGCAATAAGTAAACTGTGAACAACAAGGGAGGAATGTCCTTTAAGGTCTACAAGCAATAAAGGTCCCCCTTGAATGTCCCCAGGCCTCTGACCAAGGTGAGCTGCATTCCCATAAGTCTATCCTATTGCTACTAGCTCAACCTTGCTACCTTGTCTCTAAACTCTCCTGTTTCTCACCATTCCATTGTACTTTCTGCTACCTCAACATTCTTAGTGCAGGGTCAGAAATCTGAGTAAAATAGGTACTCATTAGACCTACAGGAATAAGGAGAATGAAAAAAAGATACAGAAAACCCCCTAGCATTTTAAAACTAGACTTTCTAATGTCAAAATTAGGGGTTTATGTATGCTTTCACTTAAAAACATACCTCGAAAATGAGCTTATTGTATTTTTTTTAATGAAACACAAGCTTCTTCCATAAACTCCTCACTTCCAGAGGTAATGATTTTTCCTTATAGTTCTATTGTTATGTTCATATTTTAAATGAGTTAAAAATACCCCACTCATTCTTGAACTGTGTGGGAAACATCACAACACTCAATACAGGGAATGCTTCAAAGCAACAAAAATCTACAAAGACAACTCACGTGTTTGAAGGCTAAGGGTTGTGGGAGACAGTGTGTGTTTGTTTACTTTTTTAAATAGCAGAACTATTGACATACAACTCCCCATCCCCCCAGTCATTCCTAATTTCATGGAATTCGCTCAAATGAGACAGTCTCAAAATGTGGCAAATGCTAGAGCAACACAAGAAGATCTAATATTAAACAGTAAAAACCCCTCCCCATTTTTATGAAAATTTTTCCGATGCTATGTACACACTTTCGCCTGGTGATTAACATGCATAAGATCCTTTATAAAGATAATTTCTGAAGACTGTCAGTTCATGGCGCTCAACATTATCAAAGGACAAGGGGAAATTAATACACACAGGATGATTCCGAACATCAGATGGAGGTATAAAGTAAAGGTCAAGTCTGGTTCTTCTCATGCTGAGCTCCAGCCTGCTCTGCGAAATCAGCTTCAGGAGGAGGGCAAGTGCCAGTGTCCCTGTACATCTGGCCACAGTGCCAGGTTATCCAGCAGCTGTGGGTCTGGACTAGGCTGGAAACAGGATTCAAAACAACAAGAACTCTGCCAACTGTAGTTTACAATCCCCAGCAATGAAGAGCTGAACAACTTACCCCCTCTTTGAGAGAAACCCTGCCAATATTGAGGCCATTATACTGCACAAGCAAACCAAGAACCAACCACGAGGCCAAGTGCAAGTAAATCAATCGGCAAAGCATGAACACTACACTCAGATCTATCCACCAGTTGGCAGCAGAGAGCCATGACAATCAAATGTATGTTCAGCTCACACAGGGTTTTGCTACCAAATTTGATCAGTTGTAAACCCTAACCTTATGCTACTGGTATACATTTTTTCTTTCTTAAAGCCAGAAGATGAAAGAGTCATTCTGCTTTCATTTCTTGGTTCCTTAGTCTCTTGTGTTCTAACATAGTATGTTCACATTTGGGTCACACTTAAAGCACTCCTTTTGTCCAACCATTTCCACTGGATTTGTTAGATATTTTAATGGTTTCTTTTTGTAAAGCAGTTTTTAAAAGTTTGTTTTTCCAACTGGAGTCAGATGTTACTGCAATTTTCACAATTTGAAATATATTTGCACATTTCAAAGCAACCCTATCAAATATTAATGAACCCCATTCTCTGGGGAGAACGCTTAAAATAGAAAAATAAGAACAAAATTTAAAAAACATCAATCAGCTGTTTTACGGGAAACACAATGACCTCCAATTTTAAGACTAACAGACACCAGATTATTTGCAGACATTTGTATGCAGAAGCTTTTACTGCTCTCTCAGGCCCCTAAGCGTTTCAAGCACAATATTTACAAACCCTGATCAGAAGGGGACATCTACTGGTAGCAAAGACTACTACTGGTAGTGTAGGCGGTAAATACTAAAAATTACAATACCAAACTAAAACTCCTCTAATGCTCCTGGCAAATCTAAATACTGCTACTCCTGCCACTAAAAAAAGATTACTAAAAAAACCCACAGCAAAAGATATTCTATCAAGGACACAGCTAACATCAAATAGACAAAATTATAACAGTTCTTTAATAATGTTTACAGAAGGGAAGGCATTTTATCTAAACTCTTTTTATTATCAGCAAGCACACAGAAAGTACCATCAAATAGCTAGATTTTTTTTTTTTTTTAATCACCAAATATATAAAGTAAAATGAAAAAGAAATATAACACCACACCAATATAAGAAATGGCAGTGGGCAAGTCTAGATTGACATGCCATCATCTTTATTTGAATATATACATTTCCAACTGCTTATCCAGCTAGATAATACAGTGACCCTCACCTGCAATCAGGCCTCTGGTTTATTTTGGGTTTGCTTTTAAAATCAAAAAAACCAACATATAATGAAGCAAAATTTTAAATTTACTAAAGGCAAACCTTGGCACATAGCAGGAGAGTTTTCTGCTTTAGAATATTTCAGGTTATCTTTAGGTGCAATCACCTTTTAGAAGATACTGTAAGTGGTAGACTCAAAACTCATTACCAGGGATGTTGTCGAATACAGATCAATACAGAACAGGATTCAACTGGTTCAGCAGCAAGCCTTGTGCTTCATTTAAACTGACTGAAACGAAACAAATACTTTTACAAAAATTTAGGCATTGAAAGGCTTTTTTTTTTTTTTCTCCTTTTAAATAAATCAGGAATTGAGTTTCACTATTAAAAGTTTGTTGCAAATATCTTATTTCACATAAATAAGCAAAACTTGTAAGCCTGCCTAATGTGAGTCTGCTCTGCAGGTGAAGAAATTACAGCACAACACACCTGATCTGGAAGCACAGCTGTAGCTGTTAAAATAGAGAATGGCCATTTCAAGCTCTTCAGTCTGACCTCATCTCAAATAAAGGCAATAAAAAAAAACTATCTTCTCTCCAAACTGGGGAGAGAACACCCCATGGGGTAGACCAACACACAAACAATTTCTAGGCAAAACTATCAATATCAAGAGAATGGGAGCAGAAATACATAAGCAAATGTGTCACCTCCAAACTAGTGCTATCACAGAAGCATGAAACCAAGAGACAAAGTACAAACAACATTAATCCTGTTCTTCAATTATTTAATATAGCAATGCAAGTGCAGATAAGGCATTTTGTAAGCACAATAAGCTTCTTTTTGAGAAACAAGTTTTGTGGCTGATGACAGAGCATAAGGACCTTTTCTTTAACAACAGTAACAGTCAAATCGCAGTTCTTTCCCAAATTCCACTTCTTCTTTCGTAAAACAATTAAAACTTAACACTTTTGTAATTATTTTTCTTATTCCATCCAACCACACACATGTAAAGACAGCAATACCTCTGATAAGGCTTCTGCAACACAGCACAGTCTAAAAAGTCAATCGCAAGTTATAAATGTATACATCAAAGAGAAGAAAAAGTATTTAGGCCTTAGCTCAAGCTCCCAGCCTTCCCCAGTGGCATAAGCCATCCTTCCAAGTTGCATGATGTGTTTATGTTCCATTTGTAAAAGACAACTCTTGGATTTGAAAGCAATTTCATCAGCTATAAAGCCACTACTGCCAATTTGCAGGTAAGCAAGTCCGAACTGACACTATTTCTGGTGCACATTGCTTCCAGAAGTGCAGCTAAGGTATAAACATAAGCACACCTTAACTTCCAGAAGTTACCTGCTATACCTGAAGTCTTCAACAGTGAAAATAGCCTCAACATGACCCCCTCTGCTAAGGGAGGGCTTAGTTGCCTGGGGTTTGTTCCTTAGCCTGTTGAAAGAAAACTTCAAATGCCAACTGCACATGCAGCCTGGCTGTGCAAATAGCTGGGGAAAACACAGTGAGATGTCTAAACTGGCAGAGGGGATGTTGAGATGAGATCTTAGGCAGAAGCTCTTCCCCGTGAGGGAGTTGAGGCTCTGGCACAGGGTGCCCAGAGAAGCTGTGGCTGCCCCATCCCTGGCAGTGTTCAAGGCCAGGTTGGACGGGGCTTGGAGCAAGCTGCTCTAGTGAAGGTGTCCCTGCCCGTGGCAGGGGGTTGGAACTGGATGAGCTTTAAGGTCCCTTCCAACCCAAACCATTCCATGACTCTATGTTGGGTCCTGGGATGTGGTAGAGGGAGCCCCTGACATCATGAGCACGGTGGCCATCCCAGGCCTCAGCCATCTGCCCAGCCTCCTGCGGGCTCCTCTGCCCCCTGCCCTGGGGCCGCCGCCTTAGGGAAACCACTCTGGCACGGGCCCATTTTTTACGAGGCAAAAGGGCAAAATATCTGGCAGCAGCCACGGGCCTCCTTTGCCTCAGCCCTGTGGTGCGCTGAGGGGACTGGGCAGCAAAAGCTGCCTGCACGATCCCATGAGAGGAGCAAGTGGGGGCAGAGACAACTTTATTTATTTAAATACCGGACCAATGTGCATTGCTTATTCTTTTACTATCATTTTGCTTTGCACTTCTTTTAGGCAAGGCCACAGAGTTTTCAATATAAGCAGGAAAGCTCAGAGTGAATGTTTCTCCAGGTCTGGCCTGTGGACAGACACACACCCCTCTCTGCCCCAGGAGTCTCTGTTCTAACCGCACTGCTACCACCTCCCTTGCAGTCATTTTTACCAATAACTGGTAAGATATGCACACTACTCCAACCTAACATGTGAGGTTTGGTACCAAACACAGAGCCTGAAACAGTCACATCCAATTTCCGTAACTGGTTTCCACCATCTCATGCTAAACAGGGATTAAAACTGCAGTTGGTGCCAGCCAAGCGTCTTGCTTAATGGACAGCTAGATACAGACTGCACATGGTGGAGTGGGTTAGTAATTTCAGATCATGTTAGCATAGGACTGCACTTGAAAGCTAACGTGCAACCACTGCGTGTATATAAGTGTTCAAAGAGCATGGGGAATGTGTACATGTGAACATGGCTGGTGTGTTACGAGAGGTGCTCCATTCCAGCCCTAGCTCAGCTCACCCAACCTGCGATGGAAGGAGCAGAGCACGTATAAACACCACCACAAGGAGCTAGAAAGAGACTAGATGTTTTTAGTAGATCAACTGTTACACCACATTGCCTAAAAAGTGTTCCACTAGAAGAGAAATACGTATCATACCTGTTTCTGGCTTACCAGCATGTGTAAAAAAAAGAAAAAAAAAAAAAAAAAGAAAAAGGGAAAATCTTAAGCCATTCTCGTAATGTACATATGCTTACCTCAATCTAGGAGAAAGAGGAAAAATTAGTAAAAGGTTATTTATCAGACAATGATGTTCCATTAAAATACATTAAAACAAAGCATAAGTTAAGCCAATACACATCATAAGCATCTCTTTTATTCGTTGTAATATAAAGAAGCATACATCATTCCATTAAGTACAACTCAAATTGTACACTAACAAAAAGATCAATTCAGACATCCATGAACATGTCACAACAGGGTTCATTACATTTTGCTCTGCTGTTATTGCACTTGGAATGGTTTTGAAGTAAGGCACAGTAAAAACAAAGTCATTTAGTGCTTCTACAGCAGATGTCTTTTTTTAAACACATGCTACATGACATATAAGTACTTCTATCTTATGTATATACACACAGGGTGAAAAAAAAAAGCATGCACTATAGAATTTAGATTTCAACATGTCTTTTTGTTTCATAATATACAAATAGAGTAAAGATGTAAACAAATTGCATGCACATAAACTAGAGCAAAATCTTTAATACAGTATCTGAAAGCTATTATGCTTAAATAAAAAAATATAACTTATTAGTACTCAGGTTTATGTGCCATTTTTGTCCTGCAGAGATGAAAAGATTGGGCGTGAGGGCAGGGAGTTGTGGGTGAGCAGGGGGGACTTCCCTGCTTTTGGTGGGTTTATTTTTTTGCTTAACACATTGGCAGAGTACATTGGTAAGACAAATATGGCTTTTGCAAAACAACGTCTAATGAAAACATGAGAAAGCACAATTGCATTTGGGGTCCAGCATCCTGGTATTTTCCAGTCAAGAAAAAATCAAATCAGTATGATCTAAGCTTTGAACTGGGAAGCTACACATTCCAAAAGAGCTTTCTAGAGACATTTAAACTCTACAAAACCCAGACACTTTGTCAAGTATAAACTCAAAAACTACACGCAGAAGAATCTGAATGACTCGAAGCTTCACTTTCTGCTTCAAATGCTACTGAACAGGTTTCTCCCACAGCTGTAATAGCTGAAGTGCTATTAGATTGTCTGCAGAATTAACTAGATGCCAGGAGTGGGTTTGCTTATTTTCACACAAGCACATAAGAAATTAAGTAAATTAACTTCACAATTTTTGGTTTCACTTTATCTTTGGCATAGCATACACCGTTTTTCAAATTAAACACAGGACATGTCCCACTCTATTATGCTGAAAAAGCACATTTGCTGATGCCTGGGTGGCTAGGGAAAACTTCTTATTTTGCAAAAGGCACAGTGTTTAGCGGGATATTTTTTCCCCATCCCCTAAAGAATGTTTAATTAGACCAGGAACAGTTCTACACAGTGGCTTCCCAGGAACTGCCCATTTTTCTCAGCCACTGCTTTCGTAGCTAGATCCAGGCTTGGAAAAGTCACAAGTGCCTCTCCACTGGGCTGGCCACTAAAGTTGTAAAGCACGAGGATGGAATCTGGATGGAGCTGCAGTGGTACAAGAAGACAAAAGGGAAAAACCTGTTAAAACCAGAGACCACACCTGGAAACGCAGTTGTTAATGCTGTGCATCTGGTTCAGTCCACTGTTGCGTCTATTGCAAAAAAAAGATTGTGGGTGTGAGAATGGGAAGGAGAAGGGATTGAAGAATTCCACTTCTAGTTTGGCAAACAGCAGCAGCTCTTATTCTGCTGCTGTGCTGAAAACAATGATGTAGGCATAATTCCATGCAAAGATTTTGCTAGACAAATAATGCAGATTAATGGTTTATAAGAAAAGAAAGACTTAGTGTTAATAAAGAATAAATGGAGCAAGAAAGTCCAGGCATTCCATGAAAAACTCTTGTACTATGCAGACTACCGGCCAAGTGACAAAGGCATGTGAATACTCACACACAAAGTTTTTAAAAAAAAATTTAAAAAATGATAGAGCCGTACAAGAGCTCTGTGTTAGAAGGATGAACTGAACTTAACACAGGTATAGAGTACAAGAGAGATTGTTTGGTAAAACAAAGTAAAATTTGGTACAGTCCAACTGAATTCAATTGATCTTCATCATAATTTTAACAAGACTAAGAAAAAACCAGGATAGGAAATGAGATTATTTAGTATTTGGAGTTGATTTACTTTGGAGTGCATTTGCCCTCATGAATTCTTAAAAGACAGTTCCAAAATGCTGGGTTTAAAGCAGACTTCTGTCTACCCTATGGTACTAGCGTAGCCAGCCATTTCTTATAACATGCTGGAAGTCCTTCCAAGTTAAGTTTGGAAGCCCTATTTGTTGGCTAGAAATGGATCTGTGTGAAGTTTCAAAACCAAAGATTGAAGAATCAGAAGCTCAGAATACAAGGTTAGTTTGTTGGAGAAATCAGCACCAGACAAAACACATACCAAAAAACCAACCAGCTTTATGAGTAATAACCCAAACCAAGTTAAATTCATGTGACATACATTTTCATGAGTTTATTAAAAGTTAAAAAATAAAAGGGTTAAACTTTTTATACAATATATGCATGCCAGGTATACTGCAAAGAAATATCAGACTTCTTAGTTATTACCCATAGAAGTTTCTGATGAGCTTTACATTCAAAGATATGAAAATAAAGCAAGTATGTGCCACCAAAACACTTGACAGGCATTAAAAGTATTCTTAACATACAAGCGATGCTACACTTCAGAAACTAAAAGCAGGTATAAGACAGTTAGTACAGATTTCCTATCATTTGTTCTCACAGAACAAAAGTTAGCCAGGAAATAGCATACAGAAAGAAATTCAGACATAAAATACACCATGCCTGAAGCCCAACTCAGGTTTGGAATTAATCTTGGTTTATTTCAGAACAACACTGTGCTCAGTGAGAAAGTTGTACACAGTTTGGGTTGAGCCACAAATCTGAGCTAAAATATGGTCTGCTCTCAACCATCTCGTTGCTGTTAATCCATACGGGATCAAGTCATTTACCATCAGTCCTGAATGTAAGTTAAATATTGCAGTTCAGAGTCAGCTGAAAACACACATGGTGCATGGTTAGATCTATAGGCACAGAGGAGAGCTTTAAAAAGTAGTTTAAATAGCAGCATTGGTGTAATACCAGTGTCAGGATTTGGAAATTCGCATTGTAAGAGTTGCATAGAAAGTTAGTAGAGAAGCCTACATTTTCTACAAGCAACATAATTTAAAAAGTGAAACAAAGCCCTGTGTGATACTACTGAGGGCTGTTTAGAATTCAGGATGAGCTACTCCATGAATTACTTTCTAGTCAGGTTGTTTTCATCTCATGAAGTGTAGAACCTGCTGACCTATTTTCCAGTTACCCTGGGTAAAACAAGAGAGCCAAACAGGCTGTCCAAGGTCACATAAACACAGAAAATCTCAGCGTGACTATGGGTGTTCTGTACCCCACCAGATCATGCAGCCTCTGTATCTTCTCCCTAACAAATCTAACAGTACCATGGGAGAACAACTCATCCGAAAACAACAGAGGTGATGGTGAGTGTGCGAAGATAATTCTGTCAAGGTATTTGACAAACCAGTATTTGATTGCCATTTTTTGTACTGAAAGTTTGGTGGTTTTTTGTGTTTTTTGGTTTTGTTTTTGTGATGGGGTTTTTTTCTTTGTTTTTTTTTCAGAAGGAGAAAAAAGAGAGTAGTAACTGGTTAATAGTATTTTGAATGGAATACGATAGTATTGGCACATCACAAACTCCAAACTTTCTTTTGAGAATTTTCACACTAAAATTTCTTTAAGAATTATGTGTTAGTACCAAAAATGCAGGGAAGTTTACCATTAGCAAATTTAGTTAGTTGCACTAGAAAGCCACTATACCAAAGAAACTTCTCCAAAAAAAAAAAAAAGGAATGTAACAGTTCACATTGCATCAGAGAGACCAAGAAACTGAGAAATTAATCTCTAGACTGCTATATAATACAGGAAAGAAAGCCAGAGGTTTGGGGCTTTTTTGCACACACACTTGAGTGTGCTTTGTAGCCATATCAAAGAAAAGAAAAGAAAATCATCCTCTGCTATGCTAAAAATAAAATATTGGACTGAAAGCTTCACATGCAAATCAAGGACTAATAAATCCTTCTGGAAGTTTAAACACACAATCTATGCAGAACCAGGCAATCACGGTACTTCCACCACTACTATCCCATCAACTACAGATCACAATTGGCCTATTTCCTTAGGTTAGTTGATTTTTTAACAGGACAAAAGCAGAAAGATTAAAGCAAGGATCCCAATGCAAGTTAGGACAGGGAATAAGCCAGAAACAAAGAACTGTGCCACTAAGCCCTTCTTTCCCTTCCCATTCAACACTGGAGATGCAGCTTCTGCCAGACGATCTTACCTTCTTCAGAAGTTACAAAGAGTTACAAACAGACCCACTCTTTCGGTGCTTGTAACACACTCCTTGCTTGATCGCTCAGCTGAATAAGGCCATTGTAGTCATCAGGTGCATACTACAGTACAAGTGTGATATATGATAATCAGCAAGAGAAGGAACAGTTCTGGTTCAGCAAGCCACACAGATGATCATTTGCAACCATAATTAAGCGCATAATTTATAATAACTGGCAGGAGACAGTGAATTTGACATATACTATTTTTATGCAAGATAAAAAAACCTCACAGCAACTGAATTACCGGTTGTAGAAATATATTTAAAGTAAATGCATACAGAGAATATTCTAAACTGTGTATTTGAACTGTTCCTTATCAAGGAAGTGAAATAGTTCAGACCACGAAGCGCTCCTTTTCCCCTTCTACTTTACGAGACAGCAACATCAGGTACCAAAACTCGTAAGTTTGCACACTCATGCTTCCAGTAGTGGCTCTCACTGGGACAGATGAGCACCTTCCAGCGTGGGAACTGAAGTGGGGCGTTAGGAGTGTATGGATCTCATTCAGATCTTTCATGCAGTCATAGAAATAAACTGCAGCTTTCCTAGGGTAGAGTGATAAACACTCTAGCTGCATATAGTACTTGCATTACATAGGCTACACCTGCATACTTAAAGAAAATCCTAGCATGAATGCACTTTAAGATAAAATAGCATTTATACTAATATAGGATATTCCATATAGGAAAAAAAAAACCCCAAAGCTATACAGTGTAATTGCATCCTGATAGATTTGCAGCAGAATATTAAGCTATAGTGGCTGCACAGTACAGCCACACCAGTAAATTAAAGCAAAAAATCCCATATGTGGATCAGATCTACAAAATATTTGAGATCCTGAATCTGAACAGTAATAACTCATATTGCAGGGCCTGGTACAAATGTGAAATCTATAGCCAGAAAAACAGATCTTGGGGAATATGAAACATTGTTTTGTATCTATCTCATAATCTTTCCAAATTCCATATCCTGGAAAGGGACTGAGCATTCTTGCACATGCTACAAAGACTACTGGAGTGGCTCCTGTAATCCAGAAGACAAAATATTTAGTATAACTCGAGTTACAGAATATCATTTCTGTGGCAAGAAGGGTTTCTTTATTCCCCCAGCCTAGCGTTTTAGAGGATTGCCAAACGCACACAATGTAGACATACTATGCTGCCTTCCTTTGGTGTTTCTGTAATACAGAGTCTCCTGCCAGCTTAGGGAGAAAAAGGTGTTATATTCTGGCATACCAAACACATTGTATCCATCTAAAGTGAAGTTGAAAAGAAAAAATACCAACCATCACAGTATACACCTTCCACAGAGACAATAACCAAGAGCCCAGAGAATATAAAAGAAAAGAACCTCCCAGAATTTTACTACTGAATTCTAGCCACCTTCACATCTAGACCCATGCCATTAAGTAAAAGACAAATATAAGAAGTACCTTCTAGATAGTCTCTGCCAGGGCAACCAGACCGTGCAAATATTAGATTTATCAGTTCCCAGACCTGCCCTTGAAACAAATCTACAAAATGTAAGTTTACTCTTTGGAAGGAATGTCTCAAGATAGTACATACTTTAGATTATCAGTAGATGTATATTAGGTAAAGATCTATAGTTTCTTGTGAGGGACTGTATTTAAAAGGTTACATTGAAATGCACAAACAATGTAGGAAGGAAGGGGGGGGGGGGGGGGGGGGAATCAAAATACCGAGCAACAGAAGCAACAAGAAAGGTAAAAGACTGCAGTTAAATAAAATAGAAGTTGTGGAAGAATAAATTCTTTAAACATACAGATGTTGAACTGCAAACCAAACTACAAAATAAGGTGGGGGAATTCTTATTCCCTGTGAATAAAATGGAAACTACCCTAACTTGCTTGAGGAAGTACATGATCATGAATACTTCTGATTCTGTCTGCATTTCAGAAACCCATGAGAACAAAACAAAACATCCAACCATGCAGGACAAAGTGCACCGCCAACGGTAAACCTATAAGCTCATTGCTCAAAATAGAAATACAATTTTGCTAGCTTCACCTCCAATGCAATAGGCCAAATTCTGTTTCCACTTAGATTTCACAAATACCACCTGGTGACTTAATCCCCTAGTATAACCAGCTGAAAGTTCACTAAGCTAGAATCTAGTAATTTGTTCTCTTCCAAGTATGACAATACTGAGATAATATGAAACTTCGCATTGTATATTCAAATACCCACACTTATCACACAAGTAGCTAGTAAAATGCTATCAAATACTGCAATAGTCCCCCTTAAATTTAAAGAGGAATAAGATTAAAGCAGACCTCAATGTTAGTGCCTCCACTACCGTCTTCTTATCCCACTATCATCTTATTCCCACCTTCCTTTCTTCTCTGAACAGAAACACAGCCTCTTTCGTCAGAGCTGCTGCCTTCTTCCCTCCTCCCTGTGAGCCCACAGCTTTTGAGGGCAGTTGAACTTCCATTCCAAACTAAAAGTTTCTATCATTCTTTCTCACCCAGGGGTTTCCACTTACTCTCAGTATGTCAACAGTAGCACTAAAATACAGTAGTCTAGATGATAGAAAGGGGGAACCTATTTTCTAGAATGACTGAATAAGAATGCAGAAATAAATTCAGACAGTAAAGCAATTTCTCTTTTACCTTTGAAGTAGCCATTAAGTGGTTTAGCTTAGTCTAGCAAGGAAGATCGCACAAAATACCATTCAAATTACAAGCTCCACCAGAAAAGTCAACTGCGGAGTGAAGCTCATTAAGATATGGTTCTCTGCATACGTTATACTGGTTTCTTCCAGTGATCAGAGACGGGAGGTAGGAGCCAAGAAAGATGGAAACTAGGTATGGGATAAGATTGGCATTTAGAATCTAAATTAGGAGATAGAAGCAAAACAACCTTTGCAAATAGTTACTAAGTAAGAATCTGGGGTCAATGATTAGCTCTACAGCAGACCGCAAGATGACAAGAAGAATATGCATATACATATGGGGGAAAAAAACCCACAGCTGTATGGAACAGAGATTACATCAAATAGTGAAGAATGGTGTTTTCTGTTCCCTACATTCTTCTTCTGTTATCTCCCTGGGATGTGGGGAATTTCATAGCTGAAGACTTGTCTGTAACAATGGCAAAATGTTGTTTCCTGAAGGACATGTTAGTTCTTTACAGAATCAGCACTTTACCTTACAAGCATAAGGTAAATATCTTTCTAGGTATTAACATTTGAAATGGCAGAGATGTTTTAACTCATGTATATTAAATTATATTGTAATATAGTCTATAATATTCAATAACATATGATAATAAGTGACAGATATATGTTAAAAAAGACTAACTCCTCTCTTCTAAAGTAGATGAACATTTCTGACTGTATCCAGTACAGTAGTATCTCCCAGGTAGACTAAAAAAAAAGAAAAATAAAAAAAGTTAGTATACTACACTCTCCTTATAATTGCTGTTTTCTTCTTCCTTCATGCTATTTCTTTCAGTACTACCTGCTATGTTGAAAGGAATATGGGACTGTCCTTGTCCCTCACAGACTGTACACAGATTTAAACAAGACACCAACCAGCAAGACATTGATTTCCATTTGATTTCTTTATCTCCTCGAGTAGGCATTCAAGGATCAGTCTAAAAACGCATATGCAAAGCAATCTAGGGTAAAAAAAAAAAATCCATTGCCAAAACCAAAATTAAAATAGGAACGTATATTTAAACATGACACAAACGTGAAAAAAAAGGGAGGGAGGAGAAAGGGGGAGAATGAAAGCTTGGCGGGGGCGGGGGGGAATAGTTCCCCCTTGGAAGGGAAAACATCACAGGCAAAATGGCCTTTTCAAGATTGCAGTTGCAATTCTAGTCTAAACTACCAATAAACTCTGTTCCCAAGGAAAGAAATCCATCTCTCAGACTTTGGAAAGAAGTCTAGATACAGTTACCTGGACCAGGTAATTAACCTGTGGCACAAGAGTGAAGAGAAATACCCTAACATGGCTTTGCCATTGAAGTGGATCACTTGTACTTCAAGTGTGCCAATACAAGCACCGGCAACCACCTGAATGCTCTGTGGAACAGACAGTGAAATACGTTAATGCCTGTTCTCAAGCATACAGCTTGAAGATGCATACAGCTTGGTCTCTTGCTTCAAGCATGGGAGGCAACAGACAGAAACAGAAACCACTAATTTACTAGACCCAGTCCCACAGATGCTTTCTCCACCCAAGCAACATTTCCAGGTGGGACATAAATTTAGGAATAAAGCAAAATAAATAGATAGTCTATTACAAGTGCATGGGGAGAGCATATAATAACATCTATATTGCCAGATGACTTCAAATACCAGAGAGTGGGCATTGATCCTCTACCACATCCTCCTTCCCTTCCCCAGTCAGAAAGTGCTATGCCTGGAGCTGGCATACAGACATGGGGTATCCCTTTCAGACTATGAAGTGTCCGATTTCAAAAGGAACCCATAGGAAACAGAATACTTCTTTGTTCAAGCATGCAATTTGGAGAAAAAAACTAATCCCTAAAAAATAAGTAACAATGAAGCCTGCTGTTCTGATACAAGAGAGAAATGTTGCTAATGCCTTTGGAATTTAGCCATCCATCCACGCCCCTTCACTTCCTTATTACTGCTTTAAGTACAAGCCACCCTTCTCCCC
Organism: Strigops habroptila; assembly: GCF_004027225.2. Classification (NCBI taxonomy): domain Eukaryota; kingdom Metazoa; phylum Chordata; class Aves; order Psittaciformes; family Psittacidae; genus Strigops; species Strigops habroptila. Next base: position 19,181,230 of record NC_044302.2, read on the forward strand.
CATCAACAATGAGCTTTGAATTCTGGGTCTCTGAAGACGTGGAGGATTAATATAATGCAAAAGCTCTTTTTAGCTGCAGATAAACAGCACCTAAGCCCAGGGGTTTAAAGAATAGTATTTGTTTTAAACTTTACCTACACAAAAACACGTACACAAAGAAGTCTCTGCATTTCCATCCTAGCCTTTCTCAGCACATTTAAAGGAGACTTTAAATAATGCTCAGGTGGTGAGCATAGCCCCTAAATCTTAGTCTTCTCCTAGTTTATTTTTTTACTAATTGAAGTACTACTATAATTACACACAACTTACCTAAATAGCAAGTCTGCTTTCTAAGAACTAATCCACACAGACTTTTTTAGGCAGACATGAGTTCACTTTACATGCCAACCTCCAAGAAAGTACACTGCTACTACTACTAAATGCATGTTGAATGCTAGCTAAGATGACAGTTGTGAACTAGCTTTTGGTCAGCAACCAAGGGAACAGTTAAATTGCATCTACTTGTACATAAATCGAACAGTTGTCAGAATACCAACTCTGTAAGTGTTGGCAATAAACCTGCACTCTCATCAGAAAACAAAACAAAACAGCTCATTCTTTGGAGACTAGAAATATTTCTCATTGATTCATCTAATGGTTGAAAAGTAAAATCCATAGAGGATTAAGCCAGTAAATAAAGAGAATGACTTTTTAGGAAAGCATTTTATTCTGACTTGTACAAACAACTTGTACACGTAAATCCATCACTCAATTACACCTGGTTCTTATTTAATTTCTGTCACTGTTTCTACATCTGTAGAGTGATGGCCTGAAGTAACAGCGCAGTCTACTGCATGTAATTACTATTTTTGCACCACTTCTTCCCCAATTTTTTTCCCCATAGGATTTGAAATATTAATTATTTTTCTTAATTTTAGAAGGGTCTCTTCACAATCACATATTTTTTTAAATTATAAGGGAAGTTTCCTTTAAACATTCACAAATCCCTTACTTTAACATAATGCCCATAATGCTGAGTCACTTGTACTCAGTACATGTCAGAGCAATGACTATCACCCCACTGTACTATCCAAGTTGTATGATGGGGTTTGATGTGGTGGTTTTGGTTGTTTTGGGGTTTGTTGTTAAGTATCTTTAATCTATGTATCCAGTATATGATTGGAGTCAAATCAATAGCCCTGTTGCACTACAGTACAACAAAAAAACAGTTTAACATGAATTACTAACCGAATCAGAGAGTACTAATATTACCACTTTTGAAGATTACAGTACAATACTATACAGGAAGATGATGGGAAAAATCAACACCTCCAAGATTCATTATTAAAATTCCTCACAGGTTTTTCAAGATTGTTTAATATAAGATACATTAAACACATGTAAGCTGGAAGGATTTCGCAACAATAAAAACAAGGAAGCAGAACTACAAGAAGAAATCAAACTGCTGAACCACTAAACGAGGTTTGATACAATTACATGAAAATTAAAATGCTGATCTACAAATTTTACATTATTTATTAGAAGCATGTACTGATGTTGAGACCAGCTTTTTGAAGCCCATGATAAGCAAAGTCTATCTCTTAAGAGGCAGGTCTGGTATGAAAGGTGCTTTCACTTAAATAGCAACATGTGCATACATGCAATATACAAAGCCCATCAAGACTGAAGGAAGAAAACAGAAGAGAATAAAGCAAGAATTAAAACCTGTTCCTTCCAGACAAGGACATAGAAAGACAAAAATCACCCTTCGATCTCAGCATTTCTGATCTGGTTCCCAGAATACCAACATTGAAGCCCACTGAATACCAACATCAATTAGTCATACAGAGATTAAAACCATGCCCAAACCACTGACGATTGCTAGGGGCTCACTTTATAAACGAGCAGGAGCATCATGCAATAAATCCTTGGGCAGCAGCAGAAAATGAAAAAATAACATGAAGAGAGAGGAAGGGGGAAGAAAAAAGAAAAAAAAGAAAAAGATTAGTTATTGCTCCAGAGCCATAATATTGTCCCAATATAGTAAGTCACCACCTCTTTTTCCCCTAAAGGAATGAGCGAGTATAAAACTAGCATTACCACATGCGGGATTCCAAGAACAATTCAAAATAATTCCTTGGCTCCTTTCTAAGATATTGAACCCGATCTCATTTGGACAACATTTTCTAAAGAAATCAAAGAGGTGACCAATGTAATAACAGTAAATGATGATGACAAGAGGTTGCAGCAGCAGAATATAGTTTTCACCTTGTGGCAAAATTTCGATTAGCCTGAAACACTGAATGGTGCAATACAAACACTGTGAACTGCTCTCCAAAAGCAGAAACATGGAAAAGGGCAAACTCAGCACCAAACCCAAAGCCAGATTCACTAAACTGAAGATCTAGTAGAAGACAGAGCTACCAGACGTTGTCACTGACCTGTTCCATGCAAGGACATGTTCAGGTCATGTTTTTCAATGGTGCACTTACTTACACTTCTAGCTGAATTTCGATTTAGAAAACAGGCTTCTGCACTTTAGGTTTTAATACAACCACAATCCATCTACCAAAACACTCAGTAAGTTAAAACAGAACAAAACAAAACAGTAAAATATCAATGGCTAAGCAACAGATGAATGATTGCTACTATTTGTTGGGAAATCATGAAAGCCACAAGCAATTGCATTTGGTTTGACCTCTGGAAATATCTATTGAAGAAAAAGCTCTGAAATACAATGTTATGTTTCTTTTTAATTACTGTCAAAATTTATCACACTTTTCATAAGCTAACCTTCAAATTTTTCCACTGAAAAACCAAGTATGTGAAACTACATTCAAACACAAATGTACCATTTGAAAAGAACCCACAACAGGTAGAGCACTGCATCTCCCAAAACTCAAATGTGCACGTCTAAGTATCGGTTCTCAGTATACCTTCATTTACATAGCAGACATCTGGCTCTACTAATTAAAGCCAATTGTTTGTTAAGAATCCTAAAGAAAAAACATACCATGCCTGAATGTTTCACATTAACTGCTGCTATGCATTAAAAATAACCCATCTGCATCTTACCCTTTAGCAATATCACTGTTATACAACTTACAGAATTCTGAAGGACAAACATGCAAAAATTGTCTTTTTTTCACACACATCACCTGAATGGGTCATCTGAGACCCACCAAAAGGATGTTAAATCAGGGCTTTGCCGTAGTACCAACAGGGTATATCTGCTATTTGTGTAACTGCTGTTATCCACAGAAGTGAAATACTCACCAGAGTATAACCATATTCAATTATCTTCCCTTTTAGCAAACATGTGATGACAAAACGTAAGTATAGGTACAATATCCTCTGAGAAATAAGGCAGAGGACATGGAAAGACCTATTCTATGAATTCAAATAAGTGCTACTGGAGAAAAACGTTTGTACATGGTGCTTTGCTTTTTTGCCCCCCCCCCCCCCTTTTTTTTTTTTTTGGATTTGTTTTGTTTTAAATGTTCCTTAAGTTTCTTCATGTTTGCTCACTGATAGAGCACTGAATCAGCACATAGTGACTGAAGTTACCTACAGCAGGTACAACGTTTGCTGTCAGTAGGAAATGGTTTGGTGAATACAGTTTTCCTTTAGGTTACAATGTAATGCAGTCTTCATGGAAAATGTTCCTGCCTGTAACCTACATAATTAGTCCTTGAAAGAGTGTCTGACAGAGGCATCTGTCCCCGTCCTTTTGCAAGCAAATCACCACGCATACGCCCACAGCCTTTCATCCTAAAACTTTGCCCCCAGCAGGCTTTACCGCCTAAGTCTTGAAGGTCAAACACTGCCGCTACATAGGGCTGCCACCAAAAAGTGGCCAGAACTGAAAGCTCCCCGCAGCCCTCGCTTTCCTCTGGCAGCCCCACTCACCCTGGGACTTTGTGCCTTCTCCCTCTCCAAGTTCAAACCCTAACCCTAGACACTAAACTACTGCTGTCAAATTAGGATATGTTTATTACATAAGAAATAAGGCAAATTGTGTATTAGAATTTGGTCTGCTAGTTAAATATACGACATTGAGCTCGCACGCTTCTTCAGTAATTTCCAAAAGTACCCATTTGCTTAGCTTGATCCCGACTCAGGAGTCCAAATACAATACAAAAGAGAGGGGCTGCATACTGACCTGGTAACCCTGGAAGAAACTGAGTATCTCCTTTATTCCTGTGTTATATGGCAAGCCCTGCATACGGACTAATGCTCCTGGCTGGGGCAGAATCGGAGTGTGGGTGGCAGTGGCAGCAGTGGCTACAGTTCCTGGAGGAGCCGTAAGATACCCCACCGTGGTGGGGGATACTGGAGGACTGAAAGAGAAAGAAAGGCAAAATTGTTATGAAAACTAATAACTGGTTTTAGTACTTCAAATAGGCAAACATGAAAATGAAAATTTAAATTTGAGAATAAGCCCCCAAAACACAGAAAAAAAAAGCAGCCTTGATGTGGACTTTTAAAATTTCTCTTCGGCATCTGATAATTCATTTTTAGGTAAGAGAGGGAAAGGAAAATAGCTAACATTTGTAATTGAAGACAAAGAGTGGCATTTGTTAGTTCACAGCAGAGGAGAAAAATAGTAGCTGCAGATGACTTGTTCTAAGATTGTTAATAAAACCATGAGGAAAAAGAAAGTGAGGAAAAGAGAGAAAATCGTAGTATAAAAAGCAGGCAAGGGCCCAAATCTGGTACTTCTGAGCCACAAAACAGTGAGTAAAGTAGCAACTGTGGTCAGGGCCCAGCTAGAAATTTACCAGATGCTCAGGCTAGTAAGTTTCAGAAGTCTAAGAGCTATCAATGAACAAGCTATTTCCAGACTTCAGTGAGCAATCTTGACACCATCTGTGGGGAGGGAAAAAGTGGAGATCTTCTGCTTTGCTTACACATGTAAAGTGTTCTTTGGTCTCACTGATACAAGAAACCAAACCTAGTACACACCTATGATGAGTCTTCCAGTATGGAAACAGTATTTTAAGTACAACAACAAACTGAGGGTAGAGACATGTATTGACACAGCCTCTCATTGTCCAAGAAATAGAACCGCCTTGGTGACATTGCCCTGGTGCCAAAAACACTGTTAAATATTAGACGAACATTATCATGAAACTCAAACAGAACCCACAGAAAAGCCAAACTCGTTACAAGGCCACAGAGAATCAGGCAAAATGGCTACTGCTTCTGTTGATGAACATCAAGTTCCCAGGATTATCTACACCAGAAAAACAAGTTTAAGAGCTGTTCACAGGTGACCACACAGTTGCCTGTTCCACTGTGATGAAATGTGAGGAGAAGCAGCTAAGTCTAGGAGTTACCTGGGATAGTAAGTAGTGTAATTCATATAAAGCTGAGCAGCCTGAGCTGGGTAGTAGGTAACAGTTTGAGGAGCAGCTGCGGAGGCTTGGGGAGTCCTGGTGGCTGGCAAAAGGGCTTGCGGCTGGTAAAGCGCTGCCTCTGCTGGGATCACAGCTGCTGCCTGGAAAGCAGCATAAGCTGGTGGAGAGAGACCTAAAAACAAACGAGGACACAGCAACAAAAAAGGATTAGAATAGAGATCTCTGCTACAGGAAAGGAATTTTTCATCCCAATGTGATTAATACCATCTGGGTGTGATTAATGAACACTTGTGCAAAGACTGCTCTCTAGCCTCTCCCCTGAAACCCCTGCTACATCCTCATGAATGACAACAGGGGCATTCAAAATGAGAAATTCCTTAGAGTTCACATCTCCTAGAGCTGAACAGCCTTGTCCATATGTTAATGGAAAGTAGGGAACTGCAGAGTTATTCAAAGAAAGCATAAAGCCATGTGCATAGAGAAAGCAGGCGTGCACATCAACACATCCTCTGTTCTTCTTAACAGAAGTTGTACTCTGTGGGACAAATGTACCATAAGATAGGCTACACATGGGCATCCACAATTGCTGACCCCAGAATCCTCATGCGTAAGCCTCCTGAAACTTTTAAAAGTATTTTTGGGGATCTAGCAAATGGAAAAAAGAATACCCCACTAGATCACTAGTCTGATGCATTTTGATGAACAAACACCTCATTTGTGTCAAAACATGAAGTTTGGCTTGGTGTGCAGTCAAATTCTTTTAATATACTATATTTGGCAGTTTTTTACTATTTTGAAAATACACATCGATATCTACTTTGTGATTTGGTATTGAAATTAATCAGAATGGTACAGTAAAGTTCCATTATAGCACCACAATAAGGTTCACTGTAAGCTTGAATTAAGGAAAAAAAAAAAAAAAAAAAAAAAATAAAATCAATCCAACTTCACTACGATGGTCTGTTAGTGTATCATCCCAGTGGGTGTTTTCCTTCAAAAGTAAGCCCAAAGAGTACCTTCTCAATGCTCTAAGGCAAGATAGCAAGAGCACTCATCGGCAGCTAGAATATAGAATTTCTCCCCATTTTAATAATGCCTCTAATTCCAAGTAGGTTTCACTACAGGCAAGTCTACTGCAGAGCTCAGAAGAACAGTACACCCACGAAAAGCAAAGTGCGCAACAATTTCAATGGCAAGGTCTTGCTGCCCTCTACTCATCACCGAAAATACAACATAAATGCCTCTGATCCGTCCCATTATTGCCCAAAGGGAACAATTTCAATCTCAGCATGTATACAGATGGATGATTATTGATCACGGCAAAACCCAAGTCAAAAGGTGAAAGGCCACAAAGCTTCAGCACCTACCACATATCAGCCTTTAGCAGCAAAGAGCAGAAGAATTGGAGACTTACATGGTAACTTACATGGCGGTGGGGATAAGCCACTACGATTTAAAGTGCCACCCATTAAAACAAAGTTCATCTCCTCTCCTGAACACTGGAATACTTCCACATAACGGTCCTTCATCATTTTTTTGTGACATTTTTGAGCTACCATAAAGGCTTTATCAGCAGATTTCATTTGGATAAAAGCATCGCCTGATGGTCGCCCCTATGGGATGGGGAAATAATGTTATTAAAACAGCCAGGACACAAGAAATGCAGAAAGAATGAAGATCAAATATCTACTGAAAATCTGTATTGTGCTTTCTCATTTGGCACCAATGACTAATAACTCAACAATTATTTTTAGGAGCAGAAAGGCAAGACTCATGTAACCACCACCCACTTAACTCAACTCTACTTCCATCTTCTGCGGGAAGAGAGTAATTTATCATGGAGACAAAGTTTGGAGGCCTCTAATTCAAAAGATATTCAAAGCAGGGCTAACTTTCAAGCTACATCAAGGCACTCATGGTCTTCTACATTTGAAACCTAGATATCTCCAGAGGCTAAGATTCCAGAGTATCTCTGGGAACCTGTTGTAGTACCTAAATAACTTCTATTTTTGATAATTTTATTTTCTGTCCTTTTCACTTAATTGGAGTTTTCCTTGCTGCAGGTTATAAACACTGTCTCTTATTCTGTAAACTGTAGGAAGAGTCTGGCTTTGCCTTCCCTGTAACTACTTTGTAGGTGATAGTACAATAATATAAAGCTCCAGACATGATTTAGTAAGGTCTGTAATTACATGAGAAATTGATTTCCAGGTCTCATTTTCTGTGACCTGGCAGACATTGCTGTATGTGAAAAATATTTAAAACGTTCTTAACAAAAAAGCAAAACAAATATAGTAAATCTCTCATTTGTTTTCTTCAACACCTCAATATTTCTGTGGCTAATGGAGCTAATTTTTAACAAAAGACAACAGGGAAAACTATCCCTGTGATTATGTTATTAAAATATATCCAATGCACAATTTTAAATTACCGACTTTCTTTAAAGCCTGATAAGCGTCTAATCAAGTTAGAAGTTAGAAAACTTCATTTTTCCATAGCTACCACTGAGCAGAAACCCTGAAGCTGACAGAGGAGCTATGCTACCAAACATGAGACATTTCTGTCTTGTGTATTACCAGCACTTGCCTGAAACACAAGGGAGTATTCAAGACAGCCTCCAGGATAAAGCTGTCCTTAAAGAACCAACTTCATTCTCCCCAGTCTTATGCATACATATATAGGAAGAAAAGCCTTTATGTAGAAGTGGAAGAGAAATGAGGAAAAGTCACAAATGACAGTATTTTCTCAAGGTTACAGAAGACCTAAAGCACAGCAAATAACAGGTAAGCTACCCTGACTACTAACTCTGTTCAATAACAGGAAAGTTAGCTCTCCTGTGCAAAATTCTGTTACCTGTTGATTAAGGACCATGTGAATTCCATGGGGCTTGATATCCCCTGTGGCATCTCCCATGAATTCCAGGATGTCATCAATGCCAGCAGTGTAGGGAAGGCCTCTGAGCCGGACACAGTCACGTATGCTACCCGTGGCAATGGTGTATGGGGAGGGTATGACAGGAATGATGGGAGTTGGGAGAGTGGGAATGAGAGGTGTTGACATATATCGATTAAGTACCTGTTGGCAAAAAAGCACATGGATAGAGATTAACACATCACCTGGCTGAGCACAAATCAATTCTCACAATAATATTTCACATATTTAATTAAACCTACTTCCAACATTAGAGGGAAAAAACCCAAACCAAACCAAACCAAACCCTTCGCAAACCAAATGATTGCAGATAGTTTCCTTTTGGGCATCTAGTTTCAAACTCAGAAGGGGAGAGACTAAGTCTAAGAAATTTAATTTGCTAGATCCTAATAACACTCCTTTCTAATCTCTAATAATAAGTTAAAAGCAGATTTCATTTCACTTTAGAATATCCCAAAAATTAATATCTGAAAACCACATTTGTCCTTATAAACCAACAGTATTGTCACATGCAGTTCTTACTTAGAGTAAATTAAAACTAGTCATTTTAGAAGAACTAAGACCTTAAATAACTAGTAAGTAAAAACAGTGGCTTTAATTAATTCATAAAACTTGACCAGTTAGTGAGGGTGCTTGGTTTTTTAACCTGAGTGATCTTCTCAAAGTACAGGGGGGGGAGAAAAAAATTATATTTAAAAACAGGGATAAAGAACTATGGGAGACCTTGATCTCAACGTTTTATTTTCTCTTGACTCATTCCCAAATGACAAAGGGAACATAACTTGCTGTTGGGGCCTACTGCTGAAAAGCATGTTTAGTGATGATTATCAGAAATAAAGAAAAGAGATTTCACTGAAAGAGGTACTAAAAAAGAGGTTTAGTTTTGTCAATACTGATTCAGCCTAGGGAGATTGTCTCAACAGAAGCCTTTTTTCAAGAATCTACTTGTAGCACATTTCAGGCCAGATATCTTCTCTCTTATTTGCAAATAGACTATTGTAATTACTTTGTATTAACACTAAGTAGATGGGAGCTGGCTTTACCTCTTGTAATTACTCAAACAAGGAGCCTGTAATTCCCTAAAAATCATCTCTTGCTCAAGCAGCAAGAAAAAACAAACAAACAAAAAAATAGGGTATAACCCTAGACAGCTGCCATAGAGGAAGAAGTAATGGTAGAATATAAGTTTTATCCAGGTCTCCACAACAAAAGCGAGAGCTGGTTTCGTCACTGTGACAGAAAAATGCAGTATGCAATGGTGAAGGAAAAAAGTGAAATATATTATCTTAGGAAAACAGATATTTCACTTCCTTTCACCAAAAGTCAGATACATCCTGGTAATTCTTAGTTTCCGACAAAGCAGTTGGAGGAAAAGCTGATTTAATGCATCCAGATTTGGATTTAATGTTAGAAATTCTGTACACAGAGACCAGAATTTTAAGACAACACTGCAGATTTTCAAGAAGCATTACTACAGTACTATCTAGCATATTTTTAGAATTATTGGTGTGATTTCAGTCAACCTTGAAGTAGAAGAAAATTATCCCACCATTTTTACTTTGGAATCTGAGGAATGTTAAAAAAAAAAAAAAAAAAAAAAAAAAAAAAAAAATTGGCAGTAAAAAAACCAAACAACAAAAACCAAAAGCTATGCTGTGCAATTTTCCACAGCTATCAGGAAGCACATACTGCCCTTTCTAGAACTTGACATCCTTAATGTAATAAACTTTCATGGTTGTCTACAACATATTTACATGAAAGTGTTAGAAGAGAAGCTTTAAGTGTGAAGTTTTAAGTCTCACTGCCAGTAGCTACAACCTGTTGGACTTCTGCTGCTGTGCTCCTGAAGAGTTCAATGTAACGTTTTCCGAGTATTTCTTTGTGCTTTTTAAGTGCATTCTGTGCATACTCTTCACAGGAAAATAACACAAATGCATCTCCTGTGGGCCTGCCATCTGGATACTTGACAAAGAGAAGTCCCTCTTTCCCTCCTGTGACTGGGCACTCTGGCCCCAGGAACCCTAAGACATCCTCCTGAGTAGCAGTGAAGGGAAGACCTCTCATCCGGATGATAACTTGATTCTCCTTAGATAAGAACTGGGCCACTTCATTGGAGGTGCCTGGTAGAAAGATAATGTATGCTCAGTAAATTCCATAGGGTGCAGGAGCAGCAAAGCATCGAAGAGAAATACAGATTAGTAGTTAGCAACAAACCCACAGAAGGCCTGAGACAATACTAACTTCCAGCAATTTATTTCAAAAGGAAAATCCCTTACCCTGAAAGTATCTCATATTTTAATGAAATTGGAACAAAGATGGGGTTAGTGTGAACTTACACAAGATGCACAGATGCTTCTACTGCAAAGGCTCATCTTCCTCCCTAACAGCAAAATCTGGCTGTGAACATCACAGCCCAAATGCTCACAACTCAAATTCAACCATGTGAAACCAGAAACTTGACAGGGTCAAGTATTCTTGGAAGGCAAAACAAGAAAAGCTATTTTATTATCTACTTGGGTCCTCAGTCAGGGGGGAAAAAAAAAAAAAAAAAAAATCATAACTAATACAATATCCCTATGAACTTATGTAATAACACTGAACTCCAGCATCACTTACCTCCTGCAATTTTTAAGAATTCTTCGCCAGTTGCTTTGTAAACCTTAAAGAGAAAGAGATTTTCAAAAACCCGCTCGAAAATTACAATATTCAACTCTAAACCACACTCTTCCACATGTCAGAGAATTCTATTTTGCTCAAAGTACCAAAATGCAAGTGCAGGTTTGTTCTCATTTGAAATTGTAGTCTAAAATATCCAGGTTGCTCCCCAGAGATTTATTTCAGGTCACTACTTTTTACCTCAATGTATCTGCTACCCATATGATGCTTATGTCTTTCCAGTGCGAGATCTCTTTGCTCAGAATTGACAAACCGAACTAATGCCTCCCCGTTTCTCCTTCCTTGAGCATTCAGACAAAGAGCCACACCACCTCTGGAAGGTAAAGCCAATAAAAATAAACTTAGTTTGAATCTTTAATACATTTAATAAAAATTGTGTAAGAATAGTAGGGAAATGAGACTTTGACATGGAGTTTACAGATTAAAAAAGAACATGCTGCTATCGATAATTTGATTTCACTTTTAATGTAAAACAATTATACTGCAGAATCCCCTTCAGTGAGATCTTGGACCTCATGCTGTTCACTACTTTCTCAGCTTCCATGCAGATGTAAATTTGCAAGACATTCCTATCATCTAAGAGTTGCAGATTTGAATTTCCTTATACCTCTGAATAGAAGAAAAATAAGCTTTCTCATTGTTAAGAAACTTGAATATATATTAACTAACAAGTATGCTAAATTGAATTCACTCTCTCTATATGATATATATATACACACACACACAAAGAGAGAGAAAGATGTACACACATCAATCATATGAAAATTTCTTTCAAACAGCACTTGGATGTTTTCGAATCCAGCCTGTTTAGGAGATATAGCAAATACTGAAGGGTTGGCACAAAATTCAACCTTCTTTTACATCTTGGGCTCTGCCTTGATTAATGCAGCAGGAGTTTCTCCCTTTACGTACTAGCAAAAAATGAACAGATCTTGGTTTTCAACTAACACGTCTCTTTTCTTCTCCACTCCACTCAAAACTCTTTCTTGCCCACCTAAGACTGGTAAACCTGTTCAGTTATCATGACCATTGGGTAGAAAGGAGCCTGGTTGGGGAAAGGTAGTAGAAGCGAGGGCTCTAGCAGGGGATGTGTGTTAAACAAATACTAAAAGAACCTGCAATAAAGAAAAAGTGATAAAGCAAGACAAGTTCTTATTATCTCACTTGGCAATGTTGAGTCCTTTGAAAAACCGAGCAATATCTTGGTCTGAAGACTGCCACGGCAAACCCCTGGCACGTATTACTGTCTCACTGTCCACCGTTTCAGATTTACTACTGCACAGAAAAGAGAAAAAAATCAAAGTAAGCTTTAATCTAAGTATTCCATTATCTTAGCAAGTTTCAGTTTGCAACTAATTTAACTTGCAAATCTGTGTATTTGCTGTTAACACTCTTCTAATTCTGTTAATCATTTCAATAAAGAAAGGAAAGATAACTGGGATAATCCTTTTATATATACAATGCCTAAGATATACTATGTTGTCAGCATGTTGCAGTTCCTTAAAAAAAAAAAAAAAAGAAAAAAATGTAGGGAGACTGTCTCAAACTGAAGTAATAAGGAGCTGGATTAATCTTCTTTGAAAAATCTAACAATCCAGCATGGATTATTATAAAGGCACCCCTAAATATGAATACGTAGAATACGTATTAATTATGCTTAAGATGTTTCATTCTCAAAGAACCAGTCTGTTTCTTCTCTCCCTAAGTCCAACATACAATACACAACATATTAGATCACTCTTCAGAAGTACCATGTAGTTCAGCAGGGTGCACTAGATACTACCCCTGTTGACTTAGGGAAAGTTCACAAATATTTCTTCACCCCAGAGTAAGATAAGTCAGCCTTGCTGCCATACTAAACAGAAGCTAAAGAACAAAGAGTGTTTAACTTGCAGTGACTTTAAAGAGGCGGACTAAAGTACAGCATTCAACATACTAGCTATAATCTGTCTGCACTAGGTCGCTGAATACCATGTTACTGTTCTCAGGGCTAACCTGCTTTTACAGTGACCATGGGGAAAATATCCATAAGCTTTCCTGGCTGAAGACAAAGTTCATCTTTGGTTGTAAACAACCATGACAAGGGTACTTACCAAGGACCTGTTTCATACTTGTATTTCACATTTTCAGGTTCAGTAAATATGTGACCTGCAACAAACCAGGGAGTTTAAATATAGCCAGGGTCAGAGATTACTTAAGAATGACAGTACCACTGACAATTCTTACAAAAACCAAAGATTTCAGCAGTCTGTATTAATAGTTCACTTACTACAACTTTCAGAGAGCATGCTGAAAATTATAGCCACCATGGTTTTCACTTGCCACACACCAAAGTCTTCCTCTGTTTCGTCTGTTCCCAAGCCTAGATCTAAACAGGTGATTATAGAAAATAACAGACTTGCACAATCATTTGTAAACAAGCTATAAGGCTTTCCTAATATTAACACAGAACTGGTAATCAAATTTAGTAGTCTTAGCTGAGACACATGACCATTAGACATGTTACTCTGCCTATAAACCAGTAAATATTCACTTTAATGATCAACAGTCTAAAAAACTACTGATAGCTTACACCATTTCAGCATTAACAGTTAAAAAAAAAAAAAAAGAAAAAGAAAAAAAAGCTGAGTAAGTTCCTTTCACTTCAAACACAATTGAACTTTAACCACATTCAGCTGGGCCACAGCAACCCTCCTAAAATGTACGTGTAAGGTTTTTAACTTGTTTTATTGTTGTTAGTTTTTGTTTTTTGGTTTTTTTAAGCATCATGCAAGAGAACTATTTCTATCCGCAAACTGTAGAAGCTTACAGGCAACTGGTGCTGAAAAGGCCCACTGGTAGCTAACCCTATATTTTAAGATCAACTATCAATGTAAGTGATGTTTTTCCTTGGCATATTTACTAAATATGGTTTAGAACTCAGTGTCAGACTCAAACTGAAAACAAAAATGTATTACAAGCAGAGCTGCTCCCCCCAACGCACTCTTAAGAGAACATCCTTCTATTTTACCTGTCAATTTTTAAAACCCACATCTTGATTTAGAAAAACAAAACCTGTAATGATTACAAGAGACAAAAACATAAGGAAGCAGAATTCATTCTGGCTTAGAATCTGTAGCAAAAGGATACATTCTGCCATGGTCTTGATAGTCTGATCTTTCACAGCGGCTGAACTAGGGTAGCAACTATGAAATTCTTTGCGCAGATCATAAAAGGAATAGAAGCAGTCTGACAGAAGGAAGTTCTACAAGGAAGGCAAAAAGTTTGTTTTGTACACACCATTCATTTAAATTCTGATTAATATTTTTGGACAGAATAAGGCAGTGTCAAAAAAAAAAATCACACAGTTGCATGTCATCAGCTTGTCTATGATAGACCAGTTTAGTTCCTTTGTAACACAGTTCAAAATCCATAGCTTGACAGAATTAGATCTCTAGATGAGCAAATCCAAAAAGCTTCTCAGAGGCAGACCTGTGCAAAACAGCTGGACCAGACAGTTGGGAAGGGAGTGTGTGTGTGTGTGTGTGTGTAAATCTACTTTGTGCTGTTTTATAAACACTCCCATTTAGGGTACTGTATTTTCTCTTTTCTGTTTACACTGAAAAGCAATATTGAACCAAAACGTGATAACAGTGTACAAAACATCGTCCAGCAAGTTAAAGACATTTCTTCGTTACTGTCCTATACTGGTAAGAACTTTAATTATCTGTTTTATTTATTATTAATTAATAATGTTTAACATTGTTAAACAAATATTAAAACAGCACTTCACACCAACATTAGCTTGGTTTTTCAAGGAATAAAATAGATAATTCTGGCTTAATTCATTACTTTCCCACTCTCCAACTATTTTATGCTATAGAAGTTTGACTTCAGTCTAGTCAAACAGCACCCAGTCTTGTAAATAAAGAATTAAGAAAAGTCACAAGATAATGCTTCTTATAACAGTAGGAAAAGCAACAACCAAGGTCTGAGGCTTATTAACATTTCTGGATGGAGAAATACACTTTTGCAAATTAAAAAGTATTGTAGGAGAAAAAAAAAAAAGAGAGAATAAATGCAGTATTAAGAGACTCAACACTTGATCAGATCCATATTCCTTGATCTGGTATGGACAATTATTTCTTCCACAGCATTACAGTGTTAGTTTTGTTTTAGTCCATTTGATTCAATAGAGAAGTACAAAGAATTACCCACAAAAACCAGTACTATCATGTTCAAATGTTTAATATCATTCCTATTTCGTTACTTGCTTCATCCATACACAAACAGGTGCTTTTCATAAAAAGTCAGTGTTATGTTTTAATATAACACAAATGCCAAATGAATATTTGTAGAAACTCGGCGGTGAGCCAATACCCTTATATAGAGAAAAACAAAACAAACAAAAGACACCCCACAAAAACAAAACAAAAAAAAAAAACCACCCCAAAAAAACCAAACCAAAACAAAACAAACAAAAAAAAAAAACCCAAAAAACCAAAAACAAAAACACAAAACATCAGTCAACTCCTTCTATGTCAGCAGCTCCCATTCCTGCAGGGTTCCTGCAGGCTAACCCGTGAGCCACCACCCTGCACACAGGCAAGATTCTTCTCCCTGCGCAAGACAATCTGCTCTAAGCCCTTGCAGAAACTTGGAGTGGAAACTCCTGCTTCATGTGGGAGTAGCAAATAAGCTGTAGCAATACTTCCCACTGAATAAACACGAATGGGGAACCACTGCCATTCTCCAGGGCAAGTCAGTGCCTGTGTGTTTACTCTCCACAGGACACTAACACATGGCTCCTACCAATTTCAGCTCTTGGTAGAAACCCATGGCTCCTCACAGAACCTGTGGATTAACTCAAGCCTAAACAAGGCAGTAGTTCTCCATCACCATTGCTGAGGTTAAGCCTGTACCTTTGCTTCCATTTCCCAACACCCAAAATTCAAAGTACTTATATTGTTCCTGTCTCTATCCTCTTCCCTAATTTTCCTCTTTATTATGCTTATTGGGAGTCCTCAAGTACTGTAGCTGACTTCTAAAAGTAAATGTCAAGAACTACTTCTCTACTACTCAAGTTTGAGAGAGGGTGGGGATCATCTTAAATATTCTTGGAACACCACAGTTCTCAAGATTTAAATGTGTTGCTCATAAGTTATCTTCTTTCATGTCCTTAAAACACAGTACTGCCCTTCTACACCAGTTCTGACCTCATACCTTCTTAGAAGTTTCTGGGTGGAGGACTTGTCGAATGAGTGACTGACCATCACTGCAGAGTGTGTAATGGCTGCTTCCAAGTACTTTCAAATCACTGGATACCAGCTGACTAAACTGAAAAATAAAGCAATAAAATTCATTGTACTGACTGATACAGATAATTCCATAAAATGAGCACTTGCCACTACTACAACACTTTTTCAAAGAAGATAAAAAAAAAAAAAAAGTGCCGATTTTTTTTTTTTTTTTTTTTTTTTTTTTTGGTTCTCCAAAAGCTGGTACAATCAAGATGTAGAACAAACCTGTGCTCCTGGAAAAGGCAGGCAAATAAACTATATGCATTTGTGGAGTAGACAATAAGAACACAAACAGTATGGTAAAAAGAACGTTTAGGACAATATTGCAGAATTATGAGTTCATATGGAAGGTCATGCTATTATACTGGTAATGTTCAACATCTGAACTAACTATAATAAAAGCTATGAAATACTTGAAAGAAAAAACTTTTTAAGATCAATCACAATATTGATTTTGCAATAGCCGCCCATCAGCATTCATGAAAATTTCAAAAGTTATATGCTAAGAAAAGCCAAACAAATGTGCCCTAATACTTTCAAAAGTGAAATTATAATCAAGTTGCATGCAAGCCAATGAAAGTTGCTGGTAGAGATACGGTGTTACAAACACTAGCTAAAAAACCTCCCATTTCCTACCTGTAGGATGGATAACCCCCAATAGGTTAATTCTCAAGAGGAAAGGGCTCAATTTGTCTTGTTCAATGTTATTTTCCATTCTTCTATAACATTTCTAGCTTTTTATTACTCCATATCAGTGTTAAATTCCGTGCTCATAACAGTCAACTAATGTATTATAGTACCTACACGTATCGAATCAGTAAGTAGTAGCTTGTTAGCTAACTTTCGGGGGGACAAGTATAATTATTCTAAGCTTCCCTCTTGATTCAACTCCCTCCCAGGAAAGCATCACCTCACAAAGCAAGCAGTAATTAACCTCATGATGCAGTAGCCACCCACTGCTCTCAGAGATAGTTTGCAACTCCAAAACAACCACCCCCAAAACCAAATTACAAGTTGACTTGAAACTCAGACAATATTTTTATGCTGTCTTTTAACCTGTATTGGGGTAAAGAGAGTTGGTTTGATTTATCATCAACACTTTACATAGTTACACTTTCTGCTCAGAAAAGAGGATGTTCCAATGATCTGATCCCTCAGCTACACAGTATTCACTGTGTGAACAAATGTTGCCGATTTGCGTCCCAAAGGTAAGGCTGCAAAAGGGAGAAATCATGTATTGAACATGAGGAGCAGAGACATGATTACCCACGCTTTATTCCAAAACAACTGCTCAAATATAGTTCAGGCCCCTTTCTAGGCTTGGACAGCTAACCAGTGTTCCACTACCATTTAAGTTCAGAAACGTGGTGGTAGTGGCTACTACATACCAAGGCAGAGAACTGACGCATAGAGCAGAGTAAAGAGAAACACGTCAGCATCTTGTGTAAATTGCTCAATTTGCAGATAGTTAAATATAGATAGAAATCTATCTATAAAACAAGTTATTTTATATGAAGCATGAGATAATTTAAACCTTAATAAGGGTGAAATATCCTCCCCAAAAAAGCCTCTACAATGCAATTTTTTGGTTTTGTGTGCTTTGGTAGAGTGCAAACACTTCAATCAAAAAACCAATCCTAACTCTTGCAGATTCAGAAAGCCAGTTTCCTTCTGACTGCTAGGTTCAGGTTGTGTTCCTACCACAAGTTGAAGTCCTGAAAAACTTGAGGCTGTATGGCAAGTCTTTGTTTAAGGGTAGTTTAAAGTCAGAAAATTGAGGTCTGAGAGTGCTCAAAATACTTCTGCTGATGTGTAAACACCAGAAAAAGAAAAAAATGCCAGAGGACTCAAAAGGAACCACTTCAGAAATGCAGTCTCGGGACTGACACCATTACAGACCAACAACAAATATTCATGCCACAATAACAGACATGAGAATTGCTTTCTTACTAAATGCAGGACCATATTACTTTGTGTTTTAACTTCTGGGCACAGTAAAGAGCAAATATTTGTAAAAAGGGATTGGAAATGGTGATAGGAATTAACCTCCAGAAGGTGTACAGGGATTCTTGCCAAAAGGAAGAGGAGTCTTACTGATGGAACAGTAATAAAACACTCCTCAAACCTTCAACTTCATACCCAGTGCTTCTTGTTTCTGAAGATGCACAAGAGCTTATATAAGGAGTGCAATTAGGAAGCTATTTTGATCAGCAACAAGAAGAAATCCAACACGCAATCTGAGGGAAGTAGCAAGTGTATGCAGCCTCCTGCTTTAGAAATAAAATGTAAGAACTGTACTTTTAAAGTCTTGAAGTTAGAAAAAAAGAGGAGAAAAATGTTTGTCAAGGGAGAAAATGCTCAGGCCAAATGGTGTAAGTTATGTTGGTAAAAGTCAGTTTTGTTGCACTGAAATATTCACCTTTTTTTCAGATGGTGTATCCCACACAATATACAGCTGAAAAGACTGATACACAACATAGCTATTTTCACAAGCCCCTGGTGAGAAGACACTGAGAAGAGTGAAATACTGCATAAGGACACCAATAAGCCAAATATTCCAAGTGTACTATGTTTTAAAGAAGGCATGAGAGGTAGCATTTGTTTTTATTATCAACTGAGCCTAAGTATTTGCGCTGCATATTTATTAAATGTCAGTGATAACATTCAACACTGCAAACTCTTTTCCAGTGGAATAATCACCATATCAAAACAATTCTCTACTTTTCTTAGTAGAGGCTAGCAGCTTAAAGTTGCCACATGGTTGGCAGGCCCTGCTCAGTGCATAGTTAGAAACTTCCATTTTAAAAAACAGCCGTTTTCAAACTTAGGAGTGTACTGCTCCAGAAAAGGGCAAAAGGAGTGAGAAGAATAGTCAGAAGACATAAGCAATGCTTCCTATCCAAAACAGCTTAACTATCACACGTGTTAACTGAGGAGAGGAATGGGTTAGCAGAGTGTGAATGGGGAGATTCACCCAAAAGAAGAGCATGAGGCAAAATAGTAAGTGTAATGCCACCACAGAGATGACAGATATTTGGGATTACCCTGAACTGGATTCTTTCATCTACATGAGATATCTCCAAATTCTGGAAAGGTTAAGTATGAAAAGCATAGCTGTAGACCAGCTCTCATTACTATAGATTACACTGGACCCCAAAGTCTCTCAGGCAATAGATACAGCCTATCACACATAACAAAAGGAGTTAAACCAACCAGTGCAGATGTATTCATAAACCCACACTGAAATATAAGTTAAGCAATTCAGTGTTCCTGAGGAAAAAACATCTTCAGCCTCCTTCTTCCCCACTACAAGTTTCAGGCAGCATCTCAAAAAACAGCCTCAAACCAGAACACACCCAAATGTAGCAAGCTAAGGACAAGTTAAGACCAGTGCCAGATTTGCATTACATGTCTCTTTCTCACATGTTGAACAACCTGTCCACAGCTCTGTCATTTCTTAAATTCCATCTACATCTCCTTCACTCTACTAATAAAAAACATCTCAGCTATTTACCTCCTGTCATTCACCTTCATGATGCCCTCCATAGCACTTCCCCACTTTAGCATGCAAAGTTGCCCCACCTTAAGACTTCCTCCACCAAGCTCACACACCCTGTGTCTCCCCTGTTAATCTACTCATTTCATAGCAACAGAGTTAGATCGCATTAATTACCACTGTTTGCAGCTTGCAACCAGCCCTCATTTCAACTGCAAGAACCACAATGTATTGGCATCACCCTCCACCTTTTATTGCTTATTCCAGCAGATCAGTCTTTCTAGGAGAGCTCTGATGAATCATTCCGTATTTAAAGGAATGTATTCAATAATTCAATACTGAGATTAAATACTGAGGAGAGATAAGAGGAAGAATCAAACAAGCTGCTCTATACATTTACCTCCACGAAACCTAGAACAGTTCTTGAAGATGTAGTGAGAGGGAAGGACAGAGTTTGAGCACCAGTTTGAAAAACTGGCTGAACAGGGTTTTGGTTGTGTAGCTGAGAGTACAAAGAGAGTGAAGACACATGTTTTGCCAGCAGCAAAGCTGGATGACAGCCAGCACAAGCTTCTGTGTTGTCTGCAAATGAATCCCAAGCGGCTGAAATGATACAGCTCCCTTCAAGTTGCCTTAACTACAACTGAGCAAAGCTGTGGATCTGAGAGAAACAAGATGATTCTTCGTTAAGCTCTTTATATAGTTATGATGCACAAAGCACTAAAATAAACCTCTGGCTATTTGGATATTCCCATTTCCCTAACTAAAAACAGCTCGCATCCTTGAGAAAGGCCACTGCTTCTGTGCATGGCTTGGTAATGAAATACCGAGATAATCCAGTTACAGAATGCACCCACGCTGTCAACTGAACCGTTTCTAGAACACCAACATGCTCTGGGGGATAGTGTCTTTAATTCACCTCTGAGAAGTAACAGAAAATTTAGCTGCTGCTTTCTCAGACCTCCAACAGCTCCTAGTGTGTCTTCAAAATGGGATCCTTTCCTTTATCAATGCACAAAGTTTCTCTGTGTTGCCTCTTTTGGCCTTACTGATCTATCGCAGCTAATGGCACCAGGCAAGATAAAAATATTCACATAACTTTGAATTAAAGGCATCCTTGCAATATAACCAGGTCTGGAATGCTATGGTAAAGCATAATGTGAAAATCCAGGAAGGATTTTAGCTTGTAGTCCACATTTCAGCTAGACATGCATCTACTCCAAAACAGAAAGATACAAATTATTAGATTTATCAACAATCTTTGAACAAAGGATGGTCCTCACAGCATGGGCACCTGATTTCAAATAAATGACAAGCATGCTACTAAATTGCCAAGAGATAACAATTTAATGAATACACATGAATATATGATCAAGTTTCTGCCAAATTAGCATATAAAAACCTGCTCATTTTGACTTTTATGCCATCTTTACACATAGGCAGGAGGAAAAAAATCACATCTGGTTCAGCCAAAAATTAAGACATGAGACAGACAAATGATTGGAAGAAAATGTGTCAAAAGTATATGAATGTGCTTAGCATTCTAGATCAGTATTTCGAAAAGAAAATAAACAAAAAACACCAAATCAAAAAATAACCTTATTCAGGGGTGACATCTTTTGGTTATTATTAAAATGAAAGCTTTCACAAATAATTTAGAAGAAAAGTTACTTCAGTACACCTAAGCTTGCATGTTCCAATGTATTCCCCTGATCTTAAAGGAACTCATATTATTAATGATATGTAACTGTTCTAGAGAAAGTGAAAATATACTCTACATATCTGTAAAATACATTGTTTGAGACTAAGATTTATCTGAGGCATATAAATATGAGCTCAAACATGGAAAATTAGCTACGTGTGATCTTTTTGTTCTGTATTCATTTTAAGAAATGTGTGACCAGCACACATTTCCATACAAAGCAGAAGCAGAAGCTAGATTTTAGATCTCTTTCACAAATTTTACCTACGTAAGAGACTTCCTCCAGCAATGAATTATTAGAAGAAAGGTGCAGGTCAGCATAGAAACCATTACAGGCAGTCAGCTCTAATACACAGATACATGCGTCTCTGTGTACACACGCCTGTGTTTTTATATATAAAATGATACATGGTGACAAATTGTAATATTAAAAATCTCATATCAGCTGAAATTTCATGTTTGCATGCCTAGCACAGTTTCTAAATTTAGAAAATTATTTCTAAATTTCAATTCGCTATATTTCTGAGTGTTTTAAGTCGTGAAATTTGTTACATTTTATTAACATAATGAAGTTAAAGAACTACATCTTTTAGTCTATCAGATTATCAAACATAATTTACGAAAACAAAGTAGTAATACTGTAAGATCTATACAGACTCACACATAGTGTGAGTTTTATGTTATAGAAACAACTTAAATAGCAACCACATAAAGCACTTCTTTTTCAATCCAGAAACGTCAAAGTTCACTTTCATGCATACTTTCACACTTCACCGTATGTGAATTATCAATTGAAAAAGACATGTTAAACTAATTGCAGCTTTTCTAGGAATGAGACCCCATACATACACATTAACATAACATTACCACTTTGCAACAAATATCACACGTGCTTTGACTAAAGCCAAACTGTTTATAGCCATGTACGATATCAAGTCTTGTGTTTTAAAAATGAAAAATCATTACTTATTAGACATGACTGTTGTTCACTACATTAGAGTTCTAGACTGTCTTCTAGTCACTTGGTGTGGGTCATTCTTTGCTGGTAGCACAGAGAATATAACAATGATCTGTCTTGTTTCAGCTAAAAGAAACATGGAAAACAAACAATGTCAAAAACGTGTCTCTGAATATTCTCTCCTCCAAGTTTTGCTTCAACAGGCAAGGATATTGCAGTTCTTGCCTGAAAGGCCGATTTTATGGAAAGTCCTCTACAATTTCTTGCCAGAAAACACCACAAACCAATTATATTATTACAGGTGCAGTTCCTGAAAGTAAATGTCCAGTGGTCGGACACTGAAACAAGCTGCCCAGAGAAGTTGAAGAGTCTCCATCCTTGGAGATATTCAAGGCCTAACTGGACATGGTCCTTGGGAGTTTGCTCTGTCTGACCCTGCTTTCAGGGGCTGGACTAGATACCTATAGGTTCCTTCCAACCTCAGCTATTCTCTGATTCTCTGATCAGTTTGGGCTCTGTTTTGACTACTCTGCAGCTACGGTAAAGATTATTACATCAATGCCATCATAGTGTACACATGCAAGTTTGGGTGTGTGTTTGGGGAAGGATGTGTTTTCTGATGGGTGAGAGGGAGGGAGAGAGGAGGAAATCAAAAGGTGAGATGCAGCTAAATTGTGCCACCAAGTCAGAAACAAGATTGGCGCAGCACTGAAAAACAAACATCCATCAACCCTGAGGTCTCCCTTAAGACTTAAAGGCTCTAATAGAGCATGAGAAATCTCAAAAGTACAAGCCATGGGTTTGGTACACAAAGCTTGGACACACACAACATACCGTGACACACCAGGTTTGGGAAATATTTTCAACTGGACTTTGTACCTCAGATCCTACACCCAATGAGGGTTTCACATTTATTTACAATACTCTCCATGGGCAGTTTTCTGCTCCTTCACTCTTCAAACCATGGTGATAATGTCAGCTTTATCCATGCTATGGAGGAATTTAAAGCATGTTAATACTACTGGGAGGTGCACAGGCTGCATTTCAGCAGTATTTACAAGTATGATAAACCTTTATTGTGCTAAGTAACTTTTTAAACAGAGAATCCTATAGCAAGCCCCTGCCTTTGTTCACTGCTTAACTTCACTGTTACCTGCTATTCCACATGGCCGATAATGGTTACATGGTGACCTTGTACTGAAATTGCTATAAGGAAAAAAAATGAAGCTTCAGCCACAGCGCAGCCACAAGCTGCAGCTATTTTTTTTTTCCCCTTCTAGCAAAATAGGAAAAATTACTATATTTAAATACTATTCAGACACAAACATGAAGAAGAAATTGCCCCTTGGTTTTATTTCTTTGCAGGGGAAACTTGCAGAAGATGACAGTGGCAGACCAGGTCCACTCACTAGGAATGTTCAAAACCAATATTGCCAGTCTGATTTCTCCTATTAAGAGGAAAGCAGTTTTTTGCTCTACTGAACACTGATGCCCAAAACTTTTTAGGGATTGAAGACTAGCCTACACAAAAGCATGGTTTGCATTTCTGGCACACCACAGAAATTACAACTGTGCTCAATATGACCAGTCAAGTTACATATAGCCTTATGCCTCTTGAGGTACTATAAACCATATTAAATAACTCTGCCATCAGTCACCATGGCCATCAAAAACATATGCGAGAGATAAATGTACATATTACCCAAAACCAGTCATTTCCATCCAACTTTGGAATTTGCAAGTGTAAGGGCAGGTTTGCTCTCCTCAGTCTCCAGGAGATGGAGGATGTGGCACTGAGCTTTAAACACTGTAGACTGTCTTCTCCTCAGGTATGTTATGTTGCTTATTACTACCTACTAACCTTGTCATTTTGTATTCTTTCCTGAATAGAGGTCCAACAACAGCAAAGCAGGTACCACACATCCTACTGCTGTTCCAAAACAGTTTCATCTGAACTGGGTGTCTATACAAACATGAACTCATCCTGTTACCTCTCATAGAAAGAAACTAATGCTTCTCCACTCATAGCATGAGCTAACAAAGGTAACAGAGTTAAGGTCTCAACTACCCCACGCTTCGCATTCTGTCATAGAATTCCAGTCATCATGAATCGTCAAAGAAGTAGTACTTAGAAAAAAAATACAGAATTCTATTTTTTTAAAGCTATTTAAGATACCCACTTTTATCTTCTATTTTGTTAGGAAGCTGAACTACCAGGAAGGAATACCACCCTGTCCTCTTCCTCATTGCCATCACACAGGTCACCACAGAGCTCTCACTCCAGTCAGGAAGACACATAGCCTACATATACCTCTTATATTGACTGCAAGAGTTCAAGGGACAAAAAAATTGAAGTTTATCACAACCTTCCATTCCACAAAACATACTCCTTCAGAATTACACACATGTCCTGAAAACTTTCAGCTTAGGTGAGGGTAGACTACAGCTAACTTTCTGCATTAAAATAGGTTTGTTTAGCATAGTTCAGGAACAGGTAGAATATGAAATACAGAAATGGAGCAACAGTTGTCATGCTTTGTCCAGTAACCGTTTGTAGAGCATAGAAAACAGACGATTGTGATTCAGGACTGTGATAAACTATCTTAAGGGTGAAACTTCCACATTATTTCTTTCTTTGGCTCTTTTTAACTGGGCCTCAGTCTTTGTGTGACAAAGTAAACAATAGCTAACTAAAAGTAATTCTTCCTAGGAAAGAATGCAAATATCTAACCTTCTGCCAAGACAAAGATTTGTCCAAGCCATGCTGTTTGAGCATTATATGCCCGTTTTTGATTAATTATTTCTTAGATGGAAATTTGCAACACCAGATTATTTGCAAGCTTTCCAGCTATGATATCTACAGCATCAAATTCAGGTAATGCATTAGGCATAAAAGGTAAGACCATAGTTCAGGCCATCTAAATGTCACGGCAATCAGATCACAGCTTTTATCTTCAAAAGCACAATCTGTTTTAATAAGAGAGTGTTGAAATATGCAGAGTACTCCACAAACAAGCTGCTTGAAGTTCGCCTTGTGAGAGATAAAGCACCCCATTCCAGCAACATAAGAATTTCACAGTTCTTGGGACTTACTTTACTACTGTATTATGTGTCAGGAAACTGCTAAATAAGGAAACACAGAGATAAAATAAGTTTTCACCTTTAAATTAACCAGTATGAAAAGATCACTAGCTGTCAAATAAAACAAGATATTGAAGAAGAGATATATATTTTGCAGAATGCCTTGGCATTTCTTAACATAGATCATTTGTGAGTCTGTCTTTAAGCAAAAAGAAACTCCGAATATTAGTAGTGCAAAAAAATCCATACTGTCAACCTTTTACCTACATTTCCAGCAGGATTACAATGGTGCCTCACACTCCTCACAGGCTGCTTGCTATCAGCTCAACTCACAGAGCAAATCATTACAGCCTGAAAGACAAGGTTGAACACACTTTCCAAACCCTATGTTTTAATTAATGCCATGACTTCAATGCTGCCATATATCTTGACTTCAGCACAGGCTCTCTCTCACAGTGTTCTTTCTATACCTCCCCCATTCCCACTTACCTCTGCTTCAAGGACAAACTTTCACTAGCAATGTGATCTTCAGTGCTAGCTCTATTGACTGTAATGCATGGTACTCCTATATTTACTCAACACTACCTCATTGTTTGTAGTGCAAGCATAACCACTTGTAGGAGAATAGCAATACCTGCAAAATTAAAGCATTTTTTTCTATTGGGTTCTTTTTCAAGTTGCTTTTGTATTAATATCCAGGGAAAGTAAAAAGAAGTAGAGACACAGAAAGAAAGAAGATATATTTATTAACCACAATTCCGTGTTTCGTTCAAGATTCTCTCATATTCCTCCCTCTCCTTTAAACTTATACTGTAAGAATATCACAGGCATGGATATTCCAGATAACAGCTGAGATCCATGAAGAATCTGAGCAATTTTTGTTCGAACCCTTACAAATATCAACAAAAAAGTAGAACTTTTATTAACTGACTCCACTTTGCTTCAGAAATGGGGAGTTCTCCCTTTCTTGTTCAACATGCTTTCACAAAAACATAATGCAGAAGTGGAAGTAGATGCCTAAACCAGCTTGCCTTTAATTTCTGAAATTTTAAAGTCAGGGATTAGGGCAGTGACCTCATGCATCAGGAATTAATTATGTTTGATAAAAGTAAAAATGAGGATAAGAAATTACTACTTCCTAAATTTTAGTAGTTCATAACTGAGTAAGATTAGAATTTACATTTGGCCTTCCAAGTGATTCAGACCCGCCTAATATAGACCAAGGGCATTAATGATGACATTATAATGGTGACATTATTTAGATGTTGCTTCCTCTTATAGCTTCTTGTTCAGGCAGCTTCTTGTTTCCAGAGTGAGCTCATTATGTCTGAAAAGACTTGGTATGAGTTGTCTGGAATATGAAACAAGTCACACAGTTTCTTGTGATCAATTCTCAATGTCTGAGATTGATAAAGAGAGGGGAATTGATTTATGTTTTCTTTTGTTTCTTTAAGCATGCCATGAGATGAACAGTTTTCTTCTCCTGCATTTTGTATTTACATGGTGCATTTTATATGCTTTACAATATGCACAAGTTCATCCTGTAACCATTTAGTTCTGTTATAAGAAATAACACTGGCTAATACACTCGAGTAATCAATCAAGCATACCCCAAAACTCTATCATAGTCATATTCTTGTGACTGTCGTATATTTTCCAGTTCTCAATCTCTTGCATCTCCCTCCAATCCAATAATTACGTAATTCAAGAGGTTTGATGTGTTATACACTGTTTTGTGTCTCTCTTCAGCTGCAAAGGATTCTAAATCAACTTTTAGGCACACAGCTAGAATAAGATCTACTCACAAAGCAAAACCTCCATAGTGGTTTTTGCACTCTTATTTTCCAAGTTGCATACTATAGCTCTACTTTACTCTTCGTGCAATTCACTGCACAGATTTACTTATCAGGAAAGGCATTCTACCACAATTTCTGTAAAGGCATTTAATTTTACACACTGCCAATGTCTACACAATCTATTATAATGTTAAAGCACATACTTACATTTCAAGTGTCCAAAATCATTACAGGAGCCAAGTTTTTGCAGAAGAGAATAGAGTTGTTTCTTAACCTTCAAATTAAGTTTATTTCTCATGTTTTAGTGCTAACCCAATATCTATCTCTCAAAACTTTTTGCCCCTCTCTGCCCACTGCAGCTCTACAAAGAGAAGTAGTAAGTGGAAGGAGAAACTAAAATATTTTTAAGTGGAAGTCTGGGAGAAGTGGCAGGGCTGGGTTTTTTTGTTTTGTCACTCATCACAAGTGGTGAGCATTTAAGTTTCATTTGCCAATGCCTTTTGCATAATATATATCTCATAATTCACATCCACCTTCAAAGCATGTGGATTTAATGAATGAGGGACAGATTAGTGAAGCAGCTGTTTATAAACAAAGCAAAACCAGAGGCTATTGTATAGAAGTCTACTGGAGTAAGCTGTGAACAGTTTAAAGAACATCAACACATATTTACCAGAGCAATGCACTAAAGTTTTACAGGGCAAACATGACTTCTGATTCAATACCTTCTCAGGACACACAGATGAAGATGTCTTTCAAGAGTATCATTATTTCTCTCATTTCCTGAAATAAGGTTGTAGCTAGCAGAAATTGATCATGAAGGAAAACATGATATTTCTGCAGTTTTAAAGCAAAGGAGCAATTATTATAAAGAAAAAAAGCTTCTACAGAGCAGACAAGAATGTGAGGAAGAAGAATTACTGGTTTTGTTTCTAATTGAGACATAAAAAATCCAACTTTAACCACATAAATTACAAAACAGGGCTGACACATTGCTAAAAAAAGAAAAAAAAAAAAAAATTCCAATCAGCATTTTTACATTTTGGCCATCACACTGCTTTGCTAGCAAGAGCTATTCCAACATCTATGCATCAGTCTTTAATCTAACTATTCAGCAACAAGTGCTGCAACATGTTGACAGAGACGTTGCTTTTTTTTGGCACCACTTAGTTACCCAAGACCTTTTGCAGAAACAACTGCAGGACTTCAGTGTGGTGATTTTTGTTTTGTTGTTTGGTTTCGGGGGTTTTTTTTGTTTGGTTGGTTTTTGGTTTGGTTTGTTGGGTTTTTTTTTGGTTGGGGGGTGTTGTTTTGGGGGGTTTCTTTGGGTTTTTTGTTTTGTTTTTTAAATCCAAGTAAACCAACACACAGATGCAAGAACTGTGGAACCCTTTCAAAAACTGTGACAAGAACAAGATTAAATGCTACCAGAGGAAGAGAGAAACAGTGGAGGTTTGCAGATAAACCAGAGTATCCACACACAGTTTTCTAAGCTGCTTCCATGTTAACATGTGAGAAATTGTAGAAGCACTGAATTTATGGTCAAAATGGTAGAAAACAAATCCTTCATTCCTAATTTGTTATTCCTCAGCCACTTTCGAGGACACAGACAATTGCTCATTAACAATTCCAAGTGATTTTTTCTAACTTACAGCAATTTAGAGGAAAGAACAGTCTTCGAGGATCATGTAATCCAGTAATTTCTGTACTAAAAGGCTTCTACCCTGTTTTACTGTCTTTCAACGACTTTTAAAAAAGCCACAAGTGCAATTTCAAGAGAAACTCAAGTACTCAGATATATTATAGTTGAGATAGGACAGGTATTTCAAGTTATTCCAGAGAAGTCATAGTAAAGTCATACCCCTCTATCTACTCCTGTGAGACGCCATTTGGAGCACTGTGTGCAGTTCTGGTCTCCTCAACATAGGAAGGACATGGAGCTGATGGAGCAAGTTCAGAGGAGGCCACAAGGATGATCAGGGGCTGGAGCACCTCCTCTATCAAGACAGGCTGAAAAAGTTGAGGCTGTTCAGCCTGGAGAAGAGAAGCTGTGTGGAGACCTCACAGCAGCCTTCCAGTATCTGAAGGAGGCCTACAAGGATGCTGGAGAGGGACTCTTCATGAGGGACTGTAGCAATAGGACAAGGGGCAATGGGTTTAAACTTAAACAGGGGAAGTTCAGGCTAGATATAAGGAAGAAGTTCTTTACTGTGAGGGTGGTGAGGCACTGGAACAGGTTGCCCAAAGAAGTGGTGAATGCTCCATCCCTGGCAGTGTTCAAGGCCAGGCTGGACAGAGCCTTGGGTGACATGGTCTTGTGTGAGGCGTCCCTGCTCATGGCAGAGAGGTTGGAACTAGATGATCTTAAGGCTCTTTCCAACCCAAACCATTCTATGATTCTGAAGTTTATTTTTGTATATATGCTAATCCACCCAGACTTGGTAAGAGATTGAATGTTACTGTTTAACTTCATCAGGACAAGCTGCAGCAGCACTTGCTGTCATAAAAAGCCTGCTTGGGCTCATCCTCAAACCACTGGGCCAAATTATTTACTTCTACTGAATATTGGCACTTCTAATTTTAAGAGAAGAGAGCCCAGACAGCCAGGACTACCACATTTTTATGCTCGCCAAGAAAAGTATATGCAGCTTTGGACAAATTCCTTTATCTAACTCTCTGCTCATTCTGAAGTGAAATGCACTTAAAATGCAGAAACAAAGCAAGTTTTAAGGGAACCATTAAGGAATTCAGATTAAAGTATTGCAGCCTTCAGAGAAGCTATGGTTATTGCTTTTCCACAAAAGCTAGCAGAACATAAATGCTGCCAACAACAAATGCATTCACATGATCCACATACGTATATTCATGTATACATATACATTATATACATAAAACTATGAACTCTTTTTGCTGTTAACTATTCTCTGGTTTAGAAGGAACAGATTTGAGTGTTTCAGCAATAATGTAGTGGGAGCTGGTAGCACAGTGGATTTGTAAAAGGAAAAATAGTTCACATATACCATCAGCAGCCAAATTAAAAGGAGGGTTCTGAAACAAAAGTTAGGCATTCATTTTCACTGCTAAAGGAAAAAAAATCCACTCTAACAGCCTTCAGCTACAGGAAGCATTAGCACGTCCTTACTTCCCCACAGCAAAGACAGGACATTCCAGTATTAGGTATCAAACACAAATTAACTGAGGCACATTGAAGTATCAATGGAAATAAAGAGCTAGTAGGTGCTAATGTATGTTAAGAACCCTGCATACAGCTACATGCAAACAGCACACTCTGTCCTTCTGCAAAAGCAGGGTTTTACCACCGACCTGCCCTGACAACCTTAAGGTCACCTTGTACCTATCAGGAAATCCTCACCACTCGATGCAGATCCGAAACCAAGGCCGCAGTTTCACAATATCAACTGCTTGCAGGTCAACCTGTCTTAAAACATTTCTCTCCTTTCAGCCACACCGCTTGTCCACACCCCAGTGCTATGGGTGCCCTCAGAAAAGCTACCTAATCTTCCACTCTATGCATCAGACAGAACTACTCCAGAGCAGAACTGTAAGAACTGTATTTTGCTCAGAACAGTGCCCTGCTCCAGTTTAATATGCAGCCCCCAAAACCTTTGTATTGGCAGAATACAATTGATGAGGGAGGTCCATATAGCAGCAGCTACCTAAGAAAATGGTGCCACTAAAAAGTTTTCATTCAACTGCAGCTTGAGAACATGATGCAAGGGCAGAAACACCTTCAGCTGGTATCACCATCAAACATGCTGGATCATGAAAACACAACCAAAGGGTGTAGTTTCATGGGACGTGAGCTTGGACAGCAAAGCAGCTTAGAAGTTCCCACCCTACCTGCTCATTTCAGTGATCCTGTTTACAGTACAGCCTCACAAAGAGTTTTACTGACACAACAAAAAAAATGGCAAAGCATGGTGCAGGGGCAAGAAAGAAGCTGGCTTCACTGCTGAAGCCAAATCTTGTGAAACTACACCTTAAGTATCTGTTGTGGAGAGAACAGCTTGCTCAGTAACACTTGCCAAAAGTTTGCCAAACACCTGCTCCAAAACTTCTGAACTCAGACACAGCAAATATTCTGAAACACAGACTCTGTTAGGAGGTTTATGGAGGTGATGCAGTCACCAAATAATCTGAAGTTGGAAGACCAACCACAGGACTCAAAACCAAACCAAAAAAAGGAAAAAAAAAAAAAAAAAAAATCATCCTGCATTTTCAGGCTTTTTTCTGCAGGCTGAAGGTTCAGAGGTGTATTAAAAATAATTTTTTAAGAAATCTTTTATCCAAAATGCATATGTGACAGCTGGCAAGTGAGCCAAGAAAACTTTTAGCTGGTGCTTTGTGAAGAAGAGGCTGCAGAACAAGTTTCTCTTAAAAAAAAAAAAAAAAAAAAAAAAAAAAAAAAAAAGTTGTAACCGGTTTATCAGGTTAGAGGAATTCACTGGCTCTTCCGCCTTTCCCACATCCCATTTGTTTCAACTGCTCATCTAACAATCTTGTTTCTTGCTGAATTTATAGATGTGTGAGAAAATAAATTGTACCTGCAGCTCAGCTGGATGATCCATAGGCATCCAAACATACTTCAGAGAACTGGTAATTTGCAACCACCTGATGAAGTGGCAACCCCTCAAGATTTTCAATTTGTGCATAGTTTTTTAGAAGACCAGGAAAAAAAAGGCCCAGCTTTGTCTTTCTGTGTTTTAGAATATGAATTGAATCTGTCATTGATGTTCTTGACTTGATGCACAACCCAATGAAAATTCAGCAAGGCTCGGGTAGTCTTTCAAACCATTTTTTAATACTTACATGTCAATCCATAGATGAAATCTGGATGCTTTCAACAGGTCCAAAAGCAGACCCAGCTCTCATGAGAACCCCTCCCTTTTTATGTATATCGTTCAAAGTAAGATGGTAATTGCAGCTAAACACTGCAAACAGCTCTCCAAAATTATTAGCTCTTCTTAAGACACATCCTTTGTCAGGGAGACATGCAAATATTGCCTTGCAAAAGTAAAGTAACATGTCTTAAGGCAAGTCATGCTGATTCAGCCAGGTTTTTTGTATGGGAAGGATTAAGAAACCCACACCACTTTCAAATTAGTATTCAATCTTTAACTTAGAACCCCCATGGCTAGCATCAGAGAAGCACATTAAGATGTCAGCTTTTTGATGATCAAGTAATGGGCCTGAGAGAAAGGCAAAGTCCATTTTGGTTTGGCTCTTTAAAAGCAAGCTTCCACTCCTGCAAGGTTTCAGAAAGCAATCTGAAAATTTTTCTCTTCCTTAAAAGCTTGAAAGTGGGAAACCACAAAACTCCAGCAGTTATTTAGAAAAATACAATATGCTAAATAAGCCAGTCCTGTGATTTGAAGATGTGAACAATAAAACCTTGCAAGAATGTCCTATTAATGGAGGAAGAAACTGTTCCCTTTAGCAAGCAGTGTAGGTAATGGGTGTTTAGAGGTTTACATCACAGGCTCAAAACAGTTCCAGATACACACTTGAATAAGAGAACTCCTACTTCCTTTGTTAAAAAAAAAAAACCTCATATTTTTCTACTTAGTAGCATTCTGCAACTATAATAACATACCTCAGACAGCAGCTGCAAGTTACTGGTCGAACAACAGATAAGTTATTAATGTCATTATGAATTAAATACATCAAGCAGACTGTTCCAAAGGGCACATATTTTATGACTTCAGGTAACTATTTGTACATTACCCGGATCTCTCCCCTCCCCATCCCAAGCATAGCAATTGAAACATTGCACATCACCTGTCAGAAAACACCACTGGATCCCATAAACGCACCAGCATCTGTGGAATCAAATGTTTGTTACCCTGCACAAGCACAGTATTAAAGAACTTGCAGCAAAATGTGTAGAACATACATTGCGGCAAACAGCTTGGTTACCCAGGAGCACTGTGCTTCAGAACCTCACTTTGTAAAATTACTCAGCAAAAACACATCAGTAGGGAACCCTATTTTAGACTATTTCTTCAGACAAACTCAAGTAGTATGTTGTGCAAGATGTAACACTGTAAGAATATGAAGTAAAATTTAAATGATGTGTCATTTGTTCAAATGCCTTGTTACAAGCAGATTAATTACTTCACCACAGACTTTTGGTAGACCCTACCATTGCTGGAAAGGGAACTAAAGAGTAAGAGAAGGAGGCTTTCTGTGGTGAGTAGAAAAACTCTGGACCCACAGTAGCTAATCTACTGTCTACCAGTTACAAATCTCAGAATCAGAATCACGGAATGGCTGAGGATGGGAGAAACCTCTGAAGCACAAATAAAAATTACAGTGGATTTGTGCTTAGAGATTCTCACTTCCTTCTACATGCAGAGACTGAGTACCCAAGGCAAAACCCAGAAGCAGGCACTGGAACTTTCATTTAGATGATTGAGATGTGTGCTAAAGTGAGCAGTTTTCAGCTGCATCATCAAATTTTCTACCACAATCCAACCAGGGTGTGGAGAGCTAATTTCACATACTCTATGACATTATCTTCAATCAAGGTATAGGTTTACTTCCTTTTCCTCCTGCTTTCCAAATAACCACTTCTTCACACAGCTGCGCTTTTGCTAATCAAAACATTTCACTGAGGAAAAAAAAAAATAAATTTCTGTGTTGACAAATACCTGACTCACCCTTAAAATACGTGACACAAAATATTTAATGGACTTATCTTTGAAGGTGCAGAAAAGGATCTACTATTAGAGAATATGGAATTTTGCTTTTTGCCACCATTGCAAGCAAGAGGATGAATTAATACTTTCTGAACTCCCATGGAGCCAGGACACATGGAGAGGAAGAGAGACTAGCTTAGGCAAAGTGTGCTCCAGAAAACCTATGACAGAACTGGCCACATCACAACTGGCATCCAACAATTAACTGCAAAATCATTATTTAGTTGCATAGATATGCCAAACAAAAAAGGAAAAAAAAAAAAAAAAAAGTTTTTTAAGAGTCTCTACCCACCTACACACAAAGGTAGTATTTCCTTTTATTTGCTAAAGCAGACCCACCTACAGTGCAATTTACGGCAATAAGATACAATCTCTCATAAAGTATTGAGTATAATTAAAGTGTGTCTGTTATAAAGGTAAACAGAATGTACTAGGCCAAGCTGATGCCTTTAGTGCAGGATCTGGGACAAGATCAAACCTGCAGCTGCACATTTTCTCAGGGGTTATTTTGAAGCTTTTTTGAAAAAAAAAAAAAAAAAAAATCACCTCTTGGTCTTGGACTCTAACAAAACTATCGTAGGTACAGTAAATGCCGTCTGCAGCTCATGCTGACAGATTTTAAGACACATGAAAGTTATGTATTTCTATTTCCCAAGATATTAACTCAAGTGAAGTGTTAACTAGTCAGTATCAAAGAGGGTTAGGACCCGGTCTGCCAAGTTATCTGTGTCACCAGAAGTTACAGCAACATGAACCTGTTCTACTGCCTAAGCAAGTTTCTTGCCGAAACACACCTACGAATGATTCAGACAAGGTGTGGAAAGCCAGTTTTATATGTTACACAAAAACGCACTATTGTATTTTTCCATTCAAGTACATTTCATATAAAGAAGACACAGTGAAGGCAAGCAAACTTTCAGGAGCTGCATAGGTGTACACTATTTGCATTAAAATCTTTTAGGCAACTTAGGACTCTTGAATGGCAACGATCAAATAAATTTACAGAATTACTATCTTAGTGTAATATTAAATGAGCCAAAGAGCAAAACACAGAAGTTGCAGGGAAAAAACAAACCCCATCATTTTATAATCCACTAAACTAATTAAGCTCATCTGGAAATGAATGAGATAAAACAAGCACAGCTGATGTTTTATGAAAGCATAGTTTTGAAGTTTTCAACTCACTTTTAGAATAACAAATAAGGACAAGGTCTTTAATACACACTAGATCAGTGAACGTGTAGATTAAAATACACAAACTGAATTTTGAAACTTTTACTAGCACTGCTAAATTTAATGCACTTATTGGCCTACTTTCTTCAAGGTTTGAGTAAGAGAAATTTGCAATAAAAGTAGACCTACTGAAATAACCAGAGGCCAGATCTTCCAAGGACTAGAGCACCAGCTTGAATACTCTGCTATTGTATATAACTGTTCCAGAATTACAGGGTTCCCATTGCAAATGGTTCACGTCTCTTTTGGGTTGGCTTTAAAACGAGCACAAAACCTGCTAGTGGTTTCAAAGTGAAAGGCAAAATAAAGTTCATTTCTTTCACCAAATCAATTGAATCTTGTCCCCCGGCTTAACCCTGAGTAACCCCTGCTCCCAAGAGCAGCACCTCACCTGCTGAAGAACCCGGTCCAGTGGTTCAGCTTTGCCCAATCCCTCTGCTGTTAAGCCACTCACTTCACGACACTGGTCACTTAAGTCCAAATTGTCTGCTTTCACCAGGGATTTGTGTAGAGTCCCTACCTAAAATCATTTAAGAAATTATGGACAAAAGTGAGGAACAATCGAATTGGCTCCTTTTAACAACACATTCAGGCTGCAGAAAAATCAGCAAGTTGCACTATCACCATCCCGATAACAACCGCAGTGAGGAGAAGCGTTTGTTGATCGAAACCTTGTGCCTGGATTTCCTTCCCTCCCACCTGGAGAGCCACACTCTCAGCTTCCCTGAATCGGAGCCGGTTTTCATGCAACACATTTTGCAGTTAGCACCGATTTTTGCAGGAGTTGTTAATTGCAAAGGGAAAATCACATAACATTAAGGCAGCTTCCTGAATCTATTAATGAAATTGATAGCAGTGTTTGTTTTAGCAAAACCCTTCATCTCTAGGGGGCTCCTGTTTATGGTAGGGCTTTTGGAAATTAAAATTGGAGCGTATTTTCAGGTTAGTTTAAAAATTAAAGGGTGGTCAGTATTCTCTTAAAGCTTATCGAAACAGTGGTTGGGAAAAACCCCGGTCTCCCATAGTAGGCCGCAGTGGGTCCAACGGTTACCCTGAGCCAGCTCCGAGAAAGCATGCTCGCACGTAGCCCACGGGGGCAGCTTTTTTGTTTTAAATCTTCAAAAGCCCGTAGCCATCTTCAGATTTGAAGCTGCAGATATTTTACAGGGGACGGGGCAGGGGCGTGAAGCGGCTAAACTTTCTTTAAAAGTTACTTTTTTCCCTTCTGAAAGGGAAGAAAAAAAGGCGCTTCTCGAGGGAGCGACCCCGCCGTCGGGTCCCGCTCCCCCCGTCCCCTCCCCTCAGTGTTTTTCGGAGATGAAGAACCGGCTCCGGGGAGGCAGCGAGCGGCCGGGCGCCTGCCAGCCCCGCGCCCGGGGAACGCGCCCTCGGCCCGGGGGTCGAAGCCATACCTTCTTGCTGTGTAGATCCACAACTTGCCACACCAAGAGAATTAGCTCCCTCTCATCCGAACCCAGTTTAGCCCCATATGCACCAGCGGTTGCCCCAAACAACACCACCAAAGAGTCACTGTGCGAAGCCGTCATGACCACAGGGAGAAACAACTACAATCAAAAGCAGAGGTCAAAAAAAAAAAAGAGAAAGAGAAAAAAAAAAAAAAAAAAGGAAAACAAAAAAAACCCACAAGGCTCACCCCCTACCGCTAAGTAATCAAAGGGGAAAGGAGCGACCGAAGAGTCACAATATCGAGAAGAGAGAAACAGCTGGTTAGGATGTTGAGAGGCAACAAAAATGGAGAAAGCTCCCATTTCTACCTGTTCCCGGTGATCTCCTTCCCGGGGCTGATCAGGAGGTGAAATTACCGAGCTGTGGGTTTCTTCCCCTCTGACATCATGGCAGAAACCCAGCCTGGGCTGGAGCCTTCCCCCCCTCCCCCGAGTTACCTGCCCGCGGTGCAGCTCATGTGACTCTAGTCAATCTCCCAGGGGGCCGAGGCCATTGGGCCTTTGGGAAAGGTGTAGGAGGGACAGAGGGAGAATCAGCGCCCAGCTGAGCTGGCCTGATTGGGTTTTGAGGGAGATCAGAGGAAAACTCCCTTCCCCTCCCTTTCATCCTGCCTGCAGGAAGAGCCTCTACCTGCGTACAGTTCTGCGGGATCCCGCCCGGCGCGGCCGCGGACCATGTGTGCCCCGGTGCGTGCCGGCGGGGCGACGGGAGGTGCCTGTGCACTCACACCGGGACCCCTCTTTTGGCAATGTGAAGAATATACTACAGCAGTTGCTAAAACACCCTCTACAACTTCGCTTTGATAAGTGTTCACCTGCTGGTGACCAATCGCCCTTTCTGCCGGTGGTAACTATGCAGTAACAGCGCAGGAGTACACAGTGATGTTTAAGGGCTACGCAGGCAGAAAGTACTTTGTGCTTTAGGCCCTGTCCTGCGCCTGGTTTGCAAAGGTGGGTCCTAGTAAAACAATTTTCGTTTTGGAGAAAGGGTGCATCTAGGATGTTTTGCAAAACAGAAATATAAGCCCTGTATTTTCTACTAACTGCTCAGTAAGGAGCTATCTCCTGGGCGTTAACTGCAGTCCAAGATCCACAGTTTACCTCTTTTCTATTTCACAGGTGAGACTCTACAATGGGAAAACACCACCTAGTTTAGCAACCACAAAAAAACTCTTCTAAGCATTTCTGCTCGATGGGAGCAGCACTAATATTTGGAACATCAAAGCGGCTGAGACCATTTTTGGAGACACTGTCAAACTCACATTGACTTTAAAGCAAAAATTAAAATTAAAAAGCATCTAAACTGTTTTACCCGTGTTACTATTTTTCCTATTGCCACCACTGCTAAGTTACTAATGATTGTTAAAGGCCAAATGTTGCAACTTAAATTAGCCGTTATTTTTCTTTTGTTTAATTAAATCATCATTTTGTACTTCAGTATTAGTGTGGTGTTGAAATACAGTTTTCGTTGAATGAAAAACGGTGCTGCTATTTCACTGCTGATGCCTATCACAGGAAAATGCAGAGCTGGACATTTAACTGAATACCTGGTGGGTTTAAATATTAACATCCCATTTTCCCTTCTTCTTTTAACATGCTAATTCTGTAATTGGTTGATTTTAGCAGTTATTATGGACCTCCTTTGGCAAACACCAATTCACATGCTAACACCATCACCAAGACTATTTCCATTTATTTAAATGAAAATAAACTACAGTTCAAGGATGCTGTTTTAGAATTCATGTATTGCATGTATATACCTGGCAGAGGCCATGCAGAGAACTGTGCAGGGCACAGGTGTATCTCACTGAACACTAAAAGGTAGTTGTGAAATGCCTCTCAGTTGTTGCCTCTGCTGCTCACATGTGCAGCTGCCTGAAAAGCAGTCCTGAAGATAGATCATTGGTACAAAAAGGGCACATTCCCAAACACTCAGAGATGAAAACTTTAATTGGTAACATATACATAATTACACACTCAAAATGTTTTCAGCAGTGTATTTTCTGACATTGCTGAATTTACACAGCAGCTGTATTTCCCTCTGTCAATATAAGTCTAGAAGTCCTTGGCAGAATAAAAACCCATTCATGTTCTTTTTGTTTGGCTATGTCCTTTGGATATAGTGGTAATGAAGCAGCATAACAGCCTGTTCATTGTGTATGGGATGATTTTGAGCCCTTAAATCTGTAATAAGAACCATAAAAATACATTGACTTCAAGTGTGAGAACTGCTGTTCTTCTCCCAGAGCATTCCTCTCCTCCTGAATACACATATATCATGGGCATGTTTGGGGGGAGGCAGTACCTATACACATAAATGTACAAATTCTACCTGTAGTTATGTTCACAGCAAAAAAGTCTGCTATAATTTGTCTGCCATTTCATAGCCCTAATATGTAACCACTTCATATAAAATGGGGTTATAATTAGCACATTTCTAGAGAAGATCATTCACATGATATATTCTTGGCCAGTTTCACATATATGCTCACAGGCTTCAGTGAACTGGCACAGAGTATGCCAATGCATATGAAACTGGCTTTTGGAATCCAATGTGAAAGAAAAAAGTAATGTAAATCACTTATAGTGTGTCAAATTAAAGCAGATCTACTCATATCAATGCCAAAGACCCTTGAAAACTTATTTGAATCACAGAGGCTAGTGAGCCCAAAAGCTCGTCTGCTTTTCAAAATTATATTAGCTCAGCTAATAAAACTTAGTATCAGTTCCTAGAAAAATAATCTGGTTTCTACTCTTAGACTATTTTGACTCATATAATTCTACCGTTACTAACTTGTCTAAACTGTTCTAGCTAAATGGACTTCAAACATATTCTAAAATGTTTAAAAGAAAAATTTAAATAAACGCTGGCCTTCCTAAGATTTCAGGCATTTTCAATATCAGATTATGCAACTGGTTTCCCATTCACCTTTTATCCACAACCCTCTGTCTCTCTGCATACAACCCTTAATCATACCAGTCTCTGCAATGTTATTGATCTAAAAAAGTTAAATGAATGACATCTCATGTCTCCACAGAACAGCAACAGGATTGATCCACTTCCTGAAACAACATGTGGGACAAGCCCTTGTACACTGACCATTAGCAAAGTTAATTTGTAACCAACATCTTGCTGAAGAGTTACTGCTCTCCCCTAGCTTTAATCCTGGCAGGCATATATTCTTGTTTGTAGGATCCATACAACGATAATGTCTTATAAATGTAACTGAGTGAAGAATAAAAGTTTTAAAGATGGATGTGCATTGTTATGCAAGTTCAGTGCTGAGATGATTTTGTTTGTTTCTCTTTAGTCAAACAAGCAAAAGGGGAAAATAGAATGGGTTTACAGTTAGATCACATAAGAACACTGAAGATGCTCATTAAATGCATTGTGCTTGCAATGGACAAATCTATACTGACAATTTTACTCTCACTATACACACTATACAGTTTAATGAATCTAGACACAGACAAAAAAACAAAACAAAACAAAACAAAAAACCAAAAACAACCAAACAAAAAAACCCAACACACCCCTATTTTTACCTTTACTACATTATTATTAAAAATCCCTGTGGACTGAACATCCTGATCATGGAAGTCCTTTTGCTATAGCCTTATAAAGGGAGTATGAAAATTGGAGACATGAGATCTGGAGTAATATGCTGACCACATTCAGATCTACAGCAATACTTCAATTACGTTTCAGGGAAGCTAATAATCAATCCTCTGCTCTAAACTTGTATGAAACTGAAAAGTTGCTTGTCTTCTTTATGAATATTTTACTCATCAGTTAGAAGGAATCCAATTATGATGATGTTTACCCTTGTAAAATGGTTTTAAATGCCCTGACAAAAGTGAACTAACCTTGAAGTTGAGTCTAACTTCAAAATTGGCCATGCTGGTGGGGCAGGGAGGTTAGATCAAATGACCTCCAGAAGTCTCTCCAGCTGAAATCATTCTGTGGTTCTGAGAAACAGCTGTTAAATTAAATATGGAGCCTTGGGGCCTATCTGCACCATAAGGATACTAGTAAATTCTTTGTGTTCCTCAGCATCTCCAAACTAGACTGGCACAGGAAGTAAAAGACACAGCTACAGGTTGGGTGGAGAAGTGATTCAGAGCAGCCTGAGGAGAAAGACTTGGGGGTGTTGGTTGATAAGAAACTTAACATGAGCTGGCTTCAGTCTGCGCTCGCAGCTAAGGAACCAACCATATCCTGGGCTGCATCAAAAGAAGTGTGACCAGCAGGTCAAAGGAGGTGATCCTGCCCCTCTACTCTGCTTTTGTGAGACCCCATTTGGAGCACTGTGTGCAGTTCTGGTCTCCTCAACATAGGAAGGACATGGAGCTGATGGAGCAAGTTCAGAGGAGGCCACAAGGATGATCAGGGGCTGGAGCACCTCCTCTATCAAGACAGGCTGAAAAAGTTGAGGCTGTTCAGCCTGGAGAAGAGAAGCTGTGTGGAGACCTCACAGCAGCCTTCCAGTATCTGAAGGAGGCCTACAAGGATGCTGGAGAGGGACTCTTCATGAGGGACTGTAGCGATAGGACAAGGGGTAATGGGTTTAAACTTAAACAGGGGAAGTTCAGGCTAGATATAAAGAAGAAGTTCTTTACTGTGAGGGTGGTGAGGCACTGGAACAGGTTGCCCAAAGAAGTGGTAAATGCACTGTCCCTGGCAGTGTTCAAGGCCAGGCTAGACAGAGCCTTGGGTGACATGGTCTTGTGTGAGGCATCCCTGCCCATGGCAGGGGGGTTGGAACTAGACGATCTTAAGCTCCTTTCCAATCCAAACCATTCTCTAATTCTATGATTCTATGATTTTATGTAAGTGATCTGTAAGTAAATGTGAAAAGACATTTAGATTTCATACCCATTCAGTCCTTGGCTCCCAGGTGGGATTTTAAGCAACTGTAGCAATATTTTCTGAAGGAGGAGCTTTTGTAACTCCTGAAACATAAACCCATATGTAAAACATTTTCTGGCATCCTTTAACAGCAAATGAGTGGGAAAGGGCATGGGAACAACTGCTTAACAGTGTTCTTTGATTGCTGTCCAGATGTTTGGAAAGATCTGATTTTTTTGGTCTGCCAGGTAGGTCTGTCATGATTACAATGCAGTATAAGAGTCTTAAAATAATTTCCACTGGGATATTCACAAAAGCTCTGCAATATGCAAAAGCACTTCAGAAAGGCAGTTTCCTATGGATCGTTCCCATGCAGATACCAGCCCCATCAAGCCATATTGAAAGCATTCACTTAGAATCCCCTATCAGTTGGAATTCAATTTCTATTGACTGAAAGATAAACTAAAACATAAAACTGGTGACTAGGCAAGATAAATAAAAATAAAATTACCTTCCCTATTATTTTACATAGCTTCCGTCCTTTATGGAATGACAACCAATCCAGTGTGTTAATCCTACAAACTCCCACTGAAGTATAGGTGTATGCTTTTCAGGCAAATTTCTCCAGATTATAGGTATCAAGCTTTTAATCTATGTATTTACTTTTCTATCAAATGTATGGCCAGATCAAGCATGCATGCATAGTAGTGTCTTTCATTAATATTACTGCAGATTTACAGTTAACAGTTTACAACAGACAGTGAATTTAGATTTTTCTTTCATTGGAAATAACACTTTCCTTCAACTAATTTACTAAACAGTTTTCTGGAATCAGAATCATTGAAATGTTAGCTGGTGGGAACCTCTGGAAGCCCCCTTGTCCAACATTGAGACCACAGCCAGACAACACTAGGTTGAACCAGGCAATGCTTTGCTTAGCTGTGTGGTGAAAACCTCCATGGCTGACCTGCTCCAGTGCTGCACTACATTGCTGATGAGAAACTTTCTCCTAGTGTCCAATCTGATCTCACTGGTAAATTTTTAAATAATTCACTGCAACTAGTTGAGACAGGATCTTTAAGCTGTGGTAAGTTAGACAAGCCATGTGATATGATTTCTCTTACCTAATGAGATGAATATGCAAGTACTTCCTGGACCTTTCCACCTACCTTACCCATGATTGAAAATTCGCTTTGTGTGAAGTTTTATTGTCACTAGAATCTGCCTAAAGAAACTTCCACTGTAATTGGTCATTTTTTAACTAATCTCAGGTATAATATGAAAATGGAAATTCAATGGAAAATATTACTTCTGTGGCAGGTTTTTAAGCAAATTGATGTTCGGCCTTAGATTGCAACACTTCTATTACTCACCAATCCTCTCTTTGCCCATTGAAAGGATATAGAAGTTCGCAAGCCTGTCAGTGTGACTGCATATCCAACAGTAAAAAAATTGCTTTTTAATGATGAGGTTTAATATAATGAGTTGTTTGTTGCATCAGCTATAAAGGAAAAAAACCCAAACAAAACCACTAAAACCATCCTCGCTACCACCACTACCCTGCTTTGGTGAAAAGAGTAAATACATCAACTGATAACACAATTCACTGCAATAGCTAAAAGCCAAAATTCTGGCTTTCATTCACTACTATTTAATTGAAATTTAATAGAATATTCTTACTCATTTATAACAATAAAATTTAAATAACTTTGCATGTTTACAATTCAA
This sequence comes from Strigops habroptila, assembly GCF_004027225.2. NCBI lineage: Eukaryota > Metazoa > Chordata > Aves > Psittaciformes > Psittacidae > Strigops > Strigops habroptila. The sequence continues at coordinate 19,224,483 of NC_044302.2, forward strand.
AAGGATAAATCTTATACCCTCTTGTGAAAAGATCGATCGGTTAACTCCTCATAACAGAAAATGGGGATGACCTGAAGTCAATATGAAGCATTTAGTTTGGGCCATTTTATACTTTATATACTTTATATTTAACAGACCAACTCCGAGACTTCCAGCCATAGGAACAGCAAGACAGGAAACCCAGTAGCCTTTTAACTTTTTGCAAAAAAATTCTGTATTCACTTCTTCAATGAATTGATGATATTCAGCCCACCATATTCCCACATATAAATGTATTCACACCACAGACCTAGAAAGTTCTCAGAGGTTCATTGAAACACAAAATCACTGATGTTTCAAAGTGAGACAGCCAAAGCCATCTGCAACTTTGGATATCCAACTAAAGTCATCTTGCATGCAAACATAAAAAACAATTAGGCAACATAAGAAATGTAAATGTCACTACATACATCAAAAGGTCTGCATGCTATACTCTGCTCTCACTCACTGAGAGCTGATGCTTCTGCAATATTGCAGTGATGAAAGAACTGATCATGGTGTGAATACAAAAGAGTGTGTACTGGAAGTCCAAATTGCTCAATGAAAAACTGTACAAAATACACAATTAATGAGGAATTTATGCAAGTTAGTTACATTTTCTCAAGCTTTGCTGACATCTGGCTTATACTGGCCTCATGAGAGTATCTTGGCAGTAATTACTAAGTTCTTGCTTTTTATTTAGATTGTACCACAAGCTCTCAGCTGACTTAAAAACCCCAATAAAAAAGAAGGGTGTGTCCCTATAATACTTCTTTCCCATTTGATTTAGCTGCTCTGATATTTAACCTGTGTCTTCATTACAATTTAATTAAACTTATTCCACATACAGATATGCTAATACACAAAATTTTCTCACCACAGTATAAACAGAAGTAAAATATAAATGCAAACCTTCAGCAAAACTTAACCTGTTGCAGTACTTAGGTTTTAAAAACATTTCATTGAAATATTTTGTATAATAAACTGATGGATGCAATTCTGTGCATCCGAAATAGACATTATGGGAGATCTTTCATTCAATGGTTTCTTGTTCTGTCATCTTGATTATGTTTATTTTGCTGCACTTCATTTCTACTGCCAATTATTATATCCGTAGGATCTGCCAGGGAATCTCAAACATGCTCTGTGTCCTATTCTATCCAATTACAAGGATGGAAAAATTTCCGCAGAGAATCAGTGTGAGACCTGTGACACAACTTTTGTGATTTTGTTTTCATTATCTTTATTTTGAAAGTACATGGCCTTTAAAAAGTCTTGTCTGACCTGTTAATACCAGACTCTAGCAGAATTAATATGTCAATTTCTAGGAAGATTAGATAAGTTTATTTTCTACTCTATCATTTCTAACTTGATAAGATAACTACAGGTTTTGGAAAGAGATCTCGTTTTTTTCTACAGCACCTCTAGATGCAATTGCTTGCATGGAATACTCTAGTTTACACTGAACTGTATCATACATAGTTACAGGTAAGTCAGTAGAGTCACCAGATTCTCACTCAAATAAATTTCTTGTTTCTATTCAACAAATTGTCTCTTCACTTTAACCTCTGAGTCTGGGTGAGCAAATATCCTTCCTCCTTTGGCCTCATGATGGTTTTACATGCTGTGGAATATAGAGTGGAAGTAAGATAGAAGTAGTGCCCTTACTGATACACCTGGCTGATACTAAAGAGTGATTTGAATTTCTGAGAAGAAACATTCCCAAAGAAACACATTGCACAGTCTGTAAATGTATTCAAGAAAAAAACAAAAAATAGTGCACACACACAAAAAGAGGAGAGCTCTACCTAGATTCTTCCCTTTGGCATACTGCAGAAATTTTAAACTTAAGATGCTGTATGATGCAATTCAGTGCATTTTATCACTTAATAGCCACTTTATAAACACAGATAGTAACTAAGCACATGGCAAGCAGGTGCAATGAGTTCTGCCCTTTCCCTTCCCCGTAAGTTGGAGTTGCGATAACGTACCATGACAGAGCTGTTTTATAAGTGCCAGTACTACCACACCTCCTTTCCACAACCTTCTGCTAATGTGGCACACCCTTGTTTGACAGGAAATGTCACCTTGTGTTCAGTTATTTCTTGGTTTTCTAAAGTAATTATTTCAATCATCGTGTGACACAGTTAACATACGTTAAAATTTTGTCTTTTCTACACTGAAATATATGCTGGTCAGGAAAAGAAAAAGAGCCCTGGGGCACACACAAGAGAAAGTTGCCTGGCACGTCCTGGGAGCAACTACACAGTGACTAGAGCAAACATACTGATAATGCTCTGAGTGAAGCAGGTGTCTAGGACATAACTTTAACTTTCAACCACTCCTTTCCATTCTCTAGTGCTTTCTTTGTGTGAGCAGGGAGGCAGTGAGGTCCAATCTACTCCTTCATTATCTTTTTCAGGTAGATTAAATCATAGTATGCACTATAAACAAACATACCCCCATTGATGAAATGAGAATAGTAAGGAGGTGGTTGGGCCTGCCACATATGACAAACTGTGCTCTTAAGTTGTGGGTTTCACAATAAAGTAGTTTTGACATAAATTTCAGGCATAGCTTGTTCATCCAGCCTCAGCTTCTCATGCTCATCCCACACTCTGCTCATTGTCCTTTGAAGGTCCCTTTAAAGCCAAACTATTCCATGATTCTATGATTGTCCCCTCTGATGCTTCAGTGCTAGTGTTTGTGAGGCTACATTGTGAATCAGCTTTGAAATAATGATCCAGTTTTGGAAAATCTGGATCTGATTCAATTAAAACCAAACAGAACACCACATCACCTCATTTTGCTAGTGTTCCTTAAGATGGATGCATTTCCTCATTTGGTTCAGAGGTTGGTCCCACAAACAGTTATCCTGGAAAACCAAGACAGTGACTCATGGGAACGGGAAAACAAGAAGGGTACTGCTGCTGTATCATGAATGCATGGCTTTAAGGAACATCAAGCTTTTCTATGGCCGGTTACTACTGAACACCTCCAGCTGTCACTGCAGCAATCAGGGTGGCTATCACTGTTACAGATGAGTCATGTTGGGTAGCATTTTACACCTACTTTGTACACATGTAAGTAGTAAGACAGTGAAGATTGCGTCTTCTTGTCTCTTCAGATCTCTGGATTACTTTCTATATATGCAGGAATGCCTGTCTGAGGGTGTAGCTACAGTAGGAAAAAAGTGCTTTTGCCATGTAGATTCCTGAAGAAGGGAACACTGTTCTATAAATTCAATTCTTGCCAGCCAGATGAAAGTACCAGCCATTTGCTTTGCCTTGTGTACGAGTTGAACTTGTGTTGGTCAACTTTTGGCAGGAGAGCATAATTTCCCTTGGGGAAGACGAGGCAAAAGGACTCAGTAAAAAAGGGTAAAGATTTTTTTCAATATTATGGGTTCTGCTCTGTACATCTCAGTGTAAGATGAGCATTCTGTACAAGGTGATGAGATTTTTAATATATGATACCAGGCTTTTCCTCTTACTTAACATTATGTTTGTGATAAAATAATGTATATATTTAATCTTTTATTCTCACAATACATCTCACAAAAATTACTTTAAAAACATTCATTTGCATTGGCATTGAAAGCACAAGGCTTAATCTATCCAACCCTTGTGAACCTGTTGGGTGTAGCGAAACAAGGTGGATCCTACCACCTTCAATCAAAGATTAGCTGCTTTAATCAGAGATGTGAACAGCCTGCATTCTCAACTTTTGATTTCCACAAAGCCTGTTTGTTTTATTTAAGGCTAGTTTACTATGCCTCTGTTACCACAGAATTGCTAGGGAGCTAAGCCACACCTTTATGAACATACTTAGCACTTCCTGCACAGTGCAGCCTTAAGAGCATTCTCCTGTTCTCCAGAGAGATAATTGAAGGTAAAAAACCATCAACAGCTACATCTTAAGATCTTGGCTGGCTGGCAAAGCCAGTGCACGTCACATCTGTGCTCCTGTTAAATAGTTCAGACAAGGTCTGGGACAAGTTTACCATAAGATGTACTTTTTTTTTTTTTTTAAAGTGTTTGATGCTTAGAATACTGATAATATGTTTCCTACCCTTTCATCAGTTGGAATTCAGCTCTTCCATTGGTGGCTGCTTTGTGACTGGAAGCAAATGAATTGGTGGGTTCCTCTCAAATCCCTCTGGGCTGCTACATACTCTGTATTAGAATAATGGTAGGCTGACTGGCAGTTCCAGCAGACAGGATAGGAGTTCATTGTATGCAAACAACCCTCTCAGTGCTCTGAGGCAGCAGCTTGGTATAATTGCCAGATCACTTGCATCCTCTTTTTTCTGGTTCATCTGTAATTTAAATTATTATATAAAAATATTTGTCAGTCCTGTTGACAGTATTTTTATAAATCTGTGATTGGTTTTTTTGTTTTGTTCATTGCTGTTGGTTGTTTTTTTTTTTACCCATAGTATACTTAAAGAACCAATTTTTAAACACACACATTCAGTAATATTAAAAAAATAATCAAAGCATAGAACTCTCTGCTGAGACTTGAGCTGCCTAAAAATGCCTAAAGTACACAGAACATTCTTATTAGAAACCTTCTTACTGATGAATCATTCCCGTAGTTTCACACACTTCCTCCTTTACTCTTCCTCTTGATTCAGGATATAAAACTATATTTTGTTTTATTGCCACTGCATGCCAGAAACAGAACTTTAGGTTACCACTAGAGTATTTCTTAGAGTTTTTGTGACATGCTACAAATTATAGTAGCATCTAAGGCTTGGGTGGATAGTAATGATCATTAATAAGATACAGTTACTAGCACAGCAGTAAGGCGGAGTAGGTGTGAGTAAGTGTGTTCTGCGGGAACTTAACCAGAATCCTTCAGCTCATGGACATGAAAGTATTTTGTAATCACAACCATTAAAAGAAAGGACAGAAAATCAACATGCACGTTTCCTTCAGGATTTCTTTAAAGAGGAAAATATTTACAAGCAGACAGCTACAGGAAAATAAAAATAGGGAACCAGTTACTTTATTGTTACTTATGCTTTTCTGAGAATGAAACCTGAAGTACGCATGATTTTGATGTAGGCTCAAATGCAAAGGGAAAGGACTCATACTTTAAGAATTACGATCTGGTTGCACAAGCCTAAAATCAGTAGAAGAGACAGACAATGCATTTGAGGATGCATTTTCCTTGCTTCAAAGGAATAACAGTATCCATAATAGTCACCATATACTAAGAGAGGGAAAAGGAGGTTGTGAGCATATACATAATGAAGTAAATCTAATGGGTGTTAAACAACAGCCCGTTTCATTTATTTGAACAGTTTATCTATAGTAGCAACCAAAGCCCCAGTGTGCAAACAGCCTGGGCAACCAGGGTGGAGGAATGTATTCCACAGCTCTGCAAAGATTTCATATGAAGCAATACCTTTTTATTGGGATTAGTTGCCTTTCTCAAGACTAGGCTCAAAGGGATTTACAAAACCACTATATACACACAGAGTCACAGACTAACTTCTTGATTGTTATATGGACAATATGCTGCATAAGATAGACAGTCTCAGCTGAAAAAAAATAATTGTATGACCACTGACAAAAAGTGTTAAGCCTGTTTCAGGAACAGGGATAATTAAGCAAGCATTTGTGCAAGTCCACAGTTCCTGCTTCTCTGGCAACAAGTATTTGTTGTCAAGTGCTGCTATTTAATATAAAATTTGCTCTTCAGTCTTCATTTGTCTTTCCATAATACTGTCGTGGTTTGAGCCCAGCCGGTAACTCAGCACCACACAGCCGCTCGCTCACTCCCCCCCTTCTTCCTCCCCCCGCTCCCGGAGGGATGGGGAGGAGAATCGGAAGAATGTAACTCCCATGGGTTGAGATAAGAACAGTCCCGCAACTAAAGTATAATACAAAACCACTGCTGCTACCACCAATGATAATAATGATCAGTGAAATAACAAGGGGAGAGGATACAATTGCTCACCACCCACTGACCGATACCCAGCCCGACCCGAGCAGTGATCTGGGCCTTCTGGGTAACTCCCCACGGTTTATATACTGGGCATGACGTGCTGTGGTATGGAATACCCCTTTGGCTAGTTTGGGTCAGGTGTCCTGTCTCTGTTTCCTCCTGGCTTCCCCTCCTCCCTGGCAAAGCAGGAGACTGAGAAAGTCCTTGGTCGGAATAAACGTTACTTAGCAACAACTAAAAACATCAGTGTTATCAGCGTTGTTCTCATTACTCCTTTCTGTGTTTACACACATGCCAACACATGACCACAGCTGCAGTCCATACACGTCAATTCGATATCAATATAACAAAAGGCATGACTGGCAGAATTCTCTGTGAGGATTCAGAAACTCAGGATATCTGCTTCTACTTGGAAACAGTGTGAAATTATATTTTACCTACAATTCAAAAGGCTAGATAGGGCCTTTGGAAGGTGATGAGGATATGCTTCCATCAAGTAAGAATGTAGAAAAGAACTCTCCAGTCAACTCCAATGGCAGGCTCCAATGGTTTAGCTCCAATGGCTTAACTCCAATGACCGAGTTTTTTCTAGGCCATGCAAAGGTCCCAAATGTGATGTAAACCACATTCCTGCAAAAGATCTCTTATTTCTTACTATTTGTGCAGTTGGCACAGATGGCAGTTGTGAAGGCAGCATTCAGCAGAGAGCTTGCATTCAACTATTGCTTCTTGGTAAGCAGACTCAATAGAAGTCAGCAGACAAAAGACTCCAGCAGGCCCTGTAAAAAATGATTTACTAGTCCTGAGTAGTACATGGGTGAATTCCTGTGGAATTTAAAGCAAAGAAGGAAAAGCTTTATTTGCATTATTTTTATATAAATCAGTTATACTTCCTGGACTCTGGATCAATTCAGAATAAAGAATGCATTGCCAGTGTTCTGCTTTGTGCTTTGTTCTACTACTTAGATGCATTTTATTCCATCATGGTAAGATATGCAGTGAATGTAGGTTTTGAGGGTATTTGTAATACTTGCCTTCATTTTCATTTTGAAAATTCTGAGACTGTGTCCTTTGCCCATGGCTAGTTATGTTAATGGAAGATAACTGTCATTTAATTTCTGCAACACCACACACTGGCTTAGTGTGGAAAATTAGTGTGGGAGGCCTTTAAGCAGAAATAATACCTTGATGCATTTGTGTTTGGTCCTGGAACTATGAACATCTTATAAGAAATGCTCTGGAAGATGGTAGTGGCACAGTATCCCATACCAGTGCTCTACAGTGACTGTCTTACCTTCGAATCAAATGTTAAGTGCTATCAACCGAACCAACATCTCATAATGGATTTTCTCCTGTGGACTCATTCAAATAATAATCCATACTAATTTGTATGTTTTCAGGAAATAGCAGAAGGATGTAACATTAACCTGTACCTAGACTACTTTCATGGTTGGATCACTGTGCTAACAAACACTATTCAGATTTGCAAATTCATATATTGACTAACTTCACATGAAGAGATTCTTGCTTTTATTTGTTTTACAAAGCATTATAGAAGAAATCTCTGCTTAAGAGTTGCATATCTTTTGCCTTCTCCTTCTCTTTGTTTCCTTCAACTTACCTCTAATAATTCTCCTTAACGTCTTGGAAAGATGACAGTCAAATTCTACCCAATGATTAGACTCTTCCCCCAGGTTTGTGTGTTCTCTGGAACAATTTGAATTTTTTACCTTGAAGAAGAGTATCAAAACAAGTAGATGTATCTAAACCATATAGGAGGCATGTTCAAACAGTAGAAAGTCTCACACTTCATATGCACTACAAAGGAAACCACAGGATAATAGACACATCCAATTTTAAATATAAACTATGTTTATATACATATAATAATAATCTGTGGGAATCAGATGGGAGACTTTCATAATACAGAGGTGATAGAAGCCTTGAAGAATCCATGGATTCTTTCCCTTTTCATTTTTAAACAGGCATTTTTCTTCATATCCCACTCAGACCTAGGTCACCTTTGAAAATGTTCTTAGGCAGTGACAAGGCAAGAGGACAAACATACTGCTGTTGCAATTGCACTGCTATACAGTTTGTCTCAGGAAGGCAGGAGGAGAAAAGGAGTATTTCAACTTGTTAGAATATAAATCTGAGTTTTTGTCTTGAATTGTGCCTCCAAAAAACTGAGAGGAAAACATACAGTCCATAGGAACATTCAGCAGTCGCAGTGTTTGTTAATAGAAATACTACTTCACACATGTCGAATGGTAAATGTCCATTTATTTGCCCAGTTTAGCTTTCATCATTACTACATTAACTCTTACAGCCTTACATACAGCATCCTCTGACTGAACATTTACTGTTATATAGGTTAGGGTAGTCAAGCTATGATCCGGAAGGTAAAAACAATCAACAACTTAATTCAGCTCTCATGTGGCCTACAGCCAATTATTTTTCATATTCTGTATGAATTTTAATTAGTTAATAGAGAGGTATATACTGATAGTTAGCCTGACAAAAGCATTTCAAAGATCTATTCAGTCTCAGATTAAGGAAAATGTTTCCAGACAGGAAACAAAAAAAGCCCCTAGTTATGTGTGACAGAACATTCAACAGACTCAGCAGCATTGCTAAAAGAATGCTGGATTGGAGTTTAAGAAACTGCTAAAATCATAGTAAACTGATATATTGCTCTGCCACTTTTCACCTTAATGGGCATGGTAAGACTATTGCTAAACTGACTGAGGGTATTTAAGTCTCTGTGTTTTGTTCCATTGCATTATATTACAATGGGAAATTTTTAAAACTGTAACATAGAGATGATACCCAAGTCTAAAACTTTAATGGTTTGAATAGTTATCAGACAACAGGCTCACATGACCACACTTTCAAATTTGAACTGAATTCTTAACTTAAACTCTGTTCACAAAAATCTTTAATTCAACACTTGCCTTTTCAAGCAAAACTTCTGAACACAATTTTTGAAGTTAAACAGTACAGCTAAGCTGGTTTGACAGCTTGCCACTGCCAGAAGTGGGAGGTCCTTGTTTCCCCACTCTTCTCTTTCCCAGCCTCATGTATCCCACCCATCTCTTTGTACCTGATGTGGTTGTGGTCAGACTCTAGTTGAGCCAACGCAACTTGCTAATTCACCAGTAAAACACCTTTTAGTCAGCAGGCTTTGTTCTACACAGTCTGTTACTGCCAGAGCCTTCATAAATAGAGGGGCCTACAGACAGGGGGGAGAGTAAAGAGTCTCCCATTTTCAGCAAACTGTGAGACTGGCCAAAGCCATGATGCAACATCCCTCTCATTACTTACACACTGTAAAAAGCAGATTTGGTGTTTGTAACAGGGAATTTAAAACTTGTTTTGACAAGTAAATTTTTCAGGGAACTTTCAGAAGTCTTAACTCCCTAACTATTCCTTAGCTAAATTAAGTTGCAGTTTCACAACCTTTTTATTTTTGGGGGTTGGCTGGGGCTGGAAATAATGTTTTAACTACAAGTTGCTTCAGCAAGTACTGCCTCTTCTTCCTTTGAATCTGTCCCTAGATTCTGATAATTCATTTCTATCATTCTGCAATTCATTTCTATCACGTAGTTCATTCTGATTATCGGAACCCATGACATCTCTATATAGTTTTTGTTCTAGCTGGAAACATCCTAGGTAATGTTTTTGAAGTTCAGTGATTCAGGGTTTAGTACAACACCTCCAGTGATTCCCTGTGTAATCTTATTAAACATCAAAATGAAATATTCTGTTGGTAGACCCCCTGAAGAGATGGCAGTACCAATGAACAGAAGACAATTTCTTTTTCATCTGAGCTTAACAAAAAACTCCAGCAAATGATGGAAACAAGAGGACAGAAGATCAATGGATTTGTTAGGAACGCTTTCCTCAATAACATGCACATGTTTTTACATATACACACACAGATATTTAAAAGGTATATTATATAAGCTTATACATACACACATACGTTTTCCCCAAGCAGTTTTTCAGAAGGATGACCAACCATGAAATTCCATGGTGTTTTTGCTCGAGTTTTATATTGTTTACAAATTTTACATATTTACAAATGTGCATATATTTTTTTGTTTTCCCCTCCATTTCATCGAGCAAAATGGCCTATATGTCACAAAAATAGCCAGCAAGGTCTTGTCTTCAACTGTTAAAGCTTATAACCAGCAAATAAAATTACCCAGAAATCAGAAAAGGAACCCTTCACTTTCACTTTTTCTCTCTTTTATCTTTTTTTTCATTTTATTTTATTTTTTTTTTTTTTTTAGTTATCTTCTGTTCTTGTAACTCCTCACTATCACAACCAGTAAGAACATGTTGCCTTTTAGGCAACTGCTCTAGTAATGCTTTTCTTCACATGAAGAAAAACATGTGAAGAAGTCGCACACATGACCTCATCCACCCTGCTCAAGCAGTGAGGCTGTGGGATGCGTTTATTGAGCAGCCTCTAGTGGTTCCCCATAGGAGCTACCCGAGGCTACAACTCCACGTGTTGCACTTGAAGCAGGTACTTGCTCATACCTGACACACTGCTATCCAGGATGCTCTTGACCACATGCTGGCCTATGAACAGGGATAAAGAAAGACAGCAGAAAGATAACAAACCAGTAACATTGATCTTTGTGCCATAGAAGCTGATTTGATCTAGAAATGTTTATGTTCTGGTAATGGTTTACATTGAATACATAAAAACAAAGCAAAGAAAGAATAAATAGCTACAGGGTGTTTGATTTGTCTCAAGCGCAGTATGTGAGGGGAATAGAAAAGTAAATTTCTGACAGTGATATTTATCTTGGAACATATGCATTCATTCTTCAAAGATGATACAAATTTCTCATACTAAATAGATGCAAGATTTCCAAGATATCTCATATCTTCTAGGAATTCCTATTCCATTCACAACTTCAAACATCTACAATTTGTGAACCTCCAACAACACTTAGCGAATGAACAATTGCTCACCGGAAAACCAGTGCACCATACAAGCCTTTTTAGTTGTCCTTCCATTTTATTCAGAAGAGCTAGCTATTAGAGATACCTAGAGTCAGAAGAATAGGTAGACTTCCTTTTGAAATCTTTAGGAGACATTAGGTGAAAAGTTGGAGGCTTAAGGTTTGTCTTGAAGATAAAAACTGAGCTTATTGCTGGCATTCCAGCTGTGTACCTTCAAATTGCACACCATTAAGCCTTGTGACACTGTATCAGAACTAGTTAGTGAAACAGTATCTGACCCACGTAAGGCAAACAACAGTGCTCAACAACATTTTGAACAAAATGAAATGGCAGTGGTAGTAGCTGACCTCTCAGCTATTCACTTTCAGAGACCAGGTAGCAAATTAGTTCTGTTGCTACAATTTACATATTCATCCACACTGGAGTGGCTGATGCTTCCCTGAAGGAAAAATATCGCATATGTGAGCAGGATGAGGCAACATGTACAAAAACAGCTGGTGAAAGAAATCTTGTGGCTTGTATCAGAACATTTATTACTGCCTCTTAGTGCACAAACTGCAGCACTGAGCTAGTCACATAGTAATCCTTCCTCATTTAATAGTTGGCACATAGAGAATATTGCACTAGAAAGAAGACCAAACCCAAGAGCACATATTTCACAGATAACAATTCCAATCTGGTTCTTACCGTATAGACCCCATTTCTGTTAGAACAGTTTGATTTACCTATGATTTTACCCATTCAGGAGATTAACTGTGGCAAAGTACTTCAGAAAAGCTTTTTTTACTTCCTGCCTGTACTATATTCACATTGGCTCCTGCACTAATTGGCAAGGGGTGTGGGTGGACGCCCCAGGTGATGCTGCTCAGAGAAATATTAGTGCAGCCAGTACTCTAACCCTCTGGATAGAGGTTCCATGTATAACTTTTCTTCATTCTGCACAGTTAATATCTTCCCCAGTAATACTAAATACTCTATTTTAAAATAAAATAGAAAAATATTAACTGATTTGCAGTTACAGTCTGGAAGCAATGCTCCTCCTTAAAAATAAATGTTATCATAATCAAGCTTTTCAGTTTTGGAAAGCAGGAAATTACCATCTTATATTAGACATTGCCACTGACTTCTTATTGTTGAAAGCGGAAAATATTTACGATGTGCATTAATCTTAATAGTTACAGGTAAAATCGGATTATCAAAAATGTACACTTACCACTTAAATGAAACTTGCCTGAAATATTCCTTATCTCAAGCTCCAATTGAACTGAAGTTGAATTTTTTCATTTTTGTAAATAAATTAAACTGTAAAGGGTGAAAAGTACAGAGAAGACAGAATCAGTCTCTTCTTGGAGGATGACTAAAAGGACAGAAGCACAGGCTGCAGAAAAGGACATTCTGATGATGTATGAAAAGATGTATTTTTCACCATGACATGGTCAAATGCCCTAATATGGAACCAGAGAGGTTTTGAAACCCCTACTTTGGAGATATTCATGTCTTTATTGGACAAGCCCTGTGTAACTTGATTGTACCACAGACTTCCAGAGCTCCCCCCCAACCTATATTATTCTGTAATGTTTCTATTAGTAAAATCCATAAGAATGATTCTATGCAATAATCTCTGAAGACTGCTACTTGACTAACATTAAATTCAAAGAGAAAGTAACACACATATCCATTTTCCTTAAACACTTTTTTTTTTTTTTTTTTTTTTTTTTATTCCAAAGTATAACAGAACTCTAACTTGTGAGTATAATCTTCTGGATTAGGAATGAAACTGAAACTTGGATTTACAAGATGCAGAAAAAAAACCTCTTCTGAGGTACAATTGGTGCTGCTCTCTTGCGAGGTAGGAGATTATCAGAATCCATCACCTGGCTCCAGTTGTACCAGTGTAACTGGTATTTCTGGTTTTAGTTCATGTGCAGCACTACACAGAGATCAAGGGTAACGATCAATCTGATTATTTCCAGCAGGCACAAATGACTTGATCATGTTGGCATGTGAGAATAAAACTTTTGAGAGAAGTTAAAAGTTTTTTAACTTTTATGGTGAAAACATCAGTTTATGGTGAAAACATCAGTTTCTTTTTCTGTCTTCTCTTCTGTGAAGAAGCCAGGTAAAATTCAACAGAAGTCTCAGAGAACTTCCGTCACAGGCACTCAGACACTGAAATAAATGATCAGCCATAAAAAAAGTTAAAATGAAGGCTTCATAGGGATGAGCTTTTAATGACAGCAATGTATCTTTTAGTTTCCTAAACTTCAGGATTCCTCTTCTAGAGATGTCACTGAAGCATCAAGATACAGGGAATCAAAAACAGTCATTGACCTTGCTTTTAGTTGAGGCTAACCTTGGAAACACAAAGTCAGTAACTTTTCTACTTTGAGGAACCTTTTATAAATCTGGGCTTTTGTTTATATGTTTGGAATGTACAAACCAAAGGAGAAAAACCCCACTTTTTTTTTTTTTTACTAGAAAGGTAAAGAGGGGGACATCATTAAATACACCATCTGCTTCAGACTCAAAATTAGTTCTCATGAAGAGGCCAAACAAACTCTTACTTTGTTTCTGTATGTCAAATATGTAATGAACCACTCATACTCTCTATGTCATAGAAAGTAATCCTGAGACACTCTGCTATTACAAAAAATCTGCTACTATAACTGTGTTACTATATTGTATTTACACTGTGCAATTCTGAGCAAGCTGTATGAGGGAATATATTTTATGTGTCTTTACCTAAAGTTTCCCTGAACTTCAGTGAAATTACTGAAGGGATCAATTCAAATTTCCTTTATCTGATTAGGAGAGGAAAGGAAAGAAACAAGACACCTGCATATACCCCAGGTACCAGTACAGTGATCACTCAGTGATCACTTACCTTTGAGCTTGCTAAAACCATGGTAACTACTTTTACTCTCCTTCCTGTCTTACTCTCCTCTTCTCTTATAAAGGATCCCCCTACCTTTTTCTTCACCAGCCTAAGGACAGAGCTACTTCCTGTACTGGTGGTAGCGGAATAAGCCCTCTGGGTATCCAGATAGGTGATGGTGCAGTAATCAGAGACTAGGCCATTCAATAGGAAGGCACTGCTGCTCACTGCATTGATAACAGCACTCTCCAAACACATCTCAGCTAATCTATAGGTTTTAATTGAGCTGTATAGGAAAAATGCTTCCAGGTGATTTCAGATTCTCCATAAACATTGATTAGTACAGAAGAACAGAGAGATCCAGAATCTCAAGTATTCATGTATCTATCTTTTTGAGTATAATAAGATTAGTGTAATCAAGTGTGATATTTGGTCCTTTGTTATGGGTAAGAACTGAGTTACTTTGTAATTACCCTTGTAGCCTTCCTGTTGATGGTTTAGAACTCCGAACCCTGATAGAGCAGCTGTGTGTACATACAGATAGTCCTTCTGTTATGTTAATTGGAATTACATCTATTTATTTGGTCCCAGTCTTCTGAGATTCTTCCATCTTTAAGTCTGTGATGTAAAAAGAAACTATTTCTTCTCAGAGTATTGTCCAGTATAACTGAGTGTAATATAGATTGCTTTTCAAAATTCCCCATAACCCAGTCTGTATGTTCATCACACTTCAACAAAATCGGAAACTATCCTCTTCTATCTCAGCATATTACATTTTGCCTTGTTTCTCTCTACTAACGGTTCATCACACCCCAAAAATGCTTCACTCCAAATTTTGCTCGAAGAAACCAATAAAAATGAAAAAGGCACTCTTTTCTTCCTCCACGATTGCAACTCTCCCCAAGTTCTTATAGGACCATTTTTCTCCCTAAAACCTTATGTTGTACATGAGTCTTACATTTAAACACATGGTAAGGCTGGAAACCTGGAACACAGACAGTGTTCTGAACTCTGAGATCTTTTCTCGCCTGTCTCCCTTTGGTTTGGTGAGTTTTGCAAACAAGGTTTTGACAACAACACCTGGATCGACATTCTTCTTTCACAGAGAATCAGGGATTTTTGATGACCGCAGGCAAGAAAAATTTTGGGTTTGCCGTTTCCCCAAAAGCTGCCACTTTCATCAGAAGACTGATCCAATATTGTCAGAAAGACTTTTTTCTCCAAACTAAAATTTACATGCAAATAGAAAAACAGAACAATTGAGTTTTTTCATTAAAATACAAATTGGAAAAAATAAGTCTATGTAATTATATCAAAGCCATTGTTAAAAAATCTACAAACCTTCCATGGTTTAATTTTACTTTGCTTTTACATAAAGTTAAAGTAGTTTAGAATAGTCCTTTCTACAAAATGTTCTAGTAAAAAAATTATTTTCACTAAGATTATTTTAAAAAGCTTGTAAGACTTGATTGGCTTTAACAGAGCTCAACACTTGAAGTTGAGGAAATTTCTATATTTCTTGTATATTACAAGAAAAGAGTTTCTGACTGGTCCTCAAGCCTCCCTTTTTACATCATCTGGACAGCTGCTAAGTTTCCTTTCCACTTAGTGGATCACTTCCTGACTGGAAACTACTTTAATACCAATCACTGAAACTCTTTCTCCAGAAAACTACTGTTATATAAAAAAATTACTTCGATATTTAAAGTAAGAATGCCCAAGTCAATGACAAAAATGTGAGAAAATCTGACTCAGCTGACTTTGACAAGGTCAGATAAGAGCAAATATAATCCCCGATTCAGGTAGTGAACAGTTGTCGACGGGGAGAGGATGTCCTGGAGACAGAGATCTCAATTAGCATCGTACAGAAAACTAGGTCAGATACTTTATGCAGCAGAATAATAGCATACATATGATATTCAACATATGAAAGATTGAATATATATTAATAATGTAAAAATATAATTATAAAATTTATTATAGGGGCCTTTTAATTGTTGTCACTCTGTATGTTTACATACATAAACTTGGTGCTTTTTTTCTTATATTAACTTGGAAATTTAATATAAAAGACTTCAGGTTTACACAGAAATTTTGGTTTCTGAAACTTAAAAAACCATTATTTTGTGATGATAGACTGTTGTAAATGAATATGACTCAACCATATTTTTTTTTACCATGATTTTTTTCCACCAATGTTTAAAATAACAAAGCAAGAGTCAGGCAGCAGGGGTTTGGACTCAAGGACAGGCTTTACATTCTGTCCTGCATTGCTCAGGGATGTATGGATCCCCATGTATGGCTGAAAGAATAAGGATCTTGTCTTTCAGTGCCATTTGTAAGATGTCGTTATTTGCTTTGGTAAAAATGTCAGTTATGTAAAGTAGAGTGCATTTTTATTTGGGAATTTTCTTTGAACATCCCACTAATATTGGTGTGATCCCAGTACCATGTTACTGTGACAGTGAGGGCATGAAACTCAGCACCACCATAGAATCAGGATTATCTGTCTAGTCTTCTTTTCTAAACTGAGATTACTTGATGAGTGTTTCTTTCCTAAACCCATGTCACATATGAGACACCTGAAGTTAACTAATTAACAGAAGGCAACTACATAGTCAGAGGGAGGCACAAGCTTAGGATGCTGATGAAAATACTGTTCCTCAGGTATATACCTCATTTCTGCTGCATGGAGGTTCAGCTGCTTATAGATCAGCCCCTGACCTACCATAGTTTCAGAACATCTTGCTACAAATTGCAACCTAGGAGGTGATCTGAAAGTGGGGTTTCAGTTCTGACTAACAAAGAAGCTAAGCTTGATGTGCATCTGCCTCTACATTCTTTGTAGAGGTTCAGCACAGTTGCTTGTGAAGCAGTTGTGAAGCTTGCGAAGCAGTAGCTATACTGCTGCAATTTACAGTCCAACACACTGAAGACAAATATCACAGATTTTGGTGTTTTTCAATATGATAGGCTGTAAAATACAGAAAAGTACGTCCAAAAATACGTAAAAATTCGGTAACCACTGTGTGAATGGCTGCAGCATCCCTGAAGGTGGAGAGTATGGGTGTGAAGAACTTCAATCATGCAAAGCAAAGTGTCTCTGAATGCACGTGAATCGATCTGTCAGTCATCCTTTGAGTAGAGACAGTAGCAGATACACAGGTCTAGAGATCTCATGAGCCAGCTGAAGCTAGACCGGACCAGATCCTTAAACCAAGTCTTAAGGCAAAGCTAAAAACAGAACCAAGTAATTTTCTTCTCATTGTATGCCCATATGCTCTAGTTCACATGTGAAAACTAGTGATTGTCACAGTGAGAAAGGAAAGCTGTATTTAAAGTATCTACTTATAATTCCTTTGGCAACCTGAAACTTTCAACTCTCAAAACCTCTGAACATTTTGTTCAGGCTGGTTAGGATTCTGACTAAAGATTTTTCAGCTGATTCTGTTAATTTACATCCTAAATTGACACAAAGGGAAGAGCCAGCTTCATTGCTAGCCTGGTTAAAACTACTGCTGAAGCAAGCTCTCTCAAGCTGCAATTACTCACTGACAGCAACATGTTTTTACTTACAACCTAAGATCCACCAACCCTGCCCCGAGAGGAAAACAGCTACCCCATCTGTCAGCATGCAAATATGTGTGGTATGTTCAGTCACATTCACTGGAAAGCATGTGATCCCACTAACAAAAAGATGAAGGTTTCCTATTATTTTGAGACACATTTTCAAGAGATCAAAACAGTGGACCAAAGAGATATTCTTAAACTGGGAAACCAAATTTGCAAGATTTTACACTTCTAAATAAAGATACAGGTAAGCCCTATTAAAAAAAAAAAAAAAAAAAAAAAGTCTTTTTTGAGCTTCTGAAACACAGCGTGGCCTCAGGCTGTTAACTCAGTCTCATCCAAAATACAAAATTGCTCTCAGGTGACACAAGCTTCATGTTCTTAGATTATTTCATAATGTTCTCAAATAATCTCTCATCAATCCAGAATTATTAAGTATCTTCAAAAATAGTATCTGTGCTAAGTTAAAAAGCATTTCTGTTGTCATTGTTTTGTTCTTCTTATTTCTTGATAACCCAGGCTGGTAGGCTGGGATATTCTCCCAAGGTAGGCAGTGATAGGAAAGTCTGCCATCCAAGATCTGGGAAATGAAATGATTAAATATCTGGACTTTCATGAAATTGTGGTATGCAAATGGGATCATGGAACAGAAAACTGTCCAATAGTCTTTTCCACAGAGTGATGTTACCATATGTTTGCATCGTTCGAATTTGGGCAATGCAAGAGTTCACCCATAAGACCTGTGTGCTCCAGAAGAGCAACCAAAGAGCTCATCTCCAGTCTTCTCCCTTTCTTCCCCAACAAAGATGAGGGGGTACATGAGTACATGAGTAGTGGAATAAGATAATGCACACTGTGACTGCAAACATTAGCCTTGTTCTTAGCAATCGTGCCTCCCAGCTACTGCAAAATTTGGTTAGTGTATCAAAAGAATATAACTACCAAAAGAATACAACATAACTTTATCATACCTATTTTTGATCCTACCTTGGAGACTTAAATAAGAAAGTTATTTTAAAAGGCAAAAATTTTACAGGCTGAATGTGTGTACAGAGGAAATAAAACATTATCTGTAATAGTCCAGGCTAGATTTAAATTCCACATCCTTTAAGCTACATCTCTCTGCTGACGCTGAAAATCAAAGGGCTGGTTAAGAAAGATTTTTCTTTGCAGCAAGAACATGTAGGGATAAGCAATATCTACTAAAAACTTCTAGTGACACAAACCAGATTGTAATCTACTTCCTATTTTAAGACTGACCAACAAATTTCCAATTAATGAAACTCTCTCACTAGCAATGATATGTTTTTGCAGAAAAGAACACCATGCCTTTCAAAGAACACCATGCCTTTCAAATGCCTTTCAAACAGTTCAAACGGTGAACTGTTGTTTATGATGATGGTTAAGCACTTGCTTAAACTTGCAAATGGAATAGATTTATTTTTGAAGGTCACTGAAAAGAAATAACTTGTAGAAGTACACCTGAAAACGTGTACTGTCTATTTGCAATTGTACCAAGAAAACAAGACAGCTTGTGTCCCAGTTCTACATTTTTACTATAATTACCTGACTGATCATCTTGATGTCAATTTACCAGTTACATTTACAACTGACCATTCTTGAAATAATTGCTGTAGCCAAGTCTGTTTAAAGAGTTCCCTACCCCCACTCTTGGGTTTGGTACAGTGGTTCATACAACTGTAGGGCTGCACGATGAAATGTATCAAGAAACTGATCTGTGTTAAAAATAACCCTTTTCCTTAGGATGTTGAGGGTTAAGATAACCCTAAAAAAAGGGGTTATTTTTAACACAGATATTTTCCCTGATCTGCTTAACCATGTAGACTCACAAACAGTTGTACTATCAGAATCAAGGACCACACATAAGGACAGGTGCAAGGTGAGCAAATTTTGTAAACTGTCTTTGTCACTGAGAGATGTGCATCCATGGTCCCAAATCCAATTTCTTATACATTCTTACATAGTGACTGTGCACAGTCAGCTCTTGCTTTGGCAAGAGAACACTACCAGAACACTACCAAACCTAATCAGAATGCATGCAAACCAAATTTATACACTAGTCATACACGTATTATGTTTTCAATTAAATCTTTCATAAATGCTTCTAAAATCAGTCCCAGGTTCTGCTAACATCTTCCTTTCTTGCCTTCACATCATCCTTACATTTACAGGCCTCAATCAGGTTGGTCCTCCAATTGTTTTCACCTGTTCTCCCAGTATTTCCAGCTAGACTCCAGTTTTTGATGTTTGTTTATTTACTTATGCTAAAACCTGCCTTTCTCACTAACCCTTAAACCTAGAAAGGCCCTTGCTTAAATTAATTAGTCTTCAGCTTAAAATCTGACCTCAAGACACGTATTTACTTTGACGCTTACAGTAAACTGCCA
This sequence comes from Strigops habroptila, assembly GCF_004027225.2. Lineage (NCBI taxonomy): Eukaryota > Metazoa > Chordata > Aves > Psittaciformes > Psittacidae > Strigops > Strigops habroptila. The sequence continues at coordinate 19,244,289 of NC_044302.2, forward strand.
GTTAACAGTGGAGAGGAAGATTGCATCCAGGGAATTTTGATACCATAAACACTGTTTACTTCCACCTTCAGAAGTCTACTAAGTATGCAAATAACTAGACTTGTTGGTATGTGTTGTTTCTTATTTCTTCCATCAAACTAGATTGCTACAGCCATTGCAGTATACTAAATGAAACCTTTGGGCATTATATTAAGAACATGAGACAGAGAGCTGGCTATTGTTGTATCTCTTCTGGTTGATACTGTGGTTGTATTAAGTAATACCCATGTGCCAGGAGCAAAGTTACCCAATGCACATTTAAAGTCATGGCAGGTTTTTTTAGAGCCACACTGATTTTAGCTATATTTTTTAGCTATATTTAGAAGCAAAGTTGTTGTTTCCTTAAAGCTGTTAGTGAGATATAGTAAATTTTACTTTTATCTGCTTCACTTTGGGAAAGGAGTTGAAGGACCAAAGCCTGCCCTCTTACTTCAATCCTCACTCTATACCTCAAGGGGAAAAATCACTCACCTGTGGAACAGGAAAAGAAACGTAATAGACCAAACTTTATCAGATCAACTAAGCTTCACCATAATAAACTAAACTGATTCTGTATTACACTGTACAAGAAAGAAGAACACCAATCCCTGAATTTTATAAGCAGAACTCAGTTTATTCCTGATTTCGAATATATTTTCTGTGCAAACACATACATACACACACTGGGAAAGGACTGCTCCTTATCCTGTGAATGTATGCCATTTTTGCACATTTCCAGGGGAATCTACAGACTTGCAGAGCCTGGCACATTAGCAAATGAGACCAAAACAATTCTTTTAGCACTACTCTATTAAAGATTAACAATGTAAGCACTACCTATGTACACTGACTCAGGAAACACTGTCCCTAAACAGAAGGTAACTCTTTATGGCTTGTTAAGTGAAGAATACCATGACAAATAGCTTGTTAGATGATTTTTTGGAATTCCTGTCTTAGTATGCCAGGGATGTACAGGGTCAATAGACATGAAAGCTTCCATAACTTTTCCAAAAGCACTTATGTTATGGTTTACGCAGCAATAGGCTGAGACATACTTTACAGATAACAAACTTCATAATTGCAGTAGTAGCTTACACAGTGTTAAAGGGCAATTCATAGACAGTCACAAAAGAGATTCATTTTGTAGTTAGAAAGACTATTCAATTTGCGTATGATGTCATGCATTTATGAGGTCGGAAGACAAGAAAACAGACATACAAAATACTGAACAGAATTAACCAATCAGCTCTGTGTCATAGTATAGCCTCTGTTGTCAAAATACTATGTGAGACTGCTTTCATTTGCAAGTTCAAGTTATGACAGAAGGGAAACTTATCGGGTAGTTTTACATGACACAGGCTTAGCAGGACTTGTATTAATGCCTCACTGATACAAGAGCTCTTACCCGTCTTTTTATCCCTCTTCTAACATTTTATATTGTGAGCTTCCTTCTTTTAGACCAATATGACAATGCTGCTGTAAAACTTCTCACGGGGGAACTTGAATGACTGAAAGATGGAAACAAGGGAGAGAGGAAACAAGGGAGAGAGGAAACAAGAGGATGGATGTAGGGAAAAAAATGGTTAAAATCATTATATATGTTGAAAGAGAACACTTTGATAGAAAGAACAGGTACACCAAAAGTATCAGTGAAGTAGCATGATGTACTTGAGAAACACAATCTAATAGGAAAAGTGCTGCTATGGAATCAGAAAGTCTTGATTCTATTTCTGTGGTTCTAAAAAAATCCTAAAGAGGTTACTTCATCTATTACATTTTCTGTCTGTGAAATTAGAAACAATGCTTGTCTGATAGGCAACACAGGAATATATCTGCAAGCAATCTTCAGACCTATTAAGTTTCATGCACTGAGAATGAGATTTACACAACTGCTTCCAAACATGTGCTCATACAGCCAGACCCCATATATTTGCTGAGCAGTGCTGCAGCTTCCCTGTTATCCCCTCATCAGACATCTCTCGGACAGACATCTCTCAGTCACAGTCCCAATCTGAAACCCTCCAGGCTAGAGCCCCAGCATGTCCCCACAACATCTAAACTGAGGCACCAACGCTATGTGGTCTATGGTGTGGGGCCTGTTCATTAGAGGGGGTCTCCTGTTGTGGAGCTACAGATGTAAGATGCTATGGAACCAAAGAAATTCAAATCCCTGGGTTGGTGGAAGCATCTTCCGAACCAAATATTCGCTAGACCTGTAACACCAGGAAGAAGTCAAATCTCTGACTCAGCCTCTTTGACATGGGTTAAACAAATGAGTGAATACGACTGGCTTGATAAAAAGTGCTGTCTCTTTCTGAGGCTTTTTTCCTATTTCCTAGTAACGTTACCACGCCCTGTGTTTTTCTGCTGGGAAGCAAAAGACTGAAATACAAAAAATCCCTCCATAATTGGAAAAACGCCCTGAATTAAATGCTATACAGAAAGTAAGCAATTGGAGAGAGAAATATGTTGTCCAACAGCAAACAGCATTCATAGCAGAAAATTCAAACAGATGTGGTCAAAGCAGCTACAGAAGAATGCAAACACAATTTTATAGCTAGAAGAGGAGCCATAATGAGAACAAATACAAAGGATAGAGTGGGAAGAATTATAAACAAAGTCGCACACTGAAATAAAACATCAAAATAAGTACTGAGTGAATGAGTTCAATAAAAAAATAAAATTAAATTTAAAAAGCCTCATGCCTGGAAATGTAAATAAAAGGAGTACTGAGAGGAGAAAATGTCACTATAAAGATGGGAGAGATGCCAAACAGAAAAGATTAACAATGGAAAAAAGTCACTGAGGGCCAAAGAGTATTTACCAGCTTGCTCTGGAGGTTGGGTTTGGAATAAAGAAGACGAAGATGGGGTATTTGTACCACGTAAAGTTAAATCTTTAGTTGAAGAAGATAAATTGGGAAAGTAATCTCCTTATTTTTTAATATAGTTGATAGAAAAATAAGCCCTTCCTCTAAATTGCTTCAGGTGCCACTTACTTCTTTCTGCAGGCTAAACAAGGAGCCCAGAGGGTGAGAAGTGACTGAGACAAATCAACAGTTCTTGGAGGGAGGGCATCAGTCCTGTCCCCCCTTTCCAGCTTGTTTTTCTTTTCTCCCACATCTTTCTTGTGTTGCCTCTGGACTTTATCTGATTGATCTCAAGGTCAGGCAACAAAACTCACTAACCTGGCAAAAATGTACGCCTTTGGAAAGTGGGCAAGGGTAATTTTTTGCTGTTTTATCAGGTTGAACATCCTGTGGTCAGATGAGTTCCTGAGGTGGCTCAAGGTAAGCAGTGGGATCATGTAGCCAAGAGCAGAGAGGGTTACAGGAGAAGGGTGGTGGGAAGGGAGAAGTAATTTTTGGCATCATCAAGCTTTTAATTTAATTTAAGACATCTCATGAAGTCACAGGGAGCCAGTTTTGTAACTTAACCACCTTAGTCAAATACCTTCAGTTAGATGGTGAGAACTGTGCCACTGCCATCATTTCTGTACACACAAGAGGGGCTATTGGTATTCTTAGGCACTTTCCAAACTTTTATCTTCAGATTCTCATGTCTTTTCTATTTGTGTTAATCAAACCTTGCCCCCAAAAGTTTGAGTAAAGTAAAATTAGTACTATCCTCAACTGCCAGCCTTTCCTTTTCTATTTTGCTCACAGCACTGTTTTTTTATTATAGTACTTGAAGTATTACATGTTTCAAGGGGAAGCTAGCATTCCCCTTGCACACTTTTTGCACACAAGATTTGCACACTTGTGGTTTTTATTGCAAATCTCATTATGCCTGTTAAGGTTTATTTTTAGCTTCAAAACCTTACATTATGCAAATAGATCAGAATCTGCATGTTCAAAATTTAATTTCTCAGTGGTGTTCACTTTCTTGTTTATAGATGCTTTGGTTATATATTAAAAATTTCCCTGCTTCTTTGATATACCTTATATATACTTCAATATACTTTAGAAAGACTTTGTGTGGTATTCAATTTAATTTTTTTTCTTTTTCCTACTAACCTGGCTACTTACACATATTAAATGAAGCTTGAGCAGAAGGTGAAACAAGGATTTTACTGCCTATAGCTACAGCTGTACAAACAAGCTAATACAGGACATGCTAGGGTGTGAACATGCAGCATATCACATGCTTTGCAGAACCTGTTCTCTCTCTAGTTTATCATATGCTATTACTATACATAAGTGGACTTTCTGATACTTTGTTAGCCAATAGAGCTTGTGTACAATATATATATGTCCAGGCTATATATCTATATATATATATAGATATATATGTTGGGCCCTGCTTTCTTAATATACAGAATTATTTTCTTCTGGGAGTTATAACTTTTAAATATTTTTAGACAGTAAATGCATCTCATATTTCAAACACGTGCACATGGCATTAGACTACATACGTGAAGAAATTGTTGTCGGTATCAGAAATATCATCACGTAGAATAAAATACATCTAAGGAAGTTTTTCCAAAAAAAAAAAAAAAAAAAAAAAAAAAAAAAAAAATCCTTGGAGCTAGTTTTCTATTTAGGAAGATTTTATACCTTGGTTCTTCTGAAAACCCATCCTGGCAATGTTCAAGGCCAGGCTGCACAAAGCCTTGGGCAACATGGTCTAGTGTGAGGCGTCCCTGCCCATGGCAGTGGGGTGGGAACTAGATGATCTTCAGGTCCTTTCCAACTCAAACCATTCTATGATTCTATGATTCTATAACATCTAAACATTCAACACATACTGAGTTTTAAGCTTGGGAGTGGTCATATTAAAGTCAATGAGACTAATGCATGCAACAGTTATGCAGGAACAAACTCCCCTGCAGAGTTAGGGATTTTCTTGCTTTCGTAACCAATAAATTTGATTGACTTATAATTTTAGTAAAAACAATTTATTTATCCTGTGAAAAGAGATGACACTCTCCCTATACACAATCTCTCCCTATATACAACAGTGTATGTGTATACAGGTGTGTGTACACAAAACCAAACTGACTGGGTCCTTGTGTTGCTTGAGTAAAAGGTAAAACCACAATTCATTAGCTCATTAACCTTTTCTTAATATGTATTACCTTCTCCATGTTCCAGTGGCTATGTGAATATTGTAGGTTATAAAAGAAACAAACGCCAGAGGCAATGAGATGGGTGTGTTGCATAAACCTGCAAGCGACGTGAAAGAGCTGTGTGTCATCTGCAGCATCCACCCAGTTCAACATCCTGAGAACAGGCTGAAAAATGGAGAGCTGTGAAGGCATGAATAATACATCATCAAAACTTGCTTCCCATTGTATTGGGTTTTCTAACTGCAATGATTCATAATGGGCAGTCCACCTTGGAGACAGTGTTTAAACTCCAGAAGAAAGCTGTCCATGATAAATATCTGAAACTAAGGTAACACCCAAGATAAACACACTGTAGACTGAGAAGGAAATCCATTTTAGATGGATGTATAAGGGATGTAGCCTTCACCTTCTTTAGCTTCTCTAAATAAAATTAAACTCATCTACAAAAAATCTGTACTGTACTATTGTGCTCATTACAGCTAAATGGAAAATACGCAACCAATTCGAAACATAACTTTAGAGGTCTGGTGTTAAAACTACAAATCATGATAAAGCATATCAGAAAATATACTTTCAGAAAGTAAAAATCAGCGATGATACAACAGAGGTCTTTAATGTATTAATAATTTTTAAAATTAAAGTTTGTATTATTATTGAAAATTGCTAGGCTTCAGAGTGCATTTCTGACTTGGTACAAGCCTGAGTCTATAATGTTTTTTTCCGGTTCTAGTCTGCGACTAGAATAAAAACCAGCCCTTTCATTCTGTGGGCTTCTAAGGCATCTTAAGGTAGTCTCTGGGCTCATTTCCAGAAGGACGGATTATATGTGATGGACACAAACAACTATTTATGTATGGAACTCTCTGTAAGTGTAAGAAATAATAACCTGGGGTTCCAGTCTGACCTCTGAGACATGTTGAAATCAAATCCCTAAAGAGTAGATGTTCAGTCTGAAGACTGTTATTTTTTAGTTTCTGAAAAATGATTTTTCCAGATTAAAATTCGTGTTTGAGATGGCTTTGTGACGATTTATGCCTTGCTTTTGTTTAAAATTTCTTTAGAGACTTCTGCAATCAAAACCTAAAGCTTCTGCTCTAATTAAGGTTTGGGAAACTTTGTCTGCAGAGGCAATTATTTATATACTTCATATATACTTTATGTATATATATAACTCTTTGTTCATTCTAACTATGAGAAAATGGTAATTTTAAAATTTTAATGAATTACTTTAATGTAACTGTCTCTGTTATTATTTCTCCCTTACTCTCAATCCAGGAAGCCACTTGCAAAAGCTTACTAAGTTTAATTCCATACTAGTTTAAGAAGTCTACCTTCCTGAAATACTGGTTCAATAAAAAGCCATCAAAGTCTTTCAATAATTAATAGTACACTAATAATACTAATATAACTTCTTATACTAAAATCATTAGTATTTAGTATTTTGCTTATCTATCTATGTAGTACATCGATAATTTTGTTAGACCTATACTTATCTATGGCAATATATCATTATACTTTTCTAACTCTTTCCCTGACACTTGTGTAGCTTTCATTTTTCTGTCCCTTCACCTTCCATTTTTCTGTCTGTAAACTGGGAGTGACAACAGCACAGACTAGTATCACAAATAGTACAGCCTCTGCAGGTTGTGCAGAGGATATTTGCTTGCCTGCAGGTCTTCAAGGCAGCATCCGTAATCCATTCCTACCTTTGGCTTGCCTTTGGAGGCATGATGGAATTTCTACAGAAATGCTTCATATTAAGCACAAAACTGAATTACTTGTCCAGAATCATCAACCCTCTAAAGTTTCTAGGAATGTGAATTCTACTCAGCAAAAACACAAACAAAATTCTACTTCTGAGGTACAGATTCTGTTGGGACATTAAAGGGAGTGCCCTCCTGACACCCAGCTTATATCCTGGGGCAGTAGATTGGGTTACTTCATATCCTTGCCTTAGCTTGTGTAACTGGTCATAAACATATAGAGTTTTAAAATTCCTGCAACACTACCTATTTCCATGAACACCTGCAGTCCTCCTTTCCACAGGCCAGTTACAGATTTAGCAGAGAAATATTTCTTTACTTTCACTGCCTTACTATGGCATCCCCCTATTTTTTTCTTGAAAGTGATTCTATTAACCATTGCAAAGAGGCAATTTTCCATTCCCTAAGCCTCTTTTTATAGCATTTAACAATCTTCTTCCTTAAAGAAAAAGTATTTTTAATCTGTGTTGTTTTATTTGCTATCATGTAATCATTAATTACACACCCAGAGTTAGTGTTTAAACAACAGATTTTAGAGATAGATAATTAACTGTTCAAAGCAGTTCATGACGTTACAGAAAAAAATCCTTAGGTTTTCCTGCCACTGGATTTTTTAGTAATTAATACAGCTCTTTAAAGAATTGAATAAACTATAATAATCAGGGAAGTTGCTAGCTCAAGAGGCTAATCTTTATCTTCTGAATTAGAGAAATCAAATAGGGTTTCCCCCTTTTTTTTTTTTTTTTTTTTTTTTTTAACAGAAAAACTGCTTTCAGACATGTTTCCCTGCCCATGGCAGGGGGATTGGAACTAGATGATCTTTAAGGTCCCTTCCAAACCAGTCCAGGATTCTATGATTCTTTGATTCCACACTACAGTTACAGCCTATACAAAGGTTCAGAGACACCATCGTACTTCTCCTCAAACATGAATGATGGTTTGAATGAATGAAAAGTAAGCCTATGTTTACATTTAGCCTGAAGGTATGAAACTTCACTTCCCAAGCTTATTAATGCCACACTCAGTGTGTTTAATTTGTCCTGTAAATGTAGAAACTGAGAAGGGATTTCCTTGGCATACAAAAAGCAATGGCAAAGATGGGACATTTGGAGGGATATCTATTTGCCATTGTCTCTTTATGCTAAAAAAAATAAAGCTAGAAATGGGTACATCTGCAATCAAACTCACTACTGCAGAGCAGGGAGGTCTGGCACAGAGGGAAACCACATAGGCAGGTCCTTGGCCAGGGGGAGCAGGGGCCCAGCTCCTTGAGAAATGGTGTTTCCAAGTTGTCACCAACATTTAGGAACTGAGCAACTATAACAGCAGCTGAAGCAACGTAAGGAGGAAAAATGTGTGTGAGGAAAGTGTAAAGCAGTCCATGCTGCCAGGTCAGCTCGAGCTGCAGGCCTGCTCACCTCCTGCAGCTCCCTCACCTCCTAATACTTGTGGATAACACCAGCAATTTAAAACATTAAAATAACATCACTACCTCTCTGTAAAACTACCAGTCTGCCTAAAATCTTTATGAGTGTAAAAATAGATAGCAACAAGGAATCAAGTATTTCACAGCTAATGCAACATGAGTTTAAGGCTTGGGAAATGCATCATTATGTTTTTAAACACATACCAAGCATTTCTTTTTGTTTGCTATTTTGCTCAGGATGCTAAATATTTAACTTTATTCAACCCATGGCATTCATCTAAATGAAATGAAAGATCATATCACATGGCCAATCTGACAGGTACATTGGGCTACTTAATCATCTAGTTAACCCCAGTCAAAGTTCAGTGACCCAAAGCAGGTGAAAGTCCCTGATAACATCTTTGTGATCAGAACCATGTATGCTTTCCTAGCTCCTTTGCTCACAGAATTTTCATCTACTTCGTCTATTTCTATTTTTCTATTTCATCTATTTCATGTGGTGAAAGGTTAAGACTTAATTTTCTGTATGTGACGGAAAGCAAAGTATCTTCGTCTGTTTCCTTATGTCAGAGACTGAAGGAAAGAAAAAGGGTTAGATGTAGGAAAAAGACTCAGAAATTCTTACACTAAAATTATTCTTCAGATATAATACTAAATACAAGGAACATAAATATCACTGAATAAGCAGCAACCTTGACGTTTCAAATAGCAAAACCAACATACTTTTTATTTTTGAAAATCCCCCTTTATACAAAGTTGCCCAAGTTAAGCCATTACACAAAATGGCAACTGGGGCTTGCAAGCATTATTCCATCAGCAATTTGCATTATCCTGCTCTCATTTTTTGGTGCTTCCCTTGCTGCTGAGAATCCATCAGGTCCCTGAGTTCACTAATAATCCTTGATGACCCTGATTAGCTCTATCTGAGGTCTTCATGCCACAGACCCTGCCTGTAGGTCCTGGCGTCTATATAAGCTCAGGCCTGGCCTCTGCTTGACTGAGTTGTTAGAGAGTTTGTCTGAGTTCTGCTACAGCCATGATTGTGCTTAGCCATGTACCTTGTTGATATAGGCCCTGACCTACGGACCGACTTCCTGGCTTGACCTCTGTGGTCCTGCTTGGTGATCACTGGGCTGTATCTGATGCTGGTTATTTTTGATGGACCCAATCCTGACTGTGACATACAGATTGACTTCCTTCCTTGACCCTTGGACCAGCCCTGACTGTATAACAAACAACAGGAGCCTTGAGTGAACCCACAGAGAAAGAAAATCTTCAATTTTCATGTTACTTCAGCCATCACAGAGCAAAGTAAGGTGTGCAATGTAAAAAGGCTGGGCTTTAGTGTAAAACACAATGCAAGTCTTAGGGTGGAATGGATAATTAAGTAAAGACACGGGTAGAAACCTTCGATTTATGAGCTCTTCTTCCTAGAAGTGCTTCAGCAAAATCAGTTTCTTCCAAATATTTTTAAAAGTAGGATTAATCAATTAGTGTAACGCTATTCAGTGTGACAAATGTAAAAAGATTAAGACAAGCCTTGTGCATAGACAGACTCTAAAAGCATTATATACAGATACTAAACACTGCAATAGAAAGAAAAGGAACTTGGAATAAAACCTCAGATTCTGTTTTCTGCTTTGCTCTAACACTTCTTTTTTCTTAAAGGCAAAGCTTTTGTGATTTTCTTATCATGGACATCTCTAAGACTATTCCTAATTTAATCACAATGAAGTTAAGGCCTTTTAAAAGTTTTTGAGAGTACCTCAAAACTACCAAGCACCTTGAAATCAATACTATCACCTGGGATGAGAGGTGAGCTACCCAAGTTCAAGAGTCAGGGTCTAGCTCAACGTGCTTATTGAAGGTTGTGCTTGAGCAGAAAAGTAGTTTTCAACACAGGCTGTTCACAAACCATCATGGGCAGGAGGTAATTACATAAATGAATATTCTTAGACTGCCTTATTTATGCAATGTTTGAAATAATGTGACCTTGGGTTCTAAAAGAGTAAGAAAAGAACAAACTACATCACTCTGAGATCAATAGGACTTAAGCGATGTTTAATATACTGTTGTGGGTTTTTTGTGAACCTTTCTGTTTCAATTATCTGAACCATAAAATATGGTTCATGATTGAAACAGTGAACAAAATACCGCACCAGTGGTTCCACTGACTGGAGTACCGTAATTAGGCCGAACTTCTTTAAACGGAAGAGCCACATGGTGGCAGGAGAGAACAAATGGCATGTAAAAAAAATTGCCCTGCTAAATGCTTCCCTCAGTTTTAATTACATAATGCTCCCTTCTACAGGGTAGCTGAAGGTTTGTGGCTATATTTTTAAACCTAATGGGCACAAACATAATTCATTAGTTACAATGTTTAAAAAAAATGTCCACTTCTAAGTTTCTGATACTACTCACCAAGTTCAATAGGGAATTTATACAGTGAATGTTAATATTACACTAATTGTTGAAGTTCTGTAGTACAGTTAAGATATGGAACCTGCAACATATTAATTCCATCACTTAAGTCACTGACTTCACACATTCCAGAAAAATAATTTTCTTCTAATCTGAACCTCTTATCAAATGTTTATCTATCTAGTTTAAAATGTTGAATCCTTACTATGAACCACCAGTATGACTTTTAAAGTAATTGATTTAAGGGGAAAGAAGACATGAAGGAATCCAATAGCATACTATTCTATTACCTCCATACTTATCAGTGCAAGAATTTTCTTAGTACTGTAAACAATGTTGTAAAGTTTCTGGAGTTCTAGTGGCCATCACTACAGTCTTGGTCACACTGAACTCTAAATGCTCACAGGAGCAGCATAAGTCCTTACCCTCTCAGAGGACACAGTTATGTCTTTCTAAACTGTGTTTTACTGTTTGTTTTTTTTTCTTTAACCTATTTACAACTAGTAAAAATCTAGGTGAGGAGTTGGCTAATGAACTGTTCTAGTGATCAAGTGTTCTGACAAGAAAGCCTTTACAAAAACCTGAAACCGCCTTGCAAAAGAATAGTTCTCACTTCCCTCTCTGTTTGCTTTGTATGCTCAGCTTTCATAGCTGAACTTCTCAATTTCATTCTAAGGCCATATTCTTAATAATCTTAACTGACTTATTTGTCACTTGCTTTTCCACTCAGATATGTTTTTACCTTACTCTTCCTTTTTCCCTACATATGCAGAAAGGAGTAATACAAGAGTTGCAGGATGTGAAACCAGAGAGAAACTTCACCATTGTTCATATTCTCTAATTCTGCATCTTCTAAAATACTTATCACGGATCAGACTCTTGCTTGAATGTGAAAGAATTTCATGCCATCTGTTAGTTTCCAGTTCCATAACTGCAGCGTTACCTGTATTTAAAATGTCTCTTAACTTTCACCCCTTCTTCCTGGTTTTGTTACCAAAAAAAAAAAAAAAAAGGAAAAAAAAAGAAAAATTCTTTAGTATAATGTAGTCCCCCTGTTTCTGCCTGCAAATAAGGATCTCTGTGATTTCCCTTGTGTTAGCTCTGAAATTACAAGTTGTCTCTAAATATTCACAAAGCTTCACTGTTCTACTCCAGACCTCTGTAATAGCTGTTTTACCATGACACTTACAGAAAACTTTTGATGTCATTAAGCAACAAAAGGTGGAAGACTGATTGATACCTTTTGTTTGTATTCTTTTTTTATCCTTAATGTATATTGGCTATGTATGAACTAAAATTACTTCAGATTCTCCCTCAATTCTGTTAATAAAGCATGAATCAGGTCAAGGGAGGTGATTCTCCTTCTCTTCTCTGATCTCATAAGACCCACCCTGCAGTCTTTTGTCCAGCTCTTGGACAACAACACAAGGGATAAGGAGCTGTTGGAGTGAGTACAGAGGAGGCAACAGAGATGCTGCAAGGGCTGCAGCATCTCTGCTTGGAGATGGGCTGAGACAGCTGGGCTTGTTCAGCCTGGAGAAGCGAAGGCTCTGGGGAGACCCTAGAGCAGCTTCCAGTGTCTAAAGGGGCTGACAAAAAACCTGGAGAGAGGGCCTTTTGACAAGGGCCTGTAGGGACAAGACAAGGGGGAATGGCTTTAACCCGACAGAGAGGAGATTTAGATTAGACATTAGGAAGAAGTTCTTCCCTGTGAGAGTGCTGAGGCGCTGGCACAGGTTGCCCAGAGAACCTGTGGATGCCCCATCCCTGGCAGTGTTCAAGGCCAGGTTGGATGTGCCTGGCAGCAACCTGGTCTAGTCGAAGGTGTCCCTGCCCATGGCAGGGGGTTGGAACTGGATGAGCTTTAAGGTCCCTTCCAACCCAAATCATTCTAGGATTCTGTGAATTTACTTTATTCAGCTTGATCCTACTACTGAAATGTGATAAATGCCTGATGGGTATACCCATGAAATGCCATGGCAAATTTCTGCCTGGGTAAGACTTTAATGTTAGATTACTTTTCACATGAGAAATTCAAACCAGCTGGTCACCTCCTAGTACTCACTGTTCTAAGCAGTGCTGTATTGATTCTGCATAATGTTCCCTGTGCTTCAGTGTAACCTGAGGTAATCTGGCTCAGGTGACTGAAGTGGCCTTCTCAGCTCAGCCTTCTTTGCTGTGTCGTGAGAAAACAGCTGGACACTGAAACAGAGACAGACTTCATAAACAAGGACAGAAGAGTTAGGAAGTAAGTAAAATAAGAGGAACTCAAATGAGATGAAACCTCAGTGTTCTCAGGAGGGTCTGAGTGACTCAAGAGTTACTAGTACAACTGCTCTCACCTCTGAGCCACTGCTTTGAACTAGCTTGAGCAATCAAGGAAAATCTTTGTTTTCTATCAATCTTCTAATATAATCTTTAAGATATGTAAGGTAGTCGACAAGAAGCATGAACTATCACTGTCATAAGATGCAGCGTTTTGGACCAAATCTATGGTCCAAAGGTCTTAGGTTTGGCTGGCATTCAGTACTTTAGGAGACAAGAATAGCCACTGTCCATTGGCTGAATGGGCCTTTTGGAATCCATGTTTTATGATAGAGCATGTTAACATAGATGAAGTGGTAATTCTTGCTACATTGAGATACCTGATGTATACCTGTTAAAGGAAAAAGAGTCAACCATATCATTGGCTTATACTTCTACACTATCTCTTATGGATAGATTACATCATGGCTGTGTTGCCTAAAATGTTAAATCAGTGGGTTTTTTAATAGTGCATACCAATGTATGCAAGAACTAACTCTATCTGCTCTGTAGAAAAGTGAAATTACCCTTCAAAAGAAACATAGTTCTTAAAGATGGCTGACTACTGGAGGCAGCCATCTGAGGCCATTAGTATGAACATAAAAAGATGGTTCTAGTTCTTTGATGGATGGACTGCATGTTTTGCAAGTACCTCAGTACTGCAGTTGTGAGTAAAAAGCAGTGGAGAAAATATGAGAACTGAATATTGAAACAGAAAACCCATGCTATCTACTGTCAAAGCGCAGAAGTAGGTTCTAGCTAATGAGCTGCTTTTTGGTCTGTTGACCATAAGAAACATTATCATCGTTTAGTTAACTTAGTTTAGGTCTCTATACTAAGTAGTATAATTTCAGTGGAAGCACAGCACCTGGTAGTAAATGATTCTGAATCATCAGAGTAACAGCTGTCAGTTCAAAACTGCCTTAACTAATCATTTCATTGTTCCCTTGACCATATTACCCGATCTGTGGATGTTATTAGTTCCCTTTTTAAGATTCCTAGATTCTGGGCAGTATGCAGCCTGAGCAGCAAGGTTCACCCACCTGTGAGTGACAGGATCAAAAGAAAATAGGTCTGACTCACTATTCCTTAATCATTGATTTAAAAAAAACCCAAACAAAACCTAAACACTGCTGAAGTAGGCAGTATTGCACAGACCATATATTTGGCCACTGATCCTTTTAGAGTCTGTTCTGGGTTAGGCATAGCTGAGCATACGGCACTTAATATGCAGTCAACGCTCCCAAAAGCTTGTTGAATAGCAAATGGCACAAAAAACCTCACTGCTTCATTCATTAGTTGGATGATACAGGCAGGGAGATGCTTAGGAGGTTAACCCAATTCTTAACAAGACGACTGCTTACAGCTAGGCATAGGCACAGACTGATAGAAAGGAAAATTCCAGTCAGGTAACTTGTACCAAAGTTTGTCATAGTCTTTTCCCAACCTGCAAATTGTGAAATGAGTGGCTCCTTGTGGCCTAGAACTCCATTTCAGTTGCAGTGCTCATGTGCTTATTATCTCCTCATCTGTTTTGTGGTGGTGTTGAATAGTGAGTGACTCCTATCTGAAGAACATATTGGGAAACACAGCTTCACTTTATAGTGCAGTAGATAACTGAAGTTGCTGCTTTAGTTGTGAGGTAATGCCACATTGGTATCCTGGATATACTAATAGCAATTAAAGAGTCATTAGTGGGGTGGAAAAAGAACAGTAGGTGGATGGGGTAAAGTCTTACAGGATTTCATTTGCTAACTCTCTGCTGCAAACAAAGTCTTGACAAAGTTTTGTTTACTTGAATTTCAGTGAAGGAGTCCTATTGATGGAAAGCCCTCTGTGGTGTGGACTTTCCTCCTATTGAAAAGAAAAAAATTACTTTTTCGTAACAAGCAAGAATAACCAATATGTATGCAAAGCTTAGAGAAATATTCTTCCATTAACAGGTAAGGATTTTAGTTCCCCATATTTATTTATGAGCTAAATTAATACAACTTGAATATTCTTGGTTGCTACATAATCAGATTTTGAAAATTAAATTCTAGTTAGTATTTGTAATTTCTTTGTAAAGACGAGTAACAGCTATTCAGCAGCTGTCCAGAACAATGTACAGGAAATTACAATGTTTCTTAGTAATCAGTACTTATCTTTGCCTAACTACAAGTTACTGCCTTAAAATTAAGCAAAAGTAAGCATAAAGAATGCTAGGCACAACTGAAATAAAATTTTCAAAAGCCACCACTTGATGCCATGTTCTTCCACAGTAAGCTTGCACACATGCACAAAACTAAAACAAGGTCCTTGCCAGTGCTAAATTTATTGGTTTCTTATTCACTCTATTCCACAAGAGAAGAAAAAATAATGCTTTTATTTGCAAGGTGAAGTTCATATGATATTTGACACTTTTTACTGCTACCATAATTATGTGACCCATAAAAAATAGTATCAAGAATCTCACCTTCCCTCCCACGAGAGCCTGATACAATTCCTCCATAATTTAACAGACATCTTGGAAGCTTAACTGAATCAAACTTTTTGTGGATACTCATAGGATGTATATTTAATACATCAAAAGTTTAATTGCCACCGAAGCAGGGAATGCATTTGACATCAAATGCATCAACTTGACACAGAATTCTGTGTTGTATGTGTACCTGTTTTTCTGAAAGGTCATGTCACATTTCACATTATACTTGTTAAAACCTATTAAGACAACATAATTCAGTAAATGAGCTTGACTGTGTAAACAACCTTTACTACTTTCAAACCTAAATTAAGCAATGAATAAAAATAACTTTATTTTTCATCTACCGAAAAGTTTTGTGTGCCATTAATATATTCTGAAACCATTCTTACCCATAACAAGAACTTAATTATGGTCTCTTAAAACTCTAGATTATATAAGCATTTTTGATCATCTAACAGTTGTTTTTCTGAAAGAAAACTTAGTTTTAAACTTTCAAAGCTTCTGTTTTCCACACACAGTCCTTTTCTGTTTCCTGAACACAGACTTTCTAGAAATCACAGATAATTTTAATGGAAAGTAAAAATGCTGTATTCCTTACACTTTGACCTTCTAGCCACCTTGCTGAGAGTCTCAGCACCAGCGCTAATTTCAGGATGCAGATGTTAACTTAAGAACTGAACTAGGTTGTCAATGCCTACTCTTTTATAACACACAAAATAAACCCTAATAACTTTTACCTGTCTCTAGCTTTGCCTGGACTGCTTAGTAAAGGAAACTGAGAGTATGAGAAGAAAGGACTACTGAAGGAAGGACACAGAATCACATTATTCATTAGGGTTCTATGGTCCTTGTTAGAGATTTTCTGTGCTTACTAAAGCATCTTCTTGTCTGGTTAAAACCACACTTTTTCTCTTGTCTTCCTCTGTTACAGTCTGACTCATCTGTTCAAACAGCTTTGATATCGTGGTAAATCTCAGGTGATTCTGAAATCTTCGTGCAGCAAAAGCATAAAGTAGAGGGTTAATACAGCTACTGATGAATACAAGTGCTCCAGAGATGTACACTCCTCTGTCTACAATTTCATCCAATGCCAAAGACATTTCCTTATTAGAGAGCTCTATGTGAATTGAAATAACATCTAGGATGTTAAAGAGATGATGAGGGAACCAGCATAAAATGAATGCCACCACAACGCTGGCAATGAGCCGCTCCGATCGCCGCTTAGATTGGTAAGTCATTCTGCTTATTCTTCTTGCAACACACATGTAACAAGTGCAAATAATTAAAAAAGGGATTACAAAACCTGCAAGAGTCTCCAGCAAAAGATATGACACTTTCTGTCCATTAGAAGAGTAGTTGCGACATGTGCATAGTAGTTGACCATTCATTTCTTCTGTCTCTTGAAATGGAATGACAGAAATGCCAAAAGTAACAGAGAGGAACCAAATGAAGAACATGATTAAAGCAATCTTTTGTTTCCTTTTGTACCTTTGAATGGTGAAAGGGTAGAAGACAGCCATTAACCGCTCCAAGCTCAGTGCTGTAATTAGAAATATACTAGCATACATGCTGCAGTAAATAATGAAAACCAGTATTTTGCAGAAGATGACTCCAAAAACCCATGAGTCAGCAAAGGAGTAAATCCAAATTGGTAAAGTAACCAGTACAAGGACATCTGCAATGGCCAGGTTCAAAATCAGCAGGACTGAAGGAGATGCTTGCTTCATTTTGGTACAAATAGTCCAGATGACGATACAATTTCCAGGGGTCCCAATAATAAATGACAAGCTTAGTATTATGCAGACTACTGACCTCACAATATTCCACATCGAGTGCATACTGCTTTCCTCAGCTTGATTCATGCTGGAAATCCTTCAGTTCTTCTTGGTCGCCAATATATTTGGTACTTTGTGCCCTGCTTTTATTCTGTAGGTATTAGTGATCTACTCCAAAGTTCTTTAACTGGTCTTCTGAAGACTAACATGGCACATGAGCTCACGTCTTAATGCTCACACTTACAAACATCTGACCGCATATGGCAGTTCCTGTTGTTCAGGAAGACTGTGCATTTCTGCATGCAAAGCAAAAATAAAAATACAGTGCAGCATCTGACTTTGCTTTTAGTTATACACCCATTGTACTTCAGCAGATTTTACAGCATGCCGGTGGCCTTCCAAAAGAAGCTTGCTACTTTTTTCAAGTTACTGATCTAATCAACAGTTATGAGGAGAAAGCAGCCCTCTTTATGCTATTCTACTCATTCATATGAATAACTTAACACTTTATGAAAGTCAGAAAAGAGGGGTGGCAGATAAATCACAAATGTGCATTACGTTTGACATGAAATTCTATCCCAAGGCATAAAAAATGTGCCTTCATGTCATCTTTTTTTTTAATTCAGCAGAACACAGTTGAACATGCTTTAGAAATATGCTGGCATAAAGGAAATCAACATTTTCCTACAGTGAGACACTGCTGGTACACTAAAGTGGGAGGGAGTTGTACCTCTAATGCTCTGGGAAACTGCAGTCATTTAGCCAAACAATAACCATCAGAATAGTCTGGATATAGGGTTATAGGAGGAAATGTTCTATGTCAGAGAGAAAACGCATTACATTGTCCTCCTTCTGAACTAGCAATGGGCTATGGCTTTATCTCCTAAGCAACTTGGTAAATCCTGTGTGAATGCTAAGTTCTTCAGTGTCTGGCCAGAGAAAATGAAAATATTTTGTTATCCTGATGTCAAAACATCTTCTTTTGCAGTTCATTTCTAAAAGGTTAAAGGAGGAACTAAACCAGCAGCACATACAGAAATGGTCAAGCGTCACAGAAGTGAAACTGGATGGGTATTTTCCATAAAAAAGATTCACAGAAGAAATTATGTGTAGTGCTCTCAAATTTAAGATTGTGTTACAGATTATTTCCCTAAGTGCTGGGGTAGAATTTTACAAACCTGGCAAATGTAGTGCATAATATTAAGTTGAAAAGTATCTTTCACAATGGAAAAAGGGTTGCAACACCACCAAGCCCAAATAAGCTTAGCTGGTTTTGATCTCATAAGAGTATAATGAGATCAAAAGCAAATCCACAATAACTCCACTAAAGTCTAGTATTATCTCTTCAAAATGCTATTTCTGTAATAAATATTTTAATTTTGATTTAATCTGTTACTTGATTCCAGTTCCTTTTATTTTTAACTGCATTTAATACAGATTGGGTAGGGGAAAAACCCAAATCAGTAGTTTGTATTCTAAAGGGAATTTCTGAAAACCATTTGTGAAAATTAACTAATGAAGGGAAGTGATGGGCAATGTCTCTTCTTCTAGTGAAATCACCTTTATACACTTCATTATTTCTCCAAAAGTAACTTTGGAAGAGCTCTGTATTTGTTTATTGGCAGTGGCATATAGAGATTGAACTAAGTTGCAGATTTTTGTTAGAAAAAAACAAAATCAAGGAGAGATGCCCAGTATCTCTTGTCCCCCAATGCTACAGGACAAGCAGGTTCTTTTAGGTAAATTCTCAATCTAGATGATGATGATGATGATTATTATTATTATTATTATTGTATCACACACTCGTTATTAAGAATTTGACCTAGTTTGCAGAGGACCCACATATCTAAAAGCCTAGGTAACTAAAGACTCTAGATTGTAAGGAAGCTGTACTGATTATTAGACATTCTGCTTAACTGAAAGCCATAATTGCTCAAAATTCTGTGTCGCAATAAGCTATGCTATCTGCTAGAAATTGTAGATAACAATCAGTTATGCTGTAATTAAATTTTTTATGTCATAGTAACGCTTTAGTTGTAACTACAACCCTTGTGCTATCAAGGATCCCTAAGAAAACTTGTACTTTCCTGTGACACCTCTAAGATTTTCCTCTTTGAAACTTTATTATTGGTGGCAAAGAGCTTTTGTCTGCACACCTATTGGTGCCGGTTTTAGTATAGTTCTAATTCAGTGGTGTATGGATCTGGTTGAACTTCTGAAGCGTCTGTCACTTCATTTTTCAGAAACATGTTTCTCCACTTCATCAAAGTTTGCTTGCCAGATGACCTCTGCTTCTGGCTGTATCTTTCATTTAGACAAGAAAACAAAGGAATAGCAGAATTTCAGCAACAGCCTGGGAGTCTTTTTTAAAAAAAAAATCCTAGACAGGTGTTAAAATGCTAAGACTTCCTTGTGTAAGACTCTGAAGACAGGCTATTAGACTTAATATCACAGGTGTTAGAGTTAATATTAGCTAGAGAGCATGTCTCTGAAGAGCTCTGAATGTTGGATCTCTGTGAAAACTTCAGACTGTTTGTAAGCTGTCTTTGATATTCTCTAGAAGTGTCTGACCGCTACTTGTCAAATTTACACTAGTAGTACATGAACTTTATGGCAAATTTAACAAATATTTCCATTAACAACGTGAGCAGTGTAGTATGTTCAATAACATGCTGAACATGCCAGTGGCTGAACAACTCAGTATCTTACTCATTCTAGTGAGCAAATGTGGGTGGGGCTTTTAAAGCATGAACATGCAGTTGGACTTTTGACCACATAAGCCCTGGTCTAATTCTATTAACAGCAGTGAAATTAGGCTGCATTTCTGTGTTTATAAACAAAAAGGTCTAAATCCGAAGTTTTTTGTGTGTATACATATGTGTAGTGTAACAATTCAGTCATCAACATGCCAAACTTTAAGTGTGTTACCTTGAGATTGGTGAACAACTTCTGTAAACTTTCCAAGTTCAACAAGTCTGTGCTACTGCTAACAAAACATTTAAAACAGAATTTGATTTTTATATATTAGGGGCACGTTTCAGTCATCCCTTTAATGATTTAATTTTCTTTGTATGCATGCATGAGCTTCCCTCTCATGGATGATCTGTAATTTACACTACTACCAAGCATTTTCAGACAGCTGTGTTTGGACCACTAAATGTAAATTATAACTGATATTTCCAGCTCTTCCATATTTATTGTGAGAAACAGAATTTCACTTCAAGATGCTGAGAAGGTAGCAGCCTCTGCTCAAAGTGCATCACCCCTCCCTGCAGTAAGAGCACACCTGTAACAATTTACAGAGTAGCTGATGCATGGGAAATGTGTTGCGTACCTTGTGTGAATAGCTGTACCAAAAAGACTTTATAAAGCCTCTCCACTTTTTTCTTCAGAAGGATCTCCTGGATGTTTGTGAATGTAGGATAATGATCACCAAGTGTCATGTATCTGCTGAGATGCTGCAAACTGATGGTAGTAACCTTGTTTGCCTCCTAATGCTGAAGGGAGGAAGTGACTAGTCTCAACCCGCTTGTTCTTCAGCTATTGAAACAAGACAGTATCTGCAGGATTGGCATCGCTGGCTTACAATGAACTCGATTCAATGGTGCTGTTAATGACAGTGTGAAAGTGGCACACTTTGCTCTCATCAGAAAATTATGGTCTAGTGCATAGCTCACGTAAATGTTGCTTTCTTGACTACAGGAGGGTCTCCTGTATACATGGGATCTCATGGTGTTGTGCAGCAGCTAATAATGTCTTTGCTCTGTGACTGAGAATGTAAGTGCAGTGTGGGAAAAAGCACATACCAGACATTTCTAAGGTCTTGCAAACACTGCTTGTGACAGCAGCCCATGAGGCAGCAAGCACAAATGAGAACACTCTCAGTGCTGCTTTATCACCAGAGAAAACAACTTAGTGAAGAGCTACCCCAGGATCAGTTCCAGGACGTAATAAAAGATGTGTACCTTGCACTATAAATAGAAAGTTTGGAAGATTCTGTTCCATGTGCGTTGTTGTTAATCAGTCTTCCAATGTTATAAAATTATTCCCCTTAGTCAGCTCAGTAGCAAATACTGATAATTTTATAGTTTATAGACTGGCCAGAGAAAAGATCTCCTGTTTGTTATGTTCAGGGAAAACTGCTTTAGAACTTGTGATAGGAGCAGTGCTTACAAGGCACCTGATGTACGTGCACAAGCACATGATTACATACTGGTACCTTTCTTACCCTAACAGAATGATCACAAACAACCAGAACAGGTTTCCAGCAGCTGTGAAACTATTCAAATATATGGTGAAATATTCTCCTTGGACAGACATATCAGGTTCATGAGAGGTGCTAATTAAGATAGTGGAAAACTGTATTTACAATTCTGACTACAGGCAGGAACATGAATAACAATGATGCAGAGATTATGGGGAAATTTAAATATCTTTTCTCAATATTATCATGAATGTACATAGTTTAAATTTCCTTTTATTTATAGTTCAAACAGTAAATGCATAGATTTGTTACAATTTAAGAAAAGACTCTGGTCTTTCTAAATCAGCTATCACTAAGTTGTTATTTGTATTTATACAAACTGTTGCTAGCCAAAATCCTTATCTACACAAGCATATCTGGCACCACAATCGCTACTGGGTAAATTAAATACATTGTTTACATACTCTTCCTTTTGAGTAATAAATTACTGATGATAAGTACTGCTTGTACGATTTGCTGCCAAATGTTACTTGATTTTTCCTTATTCTTTAGCTAAATCTACTGCCATTCCTACCTCATTTGCTGGGATTGCATGTAAAGATCATATTACTATAGGACCAACATCCTGTTTTGTTATTCAGCAGTGTAATGAAAGTCTTTAGCAGTGCACCTCTTAGTGAAGGACCTGTGATTAAAAAAACCCAAACCCATACTTTGCTTTGCATGAACTGCAGCAACAGATGTTAGCTGTCATTTTGCACATAAACCAGGCATACACTATTTCCTATAGCATACACTTATATAAAAGGATTTGTCCATGTAGTTATGTATTTTCAACACAGGGCGGCACTGGGGAACCATCTGTGGTTTTTTGGCCAAGACTGCAGGCCATGGAGGTATAGCCTTTCTCTGCACATGCAGAAGGCTGAGACCTTCTTTTGAGTAAGAAGTTCAGATATTTGTGACTTAAATTTCAATATTGTTTCTGATTTATTGCTAACTTCATAGATAAAAATCACAATGTCTTTTCTGTCTTGTAGATCATGTTATTTTCTACATACTCGTATTTGTAGCTTTTTTATTTCTGTTTTGATATATGTCCACTTTCAACAGTACATTCTGCTGCAACTAATACAGTAAGGGCAGCTCCCTCTGAACCAAAAGTAACTTGGAATCTGATTAAATTTTCTACACCCCTGAAGTAACAAAGTTTGGAAAGTTTGGCAATGATATGAACAATGGGTCCTTCAGTGTAGTTTCCATTAGTGTGTTCTTGTAGTTTCTTTGAAAAGCAGATCAAGTTGCAAGCTCTCATGTTGTGAAACAATCCTGCTCAGCAGATTAGAGCTGCTTCTGAGTCTTATTTAATTCCTTTAATACATGAGCATTAAGCCACTTGCTTGGGCCCTATTGTGACACAAAGTCTTGATTTTGTGTACTTAATCAGAAGGCTGGCTAATTGTGCTGAAAATTGAAAGACTGTACTAATTTTATGAGGAATATAAGGATTTTCTTCTGCTCTGTAGCAGCCACATAGGTGTGTTAGCTAAAGAAACTTGTAGACAAATGCTTCCACCCTCAGCCACTCAGTAATTACCATACCTGGTATGTTGTTCAGCATAGCTGGAAAAGCTTTCACGTTGTACCATGTTGGTCTTCAGAATGGTCTTATCCAAGCATTCTTAATCTGAAATAAAACGTAGTCAGAATTGGTTCTGTGATGTCACACACAGCTATAGGAACAGCTATTTACTAAACACATAAACACTGTATGGGAAAAGTGAGAGACAGAGTCTCCAGGCACAGGTAACTTTCTATCATTATGTAATGTAAGCTATTGCTTCTGTAGAATTTATATATAATATTACAAATGGCTGTGAATAATAACTTCATTAAATGAAGCAAGTGTTTTCATTGGCAGAAAGTGCTAGTACCATTTTCTTAGTCAAAAATCTTATTATTTACAGATTTTAATATAAAGCTAATAAACACTAAAGTCATCTGATCTCATATTATCACTACATTTGACTCTTGAGCCTAACAGCATGATCTGGGTTTAGGCATTCTTACTTTTTATGCGGTTGAGTCAGACAAGAAAGTCCTTGTAGCCCAGTGTCTTGTCTCTGATGAAAGCCTAGGGGCGAACAAGCTATATGTGACTATACTTGCAGCATATATTCTCTGACATCTAGCCAATTACAGCTGAGGAATTTCCTGAGCTTGGTATGGTCTCTGTGTGCTCAATAAAGCTTTGTGGACATTTACTCTGTAGACTTCCTAAGTCTATCGTGGAACTAATGTAAACTTACAGTACTGCAGCTTTAATACATGCTGTGTGAAAAACCACCTTCTCTTGTTGTTTGCTGGTCTCCTGTTAGCTTCATCTGGCTTCCCACAATTCATATGTTGGAAAAAACAGTGAACAGTTGATTTCTGTTCATCCTTGCCTAGTCTTTATTTGATTAGACCCTACCTGATCTGCCAGACATTTCTTATTTCCAGACTGAAGAGTTCTTGCATACATGATCAATCCCTACATAGAAGCCATTCCACATCTTTCATCACCACTGTTGCCTTCTTTCTTCATTTAGTTCTTTTATATTCTCTGAGATGGAAAAACAGACTAGTTCTGAAGTTCAAGAGTTCAGTTAAACTGCACGGGGAGAACGAAAGAAGCCAAGTCACAGGGAGGTCTAAGATCCCTCATTTCAAGTCTGTTTCACCCTGCTACAGTGTAAAAAGGAGAACAGCATGGCTGCCTATACTTAAACTGCTGTCAAAAATGTCCTTATTTTTTTAAAAAAATTTGGATTAGTTTAGTTTACATTCAAACCACGAAAATAATAGAGTTTGTTTGGTTTTTTTTCTTCAGTGCCAGTCTGTGCTTTAGAATTTAGAAGATGTTTCAAAGGTCACTGTGTCATTCTTCCTTCATTTACTCCAGATGCTACACAATCATGGAAATCCTCATGTGATGCAATTACTTTGTAATCCTTAAACCACAGGTTGTCCTCTGTCTGATAAAGCCTTGCATTTGCCTGCTGTGTGTCCTATTCTGTGCATAAACCACTAAAAGTCAACTATCATTTGAATATGCCATTATTTGGTACTGTATGAAAGGCAGGTTTAACTGTGTACGTTATTTTTTTTCTTGCTAGCTTTGTGTCTTGTTATGCTTATCTGTGTGGGGAGCATTTAGTCCCCAGTGGTGTTGAATGGTATCTCTTTTAATACCTGTTCTTCCCCTAGACAGCAACTCTATGACTGCTTTTTTCATTATTGCTGTTTTCCTGTCCTTTGAGTTGCTACGTACTGGCCAAGTTGTGTGGTATCTGACCACAATATTACTAAAACTATTGCTATAGCTTTTCTGCCTTGGTTCCCCTCTGTAGTAGCTTGATATACTTCATGTTGGCATAGCAAAATGTTTGTGGTATGCAATATATCCTGATAGAGTGCTGGGTTTGGGCACATTTTGAGGTCTGTTACTGGGTGAAAACCAGACTACACTGTAGGCAAAACATGGCTAGGGGTCTTGCTAGGCACTGCTGCTGAGAATCAGTTGATCAAATTATTAGGGGTCCTCCCTCATGACAAATCACAGATCCAGTCACAAGCCTTATCCAAATTCTAGTCCTCTGGATCAGGTTTTGAACAATGCTAGGCTGAATTTCTGGTTTAGGAGGTTTACTAGGTTATTGCTTATCATCCTGTAATACCATCTTCTATACAAGGTTATACAGATATCAAGAAGACAACTGTAAAGCACATAAAACCAGAATTGAAATAGACATTTAAACAGAAGTTCAATGTTATAAATTGTTACCCTATGTTATCTGAGATCAGTTATCTTCTTTAAGGACAACAGAAAAACACCAGCACTGTCTAGCAGCTTGCCAAAATGATGAAATGGAGTAAGATAGAAGCTTTGAGAGAATTCTTTTCTCCAGCTAATCCGGGCATCTTTGTAGCCCACGAACACAGCAAAGCTATTTTCACAAGTTATGTTAGGATGAAGTCCAAGTAGAAGAGTTGAAATTGTCTCATGCTGGTATATCCTTTAACAGCAAATCATGAGACCAATTCATCTGCCACATGAAAGCTCACAGATTTCTTACTATCAGCAGAAAACCTTTTTCTCATGATAGCAGTACCCCTTTTCTACCAATTCTTCAGCTTGTAATCTGAGCAGCTTCCCTTCCAGCTGCCAAATTACTTTTACCATACTGTGAAGAAACTCTTAATAGTGTTAGTCTAGTAATATACTGGCAATGTAGCATGGTAGCAATATTTTCATCATCTCCACTGAATCCATTTTCTCAAAGTACTATGTCCAGCCAGTGTTTGGCAAGTTTCCCCTTTCTAACATGTCCACAAATGACACTAAATTATCATTTTTTAGTTTAAAACATGACAGATTAGTTCTCTGCCCCCTCTTCAAAATGCTCTTCATTCAGTGTTAATCCCAGAAATGGGTTAAATTAAATGGTGGCATTTCAGTAGAACTGTCATTTTATATTTTCCTCATAATATTTGCCCAATAGAACTATCAGAATAACTGGTTTAAGTTTGATCCTAGCTATGATTTGAACAAAAGGATTAGAGTAATGGCCTTCAAAAGTCCCTTCCAATCTTAATTTTCCTGTAATCATATTTTTGCACTGACACATTTGACACAGCCTGACACAATGCTACTCACAATACTGCTGATTAAAGCATTTTCCCATGATTAATCATTCCCAACTGCCTGTGTCCCTCAGCTTAGAATGGAACTATGTCCTTACAGGAATGATCAAGCAATACTTTCTAACTTAATGTGCCCAACGGATGGCACAGTAAGCTTCCATGCATGATTTAGATGCATTTGTAGGCTACCTATCTCTTTCTTTGGAAAGTGGTATCAGCCAAACAACAAATGAGGATTTTATTCTTACATGCACTGACAGTTGAAACTCAGATCTGAGTGGGTCTTTCTTATTTGGTTCTTAGCTGTAATCAGTTTTCCTACTCACACCTAATTTTTAATGGGATAATCTAAATTTAAAAGATAGAAAATAAACAAGGCGTCTATGTACATTACAGCTCCACATCCAAGAAGACCGTTCACTTTACAGGTGCATCTTTTGGTGGGATTGAATACGTTTCAGATCCAAAGAGCCATAATTATAAAATGATGGAAAAAAATATTTCCATATTCCTTAAAATCAGTTGAACTTTCCTCAGCCCTTTTTCAAATGCACCCACTAAAGAGGAACTCTCAGACTGTTTATCGACTGAAGTCTCTCAAAAAATATGGTCAGATGTTTTTCCATCCTTCTGTGTTGGAACAATCTAGCAGCAGTTTCAGTTCTTCTGAACACACTTGTGTTTCTATAAATGATCTTTCTTGCAAGTGATCAGCTGGATCTAGTAGTAGCAGTGTTGGTCTTTTCAGAAGTAACTTTGAGCTAGCGAATTTCTTAATCCCTGTATTTCTCAGCAACTTCCTGGACAGTCTGCCCAACTGGGATACCAAACAGGTGTGACACTGGATTGAACTGCTTATTAAGCAGAATAATAGTGGTCTCCTTGCCTTTTCATTTTATGTGGGCTAGAACCCTGAAATGCTGCTGTTTGACTCATGCCACATGACAAACAAAATTTGTTTTGCTTTCTTTGACAAGTGTGTCACTGTGTCCTTACCACTCTGACAGTCTTGTAAGACATGTTAGCCTTACAATACCAGCATGCTGAATTCTGCTTTTTCTCCAAATCTTCACCTGAATAGTACCCTGTCTGCAGATCAAAACCCCCTTGTTAGTTCTCTGCCTCAGAGGGTGCAAACAGTTGCTCTGCACAGCAAAAAAATGTCAGGTTTTACCACTCACGCAATGTGCTGGGAAGTTGCTGTAATTTATGGGAACTTGTGCAAGACATAAGTTGTCCCTGAGGGTTCAACCTACTCAGTTTTCATCACAACACAGATTGTATTTTCAACTCTTTTCCTCATATACTCATCCTACACAAAATTGCATCTCTCCTTTCCATCTTCCTGAACTGTCTTTCATTGTTATGTTTAATTCCGTATTTTGCCTAGCTTCAATTTTAAAATTCTCCAGTGGTCCAATGCAGAACACCAACCCTCTTGAGTAAACCTCCCTGTACCTTAAGTCCCAGCATTCTCGCTAAGAATTTCTTACTCCCAGAGTTGAAAAAGATTCTCTTTAAGCAATTCAGTTTATTAGTTATTAGATCTTCATCACTTACTATGAAGCTCTACTATGTGGATGGTTTACGAGGATGAATTGATTTGCTTTAGCAAAACATGCGCCAAAGGAGTCATATGATCTCTATTATGCAGACTAAAGGTTTGAAGATAGGAGAGATGACTATGCCAGGATCTGTCAATTGTGGCTATCCTACCTTAGCGAGTGGCTAGGCTCTGCTCTTCTAGGTTGATGTTCATGTAAGGCTGCACTTCCATACTCCCACTAGACAACTGCCCTCTTCCCTTCTTTCTGGCCCTTTTATGCACTGTAAGCAAATTTAGCATGAAAGACACTGAAGAACCTATTTCAAGTCTTGTTTACTGTCCTAATGCCATGGAGCAGCAGTGTGAGGAGCAACATGGAAGTGAATATGAAGTACTGAGGAAGCAGAGAGAAAAGAATGGAAGGGAAAGTATTTTTGCAGCCTTGCTTCAAATGCATGTCAGATTGTGTTCTGGGACTGTGCTGCTGGGCTCACATGCAAGTACAGCTGGAGCATTAACAAGTGTTATTTAGCAAGTGCAGTGACTTTTTAGAACATCTGCTAACCTGTCCCAACAGTGGATTTAAAAAAATATATCCTCTTTGCTAGCGGTAAGAATCAATACCTTCTTCAGGCAGTCCAGAAGTGAATCCCTCCTCTGGCTCCTCTAGCCTCTTCTGGCTAGTTTAATAAAACTGGGCTATAAATTGAACTGAATCTCTGCTATATTTATGGAATCTTCTATATTTAAAGTTTTACTTTGAAGAAATACTATTACATAACCCTGTGCTGCTATTTAAAAAAAAAAAAAGGGGCAAAAAAAGCCTCCTTCCAATGCACACTCAGCTCTTAAGAAAAACACATGTTCATGACTGTCCACCTTTCAGGTCAGCTGCCACATGTAAGTGTTATTACAGGTCAGTCACAACTGTACTAAAGCCAAAATAGATTGTACAGGTATGACTGACTTCAACTGGGCCTTAAACCATTCTTGAGAAGGAAAGGATTAAACTTGCTTTTTGCCTCCTGAGTCTTAAGAGCTGGCATTTGTTGTTCAAAAAGCCCTAAACAATTACTTGGTTCTGTAGACAGAGAAGAAAGATCATACTGGTGTTGCATGACTCTAGTGCTGCTTTTTCAACAGAAAGTCAGGCTTAAACAATGGCCAGGATTCCTACTGATGTAGGAAAACTTCGAAGGGTAGATCTGTTGTCAAGGAACACTGGAAATCCTTGTGGTACAGGTAGAAGAATTACTGGGGGCAGGGGAGAGGAATCCCAGCTTCTTCAAAAAAATCTATATTCTCTAATGAAGCTTAAAACTGAACAAGTGGGCTGTTTCGAATTTGAACTTTACGGAATTGGACTGCTTGTGGCAAACTAAACCAAAATGTATCACTCCAGTCTTCCTAAGTTCCTTACACCTCTGTATATGTTAGATTTTATCAATGCATAGGCTTGTGGAGGTTCCTGGATAGGCTGGACTTCTCACCCACTGATTCCTTCCTGGCCTTGGGCACGAGTTCAAAATTGTGCATATGAACATAACTTACTTAAAGCTGAACACTTGGGCTGGTCTCTGATGGTTGGGGGTTGGAAGGAAAGAAAAGTCACAGGTCTGGTTTATAATATTTTCCAAAGACAAAGAGAATTCTGGGGAATTCAAGAGGAGATGTCATATTGACATGTCAAGGAAAAAATGAAATGGGCAGCAGGTGCTGTCTATACACTCACTAACCAGGAAGATGATGAAAACAAATTGCTGCAAATTGACCCAAATATTATTTTTGTACACATAATAACAAACATCTTATTAAATCTTTTACCTTCTTTCTTGTTTAAAAGCCTTTTGCAAGCATCTGTATTTCACTGCTCTCATTTTCATTAAGGTTGGATTCTGGGTCTCAGGGATAATTTGTATTGGTGCAAATTCAAATGCAAAAACTAGGATGGCTGGTAAAGTCTTGTGAGGTGGTGAAGACAAGATAGCATGTTTCTGAAAGGTATGACTGGTGATGATTGTGTTAACATATTCTGAACTTCATAAATTCCTGAATGAAACACAGTAACAGTGGGAAAAGTGCTGACATGGGCTTCTGCCCACACTGTAGATCTGTGTCAAGGCTTGGGTTCTCTTCTCATCTTTCTTTGAAACTTGCTGGTTTTCTACCAGTGTGTCCAGCTCAGCTCAATTGTTTTGGGGATACTTGAGCCAATACAAACACTACTTAAATGCCAAGGATCAGAAGCAAACAGAGAACTCTGTTCAACCAAATCAAGGATGTTTAAGCAAAGAGTGATTTCTGGAACAGATTGTTTCTTTTAAATAACCACTGTGCAAACTCATACCCAATTCATGGGTTTTGTCAAGGTGCCAGTGCAAGCCGTCAAGGAGTCTTAAACATGAGTCTTAAACAGTTATCTCAAATCCAGCAACTATCAAACTACTGATGTTGTAGTTTCAGTTGTTTAAAAATAGTTTATTTCTGGTGGGCTTTTTTGAAAGAAGAGTATTATTTTAGAAGACTGTTTATGCATATTAAAGAACTCTCTACAGTGGTAACAAACTGGCCTCTGGAGTATGGATAATGATTTTTTTCTCTTCAGATGTAGGTGAAAAAGGTGTAGTACTGCTTTCATCAGTAGTTTCAACTGTCGTAACTTCCTTTTTCATTTCTAGCCAGCTTTGGATACAAAACATGTGGAGGAAGCAGTACATAGCATGGACTTTGTGTAATAATAAGCTTGCTGGCATTTTACTGGTAGTTCAGATCTGTAGTTGGTTCTGTTATTTCCTGAATTTGCCTTGGAAGATGACTAGTAGAAAGAATTCGGTTGTGTGGCTACACATGGTCATGTTCCTGAATTGCTGCCCTGCTGCCAAGTCATTCTTTGGGGAGAAAAGCTGGATTGCCTTTCTGTCAAAACAGCACTTAGACATAGTTACACTGACAGGATTAATAGCAGGATATCAACTATAAAGCAATGCTAAGGGACTCTTCAGTGTGTCAAGGTTCCTGGTGTTTGTTGATGTAAGTGGTAACATGCACTCAGTGTGAAAACAGAAATTTGCTGTGCATATTTAAACAACCTTACAAAGGAGAAGAGCTTAATTTACTTTAGCTTTGAATGTGAATGGTCCTGATCTCTCAAAAGGAGACAACAAAAGAAATAACTTACACTACTTGATTTATCACCTGAATGACAGTTACCTAAAGAGCCTGGACTTGCAGAGCAGGAGGAATAGCAATTACCCGCTTAGCAGGCTTTTCCTGGAGAAGCATAACATGGAAAAGCTTCTATTGAAGTGCGAAGGTATTTCCAGCTGCCAGAACAGCAGAGAGACTTCTTTGTAAAAGAAATATTAAGATTGGTTTGAATTGAGTATGGAAATGTCTCTGTGTGATATCTTGAGTAGGATCAATAAGGCAATGCTTACAAAAAAGACACGTGATAATCAAGGACACAAATAAAAGCAATCAAACTGGTAAACACTGACAAATGCAGGGCTTACATCAAGACCAAGAGGCCTGTGCTTCGGGAGCCCTACAGTAGAAATGCCTATCAGCAGAAGACCTGCCTTCTGGTACAGGAAGATGAAAGTCACACAGGGTATTCCTCTTTCTGTTAGCTAAGCTGGAAGAAAGACAGATTACTTTGAAAGGAGGGAACAAAGACAACAGACAGTGAACTTGCCCAAGGTTTACAGAAGGTGAACTAAAAGACTGGGGGGGGGGGGGGGAAGGAAAAAAAATGATATCATAATAACTCATTCCTAAAAGGCATAGAAAATCTGTCCAAAACCTGCTTTGATGCTACCCAGCAGAACTCATGAGATGTAGTTAGGACTTGACAGCTGTCATTCCTTGAATCTTGTGCCATAGCACAAGTGATCCTGGCCTTTGAACAGGTGCATTTTGAGGCTTTTGAGAACTGGGGTATGAGAGAATGACTGTGACTGAAATCAGTTTTCTTTAAATACAGTTTTACCCTTCTTTTTGCTGCATTTTGTAATATTTAATTCCTACACCAGGATCAATGTTGCAATCACTTTTATCCAGTCATACTTGCACAGCCTGTAGTTTGTTTCAGTAGGTCATTTCAAGTCAACACTTGTGTGGTGATTAAGCACCTGTCTTTGAGGCAGGCCTTTGGGTCTAGTGGATGTCGACATCTTTCCACTAATTGTAAGTATACAAGGTGTGGCAGCTGCCTTGAAAAAAGCAAGTCCAGGTTCAGCCTTAGCTTCCTGGTGTAATTCGTTGCATCTTCTTCCTGTGTTATATTTCAGGAGGAATATGTGTCCTCCTCCTTTCATGTCAATGCCAAACCACTCCCATCATGTTTCTGAACTCCTGTCAGTAGGTTGCGTATCTGCTCTATGAGATTCTGTCTTCACACACAGATCTTTTTGACATGTCTCTCTGCAGGAAATATAAACGTTGTTGAATACTGAATTTAGTGAGGCAAGAACAGCTTCCACTTTATACCTTACAGTTTGTATAGCTGGTAGGAGTTACTAAGTCAATAACTAGTCTTCTACTTGTCTCACGCCCAGGCCTTCATTCGTGATATTGTTCATTCTAGTGTATTAACCATTCAAGGTAGGAATATTTCTGAAAATTAGTAGACACACTGGGAGATGCAGGAAGCTGTGCCCTTGTTGCAAAGTAGCCCTATCAGAAATAGCAGAGATTGATAACACCCGGTTATCAATCGTTGTGTGTGTTCACTGCAGAAGTGAACCAAGGAAACCTTGTCTTGCCGATCAGCACAATCATGACTGATCATGAGATGTGATGACACTTGTTCCAAGTACCATTTTCTTCTCTGTTTAGTTTCTGCTTCTTCCTCCCCTCCAGAACCAGGCACACACCAAACATGTATTTCAACTGAGCACATAACTCCTAGTAGCCAGTATAAAGGCTTGTATCCCTTCTGGTTTTGAATTACTGTAATTACAAGTCTACCTGTTCCTGTAACGTGTAAAGGCCTAATGACTTTTTTTAGTATTGTCAAATGCTTGACCTCAATGATACTCTGTACCAATCAGCTGCCACATTAGTCACGCATTGCTGAAGTACAGCTGTGTCTATAAGCTTTTATATCAGACGCCCTAGACTGTGTAACACCGTATTTCCCAGCTCTGCTAAGTATCACTGTTTTTCCTTAAGCTATTCTGACCACGGCCCTTACGTGCTACCGATTTTGATGCATGAGTTTTGCTGCGAACGCTCCTTACTTCATTTTAATAAGTCATCACGGCCACAGGGCTGTAGGTGCAGTGATGCGGGGCGAACGCGCTCCTCCCGCAGCACGCTGCCTTCCCCCCTGAACGCCAGCCAGGACCAGAGGCCCCGGGCCGGCCTGCGGGGTGCCTTAACTGCCCGCTCTGCCTCGCGGCCTGCGCCAGGGCCGCGGCAGCCGGGGGCCTCCGAAAGTTGGGAGAAGGGGGTGTCCACCACATTTACAGAGGTTTCTGCGGGGCCGCTGACGGGAACTGATCCTCCCGCGGCCAGACCCCGCCCGAGCTCCGCGACTCAGGCTCTCCGCAATCGGCTGGCGACGCCTGCGGGGCGGGGCCGGCTGTCGGCGGGGCGGGCTGGGCGGTTTTCTGTCCGGGCCGGGCGGCGGGACGCTACGCCGGCAGCCGCGACGGAGCGCGGTGTCCGGCTCCCGGCCTCGGGGTTATGCGCTGGGGTGATGGTCCCGCCGGCTGGCGCCAGGCTCCTCCCGCGCTCGGGAGGGAACCCCTTCCTCAGCCTCCTCTTCCTGCTGCTGCTCTGCCCCGGCGGTGGGTCCCTGCCGCGCCGCCGGCCCGTGGGGCCGCCCGTGGTGCTGGGTAAGAGCCGGGCGTCGGCGGTTGCGTGCACCTGGCGCCGCGGAACCGGGTCACGCCCGCCGTGCCCGCTGTCGCGCCGTGGGTGGGGAGGCGGCGGGAGGCCCGGGCGCCTGCGGAGCGCGGCGGGCATGGCTGTGCGGTGCGCTGCCCACCCGGCTGCAGCAGCCGCTGCCGGGGTGCTTCGCTGAACGAACCTGCGCAGGGGGCGCCGGCAGCGGGCACGGAGCGTCTTATCCGTAACTGCACCGGCCCGGCCTCAACGGCGAGAAACGCGGGCCCGGGCCGGGTCCGGGGGGAGGGGGCAAACGCGCTGCAGATATTGGGGTTTCTTCACTTGTCAGCGGGCACGGGAAAAACAAGGCTCGCGTAAACACTTGTTTAGCTCATTAACTACAAGCAGACCCTCGGCTCTCAAGCTTTTACTCTATACGAACCTTTCGTCAAAGGGGTTGGAACGAGATGTGGGAAGAGCAGCAAGTGCGTGTTCCAGCAGCCAAGCCACAAGCGTTTAAAAATATCGCAGGCCTATTTCATTGCACAGCGTGCAAAATGTATATTGATTACTGGCCTGTGGTTTCACCTGTTAACAGAAAATAGCTTGTAATGAATATGTAAACATATATTTCTATAATGGTTACTAAGTACTGTTTGTTACATGCTGTTTGTATGCATTGATAAGAAAAACTAAATAAATTTTAAATGTTATAATAATATCTAGCTAAATTGTAAATCTCAAGGGTTCCAATACATTAAGTGCATATGATATTAATGTCAGCAGTCAGTCCTGTGAGTGTATTCCCTACGCTGTGTGTTTTTCTGCAATTAACTTAGATGATAAAGGGGGAGGAAAACTAGGAACATGGGGAAAATACTGGGAAAAGTTTAGTCAGTGGCATGTTGTTCAGTTTATATGTAATAACTCAGGCTCTGTTGTTGGCTTTTACTGTTACAAACTTCTGGCCTAAAAGTGTAAATGCTGAATGGGAACTTTTGGAAGATGTCTTGGGACCACCATGAAGAAACTCACCCTCCTCAACAGACAGCTGAACTGGAAGGATGAAGAAGTAGAGATACAACTGCAGAAGGCTGTTCTGACAGGCTGGAGTTAAAGTGTGCGCAGAACTTCTGTATGTTCTGCGTGTGGTGGTTAGAAGAGATCTTTCATCCCATCTTCCCACTCTGTAGTGCTGGGGCTTAGCAAAAAGCTTTGGTGCTTATTCCAGTGCAAGCTTCTTGATGACAAGGTGATAGTGTTTTATAGTTGCTGAGCTGCCGCTGAACTCTAGTGATGAAGGAATTAAAGAAGATTTAAAAGCAATAGGGATAAAAGGATACTGATAAAAGGATACTGATAGAAGCGTGGAGTTACTACTCCTGGATCTACTGCCAGTATGTATGCTCCCTGAGGATGCTTTTAGAAACCATGGCTGACCTACATTTAGTTTTCTTAAGAGCTGTTCTGGTAAACGCTGCCTGGCTGAGCACATGCTCATCAGCGAGAGCTTTAAAACACTGACTTCGTTGCCATTACAGTGAATCTTCTCTGAACGCTACAGAACTTGCATCTCTTCCCATTCTAGTCAGTGTCTGAGTTTTAAAACTTGAAGTTTCCTGCTGCCCCACCCTGATCTGCCAGAAAATGGGTCTGAACATATACAGACAACCCCCAAAAATATCTGTTTGAAAAAGTAGGTGGTCAGGGAGTGATTTGCTGTAACTTCCCATTGTAAAATACCATTGTTTTTGGATGTATAGAAATGTCTGTTGTCTTAAAACCATCTGCACTAAGAGCTTAGCTTCAATTAGATATGACATGGGCACTGAAGGTCAAACAAATAAAGGAGAGGAAGGAGTGACTGTCGGTCACTTGCTGGTTCTGCATGAAAAGTTTTCATCTTGATTCTAGTTAACTTTTCATGACCTTTTCTTCACCCTTTTTGCGTATGTGACATGTTAAGATAAGTTTTTTAGGAATGAGTACCATGAGGATGGTAGAAGGGTTTAGGAGAATCATTTAGGGAGGCATTCTAAGTGTTGCCTTAACACAGGTGTTTGGGAGAGGGAGAAAAACAGAGCTCACTGAAATAACAAATGCAAGAGAAGCTTGAGAGGTGGGTGCAAGGCTGCAGTATAGAGGCCTCTACAGCCCTAAGTTGGGTTTGAAGCCCTTATAAGAGGGGGATGCAGAGTTGATTCTCCTGATTTAGCAGGCTGGCATCTAGACCCTTAATTCCTCATATGTGTTCAGTTTTTAAATATGCTTTTTATCTTGTACCAAATGTGGTCTCATGATCCAAGCATTCACTCTCAGTCTGTTCCAAAGTTAAAGCTCTTAAGCAGAGTTAATAAGTTTGATCTTACTCTGTAACTGGCAGGTTGGGCATCTGATCTTAAGGAATAAAGAAAGAAGGAATGCTGTTTAAAGGAATGTTGTCAACATAATGATCACTTCGTAAACGTTTTTGAGCAGTGATGGTCACAAGACCTAGTGTAACTTGCTCTCCATTTTTTTCTGTAATGACCCCACTTGCAATTGCAACCTGTGCTTACCCAAGTAACGGTGGAGGAAGTAGAGCAGTAGTTTGCAAATATGGGGCATTACTTGTACATGGGTAACTGTGTTCTGCTCCCCAGGTACTACTGAAAATACTGCTTCTAGGAATCTCAAACTTGAAAACAGATGAGCTGCTTGATTCCAACCTTCTAACTATTGGCTGTAGTTGTAGTGGCAGCAGATCTGGGACTTGCAGAGCCCCTTAACTGGTTTGGTGAGATGGCTAAGTCAATCTAATAACTCATTAGTGCTCCCCCAGCTTGCTCTGTGCCTGGTTATTGAACACTTAGTGGAGTCCTGTTCTTGCTAAAGTATGAAAAAATCAACCTGAGGAAGAAGTAATTAATTTTGAGGTTGAACTACCTTAACAAAGGATCTGGCACAAGGAATGTGGAGAGAAGCACTGGTCCATTTGGGTTAGGTTGTATTTTAAGATGGTGTGTGCATTATCACATGGTAGTAGCAGGAGCTACTATTCCCAAAGATCGTGTCTGTACATACGAAGTAAGCAAGACCAGGGACCAAACTGATGTGGGTAGTAACTGACAGCAAAATACTGCAGTGCAATTCCTCAGTTCTGCCTGAGCTTTAAATAAGAAGGCATCAAAGGGTATTCATGTGATAGTGGTACTAGAGAAGAATAAACATGAGGTATAAGTCAAAACCTTACTTCCAGAGTCCTGCCTGAAGGCCTGATATCAAAGATGCAGTGCTCATTAAAATGTAAGGTGATTGTCCTGGAGTTCCTCTCTCAAGTATTTTTTGGGAAAAAGGAGCTACTTAAGACACTTTCGTGCCTTTTTTTTGTTTTTAAAAAAGTTTCCTGTTCAGTCAGGACAGTATATTCATACAGGAAAGTCTCCTTTAAGAACCTCGATAACCTACTGAATACCTCTGCTCTACTGAGAGTATCTATTAAAAATAAAGATCTATATATTCTGTGCAAGTGCTTCTGGATATCTGCATGTTTACACAAATCATGTTTTTGCACTTCTGTTATCAGCTGGTTGAATATTCAACACTCTTGTCTTTTAATGCTTAGAATAAGAAGTTATTTTGTGCCTGATCTTCCTCCTTCATTTTCTCATATATTCTGTCAGTAATCACTATGTACTATCTATCTCATGTCTTATCAATTTTGGGAGCTGATAACCTGTCTTTATAAGATCAGCAGTGGATTCACTGAACTCTTTACCTTTTAGAGCTGACTCGACACATTTACTATATCAATGTTCTGATATCTTCTGCAAACAATTTGTTAGGTACTTGGCTAAAGTTTTCTAGAAAGACACCTAAATGAAGTTTGTTAATAATTGATTTACATGCAAAAGAGGTTTGTCTGTGAATTCCTGCTGACTGCTAGTTGAGGTGTGTGTGTTTGTACGGTCAGCTGGCTAGATGTCAAGAGTGATTTAAATGTTTATGCCTCATGTGATCTGAGGTATCTAGAAGTATCATGTGAGGTGGTGTTTGCTTTCTGGTTCCTAATTTTAAACACAAGCCTTTACCATGGCAGTCTGTTACTGGGTCTATGAGCTACTTTGAGACATTCTCCTTAG
Organism: Strigops habroptila; assembly: GCF_004027225.2. Classification (NCBI taxonomy): domain Eukaryota; kingdom Metazoa; phylum Chordata; class Aves; order Psittaciformes; family Psittacidae; genus Strigops; species Strigops habroptila. The sequence continues at coordinate 19,281,916 of NC_044302.2, forward strand.
AGAACTGTGGTCAGAGTTTAAAATTAATTTTCCAGAAAACTTGGTTCATTCTGCAGGAAGGCTAATTTATAGAACCCAAAAGAAGTCAGTTATCTGAGGAAATTATACCAGTTAAAAAGTTATGGTAGTTGATATATAGCCAAAGGCATTTGCATTTCAGATAAAAGTGGTAAAAAAGCAATTGATGGCCTCTTTGCCACACAAACTATAGCTCCCCCTCTCCCCACTTATTATATAGGTAGTATTTCCCCCTCCCCCCCAAATGAAATTTAAGATCCCCCTATTCATGGCTGTTGTTGAATGTTCTTTTCTATTTGTTTCCTGAGTATTATTAAGGCTAGTCACTTTCCAGGGTGCAATTTGCTTATCGTCTTCTGCTGGGAACTGTGCATCGGCCATTAAGGCTTAAGGATAGTGATAGACAGGAGTATCAATGTATCCTAAGGCTGGTTATTGTAGTTCTCAGACTTGGAAAAGTCTGTAACCTCTTTTAAACTCTCAAATGAAACAAGTAAATGCTTTCCATAAAGTTTAATCAAACAGGAACACATCCCAGGAGGAGATCTAGTTTTGTCAGGGCAGTTAAGCAAAAAAACCCAGCAAAGGATGCTATAGTATTTGAAGTGAATTGGGCTCATCGATGTATTAGAATGAGTTCTGCTAGGATTACTGCCTTTGTGAAAAAGGAGAATATGCTAGAACTGATAGATCATCAAATCTGTTGGAAGCACTTTTTTCTGCTGAATATGAAATCTCATTATATGTCCAAATGTTGCAGTTCAGAAGTCAATTCATGTATTGCACAATTGTGAATTGGGGAAGTAAGGGTACTGCTTGAGGTCTTGTCTTGGACATCCAGTTTTAACTAGTGCTGATGTATTTTGCAGAGCTTCACTTGCCCGTTTATTTTATGCATTTATGGGGTCAGTCTGCAGGCTTTAGAAAGTAAGAACTTTCTATAATGTTTCCAGCAAAATGAATTAGAAAGTACAGATACTGCTAGGTGAGAGGATGAGGACAAAAACTGCTTACAGATTACTCTGCCCACAGATGCTTTCTGTGTATATGGCCTGCAAGCAAAGGGAAATGTGTTTTTTCTACTGCTTTCAAATTCATCACATAAAATTCAGAAAGCTATGTCGTTACCCTACAGAATTAATCTTCAGTATGATCTTTTTTAACCTGTCACTTATCAAAAAGCCACTAAGTAGTTCCCCAGCCAAAATGTAAATCATTAACACTGTTAAATTGTGTGGAGTGAGGACTGAAGACCTTGCATATTTCTTTCCATAATCTGAAAAATCAAAATTTGCATTTTGTTCACTATAGCTTCACCTTGAGCCCTTTTCAGCTTGCAGAATATACTTTACAAAAGAAGTTGTGAATTACAGTGATTAGCAGTTTCACTGTTAGTATGGAAATGTAAACTTAAAAAAAAAAAAAGGGGGGGGCATTTTTTGTTAGATCCTGCTTTATGCTTTATAAACAAAGAGGCATCACACCTGTACATGAGACTTCATTTTTTAACTCCACTATTGTATCTTGACACAGGTGCAACTTGCCCCTTATCTTTTGTTTAGAATTACATAAAATTATCACTTTTCAATATGTTCCCGATCATCCCTTGAGTAAAAATTAGTATGTAATGTTTCTCATCTGCTGCTGTGAATTGGAGCAGAAGCCTCTATCCTCAAGAAGCTTGAGAATAAGATATCTTCACCAAATTAAACTTGCAGTTAACTAAGATCACTCCTTTAAGTTCAAGTGAGACTTCATACAGCTTTCTGCTTTCATTACTCTTCTTGATAAATGTATCTTGATGATAATTTTCTTCAGTTGTGAGTCTTCCTTCTATAAGTAGGAGTGCTTATGATTATTAGAGTGCTGTTTGGAAACCTCAGCAAGTTCTTAAAACTTGATACTCTAGATGTTTGTGTAAGTCTTTTGAAAGATGTCTCGCTGGAAGAACTTTATTTTTCCCAAGGAAATGAGATTGCAGGATAGAACAGAATGTCACTCTCCTACTTTGAAACTGAAGACAAAATTAACCTGTTCTGCCCTTGGCAGGTCTGCTGTTGAAACTGGCTAGTCATGAATGATCGATATAAATAGAATTACATTCTGTTCTCCTTCTAATTAAAAGCACTGATACAGCTTAGTCAAGAGAACTGTGGAGCAAGCTGTTGCCTTATAGTTCAATAAGCAATAACTAAACAGCATTTTGTGAGGTTACAAGACTGAACTGCAGTAAACTCCTTCTAGGGTGTGATGCAATACTGTAATCTCCCTTACTATGCTTTCCAGTACATCAAGAGTCCTTGAAGTATGACCTAAAATAAACTGTGGCCAGCTACTGGGTCTTTTAACGTTTCACTGAAGACTACAGATATAAAGGCACTACAAACCTAATGAGAAAGAAGGGGTAGTTAATATGGAAATCCTGAGGTGTATCTTTTGTGGTGAGGCATAACCTGCAGTGGTTAAAGTTGCAAGAGTGTGGTTGTCCAGGTCTGTGTTCTGAAGTCCTCTCCTTTTTCAGGTCTGCAGTATTTCTCTGAAAGCATCTCTGTCTTTCTGGTTAAATTAAATGTTCCGCTAAAGGACATTATCTCTTTCTTTAAACCATTACTAAGAATCAGTGTTCTATAGAACTTAAACTCTTTTGATTAAATAATTTACTGAAGTAGGGGAAAAAAGGAACTCTGTGGGTAGGCCTGCATTAAAAAACTTCAAAAATGAAACATTGACAAGTAAATAGAATGGCGTGATGCACACCCCAAAAAGGTGGGGGGTTGTGGAGCTGAAAGGAGTGGGGGGAACCCTTAAGAAGTATCTCACTCCTGAATTTTTCTAATACGGGGAACCTTTTCAGTTACTGAAGTATCTTTGCCTTTTTGGTTCTTGAGGGAAAAAATTATTAACCGTTACAGAATGTAGGAAATTTCTCTGGAAACTTGCTACTGAAAACTGTAGGCGCATTTTTAAAGCTTAGTTCTAATACAGAAATTATATTCCTATCTTAATCTACTGTTTAAAATAAAGGAAAATAAAATTTCATCAAAGGAATATTGGCATTTAGTATATTGCTCAAACGGTGCACTTCAGAGAAGGTGCAGATAACAAGATCCTTCCCTCCCAGTATTACTAATGTAAAGTATCAAAAAAACAAAAAAAGTGGAGACTGAAACTACTGTTGCATCCAAACCTGAATGGAAAAGATATGAAACTATGTATTTGGGTTATCATGCTAGTCAAATAAATCTTGTGTAGCACAAGCACAGTTGGAGGTGAAGAAGTGAAAATAAAAAATATAAACAGAGCTGCTCTCTCTCACTTTTGACTTTAACATCAGATCAATAGTTTGTAGGCAGCTATTTAAAGAGAACAGAAGGACTTGCATGTGCAGTTGCAAAACTCTGAAGAAGTCTTTCAGAAAGACTGAGTTTGCACTTTAAAACACAGATAACTTTGATAACATCTGAGACCACCTGTTTTCATACCCATGGCCTAACATGACCTGACACTACATAGTCTGCTCTTTGAAGTTACAACTTTTGATCCAGAATTATTCTACATGGTGGTTCCTCAGCTACTGATTTTTGAAAACCTAAATATTTTCAATTTATGGAAAATGTGCATGCAGTATATTGTTTTCATGTAATTTTTTTTTGTCTTCCAGTTATGAAGCTTTATGGTATGGAGGCAATGATACTACATGAGGGATACAATATTAAGATGTGTATATTATAATGTAAAATGTTATACACTTAAAATGTCTCCTTTTTATATCTTTCAGTTCCGGGAGACTTGGGCAATCAGTTGGAAGCAAAGTTAGATAAACCATCAGTAGTGCACTATCTCTGCTCTAAGAAGACAGACAGTTATTTTACACTCTGGCTGAATTTAGAATTGCTTCTTCCTGTCATCATTGACTGCTGGATTGATAATATCAGGTAAGAACAGAAATGTTGCTCTTTGCAGTTATCTCCTTTCCTTAGACTAACATGCTTTGTATAGAACGTCTGCCTTAAACTTCCTTTTCTGATTCAAGACCAGTGAAACAAATTGCTAGGAATTCTGCTAGGTGGAGTGACAGGATGCATTAGAAGATATGGCTCTGTTGCATCTGAGGTAGCTATTCACTGATGAAACGCGGAGGTTTCTCCTACTTTCTCTCCTACTTGTTAACTGATGTTGGTTTGAGCACTTATCAGACACTTCTACAGGCTTATCTAAAGCAGAAAGGTTTCTGCTCTTTTGATAAGTACTTAACGTTTTGATGAGGCAAGGGGAAGGAGGTTCATTGGGCAGCTCAGAGGGACAGGCAGGGGGAATGGGAGCTTGCACTTGTGCTGGCAGTGTGTCATTAGAGAGCACGGGCAGTTGAGACACATGGGGTTCTTTAAGGGCAGTCTGGAAGTCTCTCCAGAATTATTTTGGATTTAAAAAATTGGCTAACTTAAGGCTTCCAGACTATTTCATCATTCAGTCTGCTTCACTAAGGTTCCTGTAAAACTCATATGAATACTCTATGAAAACAAGAAAACTTAGCTTGTGCTATTTAAAACCATGGTATTTTATGTGAATGTACTGAGCTGTTATGTACTTGTACCTCTGCTTTAAGTCTTGCTATAAGCCTTGTAGGCTAGAGATTTTTCATGTGTGCACATTTGAGTATCAGTTCAGATTCTAAGATTCCATCAGGTACCAACTGTTACTGGTCAAGAAATACCAAGTACTCCCTTATGCTGGTGTGGGTATTCTAGTTGAACAGCGATGAATTATTGTTATCTAGGAGATTTTTTCTGGTATCTAATTTTACAGGTATTTTATCTTCTACTGCGACATTCTTCCGTATCTGACAAGTTTTCTCTATTATGTGGCTTGATGTAAAGTGAAATAGTATAGAACTGTGTAAAGTAGCTTATATTCTGAAGGTCAGCCACAATTCTGCATACTCAGTTTTGTAGAGAAGTCTTAGATTCTGCATGTGAAGTACTAAACTAATAAAATAACTGTTTGCATTGTATAACCTCTTAACTAGAGCTAGAGTACTCTTACCATGTCTATCTGTTTGTGGTTTTCCTTTTTTCTTCTTCCTGGTAATAGCACTGAAAGTTCTTGTTACTGCACTCAGAATGTAAGACCCAATGTAGCTGAGAGTTGTCATGTGATAATATGGCATGTTTCATGTGTTTTCTCTCTCTTGTTTTTCTTCTTCCCCCCAGGCTGGTATACAATCGAACAAGTAAGATTACAGAACCACCAGATGGGGTGGATATCAGAGTCCCAGGTTTTGGGCAGACATTTTCTTTGGAGTTCCTTGACCCAAGTAAAAGAAGCGTTGGTACGTACAAGCTGTGTCTGAAGTGCTGTGTCACTTGTAGGATTTTTCTAGTGTGTCTTTATACAACAAGCTACTGATACGTGATTTCAAGTTACAGTTCTGTTTAGAAGTAGAAAAACTGATATTTTTTTGGTGGTAGGGTAGCATATGGCTCACTCTGCTTTTAAGAGTTTTCATTGCATTATATCATTTTGTTTGTTGTGTGGCCTGATAGATTGAGACAGGAAGATCCCATGTTACTTAGTCTTGTGCCAAATTTAAGTTCTCTGGATGAAACTCAAATAGGCACTTTGAAAATGGACAGTTTTGGAAAATGAGATGGGTCGAGTAGAAAATTCTGTGACTGAAGTTTAACACCAAAACCAAAATATAACCACTTCATTTAAGCTTGGTTCTGAGCAAGATCCTTTTTGGCCTTAGGAATGAGTTAATAGGCTTGGGAGATCTAGTACCATACTCTGTAGTTCCCTGTCTTTATCAGTGTCAGAATAATTCTATAATTGCATTTGTGCTGCAGAAGGTTTTTGCAGTAATGTGTTTGCAGGGATTTTTTTTTTTTTTTTTTTTTTAAATCGTGTTTTTGTAGAAGTTGTCTTTTGGAAATTGCTGAATCTGATAAGCTTTTGTGAGTTGTTAGCTGTGGCTGAAGACTTGAGTAATGTGAGTAATGCACTGAGCTTTACATGCTTCATGGATTTCTTCTTTAGGAAGCAGTCTCCAAAGAGGTAGTAATGTGCTTACTGATCTTCACTAGATGACTCTCATAACTAGAACAGGGCCATATTTAAAATTGCCTCTGTTCACTTCAGGGATTATAGGATAAGCATTCAAGACTAACAAGTGAGGTTCTGCTCAAAACTTAATTATGACTGTGATCAACAGAATGTTTTGACTCTTAATTTTTTAAACTGTTAGTACATGCATTTAATTGTGGTAATACTTAAATTCTATATGCCAAAGCTTGCAATATGTAACATCTTCCAATATCTAACATGAGCTGGTCTGCAGACATTTCCTTTCTTTGCTATTAAAGCATTATGTTCAGTCACTTAAGTCTTAGCCCACTGCCTGATAGATAGAAAACCAGTTTTGTGATAGTTGCCATAACTTTGCCTTGGGGGTATGCTGTAAGCATGTGCTTCCAAGAATAACTGTTGGCCAATCTTTATGAATGTATTATCCACTCTACCTGAAGTTAATCTGCAATCAACAAAAGCTAGGACTTTTAACATAGTAACTTCCGTGGTGTATTCTGTACAGTTCAAGGGTAAGACATTTCTGCTGAAGAAAATTAATCCATTTTGTGTATACCACATTTTTCTGCCACATTTATGGGTCTGAAAGATCAGCCAACTAGTAAGAAGTTTTAATAATGGTATTCTCTCACTTTTGGGGGTTAGCAAGCATAACTTGTTTTGCTTGATATACAGCTTTCTAGATTGCCAAAGGCTACAGTTTTAATGTCTGTATATATGGTATCAGAGAAATTGCCTTCAGAACTTAGTTTGTTGTGGAATAGTGTCTGACAGCTGCTTCTAATGCTAATCTTTTCACCGTTGTGTTTCTCTCTTATCTTATATGTCTACAGGCAGTTACTTTTATATGCTGGTGCAGAGTTTAGTAGACTGGGGCTATAAACGTGATGAAGATGTAAGAGGAGCACCTTATGACTGGCGAAAGGCACCAAGTAAATAACATTGTTACTTGAACACAATTTTGACTGTCCCAGCCAGCAAATACTGTTCTGGGTCTCTTCTTCTCTCCTACCTTTACAATTATACTTAATTTTGACTAGTTCTTGGGGCCTGGACCCAGATGAATGCTCTATGGTATAGTTTCTTTTTTGCTTTAAACAGCTTGCTGTTTAAGACTTGCTTAAAAAACCAAACCAACAGCAAAAAAACCCACACCAGCAAAATGCATCCCCAGAAAAACAACCTCTCCCACTGGGATTTCTAAGCTGTGCATTATTAATTCCACTGACAGGGGAATTTGCACGTCTTTTCACCAAAAGCACAATTCTTTAAAAGGTTTTTTTGTTTTGTTTCGTTTGTTGGGGTTTTTTTTGTTTTGTTTTTTTTTATAAGTGAAGCATTCACACTTAATTATTATACCTGTGTAACCCATATATGCTTATTTTAGATGAGAACAGAGACTATTTTGTGGCTCTTCGCAAGATGATAGAGTTAATGTATGAGCAGTATGGAAGTCCGGTTGTCTTAATCGCCCACAGTATGGGTAATATGTACACCCTCTACTTCCTCAACAATCAGACTCAAGATTGGAAAGACAAGTACATAAAGGATTATGTGTCATTAGGCGCTCCGTGGGGAGGAGTGGCTAAAACTCTCCGTGTGCTGGCTTCAGGTAGGTAATTGAGAGTTTGCAATGTATGTTGTTAGTAGTGCAAGATACTAACTAGACTGTTACCTCTTAAGACTGGAGGATGAGAGTTTAAGATACTATGAAGTTAAAAATAATTTTTTCATAAGTGATGGCAACTTGATGTTGCAAGCCCTGTGACCAGATTGTCATTTTCTATGTTTGTGGGAATGGACTGAATTTTTTTGCATCCCGTAACTGGGTGCAGCGTTCCCTCTTGACCCCATTCTCGTAACCCCTTTTCAGCAGATCACTATGTCATCTGCTGTTTGGTGTGGTGTCTTCTATTTCTGTCACTTCTGCCTCCAGCCTGATTGCTCTCTGTTCAATATTGCAAAGCTAACAAGGAGTCCAGCACATTAAGTAGTTTCATTTGATTAAAGATCACATGGCTGCTTCAGGTTAATGTTAAGGGAAACTTGTAGCCATGGTGGTGAAGTGGTGCCCACTGCACAAATGCGTGTCCAAAGCTAGTGATAAGAAAAGTGAATCTTTGACATCTTGTGTTTAGCATACTGGATATGCCCAAGTCTAAACAAAATTGAAAAAAGAAGCATAATGTATTTCACTGAATAACTGCAAATGACTGATAGAAAAAGTTTTTTACTCCATCACATGATACCATGATTATTTAATGTGCTTTGGCATATAGCACATGATGTTTCTGGCTTGTTATTTTTAGTTTGTTTCTGACTTGTTAGCTTTGGATATCACTATCTTCTTCCAACAAAGCTGACATCCAAAACTGGACTTCATCAAAACGCAGAACACAGAGCAAATGCATGGACAGATCGAAGAATGCTTTGCTCAGCAAAGGCATATGATTCTGAATAGTAGTACACAGCTCAGTTAATAATTAGAGAATTTGAACTGGATGTTTGTATTGAGTTGTACATTGTTACATCTATTGCAATGTAAAAATTCCCTTTTCCCACAGGCTTCATCTAACAAGTTTGCATGCTACAGAAAAGGCAGGAAGTCAGCAATGCTAATATCACCTTCATAAAATTCCACATGATTATGTGACATTCCACAGTCCCAGATTTCTGTTGGATTAAACTTTCATGTATCACATCTTTTTTATCCTTTACAATGCATCTCATCCAAAGTGATTAGTTATACAAATGCATAATGAATAGTTAAATTTCTATCAAAATGTAGTCATCTTTTAATCGGTATGTCTGTGCTTTAGAGCAGAAATTTAAGTATCATGTATAATAGTTAAATGGGCAGAATACAGTATCAGAATGTACATTTTTAGGCTAGTTCTGTCTCAAGTACCTGTAGTAAATCACCTCTGTCAGGCATTAACACTTGGATTACATGTGTTAGAAAATACATGGAGTTTTAAAATTGGCCTTATCAGGCTGTTCATATGCAGAAGAACTGTTGCATTAAAGAAACATACCACATTGCTGCAGCAAAGACAAGGCAGGTTGTGAATGCATTCTTTCTGCTCCTATTCTTGTTTATAATATAACTTATGGCTAGGAACTTCATGTCAGATCCACAGTTGTGTTATCAAAGCGGTAAACAGTACACAGGTGACAGTACTTTCTCTAGACCATATGTGATACTTTCTGCTACTTATTCATGCATTTTGGAGGATCAACACAATCATTAAAAATCCAGTGCCAATAAATGAGGATGTTCCCACTGCAGTGAGCTAAGACCTAAAGTTTACTGTGGAGGTTGGTTTTTTTGCCAGCTTGGGATGCTAGCAGTGTCTTCCTTAGACCTAGTGTTTTGTTCACTATAATGTCAGTAAGTGTAGTGCCTGCTGACTTGAGCATAGTCTTAGTCATACAGTAATTCTGCACTTCAGAGAAAAGTAAAGGATTTGATAAGCACTTCGTGACAGTTCTTTAAGAGAAGGCTGGAACAGTTAGGTTCTGTGTTTGGTTATTCTACTGGAAATAAATTTTGTACACATCCCTTTCACTGTTCAATTCAAAACTCGGGCTTTCTTTGCTGAAAACTACCAAGTCATATTCAGTAACTTAGTGGTGAGTGTGCACAGCTCAGTATTTATACCACACAGTAATATGAAACACATGTTTCACGACTTCTGTGCTTCCTGCTGTGCTCTTTGAAGTCTCCTTTTTATCTGTTTCAGAGTTATGCTAGTCAATGTTTCCATACAGTCTTCCTCAAGATGGCTTGAAAAACTGTGCTTTAGGTCTCCCTGCTGAAGCAACAGTGCCACCTTATGGAAATGAAAAATCTACTTCAGGGCCATTACAGGAATAGCGGTTTTGGTTTCAGTATTTCAGTTTTTATGGTGTGTCTGACCTTGGTCACTATGTGCTGTAACCACCGGAAACAAAAAAACGCAAATCTGATTCAAAGTTCAGCTGACAAAGGAATTGAAGTGTGCTGGCTATTGTGATTATCGAAAATAGGTCTGATGAGATGGTCATCATGAAAATGATCTGACCTCTTTTTTTTTTTTAATAATATATATTCGTTTCTAGTTATGATTATATCTGCCATTTATTAAGCAGCTTCTATTTTTGTGGAGATGCAAGAACAGTGGTTAAAATATGAAGAAAAGTGCATATAAATTACAACGTAGTCATGTGTTAGAGCCATCTCTGTAACATACTGCTAAGAAAACAATGGATTTGATATCTACCAAAAAATTCGTGAACTGGTCAAACAGTAGTTCTGTAATAACAGTAAGTCTGAACTTGGTAAAATGTAACAATATTGTGGGGTTTTAGGTATCTCATAATTTAAGACCTGTACTGATAGTAAGCGCTAGCTCCCTAGATTTGTTCTGAGCAACGCAAGTATGTCAGCAGTCTTGAAATGCTTACAGGAACTGCTGATGCTGGCAGTTTTCCATGGTTCTCACCAGAAGCCAACAAGCTCCAACGCGTCTTTTGCTGAAGTACTATGCCTGGAGACTGAATAGGTCACCTAGTGCAGCATTGTTATTTGACATAAGCAGAGACAGTTACACTTGCTTTGCTTCTGTTGGCTTGTATGACGGTTAATTTTTTTAGGTACCTGTTAAGAGTCTGCCATTTTCTCTCAATTGTAAGCATGTTCTGGTAGGTTTCATTACAAAGGGAGCACATAAACTGGTAAAACATTATGCCAAATAGGAAATAAACCATATAGTAATTTTTATAACCATTCTGAATGAAATACTGCTGCTCTGATTGTTTTGATCATGCAAAACTTCAAATATTTTGTTAAGCCCATGAAGTCTCTTCATGAGTTCTTAAATGTGTATGCATAGTAGTATTTATCTGTTCTTTCAGCAAAAACCTTATCTAGGTACTGAAATCACTGTAAAACAGGTTTCCAGAAGAGCATGTGAGACAAAACTTGCAAATGGTATAAATAATGCTTGATGAAAGCTGATTTCTTACTTTGCTCAGGCAGGAAATACTTGCTTCTTGAACAAGGAATATGTTGGAAAGGCAGCAGTGTTCTTGGTTTGTCAGTCATTCATCAACTTGTATTTACATTTTAAAGTTATAAGGTAGTTTACAGAAGTTAATTAGCAAGATTAAATAAATGAAGAAAAACTTCAAACTGTCACTAAGCAAAAGGAATCATCTTTTTGTTCATGTTATCACTGTGAGTGGTAGTAGTTGCTGCTGGTTGAGGATCCTGCTTTGCATTGTGCATAATGAAATTCCACCTTTTTTTTTTTTTTTTAAGGTGACAACAACAGAATACCCGTTATCAGTTCACTCAAGATCAGAGACCAGCAGAGATCAGCGGTTTCCACAAATTGGATGCTCCCATACAACTACACATGGCCTCCAGATAAGGTCTTTGTAAGAACACCTACAGCTAACTACACTCTTAGAGATTACCAGAAATTCTACAGGGACATCAGTTTTGAAGATGGCTGGCTCATGAGACAAAACACTGAACCCTTGGTCTACCAGATGACACCACCTGGTGTGCGCATACACTGTCTTTATGGTACTGGTGTGGAAACACCAGATTCTTTCCATTATGAAAGTTTTCCAGACAAAGAACCCAAGATCTTTTACAGCGATGGGGATGGTACAGTAAACTTACAGAGTGCCTTGCAATGTCAAAAGTGGGTGAACATGCAAAAACAGAAAGTGGTGGTATTTGAGCTTTCAGGAAATGAGCATATTCAAATGCTGTCCAATGATACTACTATCTCCTATGTGAAAAAGCTGCTTTTTAATTTGTGATACATTGTGTTGAGTTATTTTCCTCACCTGTGATGCCTTCCCTTAAATATGGGGAAAATGCCTTTTAATCTCTTTGTATTTAGATATTTGAATTATTTATTTTGTGGGGATTTTTTTTAAGGCTGTGTTCGAGAAGTTGTTTGGTGTCCTAACTGATAGTTTGTCTTTGATTTGTGTTTATGATGCTTCATGGTATTTTCACATTCTGCAAATTTGGTCAGATATGCATTTTGGTGCCTCTGGTGTTTGTGTCCAGTATCATACAGCCTTTCACTTGGAGACTGTGCAGCCCATGCACATACTACATAGTATCAGATACCTGAGTTCCTTTGTGTGACTGTGTATTTGCAGGGTTTGGAGTGGGAGGGCTACGGAAGGTTGCAGTTTCAGGTGCCCATAAAACAAGGTAATGATACTAACAATTGAGAAGCACAGTAAACTTCTTTTAAAAGGTCTTGCATATTCTGATTCAGAGTTTCCAGTACGTTAGTTTGTAAATGTGCACATCTGCTAGGTAAAGTAGGGAAGACCTCTGCCTGGTACTGTACTACCTGTGTCATAATCCAGACTTGCTTTTATTACGGCTTTTGGGAAGAGAGAGAGATGTGTGAATTACTTCAAGTTCTTAAATATCTTTAATTTTTTTGTTTTGGTTTGGTTTTTGTTTGGTTTTTTGAAGAAGGAGAAATTGTTTGCTCATCAGCTTCTAGAACCTGATTACATACAATCTGGAGTCTGAGGAATTCTCATCTTGTGCTTTATTTATCGATGAGGGAAAGAAGCTGAACAGTGGTTGGTGCTTGCAATAGCCTTAAGCTGTGTGGAGTAGCAAATAAATTAAAGCTAATTGAATACTGTCAAACAATCCCTATGGTGCAGAATTGCATTTCTGGGTGAAAGATGATCTGTAGTGGAAATGATAACGGATGGTGGGCATTAGTTCAAAAAGAACAGTGAACTTCTGGAAACTGGGTGGAGAATGGAAGCCAGCATAATAAAGAATGAAGTATAAACCTTGTTCTTGGACAAATACTTAGCCTCTGATCCAGTTACTGACCAAGTAGTAATTGGACCAACATTGCATTCAGCTGAAAAGAAAGTTTACGTTTTAAGGCTGAAATTCATCTCCCATAGGTTACAAGTTTCATTATTGCTGCTTCAAGAAGTTGGGATACACTGTTTCTTAAATCAGAGAATCATAGAATGGTTTGAGTTGAAAAGGACCTCATCATCTAGTTCCAACTCCCCTGCCACGGGCAGGGACACCTCACACTAGACCATGTTGCCCAAGCCTCTGTCCAACCTGGCCTTGAACACTGCCGGGGTGGAGCATTCACCACTTCTTTAGGCAACCTGTTCCAGTGCCTCACCATCCTCACAGTAAAGAACTTCTTCCTTATATCTAACCTGAACTTTCCCTGTTTATGTTTAAACCCGTTACTCCTTGGTATTGGCATTGACCCACTTCTCAAATGTGTCAGGATCCGTCTGGATGGCATCCCTTCCCTCCAGTGTATCAACTGAACCACACAGCTTAGTGTCATTGTCAAAAGTTTCTAGAAATTGCTGAACATGCAATTCTGGTAAATCCTACAGTATTGTTTTACTAAATGGAAAAAAAAAAAAAATCCAACCCTGAACTCCACAGAAATGACAGCCTAAAGGCCATCATATTTACAGCCTTGATTACAGAAGTCCTATTGGAGAAATAGTTTCATTCAAAGATTCTCTTTTGCTTGCTTTAAAACCAGTCACCCAGATAGACTGCACTTAGTTTTCTGAAAACACTATTCTGAATGCTTCCAAAATGCTAGGTCCTCCAAGGAAGATGTTCTAAGAGTTTCAGGAACTCATCAGAACTATTTAGGATTTCTTACTTAAGAAACTGAAGTAGTCTAAATAGTAAAGTTTTTAACTATTTTAGTAATAATACATTAAATGTTTGCTGCCATTAAATGTATCAGTAAGATGTGTTGAAATGACAGGCTTGAAATTCTGTTACTGTAGACTGCAAACACTTTGGTGCAGGAGGTAGGATTAAGGCTTAATGTTTTAATTCAAAAAGGACTTGTAAATCCAGAGCCACTTGCACTAGGATCATTGATAAGCTAATTATCTTCCTAGGTTTTTAACTTCCTTCATTTTCCCCCTGCATTTTCCCTATTACTTTTGTTGAGGGAGAGTACACATTTTCCTGATTTTTAAAATGGAATGTTTATTTTGTCCTCAGTTGCCCAGGAACCTACAGTTCAGCAGCAATATCACCCAGACTTTTCCAGAATAAGAACTTGGTTGTCCTAAGCCACTTGTAACTGGTAACTGTTGAAAACAAAAAACCACCCTCAAACCCCCAAACCAAAAAGGCAAAAACAGAAAACCCACAAAAAAATTCTTTAGCCAAATATTCTATTTTATGTAGGGCTGTCAGCTGGATAAGCTTCAGGCTTGTGTTCTAAGACTGCTCAGAGATGATAAAGCTCCTCCTGTGGTCTGACTCAATTGTTAAATACATTGATATGTTACTGGTTTGCAATGGGAAGAAATTACAGAAAACAGCTCATCACAATCTCTATTTCTTGCTGAAGTAGAATGCCTGTTAATCAGCACTGGAATGAATGGAGCTGGAGGCTGTATTGCAGGATACTAATATGGGCATGAAGGGCTGAGGAAATGAAAACAAAATGTAAATAGTTCTTAACCTGATCTGGAGAATGTTTTCTATGTTTCCATTAATCGGTGTCATTTTCAATCTTATACCAAGAGTTTAGCTTCAGGGGGTTTTGTGATTTGAAGTTCCAAAATACCTGATTCCAAAAGATGCTCTTTATTTTTTTATTATTTTTCTTTTTAATTACTTTTTAATACTACTTGCATCCGAAGGCGGAGAGGAATCTCCTTCTCTTCCAATTTTGGCAACCTAGTACTATGTTTCTGAGATCAGTTGACTGCATCTTTTAACGTAAAGATATGTAAATCAGCATTCTATTAGTGGACAAGCCCTGGAGTGTGTGTCTTTAAATAAACTTGTGTTAGTTAATCTGGTAAAATTAAGCTGAAAGTTTTACAGGGTGTTTTTTTTTGGGGGGATTGGGTTTTTTTGCTTGCTCGTTTGGTTTGGGGTTTTTTCTTTTTTTTTTGTTTTTTTGGGGTTTGTTTTTTTTGGGGTTTGGGTTTTTTTTCATTTTGTTTTTAATGTTGTTTCTAACTATATAACCTTCTTGTGCAAGAGTATGTGTACCTAACTGTTAGCACAAGCATGGTACTTCTGGTGAGATATGATTTGGATGTGAAGGTTTTGCAGGCTATAGTTCTGTTTTATGTCCAGAAGTTGTGATTTTTCTACCAAATCATCTTCAGCTTTTTCATTTTCAGTTTTTTGCATATTAGGATGAAGTTGTCATTGAAAAGTGAATGCAGCAAGTAAACTCCAATTCTAATAATGGAAAACGAACCACTTCACTCAGCATGTTGAGAACTGCTTACTCACTATGACATGTTCCTCTACAAGACAAGAGTACTTAGCATTACTGTTACAGACCTGCTAGAGCTATGTGCACTTGAGCACTCTAGATTCTTGTGGGGGAGAAGTCTAAAGAAGTAAATCTTTAAGGAGAGGAGAACATGGCACTTCCTTAAGAGGAGTAACTCGGGTGCTTTGCCACACTACGCAGCTGAAATGTTTGAATTTACTGACATTTCTTTGTTATACCTAACATACATCGATGATGTGTCTCTCTCTTTCCATTGTATTTACTTGGTTTTATTCTTCCAGGATATTTTCAGAAACCAAAAATAGTCTTGAGGACCAAATGTGTTTCTTATTTTTGACTAAATGTATAGAAAATGCTGAGGAAGCTTTCAGCGGTCATTGTAACACTTCTGAGGAGGTTCAGAGTCACTATGTGATTCTGTTTAAAAACAGAAGGCTTCAATAACTAGCAATAATTGCAAAGGACTGGCAGACCAAAGGAAGGAATGTTTGGTACTAAGGTACTTCTTGGAGCACAGTGTGTTCAAGGCCCTCTTAAATTCAGGGAATGTTTGGCAATGACTTTGCTGCTCTACACTTAACAGTATTTTGTATGGAACATATTCTGAGACCTAGCATTTTATATGCTCTTTTTGTGTATGAATGCGTTCAATAGATTTTGAATATTTTATTGTCAAACTTTGATAACATAATAAAGTTGATCTAATATAGTTTGTCTCCTGTTGTGAATAACATGTTGTCTCACTGCTTGGGTGGAATGTCAACTTGCTGGTATTCTTCCCCCACAGATTTTTGGTGTCTCATTTTTCTCACAGTAATTGCTGCTTGGTTCATCTTCCAAATCGTCTACTGTCTTGTGATACATTTGGAGTTTTCTGTTAATTGTTCTTGAATTTACGGAGATGTGGGACTGCGATTACTCAATTTCTTTTGTTTGCTGCTTTCTTGCTCATCTTATGGAGAAAAAAAGTTCTTGAGGTGCCTCACACGTCTGTTTGGGTAATCATTTTGAAGTTAGTCCCTCAATCCTGAAGTGTCCCAAATGCTTGCAGTTGCCTTTTTACTGTTGGTTTCCAAACTGATACACAAGCTCATGCATGTAGACCATACAGTTTTATGATTGTATTAAACAATCTTTCTGCAATTAAAAATAGCGCATTGTGGCTCTGAAGAAACTCTTAACTGTAGACAATTAATCTGTAGGGGTCAAAAAAAAAACCTGGATGTGATCTCCCTTATCAAAGCAATCTAAATGCCTGTTGGGCAAGTGTAAGTCCTTTTGTGGCTGGCCTGGATGCTTCACTAACTTAAAGTACAAATGGTTGCTTATGACTCTCGAGAAAGAAGAAAAAGCAGCAAGGCTGAAACTTGCCTTGTGGGAGTTTCCTTCCCCCTGCCCCCATGTGATAAAGACTGTAACACAAGATGAGCGTTGATGGCTGCTGCTCCTCTCTGTGACCTAGATCCCTATTAATTGGACATCTTGTCCCAGTACAGTTCTTGTTTATGCCTTCCTCAAGGTTCATTGACCCCTTATGATTGCAGGAGAAAAGGGAATGTGGCCGCCTTCCAGCTCCCTATTAAACTGGGGGAAGTCCTGCAGTAAAGCAAGTTACTCCTGCACTAAAGCAAGTTAGTCCTCCACTGTGTCAATTCTTGGAAGGAGCTGGGAAGGCTGAGAGCATAGCGAAGGCGGGACAGAATGATAATGAGGCCTGGCTAGAGTGATGCCAAGCCGTGTGGGAGACTGCTGTCCTGTGCAATGCTAGAATACTGATCTAATGCTGGTGCTAGCTTGGGTTGTGCATCTTTCAAATAACAAAGTTATAGCTGCATATTGACTGATGCTATTTTGCTGTGCTATCTTAAACCCTTTCCTTAATTATGGGATCACAGTTTTGAGAAATGACATTGACTGTCTCTTTTGCTTGAATTAGTGTCGTGGTTTGAGCCCAGCTGGTAACTCAGAACCACACAGCCGCTCGCTCACTCCCCCCCCCCCCCCTTCTTCCTCCCCCCGCTCCCGGAGGGATGGGGAGGAGAATGGGAAGAATGTAACTCCCACGGGTTGAGATAAGAGCAGTCCCGCAACTAAGGTATAACACAAAACCACTACTGCTACCACCAATGATAATAACGATTAGTGAAATAACAAGGGGAGAGGATACAATTGCTCACCACCCGCCGACCGATACCCAGCCCGACCCGAGCAGTGATCTGGGCCTTCCGGGTAACTCCCCCCGGTTTATATACTGGGCATGACGTGCTGTGGTATGGAATACCCCTTTGGCTAGTTTGGGTCAGGTGTCCTGTCTCTGCTTCCTCCCGGCTTCCCCTCCTCCCTGGCAAAGCATGAGACTGAGAAAGTCCTTGGTTGGAATAAACATTACTTAGCAACAACTAAAAACATCGGTGTTATCAGCGTTGTTCCCAGGCTGAAAGTTAAAAAACACAACACTGCACCAGCTACTAAGCAGGAGAAAAATGACTGCTATAGCTGAACCCAGGACAGTATCCACCCCTTATTCCATACCATTCATGTCATGCTCAGATCCCACATCTCTCAGCACACCATCACCCCTGTCCCATATATACACATATATATACACCCACACCCACACACAGAGAAAGATATCGTTCCCTAGTCCATGGACCAATCCCTGTAAAATTGCTGAACTCATCCAGTCCATGATGTCAGGCTCCATCTCTTGTAATAGTCTTTCAGGGCAGGAGGGACGGTACATAGTGTTGGGTTGTTGCCTGCTGATGATACCGCCAAACTCATCTGGTCACTGCTGAGCTCGTCTGGTTTCCTCAAAATTCATTCTTTGTTGAGGTGATGATCGGAGGGAAGTCAGGGTCAATGGCTGGTGACCTGAAGATATCTAGCTGGTGGGCTATAAAAGTGTTATAGAGCAGGCAACAGCGTACAATTGAGTTCATTGGCTGTTTTCCCCCAAAATCAAATCCCCTTGAGGTACACATCGGACTTCCCCATCTTCCCGCATTACCCACCAAGTATATCCAGGTCCCTGAGCAAAAGCAACCCCACGAGTGGGTTTGCCTTTACCTGAAGCAGGAATAACCCAGACTGTCTTCCCCAACAAATTCTTTATGTGCACCACAGGAACTTTATCCCCCTCTACAGTACGTAAAAGTTCTGATTGGGCTGGGCCAGCCCTGTTGGCAGATCCCCTAGTGTTGACCAACCAGGTGGCTTTTGGTAAATGTGTATCCCAGTGTTTGAAAGTCCCACCACCCATTGCTCTCAGTGTAGTTTTTAACAGCCCATTGTACCGTTCGATTTTCCCAGAGGCTGGTGCATGGTAGGGGATGTGGTATACCCACTCAATGCCATGCTCTTTGGCCCAAGTGTCTATGAGGTTGTTCCGGAAATGAGTCCCATTGTCTGACTCAATTCTCTCTGGGGTGCCGTGTCGCCACAAGACTTGTTTCTCAAGGCCCAGGATAGTGTTCCGGGCAGTGGCATGGAACACAGCGTATGTTTCCAGCCAGCCGGTGGTTGCTTCCACCATGGTAAGCACATAGCGCTTGCCCTGGCGGGTTGGTGGGAGTGTGATATAGTCAATCTGCCAGGCCTCCCCATATTTGTACTTCAGCCATCGTCCTCCATACCAGAGAGGCTTTAACCGCTTGGCTTGCTTAATTGCAGCACATGTTTCACATTCGTGAATAACCTGGGCAATAGCGTCCATCGTTAAGTCCACCCCTTGATCACGAGCCCATCTATATGTTGCATCTCTGCCTTGATGGCCTGAGGTGTCATGGGCCCACCGGGCTAAAAATAATTCACCCTTATGTTGCCAATCCAAGTCCATCTGAGCCACTTTAATCTTAGCAGCTTTATCCACTTGCTGGTTATTCTGGTGTTCCTCAGTGGCCCGACTCTTGGGTACATGAGCATCTACGTGGCGTACCTTCACCACCAGGTTCTGCACCCGAGCAGCGATATCTTGCCACAATGCAGCAGCCCAGATGGGTTTACTTCTGCGTTGCCAGTTGCTCTGCTTCCATTGCTGCAACCACCCCCACAGGGCATTTGCCACCATCCATGAGTCAGTATAGAGATAAAGTACTGGCCATTTTTCTCGTTCAGCAATGTCCAAGGCCAGCTGGATGGCTTTCACCTCTGCAAATTGACTCGATTCACCCTCTCCCTCAGCAGTTTCTGCAACTTGTCGCAGGGGACTCCACACAGCTGCCTTCCATCTCCGATGCTTTCCCACAATACGGCAGGACCCATCAGTAAACAAGGCATATTGCTTTTCACTCTCTGACAGTTCATTATATGGTGGGGCCTCTTCAGCACGCGTCACCTCCTCTTCTGGTGACATCCCAAAATCTTTGCCCTCTGGCCAGTCCATGATGACTTCTAGAATTCCTGGACGACTGGGATTTCCTATTCGAGCTCGTTGTGTAATTAGTGCGGCCCACTTACTCCATGTAGCATCAGTTGCATGATGTGTAGAGGAGACCCTGCCTTTGAACATCCAGCCCAGCACAGGCAACCGGGGTGCCAGGAGGAGCTGCGCTTCAGTTCCAATCACTTCTGAGGCAGCTCGAACCCCTTCATAGGCTGCCAGTATCTCTTTTTCAGTGGGAGTATAGCTGGCCTCGGATCCTTTATATCCCCGACTCCAAAAGCCAAGGGGTCGACCTCGAGTCTCCCCTGGAGCTTTCTGCCAGAGGCTCCAGGTAGGACCATTCTCCCCAGCTGCGGTATAGAGCACATTTTTCACATCTGGCCCGGCCCGGACTGGTCCAAGGGCTACTGCATGAACTATTTCTCGTTTAATTTGTTCAAAGGCTTGTTGTTGCTCAGGGCCCCATTTGAAATCATTCTTCTTCCGGGTCACGTGGTAGAGAGGGCTTACAATCAGACTGTAATTTGGGATGTGCATTCTCCAGAACCCCACAACACCTAAGAAAGCTTGTGTTTCTTTCTTGTCAGTTGGTGGAGACATTGCTGTTATCTTGTTGATCACGTCTGAGGGGCTCTGGCGGCGTCCATCTTGCCATTTTATTCCCAAAAATTGAATCTCCTGTGCAGGTCCCTTGACCTTATTCCGTTTTATGGCAAAACCGGCCTTCAGCAGGATTTGGATTATTTTCCTCCCTTTCTCAAAAACTTCTTCCGCTGTATCACCCCACACGATGATGTCATCAATGTATTGCAGGTGTTCTGGAGCTTGCCCCTGTTCCAGTGCAGTCTGGATCAATCCATGCAGATGGTAGGGCTGTGTTTCCACCCCTGGGGCAGTCGGTTCCAAGTGTACTGGACGCCCCTCCAAGTGAAAGCAAACTGTGGCCTGCATTCTGCTGCCAAAGGGATTGAGAAAAATGCATTGGCAATGTCAATTGTGGCATACCACTTGGCTGCCTTTGACTCCAGTTCATACGGAAGTTCTAACATGTCCAGTACGGCAGCACTCAATGGTGGTGTGACTTCGTTCAGGCCACGATAGTCTACTGTTAATCTCCACTCTCCATTAGACTTTTGCACTGGCCATATGGGGCTATTAAAGGGTGAGCGGGTCCTGCTGATCACTCCTTGGCTCTCCAGTCTGCGGATCAGCTTATGGATGGGAATCAAGGAGTCTCGGTTGGTGCGATATTGCCGCCGGTGCACTGTTGTGGTCGCAATTGGCACTTGTTGTTCTTCGACCTTCAGCAACCCCACAACAGAAGGATCCTCTGAGAGACCGGGTAAGGTGGACAGCTGCTTAATTTCCTCTGTCTCCAAGGCAGCGATACCAAAAGCCCATCTATACCCTTTTGGGTCTTTGAAATACCCTCTCCTGAGATAGTCTATGCCAAGGATGCATGGAGCCCCTGGACCAGTTACAATGGGGTGCTTTTGCCACTTCCTCCCAGTCAGGCTGATTTCAGCTTCCAGCATAGTTAACGCTTGGGATCTTCAGTCTTCATTTGTCTTTCCATAATACTGTCGTGGTTTGAGCCCAGCCGGTAACTCAGCACCACACAGCCGCTCGCTCACTCCCCCCCTTCTTCCTCCCCCCGCTCCCGGAGGGATGGGGAGGAGAATCGGAAGAATGTAACTCCCATGGGTTGAGATAAGAACAGTCCCGCAACTAAAGTATAATACAAAACCACTGCTGCTACCACCAATGATAATAATGATCAGTGAAATAACAAGGGGAGAGGATACAATTGCTCACCACCCGCCGACCGATACCCAGCCCGACCCGAGCAGTGATCTGGGCCTTCCGGGTAACTCCCCCCGGTTTATATACTGGGCATGACGTGCTGTGGTATGGAATACCCCTTTGGCTAGTTTGGGTCAGGTGTCCTGTCTCTGCTTCCTCCCGGCTTCCCCTCTTCCCTGGCAAAGCATGAGACTGAGAAAGTCCTTGGTTGGAATAAACATTACTTAGCAACAACTAAAAACATCGGTGTTATCAGCGTTGTTCCCAGGCTGAAAGTTAAAAAACACAGCACTGCACCAGCTACTAAGCAGGAGAAAAATGACTGCTATAGCTGAACCCAGGACAATTAGTTTTCCTCCAAACTTCTAGCTTAATAGTTTCCTTTGAAGACTAATTTACTTTGTGGTCATTCAGATCAACAAACAAGAATTTAATGCAATGTTTAGTTCCCAAATCAGCATTCTTCAGGCAAAAGCAGAACGTAATACGAACCCAGAAAATCAAGGAAATTAATACACAATGTTTTCATCAAAATACTGATGTTAAGTTTGTCTTAATGGTTTATCTGCATTGATGTTGCTTTCCAACTTCTTGTTCTATACCATGCAGCAGCTGAGCAGAATATCCTAATCCTGAACTCTTTTCCTTCGCATGACATGTGATAACTGATTTTGTGTGAATAGTTTAGCAAGGTAACTTCATTTCAGGTTTTAGGGCTTATTTTGCAAATAGTTAAAGTTTAAGTTATTACCCCCACCTCAGTAGATTTAGAAGCAATAGTACTTGGTAATCTTGAATTTTTAATTTGTTACCAGTATTGCATGCACTGAAAAGGTGCTTGATGTGGATCAGTTTCATTCTCAGCTAACAATCATAAAAAAATAATCTGTTCTTTCTACAGTCATCTCTGTGGACTGGAGCAAATTCTTAAATTCAGGTTTTAACCAAAAACTGCACAACATGTTATACTGCTGAAAACCCAGAAAGCAGGTAATTTAAAATGTTAAGGTATTGGACAGCCAAAGTGTAAATAAAATACTTCGGTAGCCTTGTAAGCTGTAGCTAGTGAACTAATGAACCTCTGTACTTGTGTTACCTGGATACATAAATCCTTGGCCTAGTTACAAAATTATTTCTTTTATGTGAAGGAAAGCAATTTTGTGATGCAAAAGAAAATGAGATCTCTCCTTTTGTAGAAAGACTGTTTAGCATGAAAAACACAAAAAAAGGCTCAGAAGCTGGAAAAGATGGAAAAGTACAGTAAGGTAAAATAAGACGAACAGCAGTAATATGCAGTTTTTAATGAAATTTAAAAACTGAATCACTTTAGTAGATTAAAAATGCAAATAGAAAATATAATTTGATGACTTTGTCAAAGAATCTAAGTAGAAACTCTGACAATTCTTCAACAGCCCAGTTTATGCAGTGACTAATTAGTTTCAATGGACAGTGAATTTGAGGAAGTCACACATTTTATGTATCAGCCTGAGATTGACTACTGTTACTTGAAGAACTTGGATATCTAGGCTTTTGCTAAACAGGCTTTTGCTAACTCTGTGAGAGTTAGCTTGTGTTCGTGTGTGCACCATTGAGCCTTAATAGTGAAAACCACTAAATTGTTTTGCTACTCTTTGACAACCAAAACAGGCAAAAAACCCAAAACCATAAAACATGCCCCTGCGCCATCCCATTTTGAATGTCTTTTGATATGTATTAAGAGAATGAAATGAGTAATAATTTTCCTATCTGTTACACTTCAACACTGTTCCTATCATACGCACCAAAGACTAGCTGCCTCAGTGGAAAAAGTGCTGAAGCCGGTTGCTGTTTCTTTCCCAGGCTTCACAACCACTATGAACCCCGTGCTCCTGCAGTGCAGTGAGGGTGACTGAGCCTGTGTGACTGTGCCTAGGAGATCTTTATGCTCAGTTATTTCTGTTCCTCATTATGCCTTGACAGCAAGCTAACTCTTTGTCAAACATGGATATGGAGGTAACTAACGCAGTGGACAGCCAAAGGCACAAACTTTCAAGATAAACAGGCTTTATGAACCAATATAAAGTAAATATTAATGTTCAGCTGGAACTTCAGAGGGTATGGCTCTGATAGCTATCAAAGACAAAGTAAAAACTATTTTGAACGTTAAAGCCAAATCAAAACAATCCTTGATTTTTGCCTGTAATCAAAGCTTGGGGGCAGAGGGCACAAGATGTTGCTTCTAGCACTTTTCATAACAGTTGTAATCCTGTCTTTCTGGTAACTTGCTGCATTGCCTTGAGCAGAACTTTATCATCAGTTTTACTTTTTCCTGCTTACTGTTAATTCCAGGGCTACATTCTTAGTGATCAGTGACTTCTGAGCTTTTTGCGTTTGTTTATTTAAATCTGTCTCAAAAGATGAGGGTTTAGAAGGTAATGGACTTTTATTGGGGAGGAATTACTGAAGACTCAGGGGCATCATGATCTTGAGGCTGTAACTCCGTCATCAATTTCTTATGGAAATTTTTAGAAAGCATACATTGACTTTGTCTAGAAATACCTGGGAAGTTTGGAATTCAAACACTGGCAACAGCAGCTAAAATCATAGCTTCCTTCCTGGGACACGCTACTGTTTGGGTTAGAATTCTGTGTGCCAGGGGCTCTTCTTGCCATTGAAATCAGTGTTTCACTTCTGCGAAATATCCATATGACTGTAAGCACGTTTTTGTAAAGAGGAACACTGTTTTGCGCAAACTTTAGCTCTGGCTTCGCGGTACAAAAAAGGATCCACTAGAGGGAGGAAGATGTCAACAAATGCTCAGGTGTGATGCCCTGGCAATGAATGGCAAAGCTTGGTCATGGCAGTGAAGGTCAATGGGGAAGAAAAACATACTTTAGCACGATGTCATCAAGGAAATTTATTTACTGGACCTTAATCCAATATATTTTAATGACAAATATGCGGCACTGTTTGTCTATTTCAGTCTGCCCAATCTCCATTAGAAAGGGGTGATTTAGAGTACACAGAACAATTTGTAAATGGGACTAAGTTAAGACTGAAGTGCCTCATGTCCTGCAGAAATCTCTTTGGTGAAACAAAACGAGTTCCTGGCGAACTAAATTAAGAGGAGTAACATCTAGTTTGTTCTGATGCCATTTATTTCAAGACACATCCTAGATGTGAGACAAATTCAATAATAAAAACCCCTCTACTCTTTGGGCAAGAAATATGTTTGCGTAGTCTTTTGTACTAGTAGCCATCCTCAGCAGCCTGTAGCATCAGAGATTTGTGAACCTCAGACAATCTGAAGGCATTAATATTATGTGTTTCACATGTCCTATAGGTTTTGTCTTTGAGTTGTTGTTGTTTTCTTTTTTTTAAACTTGTATGTGAGCAGCTAGAACTGACTGGAGGGTGCTTCTAATTTTACAATGACTGTGATCCTCTATTCTTCTTGGGAGATGAAAAATGGGAGACTTAATGAATACAAGTATACAAATCTTTGTCATTTCTTTGGTTTTCCTTGTTCAGATATACTATGATTTTCTTCCTCAAAACTCTGAATACTTTTTGGTTTATAACTCTGCTGTGTGGGTGAGCTGGTTGAACAATGACACGAATGATTCTCATAAACCTGACAAGAACTGTGACTTGTATGGTTTGAGCTGACATAGTGCATACTTTAATGATCTATATTAAAAATGCAGTAGAGGGCAATAGTAGGTAAGTTAGAGTTGGGTTTTGGGTTTTTTTTTGTAATGTTGAATGGCATCTGTATTAATTTCACTCGAGAAATCCAGGATTACAAGGAAATGAAGACCTAAGGTTGATATCCACAAAATGCTTCCTGTCCTGGAGCAATTGTCCCTACGCAGATTCTGCTTTTGGAGGAATGTTAAATAGTAAGGTAAGATTGCTCTATCTGACATAAATAGCAAGAAACATCAGCTTGATTCAAACTCTGAGTAAAAGAATCTGAAGCATGAATTATATACCTACTCCCCTCCTCATGCTCAGATTAAAGCACATATTGGACGTTGGTGTCAGAAATCTGAGCATTAAGTGCAGTGGCTGGGTACCAACAATGAAGCATGTATCTACACTTGTTACAGTTACAGTGCTGTAACCACTGGCTTAGACCTAGTAACCTTTCTGAGAATACAGAATTACTGATCAAGCTGCAATCGCATGTATAACTACAAATGTCACCTTATGTAAGTAAAGTAGAAGTATCCACAGTCATCAAGCCAGAAAATAAATTCAGCTGCATGAAAATACTGTGCCTACAGGCTAAGTATTTTCATCAGTACTATTATTATTGAAATTGTGCTGTGTCTGAGGTAGTCAAAGAGATTCTCGCAGAGGTCTAAGCAGTTTGATTAAGATGAGCCAGGAATACTGCTGTTATTTTAGCTGTGCCAACAGATTCTTTGTACCTGTATAAAAAAAGGCAAGATAAGAGTACAGGAAATCTCACTAGATACTTAAACTATTATGACCAGGGCAGATTAAAGAGGACAGTGTGTCCTGGGTTCAGCTGTAACAGTTCTTTTACTCCTTCCTAGTAGCTGGTGCAGTGCTATGTTTCGGCTTTAGTCTGAGAACAATGCTGATAACATACCGATGTTTTAGTTATTGCTAAGTAATGCTTACCCTGAACAAGGACTTCTCAGTCTTATGCTCTGCCAGTGATGCGGGGCAGAGTGTCTGCAGTGCCATGTCACCACAAGACTTGTTTCTCAAGGCCCAGGATAGTGTTCTGGGCAGTGGTGTGGGGCACAGCGTATGTTTCCAGCCAGCCGGTGGTTGCTTCCACCATGGTAAGCACATGGCGCTTGCCTTGGCGGGTCGGTGGGAGTGTGATATAGTCAATCTGCCAGGCCTCCCCATATTTGTACTTCAGCCATCGTCCTCCATACCAGAGAGGCTTTAACTGCTTGGCTTGCTTAATTGCAGCACATGTTTCACATTCATGAATAACCTGGGCAATAGCGCCTATTGTTAAGTCCACCCCTTGATCACGAGCCCATCTATATGTTGCATCTCTGTCTTGATGGCCTGAGGTGTCATGGGCCCACCAGGCTAAAAATAATTCACCCTTATGTTGCCAATCTAAGTCCATCTAAGCCACCTCAATCTTAGCAGCTTTATCCACTTGTTGGTTGTTCTGGTGTTCCTCAGTGGCCCGACTCTTGGGTACATGAGCATCTACGCGGAGTACTTTCACCACCAGGTTCTGCACCCGAGCAGCGATATCTTGCCACAGTGCAGCAGCCCAGATAGGTTTACCTCTGCGTTGCCAGTTGCTCTGCTTCCATTGCTGCAACCACCCCCATAGGACATTTGCCACCATCCATGAGTCAGTATAAAGTGCTGGCCACTTTTCTTGTTCAGCAATGTCCAAGCCCAGCTGGATGGCTTTCACCTCTGCAAACTGACTCGACTCGCCCTCTCCTTCAGCAGTTTCTGCAACTTGTCATAGGTGACTCCATACATACTCATACTGTTACATATGAATTTCAGTGGAATCTGAAAACAGATCTGAGAAAAAAGGCTGGCAAGGCGCAGTAATAAGGGGTTCCTGCCTATCCACATGGCAAGGGCATACTTTCACTGACCAAACCAAAACATGTACCTGTAGGTTCCAAAACATGGATTGGTCACCACTGCTTTATACAGTTCAGGTGTTTGGAAGGATCTTTGCAAGCTGAAATTGTGTGGTGAAGTGGTAAGGAGGTTTTAGTGAGGGTAAAATTATAAAGCAAAGAATGTAATAATCTGTGGTATGTGTGTGAAATCCTTGCTTCTTTTGTACCTCCTTCAGTCTTGAGCTCTTGCAGTATTTCTAGATGAAGGCAACTACTTTGTCCCTATTTGACATAAAGACAGAGATAACCTGTTCAGTTTCCTTTAGTCAGAATCTAATTGTGTACCTTTAACTCCAAAGTTAATGACCAGAGCACTAAACCATCTTCAATCTACAGAAGAAATAATTTTCTAGTGAGTATGGGCAAAGCTGGCATGCTATTCTTCGAGAGAGGAAAGAATACTTGAGGAAAATGTCATGTGTGAATGAATGCATTTTCCACATAACACATTCCTTGTTAGTAATTCACCTTCTGAATGAACTCCAGGTTCCAAAGCAGTTCATCCCCTGCTTCATCTTTGTGTGTGAAAACAGCACGTCCTTGATGTCTCATCTTACAGGCAAGTATAGCAGTGTATCACACTTCACATTTTCTATGTTTTTATTATATCTATTTGTACTTCTATGCTAGACTATGATACAATGAAGAAAACCATAATTAAAATATAATACAGAACATAAAAGATAAAACAAGCAAAAAGCATTCAATTAAAAATCCCTCAGTCTAGTTTTGATTTCTAATCCAATGACTCAAACTCTCCTCCCTGCTTTTGATTCAAGTCTTTCAAAGCTTGTTCTTATCACTGAGCCCAAGCTATTTTTCCCCTGCTTAAATTCTTAGCAAAATTTCAGGATCTTAAGTTCTAATAAACCTTCCAAAGCCAAACACTGCATGAAAATCTTCCACACAGACAGAAACAAGTTGATAATGATCAAATGTTATGCACAGTTTCTTTTTGGAAAGAGACCAAATGCTTCAATGATGGCAAGTGATGTTGAAGAAACCTGTGTTTCTTAGCAGGGATGCCTATGCAAGGACAGAATTTAGCTCAGAGCTTAAGGGTGTCAGGAAATCGGAGAACAAAGAACTGAAATGTCAAAAAGGCAGCAGGAGGAAGTGGGAGGCTGAGCTGTTAGAATAATGGCTGTCCGGCTATCCTGTATTTGTATTTGCTTTTAGAAATCTACTTCATCAAAGTAGAAGGAAACTGACTCTGGGAGAGATGAGGAAAAACCAAGCAGCTAGCTGGACTATCCTGCATCAAAATCTGCTTAGCAATTGCAAACTTAAAGCTCCCTGGGCTCTCAACTAGAGAGGGCTGGACAGCAGAGATTGATGTTGGGTTGCTGAACAGTAAAGACTGCAGCTGTCTGGGAATCCTGAAGTTATCAAGTATTTGCACAAGATACTTGCATGGATCATGCGTTGTAATACCATGTTTCCTGTGAGAAGCAGCAAAGAATCTGGATTTGCATATGGAGAAAGAGAAACTTGATGAGACATAATGTTTGCTCTCTCCACTTCGCTAAAGGTAATTTTAACAAAAGGCCCTGAACTGTGCATGACCTCCACATTTCAGAGACCTCTAGTATTGATGGTGACTAACTTGCCTAGCTCTAGTCTCTAGGCTTCAGCTCTGAAGATGTCTCAGATTCCTAGCTAAGGAGTGAGACTCGCCTAAGGGCCACATACCTCAGTGTATTTTGCCATTTTTTTCATGTCTTCCATTTTAAGAACACAGACCACAGTTTATTTCATCTCCCTGTTCAGACCAGCCTGTGCAATAAACTCAAGGCCATCATGTTATTTCTTGTTCAGCTGTCTTTGTTATTAACTTTTTGAGGATGATCACTGATATACTGCCACTGAGTACATACATGACAGTAGTATGCATCTCTAAAAAAGGAGTATCTCCTAATTTAAATACAAATTTCTCTCTGTTGCAGCTGACCAGTAGAATAAAAGAAATAAAAGACAAGACCTATCACCTGTACTTCATATGTTTAATTTCAGTCTAGAAGGATTCAACATGTAAAGTAAAATTTATTTCCTTCAAGATTACATCTCATAGTTTAGGTGAGAAAACAGTTTGATCCACAGCAAAAGTCAGAGATAGTTTTAGATAATCCATTTCTGGAAAAAAAACAACAAACAAACAAAAAAAAAATCCCAAAAAACAGACCACAAAAAAACAACCCAAGTTTTGTTAAGCCAATGTTTGTTTTCTTTCAAAAGCACAAACCAATGAGGTGCACAACTAGAAACACTGCTGCTCTAATTCCCCACCCCCAGTCTTTGTTGGGTAGATTACAAAATGATCTAGTTTTTCAGCTAGATACAGCTTTTGCCATACTTAATTTTTAAGATAACCATATTCCTGCTCAATGAAGCAGCCAGAATTTGGGATCAAAACCTTGATCTACTTGAAAAAGTCTTCTTAGACTTAATGTGGGGTTGTTCATGGGAATAAGTATTTAGCATCGGGACCTTAAGAAGCCAGATATGTTAATGGAATAAAGTATGATACTATGCACTCATTCCTTTTAGAAAGGTTTTTGTAAATGCTCAGTATATGTTTAGTCAGTATTTGGATCAAATGAAGAAACAATTTAATTTGTCACTGTTTGTTGTTTGTTTCTATTTCCTGTACTCCAATTAGTAAATTAAGAAATTAAACTGACATGTCTGGTTTCACTAATCAGTGGAAGGTATGTGCTGGCTAAGATTTACTTCTTAAAAATGTAAAAACACATGATCCATAAATACTTTTTTTTTTTTTTTTGAGAAGGGGCTGGTTGAAAACAGAAAATGCTATATTTTATCTTCTGAAATTAGTCAAGTTGTGATAAATAATAAAAGCTGTAGGGTTGAGCCCCAACCTTACATTCTGTCTATTTTACTGTAATAGCTCTGAGCTCTGGTTGGGAACCAGGAACCTGTTATGCCAAAATGCACTGGAAAGCTCTGGCTGCCTTCAGCAAACAGCAGTAGAGGATGTTAGCTTCCTATAAGGCAGAAAACTGACCAAAGCAGCCCAAAGCACGCATGTCATTGAAAGCTGATGAGACTTGTAAGTGAGTTTTACTGATAAACTGTCAATTACTTCTTTGGTGTTGACTTATGTCATCTTTACTATATTACTGTTATGAAGTAGTTGTAGAGAAATCCGTTTTCTCCTAAGCTCTGCGTGTGTCATCAACGCAAGCAGTGAATTAACATTTGAGCATGTTTGGTCCACCAGACAGCATCCTCTGCAAGGTACTCGTTTCATGATACAGTATATAGCTTTTGAGTCCTTGGCCCAGTATCACTTTTCTCCACGTTACTGATGGCTCATAGTTGGTGCACAAACTTGTTAGCAACAAAGTTCAAAATTATGAAATGCCAAGTAATTCAAAATGGATGTAACAGGTAATTTTCAACCCACTACATTTGTAGTTTGGGACACAGCTATAATACTCATTAACTTTTCTAAATAAGGGACCCTATTTCAAAAGGTGTGTAGGAAGCTATGCACAAATGCAGTCACTAGGAATTTGTATGCTATCCTCCCACGTTGCATTAAAATGTCCTGCACCAGAGGAGGTCATATGTAGGAGTAGGTGGGCAAACTTCAGAACAGGGGAAAGGTACTGAATCCCTTGAAAAATTCTCCTTGCTCTTTATGTAGGTATTCAATTACTTGTTCCAGTTTTTACCTTCTAAGCATGCTTACTTCACATGGTTATTTCAAGGCTGAATAAAAGTGCTACATTCTTGATGCAAACCTGTCTTTACTCCCACTTCCTCTTCTCTTTAAATTTAACAAGCAAAATTTTACTGAAAGACGATGAACCAACTCCCAAAGCAAGTTCCAAACCTAGTCTGCAGTTGTCAGTTACTATCCAGGGTTCACAAAGATATACGATTCTGCTACAGTAGAATTTAAAAGACATTCCTATTTTATGGTAGACCAACAAGTACTGTTGTGTTACACACCACAGGAAACAGGAGACATAATCAAGAGTGTGAAGTGCTTCTATATTTGAAAAACAGTGAAAATGAGAAGGTAAGGGGCAATGCAGAAAAATGTACTTATATGTAGAAAAATGGACATGGCTTTTTTGTCTTAAAATAAGCTGTAACAACTGGAGTTGGAAAATCTTTAGTTGTGACAAAGAGGGTTGAAACAAGAGCATTATAACAAAGGTGAGTCTTGAGGTCATAACAATGCTTTAGATCTTATCACTGAGATTTTCCTATGTATGCGGGCAGGAGCACAGTGCAGAGCTTTAAAAATCCCATGTTTCTCTTAGAAAAACAGTAACAAATTGTCATCTTCACTAATGTATGAAAAAAGGTTGCTTCATACAAGCAGCATTATTACAGCCACTTTTGCCTACTTGTTCCAACTAACTGTTATTCATACTAATTTATAACATAATTTATATATCACATATATAGTACATATTGTAATGTAAGCTTTCAGTGGATGAGGCAAGAAATGAAACTTTTCTTCTTAGTTCATTTCTTTTTAGTGTTAGAACTGCCCAAGAGTTGGCAATGGAGTTGTTAATTGGTTAAAAAGCTATCCTAGCAAAATAGCAATGTTTGAATCCTAATACTGCACAGCTACTAAAGCAAAGGTAGCTCTGCGTCTACCTGATGCTAGAGCAACAAAAGCATCAAAGCTAGCTGTTTGAACAGATTGCATTTATATCCTTGACCAATGACTGCATTCTTAAGGAGTCACAATTGACTCCAAATCTGTGTGTTTAATCTTTTCTCCTTTTACACAAAATTAGGACCTCACCTTACTGCATTTAAAAGTCTCGTTACGCTTTACTGCCCATGCTGCTGTCTGAGTTGGACTTGTACTGAAATAGCAGGCCAAGTGTAGAAGAAAGAATTCAGAAACAAATTAAAAGACATGCTCTATTTCTAGTAATCTGCAAAACTTCTGCTTGGAAGTACTGCATTTATTCCAGAGATTTGTTAGATAATGCTTTAAAATTAGCTTGTGGCTTTAAACTGCAGTCCTAGAATGGCAGGGTTTCATTATAGAAGTTTCCAAAACTAGTAATTACCCTTTTAATGAGCCCTTGATGATATTGTTCATAATTAGATGTACCAGGGAGACTAATTAATTCAAATACAGTTGGGTGCATGTGTGCTGGCTGAAGCAGCCAATTGATTTGAATGTCCAGTCAGACACAATTGCCTTTTGACAAAGATCATTGACCACTGAGGATTGGCATCTTGAAATCTGCAAAGCTAAATGAGAATACTGCTACTTTTCATATTCCACTATAAAAATGGTGATTATCTGCTAGAGCAAAGTTTGCTGTTTGTTTGCTCATTTGTTTTGCTGTGTGTGGGGGCGGGTGTGATTGTTTGTTTGTTTTCTCTTTAAATCAAGCTGTCCCTCAACTGTGTTGTCGCTGATTTCAACAGTATTTTTGATTAGCTGGAATCTTGGAGGGAGGGTGGTTTCTTAACCAGGAAAACCACTCACTGAGGTACTTAGCCCCAGGAGGAAACAAGATGATGTTCTTCTATTCTTTCATTCAGAATTGTTAGAACAGGTATATGAGCTCATGAGGTGATGGAAACTTTCTTACCCTACCCCTGATGGCTAGCTCAGAAATAATGGAACAGAATACAGCACCAACTAAACACAAAACTATGAAACAGAAAAGAATGATCGAGGAATTCCTGTTGTTTTATTTCGATGTTGCTGATAATATGCCATGTCTTTGACTCTTCACAAATAAAATCCAGAGAGGTTAAGGTGACAGAAATGTTTATCTACCTGACAAGCTGATCTGACGATACCTTGATTCTTGCAGAATTATTTACCTGTGAAGTGCCTAGTGTTAAATATTATTGTTTTATTTCTTTCTTCTTTAAAATATTTTTACACAGCCTTTCTACTCCTCATTTATTTCTGTGCTGCTTTTTCTACCTACAGTACAGTTCTAACTCAGAAACATGTCCATAAAGACTGGAGTAGCTCCATGGAAACTAAGGTTTTCCTTTTCAGACTGGCTAATTTTTCCTCATTTTCCTCTAACTGCCAGCTAGAAGATGATCTGGCATAGCTAATGCATTGATTAAGACAGGTTGAATATACAGAAAAGAATGCATTTACAAAGATTGATGTTTGCTACTCTGCTTTACAAGGTGTTTTCCACATTTAAGTGCTACTATTACCTTCTGCAGTTGGAAACTAAAACAGTAGAGCTATATATTTTTTCTGTTACAGCAAACATGCTCATCAAGCTTACAAGCTTACTGCCTCTGCTGCAGAATACAAAGCAAAGTTATAAAATTCTTACTGATGTTCTAATTTACTCTAGATTTTAACATAGGATTCCTAAGGCTTTCTGATGATCAAATTTCCCCCTTCATTTTAGATAAAAACCAATTTATTCTGAATGGACAGTCTTTAAGAAAGAATACACTCAAATGCTCAAAGAGCATCAATTTTCAGGGAACAGATGTTCTTTAGGACTAGCGTCCTAAACTTTCCTGCCTTTTGACATATTCAGCAACACTGGCAGGTGAAAAAACCTAGTGTCTCACTTAGATGATGGTAATTTTAATTTTTTTCTCTACAAACCCCCAAGTCATATTTTATCATTTAGCAGAGAATTATTTATGACATGCAAAGGATGAAAGACAAATAAGTTAACTTGAAATGGACAGTTCGTTGCATACAGACTTGCATATAGACATGGATGATTTTTTTTTTACTTTAACATAGAGCATCATAACTGTAAAACCAACTTTGCTGCCTTTGAACATCAGTCATACAAAGAATTGTATTAAAACTGTTCATGAAATAGTGTATCAGTTTTCAGTATTTAACAGTTTGACAATAAACCCACAACTTGTGGGTTCGTTTTTTCAGCAGCTTTATTTATAAACACACCATAGGCAAGTTTGACGCTTGCCAAATTGAATTTCCAACAACTGAAAATATTAGAAGGAAGAAAATGGTTCATAGCTATCAAATTTTTAAGGAAAAAGTACAGCAGACACATGCTTTAAAAAACAAAATTGTGTATCATGGATCTTAGACTTCATATTTGTCACAGAGCTGAAACAACATGTTAAACATTCAATAGTCTTCATTGCCATAGCAACACATGCTTGTCAGAGCAGGGCTGATTTGATGGAGGCATCTCCCTGCAGAAACAATCTGCTAATGCTTAAATATGCATCTCTAGAATTCAGTAGGATTTTCAAGTGATTTCTTTTAGAAAGATAATTATACAATAGAAGGTATACATCTCAAGATAACTTATCGGATCCGAATCTATGCAACTTGCTCTTTACTAAGCCAAAGTTCTGAGTATTTAATGCAGGTAGACACAGAAGTAACAAAGCAGGCTACTGCTTTTTCATGTAGAAAATTATAAAGGAAAATAATCAGATTTGGATGTCTATTTAGCATTTATATAATAGCACACAAACACTGAATGTCATCCTGTTCCCTTTGGCGTCAACAGAAACACTCTCCCCTGTTTTCATCAGATATAACAATTTGTTCTGTTTTGACCTACAGTCAGTCATACAGCACTCAAGGAGCATTGTCATCGCACATAGCTGTATTAAAGGGAGAGTTAAGCGATCTGTGCAAGTTTACATACAAAGTTGGTGTGAGAAAGACTGTTTTGCAGCTTTGGATCAGTTATTACTACATTATTATTGTTACATATGCTACCATCTATATTTTCATCATTACTTGATTAAAAGAAAAAAAGGCAATACAAGAAATCTGTCAGTTGATGCTCCATACTCTACCTGATCCTGGGAATTCATCATACAGACTACCAAACCTGATTTTCAGCGTGCTGTGTTGTGGTTTAGAACTGTGGTATGTTTTTAATCAACCAAGTGTTGATACATTCAAAAATGTATGCAGATTGAAATGTTAATGTGCCTAGAAACTAAGGATTGGAAAATGCTGAAGTTTAACCACAAGTTATACTCAATACTACATTATTCATGCCTTTTGGTTTTACTTTTTTCTACCACAGCTGGAGGGACTCCACTAGTATGGGGCAAACAGATTTCTATCGAAATGTTGCATCAGACTTACAACTATCTGTTGAAGAATTGCTATAATCAACTTATATATACTTTATTCTGTATTGGTAGAGCAAATTATTAAAAGGACTGAGTAATTTACTTCTAATAATTTATGTAACAAACTCAGCGTCTGGTAGGTTCTTTTAACTTTATATTAAGTAGCACAATTTGCTTTCTATGTATTTTAAGTATTATTATAAAACTCATAATGTGCTTGAACTTAGAATGACTTAAAAAATTGCCAATGTTTATTCATATCAGGTGGTTTACAAGAGTCTCCTAAGAATTGGTAGCTCAGGGCAGCGTTACATCAAAAAAGATTCTAGTAAGATCTAAGTAATTCCTACACCCACTGTTTTCTATATGACACTTCAGTAAGATTTGCCAGCCATGTCTTTTTTCTTTTAAATAAGGCACTAGACAGAAGCAGAATTCAAACTAACCACGCTTCTTAATCTAAATTAAGTTTTTAAACATCTAGGCTAATATTTAGAACAGTAGTTCATCATGTATTTCAGCTTATGACCCAACTATCATAACTAAAAATGTGTTGGATTTTTGTATTTCTTTAACTTGGAAATAAGCTATTAAAGAAGGAGTCTCATAACATAGTTTACTATTACATATTTTCTTGATAAATTACCTTGAACAAGTTTTGCAACACCAGTTCCTTTTCCTTTATTCTTTTTTCTGATGTGTTTTCTCTTTCTCTGTCAATGGCTAAAAAAGAGAAAAAATATATATATACAGTTAAAAAAACTTCCTCCACCACATGTATCTCTTGGACCAAGTAATAATTCTTTCTAGAAAAAGGAAATTCATTAAAATATTATCACCTCCCTCCCTTCAAAGAAGAGCACTTAATTACAGAGTAATATTACATCTGCAGCCATTGTGGCTGGCACTAAAATGTAGTGTTTGGATACAATCTAAAACTGCATTTCAGGAAACATGTCAGAATAATGGAAAACCAGTAAAGCGACAGGAAATGCTCATCTACATTCCACTGGCTATGAAGGTCCATCACATACACCTCAACAATCTGCAGCAGCTATTTACCTAATTTGATTTTTACAAGCCTCTATCAATAGAAGTTCCAGATCTTTTAAGAGTCTGGTATAATGTTTAGTTACAAAAAAAAAGAAAAAGCCTTATAACCACTCATACCACTACAAGAGGACACAGAAATTGTCTACTCTTCAGAAGATACATAAAACCAACCTATCACTATTGCCTTGTACATACCAAAGCAATGTTAGCACATCTTCTAAAGCTTTAAGCAAAGGACAATTGTTTCCTATTATTGATAGTTTTCTTTATGACAGTGCAGTTCCTTAAATGATACTGATGATAGGGAAGATGAGTAAGAGAAGTACCATTCAGGGAGCCTCTTAATCTGCTAAATGTGTATTAGCATGACTGCTATCAGTCATAACACTCAGCAGTGATTAGATGCAGAAAGGCTTAAGCCCTAATAAATTCACACATACTGTGATTTTGTAATATTATCATATTCTTCTACAAATATAATACACAGTAGATTTCGAAGTACTGTATGAAGTACAGAACATGTAAAGCATCCAAAGCTGTTATGTAAGATCACCTAAAGGCACATTAACAATTAGTTAATTACTCCACTCAATTCACCTGTGAGAAAATAAAGCACTCCTTTTGCTGCAGCTGCTGAAAAACAACTGTCTGTTCCGCCTTGTAAAATTGAGACTTAGTTCCTGGGCAGCTGCTGCACTTGCATGAAAACACTTGGTAGCTTTTTGGAAGAGCTAGAAAAAGATTTGGAACTTCAGCTGCAGTGTGTTCAAGTGGATTCAAGTGTGAGATGACTGCAGCATATTCTTTCCTACTACTGTGTGCTAGCATTGTATTTCCCATGGATACACGAAGGAAGAAAGCTGGTATAATATTTATTCTTCCCTCTAAGCTTAGTGTGTTTTTACTTTATTACTTTCTCACTTGCTGGTTTTGCATGCCAGTATTTGGACCAGGAATTGTTAAACACACTGCATTCTCAGTAACACCAAAAACTCCCATTAGAATTCTAGCTCCACAACCCAGTCACTGTAATTGCCTTTTAAAATACCTAATTTAACTCTCTCAGCTAAGTAAAATGACAATGGTTTCTACACCTTCCATAGAGGGAATCCTAGTTATTTAGGAAAAAACACAATATCAATGTTTACAAGGTGTGATTACAGAACACTGGAGTCCTCCATTAAAGGAATCCAATATGTAGAACTGTACAAAACTGAAACTGGGTTATCACAAGATTTGTAACTCAAGATGTAACACATACACACAAGTTAAATGTCAATCTTTAAAACAGACAGAATTTCAGGTTCGCAATACATAACTGACTTGCATAGAATATTCCTCCTTTTCAAAACTACGTTTTTAAACCTTCCAAAATATACAGCTAATTATGAAATTAATCTATAGTTTTAGGCCTTCCAGCTTCAGGGTCTGTGGTATTATTTAAAGGCATCTCTTCATGAAGTACACCTTTATTTCCTAACCAAGTATCCTGGGCTCCAAAAGATACATACAGTATGCCACCTGAATACCCGCACAATATGTGTGTGTTTATTCAGGCAAAAAAAGGTATGTATGTGCATACATACAAATGTGAATTTAATTTGCTATACTTACATACCTAGGCTATAATGCAAGACTATGTTGCCATGGTGATAGATTCTCAACAAAAGTAGGAAGTAGGAGATCACACATGACAGGCAGCACAGTTCTGGATGGGTTTTGTACATGCCATGTCAGGGTGGATAGCAAACATGCTAAAGCATAAGGCTAACTTGAAGTCTTATGTTCTCTAAGCTATAATGAGGTTTCATTATAATTTTGCATGACACTTAAAAAAAAAAACTTAAAAAAAAATAAAAATCTGCAAAGCACTACTTGCTTCCAGGTGCACAAGAACTGTTTTCCCTCACCTTTATATTCTTTAGCTTTCACTTGTAATTTCCTATCTATCTCATTATCACATCCCCCTAAATGTATCCAAAATGCTCATTTGCTCATTCATTCTTCCTGTCCATTGGATACCTCTCTCTTACTGTGTAAAATTTTTTCTGGACCCAAGTTTGGTTGGGAAACATTTATAAGACTTGTAAGCTAGTTCTGTCAGTTTAATGTGCATGTCAAGTGAACTCAGAGAACTATTTGTTCTTTCAAAATCCCTCAACACATCAATTTTTTTACATTTTTTTCGTACTGTGTGTAGTAGCAGATAGGATGTTTTCTGTAAACTGATACGATATAACCTTTACATCCTAGTACAGTGTTTCAAAAGCTTACATCACCAAAAGCTTTAAAACTAAAAGGTACACAGGTAGCCAGGTTAAGAACAGCTAAAGACAGTGCCAGTGTAGCAGCAAAACCATACTGCTACAGATGAAACCTGTTTTGTCAATTCCTTCTATTTATATGTCCATGAAAATTTTATTAAAGATTTTTGTAGTTCTTAACACAAAAATGGTATTTCATGTCTTAATAAGACTTACTATGCATTGAAGAACTCTATAAACTCATAACTTCCAGGAATAGCATTCTGTCCTTAGGTATAGAAGCTGTATTGTACTCTATTTGCCATTTCAAATTGTTAGTCAGGCATTGGCAGCGTCCAGAAAACGTTATCTGAAGTGGAAGGTAATATATTCACATCAGTTCTACTATTCCAGTTTTCTGATTTCTTCTTGTTTCATGATTATTTCTCTGCGTCAAAATTTGCAGGAATTTGTAAGTCAAATATAGAATTTTTAAACTGCCAGAAGCTCAAGATCCATCTGGGATCTGAACAGGCAAGCTGAGCTCCTTCTGCTATACACAATACTTACACCACCACTACCAGTATTGTGAAATTAGAATTCTGCAGACAGATTTTCCTAATGAACAGAACAATTTGCTCTTTCACACTCTTATTCTAATTATAATTCCCATAAAGACTAATTTTGTAAGGTAACATTTTTAAACTTCAGTATAACAGAATTTTAGTCAGATAATTCCAAATTCATGTGCATACTTAATATTTAAAAACTGTGAGTATGAGTGGCATGTCTATATGAATATCCACTGAACAGGTGTATAACACCCATCTGGTTGAGTGATAGTGAATCATATTAATAACTTTCTAGCTTTGCTCCAAGAAGCAAATCATAGCTTTTTATGTGATAGTAAAATTCACTTTCCCAAGACTTATAGGCACTCAGTTCTCAGTGCCTACCTGGGCTGGTGTGCTGTACAAGTGGAACACTTCCTTCCTCTTAAGAAAAGAGTCATACTCGTTTTTTTGTAAGGAAGTAAAGTTTATGACTTCCAACAAGGTTGGTCAGGGCTGCCTTTAGCCTACAATTAATGAAAGGCCTAAGCTGGACCAATGAAAACTGATGTCCACTGACTCACATCCTGCTGTGGACAAAGGTCTACTAGGGGTATAGCACAGTTTACAGAAA
The DNA here is from genome assembly GCF_004027225.2 of Strigops habroptila. Classification (NCBI taxonomy): domain Eukaryota; kingdom Metazoa; phylum Chordata; class Aves; order Psittaciformes; family Psittacidae; genus Strigops; species Strigops habroptila. Next base: position 19,321,691 of record NC_044302.2, read on the forward strand.
CACAGAGGACTCACAGCTCAAGTTTTTACAAAATTTATCATGCAACAAGAATAATGTTATAATTGGCTTATACACAGATAGAAAGATTTCTGAGTTATTCTGTTTACATTTAATGCCACTAATTAATTAAAAAAGCAAGATCTGCATTTTTCTACAGTATTTCAACTGACATTAATTTTCAAATAAAATAATGTATTGCATTTTTCTAAGAGATACCATTTAATCTTTTCCATTTATACCCTATTACTTCAACTGCTGCTAATCGTAAATACAGTGGTTCTGAAGTTTGCCATCATAGTAAGATTACTCACTATAAAAGCATTTCTGTTCAACTAGAATCAAGAGAAAGTTATATTCATCTGACAAGTACTTTAAATAGTTCTCATTTCAACTTAGCTGCCTGGCAGACCACAAAACAAGCTGCTTCTACACTGCTCCGCCTGAAACTGTTAAAAAATGAGGCTAATTTAGAAAATTGACACAACGCAGAAAACAAAAATTGGAAGCACAAAGAATTGGATATAGTGAGTTCCTTCATTGCTCCTTCTTGTTGAGACTTAAAAAAAGACATATCCTTGTATGAGTTACTGTGTGAGGAGGGAAAAAAAAAGTAACAGGTATTAATAAAATCAACTTTGTAAAAGGACCTGAACACCAAAATAGCTCCAAAGCGTGTTCTAAGACGCCAACAACCTGACTACCCAACTACCTATCAATGTCCATTCCTGTAATAAATTCAGATTCCTTAAGAAGTGCTAAAATTAATTTCTTGTTGTTGTTTTGAAGACCAGGCTTACCAAGCAAAAAAATCAAGACTCTCTTCATTTTCTTAAAATAACAATTTTTGAGTACTTTTATGCATTTTAACAGTACTATTTCAGAACCTCATATGAATTCAGAAGTTTTCAACCTAAAAGTTCTAGTTTAACGTTCCTTACACACTGGCACTGCTCTTCTTAGACAAAAATGTTGGCTTTTAGAAGGCAAGGTTCAAGAATGTTTTTAAGGTGGGTGTTAAGTAAGGAGGTATTACAAGTTCTTTTCCATAAGAATCCTAAGACTACTGAAGAACATCACTAGGGGGCTCTATTTTAATCCATCTCTCTTGACTATATCAACATTTAATCTCTTCAACACATTATCCTTGTTTGTTAGAAATGAAATTCTTACATAATTTGAAATGGGTGCTCACCAAATTACAACTTTTTTAGTTGAATCCATTATGTGGACATTATGGTGACAAAATCTGTAAGTTTAAAATAAACTTACAGTGCTCTATTTACTGAACACTTTGTGGATATATAGCATAGCATCAAATGAAAAAGACACTTTTTGGCTTTGATTCAGCAAAGCAAATAAACATGTTTAAAACCTTTACTGAATTAGGACTTTGGAAATATTTTTTAATTTTATTTTTGCTGAAATCTCAACTTGGGGACAGAACCATGCCCCCTAGTTTTTGTTGTCTTATTCAGAGAAAATTAACCCATCTGCACCACTTGCTCCTGAGTTTTGAACATTTCAACTAAGGAAAGGAAAGAAAATTGCTCACTGTGGCACTATTAGCTTTAGGTTTTAAAATTTTTTTTATACCCCCTTTTCCCCTCCCCAAATACAGAAGCCTTTTTTTCCTTAGAAAAACACACTTTTAAGCAACATTCTACTCGAATGCATGGAATCCCACCTCTGTTTGTATGATAAAAGCAGAGTAAGTCAATGTTGTCATATTCAGCATATTACAAGAATATTCCATTACATTACAAAATGTATTCTGTGAGTATTCCTTACAAAATGTCTGGGGTTATTCAATTTTTCCATACCCAGCTAGATACATTTAGAAGCCCTTAGAAAACTGTTTCTCTTTGTAATTTAACTTCTTTATAAATATAACATAAAGCAGGCACTCTTACAAAGGACACTGCAGGCATAAATGTCAAACTGCATGGCTGTAGCTGGGAAGACAGTTTTTGAATAGATATGTATCCGCAGGCAACAAAGGTTATTCAACAGAGTACCAGATAGCAAACAGTAAAATAAAATCAGTAAAAACAGAGTAAATTTGTTTCTTCAGTCTACTGTTTACACACACCTAATATGAAGACCTAATATTTCAGGAAATACACTAACTCCCAAGGTGAACTACTGACGAAGCTAGAATCGGGATTTTGCGTGTTCTGCTCTTTTTGGGAATTTAACACTAGATGGCATATTACACCTGAAACGTGTAATGAACTGTAAGCAAATACTGCTTGCACTAGACCAGACTAGTTATTTAAAAAGCTCCTCAAATCAATAAATCAACACTTTCACATTAGCTCTTTCTCTTACTTTTGTAAGATATGATTTAATTCTGGTTTTCATGGGTGGCTGAAGGACACAGAGGTGGTGCAACAGCGTTAAATACACTAAGTCAACTTCTGGAAAGGGCCCTTGAAGAATAGATTTCAGAGTATTCATAGTAGTTTCTCTTTAAATTACTCTTTAAATTACTACTAAATTAATCTACAACATTAGCTGGTGCTAAAATATAGTTCAATATCCACAGGAGAGTCATAAGTATTAAGTTATGCTTTTCTTTTACAACATTTTGCAAAATAATACCACCGTGTTTTAGTTTCACTACTGACGCATCCCTGTATGAAAAATTATTTTAATTCACCATTCATAGCATCAAATGGAATTACCAGATTTGGAACTCATAAGTGATAGCAACACAGTGATTTTTCACATAAAAAATTAGTAAGACTACAAAGTTGAGCTGCAGTTCTCCAGACCTCATTTTTTTCATAAGTTATGTCAGATAACTTACTAACAAAATAAATCACAAAGCTTGGAAGCTAAGCAAGCTTTATTTTCCACTCATGCTTCAATCAAATAACAGAAATACAGTAAGCTATTTCTAAAGATGTTGTTTCGTATCTAAGAGGGATTTTATAACACTGGAGCTATTTACATCATGTCCTGGTCTTAATTTGATGATTCCACAAGATTTTATATTCTTTAAAATACAACTGCTAGAATTCCTATAGAATTCCAATTCCTAGAATTGCCACAATTGGTAGAATTCCTATACATTTTTGTGTGAGATATCCAGTTGTCAAGGGAAGAATTCACACAAAAATGAAAATAAACCTTCACCCTCCCATGCAGCTTTCACTTCCTAGCTTCCCCATAGCCCTTTGTAGCACAGTTAGATTTCATGATTATGGCAAAAAATTACTATAAAGAAGAACCCTGGTGTAAGGATATGTTAATAATTGGTTTTACTTTCGCATGAGCAGTCCTTAATCATTTTCAAGCTTGTCTTGTTCTTCAGACACAACTACTGTGATTGAACAATGCCGATAAGGAAGAGACATAAGGGTACTGCTGAACTAGTATTATATAGAACTGGCCCAACAAACATGAGAGCGACATCCTTTGAAAGCTCAGCAATCGTGGACTAGAAACCCATTAACATCTACCTTGAACACTGAGACATTTTACATGCATTTTGTTCTTCACAGAGTTCATACTTCCGTAGACTGTACTTCTCAATCTGCAGTGAGGGACAAAATTCATATATTTAAATGTTTATCTATCTGCATAAACAAATGTTATGATCAGACATATCAATTAAATGTGCCAGACAGGGACCATATAAACACAGTGATTCCTCCCGTGCAGTTATCAAGTAATGGCAACTCCATAACTTATTGGTCTTTTCTCTCTTTTACCTTCTTCCTCCATTGAAGAGCCAAGATTCTACTCTCAAAAATGCAAACTGATATGTGCAGCTGTATTCCCCATGTCATGGCTGGACAATTTTTAACAGTAACCTTGGTAAAAGCTTTACCACTCAAGGTTTGGAGCTTTCTAGGCAACCAGTAAATTTTATTCACAAGGCAATTACTAAGTGTATTTTTAGATCTGTAAATAAATATCTATGATTCACCTAGGTATATATTTGTGATGCATGTTTGCACAAAAACTTTAAATTAGACCTGGATTTCATATGCCTTGTAACAGCTTGAAAGCATTTAAATAAGAATCTAGTAGCCAAAGTATTTTTAAGATACACTGATTTCTGACGCATGAATCCTGTAATAAAACATAAAATAATCTTTGAGTAAGAATTGGGACACACTTATTTTAAACTCTACCCCTAAGAATAAGAAAAGAGAGACTCTCTTTTCAAAATGGGAGATAAATCAAGATCTTGCAGGGAAATAATTCAGTCAGAGGAAAAGAATGCTTACAGTTGCCTTCGTAAGGCAAGGAAATATGAGTTAGGACATAAGACAAAACACAATTTTTTCTGGAAAACAAAAATAATTGTATAACTTAATTTCATCTAAACTGAGACCAAAACCTAAAATGTTTTAAATGATAATCTAATTGCAAGACGGAGAAGTTATATGGTTGCCATGGCTGCCTTCAAATGCCTTGATACACTTCCCTTTCTTTTTATTCAATCTCAACTCTGAACTAACTCCAAATTTATCTCTGCTACTGCCATATCACCTGTTTTTCTTAAGATAGTCAAATCTGCTGCTTAATCTCTTACACCGGTAAAGCCAGACAACCTTGGAATAAAAAAATCTCACTGTTGAACATTTCAATTCAACATTTTACATGTTAAAAACAAGACTGGAAAAGAGTACTTCAACACCTAGTTCCTTCACTATGCAAAAATAACTGTGGTTAAACAGTTACAGACTTACTGGTTTTCTTAGTATGATTTTTTTCTTTCTGGGTAGATATCCAGCCTAGAATAAGACTCTCTAGCTGTATAACATTTTCTTCACTAACGTAAGAAAAAAAGCCCATGGTGCTCTAAGTACAGTTAAGCAACCAACATACTAACCATAGCTATTTTGGAAGCACTATCACCTTACAAAGATGTGGTCTCCACTAAGATAGCATGGTTCAAACTGTATCACTTAAGGAGGTCAAATTGTCAAAAATAGCTTTCCCTCAAACACAGTAATCAGGCTTGTATTTGTATGTTGAAATTACAGGCAGTTTTGCATTGCAAAGAACTTTGTGGTAAACCAAATTTACAGGGTTTTTTTTCCCCTTCCCAATACACGCATGCTGATTTATGTTGTCCTTTTGGCAGAAGGAATTAAGTTTCCTCTGTCTTTAAAATAAAGCAATCCTTTAGTAAAATGTGTTAGGACTCTGAAATGACAAAACAGTAGCTGGGATCATGTCATCTAAAGATGACTTCTCTCCTGTCACTCTGTTGTGGCTGTAACCAGCATAATATCTTGAGCTCCCCAATTTTTAAGGAAAGATGCTGGGCTGTACTACACATCAATGGGTTTCAGTTTCCAACAGAATTACACTCTTATTCAGACAGTTTAGTGTATGCCATTGCTTCCCTGTAACCTAAGGAGCAAAATGGAAGTTGTAAAACTGGTCAGCTTCTTTACAAGCAACAGATGCTAACAGATTATTAAGGAAAGAGCCACGTTCATTGTTGTGTTGTCACAGTGTTAGGGTGCTTTTAACAAATTTCATACAGAAATTATGTTTTAATTGTAGCATTATGCCCTAGGATTGGACAAATCAAGTAATAAGCATTAGGGAGATCTATCTCTAATCTTAGTCAGCATCCAGATACACTTGGCTACATATGGTGACAATTATCAGTTGGTGTGGGAAGACTTCATTTTACTTGTGTTATTCTAGTTAGTGATCGTGTTATAAGCAGAAAATCTAAAGACGCAAAAAGATTCAGAGATAATAACATAGCCCTGGACTAATGACATACTCCTGTACTATAAGGACATGCAGGCTTTGAGGATAACTACTACTAACTATTCTAAGGTCACTGTAGTATCATACAGTAGCACAACCATATGTGCAAACTTTAAATAGCAGGAAGAACAAAGAACGTGAAACCCAACAACCACATTAAAAAGCCACTCTTTCAAAATTCACTGGAACTGTGTGCTTTGTACTTTACCATTTCCAGCTGAGATTTTCAGCCTTCTGTTAGCAATCAAAGTATACTATCATACAGACAGATTTTCAAAGAAGTCAGCAGTTCCCATTTAGGGTAGAAAAGGAAGTAGCTAAAACAATCAACCAGCAAGTTCCAATCAGTTTATATATTTTTAAAATATCACTGTTTTAATTTCAGGTTCTAATATGAATTAAGCTCTTGTGAAATCTGATCCTTCATGCAGTATGGAGAATAGCTATTTGAACAACATTTTCCTTTAATACATAGTTGTAAAAAAACTAGAACTACTCTGAGCAAGTTGTCATCTAGTCTTTTACTACAGCACAGTATTGCAATGGCTGTACTGCAGTAGTACCTTGTTTGCAGCAACAAAAGTCCTACAGATTTGCCAAGTGAAAGTAGAGATTTGTGGCATGCCAGTTACATGCACTCATCAGCTTTGCATCCTTAATAAGCACTAGGTAGCTAAAGAGCAGGTGGATTTATCCTGACAATACCGATTCCTGTCCTTCATTGTAAAGGGTGTGTTTCTTTTAAACATTCCAAGTGTATAGCTCAGCAAAAAGCAACAGATGGAAGATTGACCATGGCACAATACTGATGAAGGAGGAAATAAAAGAATACAATGTGCATGCTTGCATTAGGAATCTGTTTACAGTAGTAGATAGAATATTTTTCAATGAATAAACCTCATACCCAAAACTGCTACTTATGCATCATCCATTCTTTGCACAACACTCAAATGAACCTTCATTGCAAAATGCTATGGAGCCAAAAAGCAGATCTTAGGTGAATATATTTTCAGCAGGTATATGTATGACCATCAGATGAATAATCAGAATTTGGATAAATAGTATAAGCTCTTTACCTTTTTGAGGAAAACAATCTTTCCCCCCACGTAGTTATAAAGCACTATGTATACTGCAAACAAATTAACCCAAAAAAGATAGGACTTACCAAAGAATAAAACCACTTGAAGTACCACCTGAAGCTTCCCAAAATGAATAGCTGAAAAGCCTTTTGCTATATCACATTCTAGGGATGCTGAGGTCCCAAAGATTTTGCCTAGATGAAAACATCTCAAACTCATGGTATTAGTTCAAGCTTCTTACTAATCCTGTTGTTGAACAATGCAGTTTTAATTTGAACAGATCTCCTCTACCCTATCTGAATTTATCTTACTCCTCTGAGGAAATGAAGCTAAGATCAGAAGACTGCTATCACTCAAGAGTGCAGTTCATGTAGTTATGAAATTATCGAATACTTTCAGTGTATTTCAATTTAACTTCACACAAAGGGTGTTCTCCATTTTTTGCATACATTGCAGACTACATATTAAAAACACATTATACTCCCCCACTAAAGAATTATTTGTTCTCATTCCTTTTCCTAAAATAAATTCATTATTATGGATGTCTAGGAAATTAGAGCACATAGATCTAGAACTTTTAAGTACTCTTTCCCTAATTAAGTTATTCAAGTTAAGTTAAAAACTTTCACTTAGGAATTTGCAGAATGATATTGCTATGGCAACGTTAGAGAAGGGAGTCCAATTTTTGGAAAGCTTTGTTTTCCAGACTTTTTGCAGTATGACAAGTTAGCAGTTCAGTTCTGGGTCCCAGTGTTGCTGATCACAATCAAGAATGAGGGACTAAAAGAACTACGAGAGGTGCTCTGCTGGATACTGCAGATGTTCGGGCATTGAATATTGGCTACAAACAAACTCAGAATCAAAGGCGAAGCATTTAAGACTAGAATGAGCAGATTTAAGACTAGAATGAGCAATATCTTTTTCAAAAGAATGTCAGTGAACTCCCTCAGTACAGAACAGCATGCAATGTCAGCAGAAGAGGGAGACATTGTGAAGTCTGCTGTCCTTTAGATGCCATGAATTTATGGACTAGAACCTACAAAACTAAAAGACCAGTGAAGATCAGCGGAGTAAGTCAGATTGACCACCAGTTTATAACAAATCGAATTTATTAGCAAGAGTGGAGTTCTGGGACCTTTATTCTGCATAGCAAAAATTTTCAAGTGACTCTCTTGTAAGGTTTAAACCTCTGTAAGTGCCATAAATGCCCAATGCCATCTTATCCACAGCAAAATGCAAGTGAATAAATTTACATATCTAATACCAAAAAGAGACTTTACTTAGACATATGTCAACTATACTAGGCTTAACTGAATACCATATGTCATGAAGACATGACTTGCATTTATATGCATATGCAAGTAGTGTGACATTTTGTTTTTATATCAAATTAATATTTGAAAGGATGTTGAAGAAATGGTGGAGCAAGGGTAAAAATCAGATTATTAATTAGACTAGCATTTGGAATTCTCATTACTTAAATCTAAAAATATTTTCCTCTTTTATAGGTCTGTATAATATAATTCTGACAAGTAGAAGACAAAGGTATCAGAAATATTTAGAAACTGATTCCATTTCATAAAATCCTACCAGATCAAAGCCACCCTAGACTTAATTTGAAATTCATATGTTTAAAACCAGAGACTGGAAACTTCCAGACACATTGAAAGCCAGGAAATCCAATGGCTACTGGGACTGAAAGGAGGTTGTAAATCTCTGCTCTTCCATGTACCTTTCAGAAGCTGGCACAGCTGTTGTGGATATAGCCTGTCCCTCCTACACTTTTGGAAACTGGAACCACAATTTTGTACTTTATTTACTGAACTTTCTCTGTACTTGCTCATCAGTGAAGGCTGTCATTATAGACTCTCCCTTCTCATAGTTCCATGCCAAAAGGCAGAACTGTTTATGAACCTTTGCAGCAGAGGTTAAACAGGGATACTAATTGGAATTCAAGGCACGTGTTAACATTCAGGGTCTTGAACAGAATTCTTTAGGCAAACAAGAATGAACTGCAAATATTGTGTATGTTAATCGTAGATGATCATACCCAGCAGAATAAAATGAGCTGCAATTCATTCACTTTTTTTTTTTTTTTTTTTTTTAATTTCAAAACAGACACCCGACTTGAAAAGGATCTCGTTCCCTGATCCTCTCTGTGGTTTTTCAGTCCTAGAAGACTTCTCTGAGGTGTTCTTACAAAGAGAAGCATAGTTTAATTTTTTCACTGGTGTCTGTTTTTGAAGCATCAGTGAGTAAACAATGACATGTATTTGCGTATCCAGCAACGTGGGGAAAAAACTTGGAATATTTATTAATGATGGTATTATAGCTGTGATGATGTAGGAATGAAGACAGCATGATTTTACAGACTAAAAACTGAATGAACAAGAAGATGCTCAGCAAATAGAAAACTGTTACTAAAATACCAAGTCAATCTGGTACATGCTAACTAAAGTGCTAACTAAAATCAGACATATTTTGCTATTAGTTTTGCCTTGATAAAACAGAGGATTACCTATCCTTACTGTAGATCTTCCTTTTACTGCTTATTATAATACACTGTTCATTAATGTAAAGTAATAAATCTCTCTACAATAATATTTTATTGATGCATAGCTGTGTGTGGAAACACAACCATCGTTATGGTCCTTCAGCATTTTATGGTAGGAAATCGCTGGCTTAAAAAGCAATGTGTACTCACAAGTGTTTGCAGCTTAACTATTTAATTTCATATATTCTTCTAAGGATCTTATTATTAGCTGGACTTTGATTTGCTAAATTCTAAATTTAATTGGAATTTGCAAGATTTATATTGCACTTGCATGTAATTGTAACCTTAACTCAAAATTCTCCTTTTGCCCCCAGATGCCTTTTTTTTAGGCAGTCAGCTCAGGAAGTTAAACACCAAAGTAACTGGGAAATACAACATGGTTTGAGTAGGATATAGCAGCTTTTGTGATTACAAAAAAAACCCCAGGAAAGTACAAATGAACATTTCTACACATTTTCTATAAACAAACAACCTAAAATAAATGAAATAACTACGTAACTATGCAAACATAATCCTATCACTGTTCCAAGAACAGCATAAGCAACCTACACTATTTTTCTCTCCATTCCACACAAATTCTCTTGTTAATCTTCCATGATATTTCCATCTAGGAATGAACTGTCACAGGAATACAGAACATACAAACATCAGATTCATCAAAATCAGAATGAAGAATGTACAGTTAAGAGTAACCAGATTTCTCCATTTTTCAGACCACACTCGATCTCACAAAGTTAGAAACTAGAGTGCCATTATCTGCCTTAAATAGAGTTTTTTATTCCATTTGTGCTTCAGATGAGGAACTGAGGTGGATTTAAAGTATTGCTCTTTTTACATGAACAAAAGCAGTCTTCTTCATTCTTCTTGTTCTATTTAAGTAGTTTCCTTTCTTGCTCTGATGACAGTAACATAATCTCCTAATTCACATGTGATGTATGATCTGGTTCATGAACGACTAGATTTATTTTTATATAACTGACTATATATTTAATGTGTAAATCTAGATGCTAAAAATATTCAGCATTTTGACACTTAACTTTTCTGATAAGCTCAGTTGAATCCTCTTAGAAATGGAGATAATATTACTTGAATATTCCACATTTTTAAAAAAATGCTTGCTTAAAATTAAATTATTTGCAGTTTTTAAAGAAGAATGTGTTTATTACTATAACTGCAGGTATAGAAAAGACCTATTTCTAAGTTTAGGATGCATAATATAAAAAAACTTATACATCCATACACTTAAAAAATGCAGTTCAATCAGTAATCTAAAGCTGGGCTTATAAAGGCTTGTTAAGATACAGTATGATGTCACATTTTATGCTCTACAGCAGTGAAATGAATTTAAAAAATGAGATGGAGGTTAAAAACTTCTGTAAAACACATGGTTACAGAGACCTCTAGAATTACAATTCATGATAATCATTAAACTTAATCAAAATAAATCGTATAAATTCAAGATAATAATTAATTACTACATTTAAGGAAAGAATACCAAGTGACTGGACAGGATATTTTAGCACAAAGTTAGAATGAAGTTCTTCTTTCTGATCATCTCTGCTACGCGCAAGGAAAGACTGACAGATGTAGATTACTGTCACGCTCCTGAAGCTTTAGGTAACTTGAAGAGATATTCCATAATCCTTTACTCACAGCAGAGATCATCCTAGTTCCAGAGTTGCTCACAGAAGCACTCTGCACAAAATGAGGAAAGAAGTTTTGGGAGAGACAAGTAGGTGGGAAGAGGGAAAATTGTAAATTATTAAAGGCTTCAAGAATTATGCCTGCTACTAAATGACTGCATAGTCAAACTTGCTATACCTTTTGTAAAGGGAGGTGATTTTGAAACAAAGCAATATTCAAACAATGTGGAAATCAGTCTAAAGAATTCAGGAGCTCTACTCTACTGATAGGTCCACGCTATAATATTCTAGTTCACAAGTATTAATAAAGATACATTCTCTAAATCTTAGCAAGGATTGTTCAACATTATGCCATAGCTTTCCTGCTACTAATAAACAAACTAACTAGATTAATGCTAGCTTGGAGAAGCTTAAAAATACTGCGATATAATAAACCATGAAGTAATCTCTTATACAGTTTTGATACCCCAACGTATTTCTGAAGACAAAAGCTCAAAATGTAAACCTGTTTTTTCATATGATACTTCAAGTCAGACCAGATGGTAAAACAGTTTAAAAATCTTGACATGCTAAAGCCCTCACTTTCTTACTCATGACTTTTTGTAAAGCTTCCACTTAAGATTATCTATAATAAACAGAAAAAGAAGAATCTTCTTCAACCAGCACTGAATTGGGTGTGTTTCTACATAACAGAATACTTAAAGTCAAAATCAAGATTTCCACTTGAAAGTATATTGTGCATCTTTTTGTTACTGGTAAAGGATATATTGCCTTTATTGTTGTCAATTATGTGCGTCATCTTAAACAATTTTCTCTGCAAATTGCCACTCCTTATAAAACTTCAAAAATTAAAAAAAAAAAAGAAATGGTCACATTCTACTTTCTTAAGGTTATCATATAAATTGACACTCTTGTTACTATAGAAACAGAGTGGATTTCATTATTCTAATACATGCAGCAATCATTGTTTTCATTTCAGTCGAGGGACAGGTAGTTAACGGTGCCAGCCGCTGTTAGCACAGATAAAGACTATTGTCATCTAAGCACAAAGCTGCTGTCTCCTGTTCTGTTACTGTGAGCTTTCCTGACCATCAGCAATTCAAAGGGGAACATTCAGGCAGAAAGAAGAGCTGTTCATGGGCCTTCATTCTGTGGCTGAAATAGAATTCCCTGCAGGAATTGTATTTTCATATGAAATACAAATAAATAAGGCACAGCACAGAGCGTTTCTTCAGCTTATCCAGTCAGGTCATTGCAGAAAAATTGGTTTCTACCTAGCAGCTTATAAAATTTGGATGGTATTGAGAAAAGGTTCAGTTGACATCCTATCCATAGAATCATAGAATCAACTACAAAGTACAGCTAGATATCAAAAAGCTTACAATTAACATAGGTCTCTATACAACTGCATATTTTAACCTTGATGTTATAAACAGATCAACAGGTATTAAGTAAATGCAAATTCTTGCTTAGGGCCTTTGGCATAATCTCCCATTATAGCCTTAGAGACAAAGTGGCAAGATATGGACTGGTAAACTATGAGGAAAGCAGAAAAGCAGAAAACTGGCTTGACCATTTGGCTTAAAAGGTTGTGATCAGCAGTACAAAGTCCAACTGCTGGCCACTTACAGGTGAAGTCCTTCAATCAAATAACAGGGCCAATACTGTTCAAAGTCTTTATTAGTGACCTGGATAATTAAGACAGAATGCAATTTGGACAATATGTAACCAGGGGGAATGGCTGATAGGCTGGAGGTAACAGCCACTATTCCAAGGTACCTCAACAGGCTGAGGAAATGGGCTTCCAAGGACCTCATGAAGTTCAACAGATGCAAGTACAATGGTAGAGAGTGTGGAATGATTGCACTAGAAGCTGCTTTGCAGTAAAGAGAGGACAGTCAGCTGAACACGAGTCAGCAGTGTGTTCTTGCAGTGAAGAATGATGACTAAATGCTATGCAAAAGCAGGTTGCGGAAAGCGATTACTTCACTTTGAGTTTCACTTTTGAGACCATTGCTGGAGCACTGTGTCTTATTTTTGGCTACTCTGTATTGAAAGACATGACATACTGGAGGAAGCTCAATGGAGACTACCAGGATGATCAAGGGACTGAAGAACATGACATAGAAGGAGAAGCTGGGAGTATATAATTTATCCATCATTGAGAAGCGAAAGCTCAGGGGACACTTCAACTACCCAGTGGCAAAGTATGGAGAAAATGGAGCCAGATTTTTCTTGGAGGACAAGGGGCAACAGGCCCAGCTTGGAACATGAAAAGTTTCAGCCAGACCAAAATACCTTTTTTTTTTTCAGCAAAAAGGTGGTAAAAAAGTAAAACAGGATGTTGATTGTTTTTTTTTTTTTTTTGGCTGAGAAGGTGACAGAATACTGGAACAGGTTACCCAGAAAAGTTGTGCAGTCTTCATTCGTGGAGATAATGAGAAGTCTTCTGGATAGGATCTAGGTAGTCCTGTCTGAACAGGGGTTTGGACAAGATGACCTCCAACAGTCCCTTCCAACCTAAACCATCCTATGATTCTCTGACAGTTTGTACACCTTTGGATTGACATGTGTACCATAAATTCAGATTGATCCAGTAAGTATTTGCCAGAACAAATCCAACTTGAAAAAGCTTTCACTATGTATGTTTAGCTAAGCATAACTTTTCTAACAGAGGACACCTGAACACTAAGTCTTACCTAAGTCACTGATGTTTTGCCCCAAAAAGTTCTAAGCATCATGTGAAACAACAGCAAATCAAAATCTACTGTAATCTGCTCTCTGACCGTATGACAGAATGTTGTTTTCATAATAACTGCCCGTTAATTCTCTAAAATTCTTTTATGGATTCTTTTATGGTTCTTTTCAGGGTTATTTGAAGAACAGGAAATCACATGTGAATGGATATTATACAGGTATTGGCATTGTACTAATTTACTTCAGATATGTTCTGCAATTTGCTGAGCTGAGCAACATGAGTGGTGTGCTCTTTTGTAGTGTACATTTAATAATGAATAACTATCATAACTGTTACTTATATTAAATGTATTGTTATTATTTTACTAAGACTTGTCTTGAACCATGAAAGATTTATTCCCAATCAGTTATCCTTGGTTCACGTTAATTTGGTTATTAATAATGGAAGTTATGGGGAATATTATCTCCTTGTAAGAGATGCAGCCAATGTGTAGTTTAAATATTAATGAGCTTATTCTTTACAAGGATTACTGCAATGCTTAATGTAGATAAGCCAAGCAGATAGTTGTTTTTCTTAAAATTAAACTGCTTCACGACAATAGGTTTACAGGTTATATAGCACTATTACAGGTTATAAAGCACTATTTCTGTACTTAGCCTTCCTGGCTCAACACCATGTATGTGAAGTGTACAAGGGAACATATTTCCCTCTAAGACATATCTGTGCAATTTGGTTCTGAAAATCTCTCAGAAACTAATGATACTATATGAAAAGCAATTGGCTTTTCTTGTCAGTTTGCCTTATCTAGAACTGACAAAAATGCTGTAATGAATTAGAGCAGTGTATCATCAGTAATAGATATTTACGCAAAGTACTATGAAAACTGAATTGTGACTAGAATTATACTTGGAAACGTCTGTTTAGAGGTCTCATCTGTGAACACAGCAAATTATAACACAAAAAAATGTTGATGGTGGTATAATTTCTGAATACCAATTATGACATTAGCTGTTGCTGGACAGATAATACATAGTCACCAATTCACATAACTCCTGTACAGTTCTTTCACTAATCATTTCTCCTCAGATCGCAAGAACTGTAACATACAGATTCTTAGTCATGAGGTTTTACATAGCATATTCCTACATCTCTCTGACTACTGAGGTTTTCCCAATTCCTCTGGGATTCCTCACTCTGTTATTCATATATATGTACATATGTACCCTACTTCATTTTGTATTGAGGTCGCATCAGCTATGCACACACAGCAGCACCAAACAGGTCACCATATGTGAAAAAATTCCACATTTGTTATACACATACATTCTGAAATGTATTTGATTTACTACAACAAGCATTTACACTGCACAATTTACAATTTAGTACAACAAGCATTTACTACAACAAGGAAGCTTCTTCTTCAAAATGAGGAAGAAGGCGGGGAGTGAACGAATGGCTGCGTGGTTCTGAGTTACCAGCTGGGCTTAAACCACAACAGTTGGTTCAGAAATACAGAAATCACAATTATAATTTTAACAAGGTATTAGCAACACAGTAAGCACAGTCTTTTGGGGAAACATAAGGCTTATTGCATGTGTGCTCCACAGTGCATATACACATACAACTTCCTAGTAAATCTCAGGCAAATATGACAGCCCTACATTTTCAGGACCTTTTTTTTTTTTTGTGGGGGGGGAGACTGGAAAGATTCTGCTACAGCCCTGTAAGCTGTATTTAGTACTACCTTGCTCCCCAGCAAGTACGTCTAAAACTATGTGAGCAGAAAAACAAGGTTCTAATTCTCTCCCATTTGAAAAGAAACCAGTGGAAAGAAAACCAGCAGTGTTCTCTGCACATGTGGCTTGCTGCATGCAGTTGGAAAGACTGTGACTATGATTCCTGTTCTTCAGGCCCTGGCACATCTGCCCACAACCTGGCTCATTTGCTCAGGCAAGGCACTGAGCTGTGACTTGGAATAGAAACAAGGTATGATCAGTGAAGTGCATTGGCTGGTGGTCTTTTTTTGTTTGTTTGGGGTTTTTTTAATAGGTGTCTGCTTTTGGACAAGCATAGCTAAAATAAATAGACCATAATAGAAAGAGAGTAACTTAGGCATATTTCAGCAGTCAATTTGACTCCCATAATACTTATCTATGGATAAATGTTAAATATTTCACCTTCTTTATTAATTCTACAGCATATCACACTATACTGTTTTTGAAGATGAGCTTAATCAGAATGCACTGTGTGGCAAAAAGACATATGAAAACTAGGTTAAAAAGATAACATACAGTGATCAAAGCACAACAGTGCAATTAAGAGTTTGGACAGCAACAGTATATCAGAAGTGCCATTCTTTTTACATTGCAAATATCAAGTAGTGAGATTAGTACTTTGTGCTTCACTAGGGCTGTAGATACACCAGTAAACAGGCACGCACATATGATTTACAGCTATCAATATAAGAACAGCAAGAAAAGTGCCCTTCCTCCAAAACGGGGCAAAACTGAAACATGCAAAAACTACCTGTAACATTTCAAGACAAGTAATCTGTGCAGTTACAGGGTTGGGGTTTTTCTTATGAACTATAATATCATACCAGGCTGAAAGCACTCAAAGCCAAATCACTTGAAAAAAATTCACTACAAAACACTTCTCATTTTTTCACTACTTATATGGGGTTACAGCTCATTAATTTCAGGGAAAGTAGGTGAGAGAATCTTTCTCTTACATAGGGTTAATTAAATATGGAACCTCAGAGTGATTATCCTGACATATGTTGTTGGTTCCTTCCTGCTACATGGAACATACCTGAAAAGATGTAGAATTTTAGCCTCAAGTAAATCTGTAATTTAAAAAAAAAATTTAATTTTTTTTACAATAAAACTTTTACTATAAGTATTCACAAAGAACTTACTCAGGATTACAGTATTCCTGCATCAGGCACGTTTGTACAGCTCCTATCCCAAATTTCTGTCCCATGTGCATCACAAAGCTCAGTGAGACATGTTGCCACTAGGACAGACAACACGCAGAAGTTACCAGATAATGAAACAAGGATGCCTGATGGACTGGAACTGACAGTCTATCAGCTTAACTAAATATGCAAGATTATATGCAACAATCCTAAGTGCAGAGAGTGCAGAGAGTGCAGAGAGTGCAGAGAGAAATCTTTTGCTCACAGAACTAGTGAATGGTTGAGGTTGGAAGAGACCTCTGGAGATCATCTTGTCCAACCCTCCTGCTTAAGGAGGGTCATCTATAGCTTGCTGCCCAGGATCATGTTTAGATAGCTTTTGAGCACGTCCATGGATGGAGACTCCATCTCTGGTCAACTTGTTCCAGTTCTCAGTCGCCTGCACTCAGTTAAGTGCAGTGAAAGACTCAGTTAAGAGTCTTTCCTCAGAGGAGAGATGCTCCAGACTCTTAACCATCTTTGGAGCTGTTTGCTGGACTCTCTCCAGTAGCTTACTCTCTTTCTTGCAGTGGGCAGCCCAGAACTGGACATAGTACACCTGGCATGGCCTCACTAGCTCTGAGTATAGGCACTCCGTAGTCATTAATTTCTCAACACACAGTTCAATGGGAGATAAATAGTCTATGCATCCTTCATTCCTTTCTATTCTGTAAGTAAATTTCTAGAGCTCACAGTACACTTAATAGAACTTTTTAGACACTAATATGGAATACTTCCAAGCCACTCTCCCTTAGGATATATATACAGCTATTAGAGAGGAGTTTGAGAGACAGGATATTACTTATTAACAACATTTTAATGTAGGCTGCCTTGTTCAGCAAAGCAAATTTCATCTGGAAAGAAACCCTTCCCCAACAGCTCTTAAAATGATTCAGGTAATATTCTGTCTGATCAAAAGACTAGCCAATTTCCTCCTGACCACATCCTTCTCTGTTCTGACAGTGAATGCAATGAAATACAAGCCTGCAGGCACATGCTGGAGTAAAAATATTTTTAGATTTTTAATCCCCTGGCTGGAGACAGCCATATTAAATAGAGATTACATTTTATGACTAGAGATAAAACTGAACGAGGAAGAAAAAATGTCACTGAATAAGAAAGAAGTGTGACAATGAAGATGTATCATGTACTATAGATAATACAGTATAAAGCTAATTATAAGTTCATCATATGAAGCAGAACAACTAAAACAGTATTTCTGGTATACATAATTTAATATTATTAATATCTAAATATATGCTTACTTTAATTCCGTAACTGAACCATCCTTGAATTTACACAAGGCCTCGTTTGTAAAAGTCCTCTATACAAAATGAGATTTGAACCCTGTAATCTCTATTTTTGTAGCCATGTTTGGGGATATAGAGAATATGGAACACTTTTGCATTTAAAAACATTTTAAAAACTCAGTGATATTTGTACTGAATATGCAAAACATCAGTTCCCTTGGCTAACCCTGCAACATGAAACAGTACTATCTTGGTGAGGGATTCAAAATACAGCTTATTATTCTAAATAGTATAACAAGCTGATCTTGCAATCAGGTTTTCACTGTACTTGTACAGTCAGCAAGTTAGAATCTTCCTGTTACACTTTCAAATAGGTTTATTTGGCTTTGCATTGAGGCTTCAGGATACCTTCCTTTGTTATGGATAAAAATCATATTTTCTAGAAGTGCATTTGCCTTTGGTATGGAACTACAGATCAAGCAAACAATTCAGTCTTCACTGTGACATAGTTGGTCAGTCATATGCCATGAGTTAAGTGAGATTGAACTGTTCAGTTGTAGTGAACAAGTGATCGCTGGGAAGGACTACTATGAAAATTGTCTGACTACACACTGGATACTTTAGCAGTAGACAAAGAGGAAAAAAATTAACCCAAAACATTAAATCCTGTGTTTTAAAAGATTACCTCCAATTCATCCCATTGATTCCAAGTTTCATATAGCCAAATATTTCTGCCTGGAGCAGACTGCACATAGGATGGACTGAGGAAAATGAAGGTGCTCCAAAAAATGGCTCACAACATTCACGTTACTTTCAACACAAGTAGCAAGCCTTTCCTGTGAAAATGCTTCTTTGACTAGTCCAGAGTCTGAATTTACTGAGCTAATCTGGAAGATTTCTTTCACTGATAAACCTAAAGCCTTTTTTTGGTATATCTTAATGACATATATTAAAACCCAAGGGCAGAGACAAAGGAAAACCACGAATCAAGCCCCCACCCCTTGTGCACATTCTGCTGGCCCCGGTCCACATAAACCAGTCATCTGTTACAGGAAAGCAGAACTATTGCTTTTACTTCCAACACAGCACTAATAACAAGCTGCCTAACTAGACAGCCAGTGCGATGGTAAAAGTACCGCTTAAAAAAAAAAAAAAAAAAAAAAAAAAGGCATTCTTTGATTTCTTTCATAAGAATTTTATTCTGTGGTTTTTTTACAGAAATAGCTCTTTTCCCAAAATGGCATGGCAGCTCAACAGGGAGACTGGAAAAGTTCTTAGTGGACACAGCTCTGGCTAGAGTTTTCTACAGAATAAACACTATCACTTAGCAGTGACTGAGTTTAAGGGCTCTGCTCCAAAACCAACACAGAGTTCCAGCTCTGCCTGTTGCACAGAAGTGGAAAACAGATGAAAAAGGGCTATTCAGGTTGAAACTCTGTATTAAAGTGGAATATTCATTTCTGTAAAGTAAAAATCATTAAATAGTACTGAAGCATCTATTACTGAAGTCACTAGCACCACAGTGTTCAAAACACTTATAGCTCAATTCTATTTCTGGATACTCCTTTTTCCCTGCTTGAAATTTTGAGATTGTTCACAGCTGAAAGAAGAAACTGAAGCCAGCCTTTAAATAATTGTCTATGTAGATGAGAGATGGCTAAATTTTGAAGAGAGATATATATATATATATATATAAAGCCCATTTGATTACAGAGAGCCAGAATGGCCTGTGTTTGATCTAGTGTTATACATTCTCCCAAAAACCTCTTTAAACTTGTGGAAACTTTCAACACAGTATACAGAATATAAAGCATAGTCCTTCACCTCTTATACTGAGCTGCCTTTGCAGAATTCGTCTCTCAAAATGTCTTCTATTAAGACTTCATATGAGTTAAAGCAGCATGCTGGAAGAATCCTCCTCATTTCATCACTCTTCCTAAGAAACGGGTCTCAGCATAGCAAAATTATTTGTTTCCAATGGCCCCTGCTTAACTCTGACCTCTTGACTAATTTTCCAAATACTATTTTATCCCTTCTCATATTGTTAGATCATCTGCTACCAATGTCTGCCTGAAGGGAGGTTCATTTTAAAACCTTACCAGTTACGAGAGACATAATTGTGTCCATATTCAACACTGGTATAAATCAGCTGGAGTCAGTAAACAGGCACTGGCTCATTCCAGAACTGAACTTGGTACTTTGTGTTTACATTAATTGTTTCACCATTTGATACAAATGTTTATTTAAAGCTGATTGAGGTAAGAGCTGACACAGTGTGCCATTTATATCATCAGTGCCTTCAGCACTCCATCTCAGCAGGTTTTACTTTGAAGAAGCAAAAATAGCTTCATCCGACACAGAAAGAAAATTTTAAAGCTCTAGTTAATCAGCAGCAGTCTGTGAAGAAAACAGCAAAGTAATGAAATCTCCACTTCTGAATAATTTTACTTGGGAAGCAGTGAGATTCCAGCATAAATTAATTCTGAGCATCCAGCTCAGTTTTCAGCTACAATGAAGCTCTCAAGTACTGAAGCTGAATTCACAGCTTTTCATGGCAAATGCTTTAGGGTAGGATGCAGAAACATTAAAAAAAAACCCCAAAAAGCAACAACAACAAAACAAAACAACCAAAACAAACAAAAAAAACCCCCACAATTTTCTTTTTTTTTTTTTTTTTTTTTTTTTTTTTTAAGGCACTAAATGTTTCATTTTCCCTACACAGGAGATCCATTACTTGTACAACAGAAATCAGTTACTGACATGGGGACTTTTAATAACCTAATGTTCTCAATATTCCAACCACAAGTAATCAACGCATTGGAAGGCATAGGGAGATACATTTAGACATTCTTTGCCTTTCCCCAACCTTGATCTAGTGAGCACAGCAGTCAGAACTTACTGCATCAGAGTATTCCTGGGATTACATGTCTGCTTTACCCATAACCACAATGCAGATATGGAAAAAAATCTGTAAATTCCAATCTGTTAAAAAAGAATCTTAACTAGATTACAAAAGCCATTTATGCGAACAGTAAATTTAGTATTATTTAACAAGATTCACAATTAACACAGTGATGCAATGCTATATGCTCATCAGTGCACTACAGGCAAGTTTATCATTAACAGCTTTTACAGGTTTTTAGAACAACTACAGATTTTTTTTTTTTTTTTTGTATGCTCCCCTCTCTTCCCTCAAATCTCACAAGAACAAACCAGATTCTAAAACCTATATGCACTGCAATAAAGCAAGGTTTTAGAAACTCTTCATTAACCTGAACCAAAAGAATCATTCATAAGCACCCTGGATCAGGAATGTTATTTTGCAAGATTGACATTGTTTTATAACTAGTAGAAACTATTTTCATTTAGGAAGTATTAAATGTACATTAAATTAAAAAACAAAACAAAACAAAACAAAACAACGAACACCCTACAAGCCAACCCTAAATCAGCTTTGGAATACTATTGAAGTTTTTGTAGTATTTCATTATTTTAAAGTATTTTGTAAATACCAAATACTTCTCTTAAAACTCAACACATTTTAAGTGTGCCATTAATGCAAAATATTTACAGATTTATCTGTCTCAACTCACAAACTAAGAGTTTTTTTAATGCAAATGCATAACTACAAAGCAGCTAATGACAATTTTGGAAGATGAAGAAGAGACAAAGGAGTAAGTAGAAGGTGAAGAAGAAAACATCTGTCTAAAGGTGATATACAGACACCTGATGATTTTGATAGCATAAGTAGATGCAGAAGAAACTATAAAATTTTTAACAGATTTTGACCACATACAAAAGTAGGGAGGAAAAGGTCATAGTTAAATATACAAAGTGTTAGTTTATCCATAATGTGAGTTGGGGTTGGTAGGGGTGTTTTTCAATGCAGGAAAGTGACTCAAGTTTTTTGAAAGAACTCTTAATATGTGTTCATATATATCTAATATGAACTATTACCTGTGCACAAAGAAGCCAAATGTAAACTAAGAATGCTTATGGAATTTATAGTCCAGCAAAACTTCTGAGCTTTTGGAGAACATCAGCAGCCCTGGAGGACTCCTGCTGCTGAGCTCCTAGGTGCCGTTTCCATTACCACAGTTAAATGAAAATATTCCTGGAGAAAATACAGGCCCCAAGGGAATTACAAAACACAAGCTTTAAAGCCAGGTACAAGTCATGTACCAGACAGGCTTTGTTACTCAGCTGACACACGTTACTCAGCATAGTTTCGAAAAAATGTATTTCCTCCCTACATGATCGTTACTGCCTTCAAATGCCATCTACTGAACATGAAATCAAGTCAGCCACTGAGGAAAAAATGGCCTGTTCTTTAGCCAATTTTAGCTAAATAATTCTTTCCACAGCAAATACATGACAATTACTTTCAGATCAAAGTGCAAAAGTAGTATTTGGTTTAAATCGGGATCTTCCATTTGCACAGCATTAAATATTTACCATGAGAAAATTTTAAGAACATCTACATTTACATCTTCTGCAAACAAATATTTGCCTGTGCAGTTCAGCAGCATGCCTTCAGTTCAGTATGAGAATATTGTAACTGTACAGCCTCAAATCTGGGGACAAGAGCACACAGTCTCTATGAAAGTAATACAGGTAGTAACCTGCATGAATAATACTGTAATTACACAATTCTTGCATCTTCTCTGAACAGTTTTACTGAACAACCTTTGCTCCTCCCTTCTAAGCCGCCTAAGAAATACTGGTTTAATTCAGTGTAGTTAATTCCTATGCAATTACTGACAGGCAACAAGTAACATCAACTTTGATGTCTATATGTAGTTAAAATTTACAATATATTTCTTAGTGTGAATTACTGAGGCTAACCCGCTAGAGTAACCTGATTCTCTAAATAGAAAAAGGAATGGAAAGAGTATGGCAGCACCAACAATACGAGTGCTCACTGCAGTGTGAGTTTGCTTGAAGGCTGTAATTTTTGTAACATCAAGTATTTTTAATAGAATGTAAAAAATAGCATTCTTTCTTTGTTTCAAATCTCATATTTCTGCCACAGTATCTATTCTACTAAGTGCAGAATCGTTTCAGTTCCAAAATGAACAGCCAGTGCAAGATCAGAATGATTTGGGTCTGAACTGGGAACAAAGCCAAAGAAACTTGAAATTAACTGGAAAGCCCTGAAATATGGATTGGTTTCTACTGTGTATTACTTACCGCTGCAGCTATTTCCTTTCAGGAGAATGACAGCTACCTGAAGTTCTACTCTTCTCTTATGGTATTTTGAGGTTTTGGTGGTTTTTTGGGGGGTGGGTGATTTGTTTTTCTTGGGGGGTTTGTGTGTTTTGCTTTAAATTCAAGAGACAGAGATTTAGAAGTTGTGGACCCCCTTGGCCAGCACTGCTGAAGTTGTGAGCTGGTTCTTAAGAGTTCTGTTGCTGTACTCTGATAGCACCATGACTTCCGACAACACAAATCAGAGCAGGGACTATCCACATGGAAGTAAAAGTCCCCTACATTAACTTGTTCTGATCTCCGGAAAATCCAGCTAAACAATGGCTTCACTGTACAACATATTATGAGCATGGTACATGTGCAAACTTATATGGGAAGTCAAAAAAGGGTTTGCAATGCATATTCAAACTGCCAGAGTTGTGATCTTTATCTTTTCCTCATTTGCAGGTAGTTCAGATTTCCAAAAGATGCCTTCTGTTTCTCATAGCCTGCTTTGCCCTTCTTTTTAGGCATGCTAACTTCCTTGTGGGTTTTCTCAAGTAATTTTTTACAACTGACAGGTATTCACTATCATAGCCTTCAACGATTATTTTTTTTTTTTCCACAGAGAAGACTGAAGTATTTCCTCAAGGGTATGTATTAATAATCTAACATTTGTCACTATGAGTAGCTCTGCTCAAGACAGTGAGACCAGTCACGGAGTAAGGTGGTATTTCTTGTAACAAAAGAAAATAAAAACCGTAAATGCAGTGTAGAAAAGTTATTGTGTTGAATCTGTATCTGGTTTAGAATCTAAATTGAGGGTTTGGTAACAACTTCATTTACTATCTGGTAAACTTATTAGATAGGTTACTATCTAATACAAAGACAGACATGCTTTTGCTGCTGCATTCCAAGACTTAATCAGAACATTCAAACTTTAATAGTCTAGCTATCCATTTTTGAAAGTAGGATATTCCACAGCAAAGTTCCAGAACACTGGAATGATTATTTTATTACTTGTTTCCCAGAATTCTACCTAAATCACTCACACTTCGTGGAGGTATAATGAAGAGAAAGCACTAAAAGTGCTATTTAAGATACACCATAAAACTTCAGGCCTTTACAAGCTTGGGAGTGGCAGGGAGGAGAAGGAGATAGTACAAGCTAATATTGAGGACAACCTTTTTTCCATCTTAAGTACCCATCACCAAAAATGAGGATCAGGTAAATAGAAAGTAAGAGGAAGAAATAAAAATTCCATCCTAACTTAGAAGTAGGCTGTTCTGAGTGACCCAAATGTTGTTCTAAGATCATTCCACCTTAGCTAATCAGAACTTACAACTTGCTCCAATTTAGGTGACTGAAGTGTTTGTAAACATCTTTTTGTAACTTTATTCCACCACTGCACACATCTATCTTAAAGAAAACATATCCTTTAATCCATGAATATAACACATGCTACTCATTCCATTCCTTTGGGCACTTGACCAGTCTTCCAGAACCCAACGATATTTAAAGGGCATAGCAGAAATTCCGCACCAATTAAAGAGCTGATAAAACATAAAATTGCTGTGGAAAAATAACCTTCTTGTGACCAGTATGAGCTAGAAAATGTCTCCATTATTCTGCTGTATTCTGAGGCAAAAGCCTAAACCTTTAAAATCCCACCCAAGTTTTTAGCAGTTCAGCATCCGGAATTCTGAGAATTTTTTTCTGTATGAAACCCATCACTTATTTAAGTTGTAACTTAAGTAATATCTAGAACCTGTAGCATTTTTGCAAAGAAGGTTTTTTATCTGAAGACTCACTGTATTTTATCTTCAGACTACAATTGGTTTCTGCTAGAAGATCTGTGATAGAGGAGTTGGTCAGTCTCTGTGGTAAGGAAGAGTTCACCCTAGAGATCAGTAATAATACCACAAATAATTTTAACATATATAATTCCAACCACTAAAAAAGGACCCTGACAAAGGAACATAAGCTGTTCCTTACTCATCAGGACCGTGTTTTCAGCTAGGTGAGAAAAGAATTGAAGCTAGAAAGGTTTAAGTTTTATAAAAATACTGTCCTTAGAGCAAGTGAACAAGTATTAGAAAATTATTTCCTTTATATAAGCTGTCATTTCATACTGGAAAACCATGTAATTTCTCATTCTTACCAATTAAGGCACTTCCCACTGCATAGAAATCTCTGCATCTCAAATGATTCGTCTCCTGAACACTTACCAAATTACTGAACTAAACCTCATATGTTTTAAAACAGTTTAAACCAAAGACCTTGCAAAAGCTCGCGTGCAATGCCTCTAAAATCACAACCTCTACTCCAGTCTTCTGTGTACTCAAGAGTGATTTTTGCTAACCTGTGGTGGCAGGTAAATAATCTCTGTTTCTCCCATCCTCTATTGCAAGAAAAGAATAATGTGCACAATCCTTTGCTGTGACCTATGCTCAAGTATTTTATTCAGAGTTAGAAATGGTTTAAATTCCTTAAGATATTTCAGAGTCTGTTTCAGCAAATCTATTCTGTCACAAGAACTCCTTCATTTCCATTTTATCAGTACCTGCACAAAGAGCATCATCATCTCCCTGCCATTGGCCTGGGTGTATCATAGAGAACAGAAGAACCATAAAACACCTAAGTTGGCTGTGTTTCATCTAGACAGAGACAAAAATGTGCAAATATCAAATACTAGATGAGCTACATCCTTTACTGTAGGAATAAAGGGATTTCTAGGAGTGTTTCCTGACCTTCGAGGAGTGCTTACTGGCACAAACCTGGATACTGCATACAGAAAACTAAAGGAGCCATATTTTTTTCCAGGAAATGTTAGAACATCACATCCCAGATGACCTTTCTGTGTTGCTTCTGGAAGACAGACACAAGGCAGGCATTTCAGTGTTATATAGATAAATTAACAAATAACTTTCCAGAGACTTGTCCTATGTTCCATTAAGAGTGCCTCCATCTTCTTACACTGCTGAAGCAGTCCCAGCAGAAAAAGCCTTGAGTTTTGATAATGGATCTTTTGGTTGTTAGAAAAGCAAAGCATAGGACCTTAAACACAGTGACATTGGTGTCATCACACAGCTTGCTAACAGTTTCAGCTAAAAAGGAAATAATTAATTCACCTGGGACCAAATCTGAACTTATCACATCAAAGGAACTGATCTGAGAGTTAACAGTACATTAAACAGTTGTATTTTCTTGAAAGTTAATTGGAATTACTATCTATAAATAAGCAGCTTCTTAAGACTTGCTTTTGAGAAAGACACCAATTAGAAGCTCACCAATAAAGGAATATCATTGGAAAGACAGAACAAACAGCACATAAATCTGAGAAGGATGTTGGTTCTGCAACATTAGAACAAGAGATATATTTGTAAGCTTTCTTCTGCTTATCTCAATATTGACAGTCTTCTGCTGTAACTGTTTCTGAAACACATAAACCTAGAAATTGATGGAGTACTAACTGAAAGCTTAATGGTGTAAAACAGACAGCAGTTTCCTCATTTCTCCTTGCTTGCCAAAGGATGATGATTCTTCTTTCCTCTTGTTTCACAAGTCAAAAGCTCTCTGTTCCTTTGTTATGATTTCCCAGGAGATCAAGGAAGACAGAAATTACACTGTCATGACCACAGCTCTCAATGTTTTCTTTGTAACCAGAACATCTCAGGTTTCAGATTTGTTTTTCAGTGCTTGCTAGTGACCCGCATCAATGCAGTTCAAAGAGAACATAATTATATAAAAGTCACTGCAGAGTCCTAATTAAAGATCTCATAATGGATCTGAATGACAGGTCTATCTATAGCAGAAGGTTTGAATTGCAGGGCTTGCTTCTCCTTAAACTAATGGTAGACTTCTCAGTGGTCTCAATTTCACTCTTTATTGCTTAAATTAGAAGATCAAAATATACTAGTTCGCAAAGATGTTTTGGATGACATTCATCTCTGAAATTACTCCCCTAACTTGATAAATTAAGAGTAAACATTTTTGTTTAAAAAAAAAAAAAATCACAGTAATTCTAGTGTTTTATGATGAGAAGCACTAGCTGTTATTATACAGACAGGCAGTAAATGCAGAATTAGAAAAATAAAGGTTAAGCAACAGCAAGAAATTACGGAATTAAAACAGTCTTGCTAGCTGCTGGCTGCACTGATGCTGCAACCCAAAAAATATCACTGGCTTAAGCTATCACATCATGGTCACTAGCCTTTAATTTCCACAGTTTGGGAAAACTTTTAAACTTGCTTCTATGTGACAACACTCAACATAATTGCAAAGATGGTGACAATTATCATGAGCACAAGAAAGCAGAGCAGTAAACCCACTTTTGCATACTAAAGTAAACTTTTACAAAGTGGCATAGAAATGTTTTCCTCAGCAGTAGTTAACCACAGGTCAGTTTGTTTCAAACTAGATTTTGGAGCCTTGAGTGCAACATAGACATTGAGTAGCAAGCGCAGTTGCTACTCAAACTCTATTTAATTTCATTGTAAAAATTATTTCAAAAGCTGGAACTACTCAGTGTCATAACCTAAGCAGAAATTTGGCCCTTCTACTTTAATCATTATTGGACCCCATATCACAAGAAGAAATACGTTGTCATATTACAGTTGTTACCAGAACAGTTAGCAACATCCTGTGAATGAGCAAGGTTGGCAAATTGTAGCAGCCAGCCCTGAGATACTGTCACAGCAAACAAGAACATAATAAACTTCTTCCAGAAAGAAACACTTGGCATCTTTGCAAGATCTAGGGTAAGAAAACTATTCCAGCTGAACAGAGTAGCTCAGCAAGAAAGTATCACTCTCATCCATTTCACTTGACTGATTTCTGATATCCTCTAGAATTTAAAGACCATTATATCTACATAAAATCAATGCATTATCATACCAAAAAATCTCATCTACCTCAGTTACTTCAAGTTAGGGATGTGTTAGCTGAAGGAAAATGCCATGCTAATGCAGCTCAACAGCTGTTAGTATCCAAGACAGTCAGAACAGCCCTAGCACTTGTACCCAAGGAAGGCACCCACTTATGACAAGTCAAACAGAATACAAATGCATAATCCCTAAAGTGACATGGAAACGCACCCTCAAAGTGAGTTAAATATGAGCTTCTGCATTCCTGCTCTCTCTCTTTTGTAAGGGAAGTTTATTTCAGCCCCTTCCCTTCCATCACCACAGGCACATAGTTAATTAATTTGGGAGTGGAAAACTAAACTTCACCAAATGAGCCCAGTTTTCTGAAAAGCACAGTCACAGTACTGCATATGCATCTGTGTCAGACCAGCAGCAGGTTGCAAACTTCTCATTACAGATGGCTGGGTTTTGCCTTCAGGTTCCTAGGAAGTATAGCGTGCATTCTTACCAACTTGTGTGTTTTATAGTCCACTTGTACTTCAGTAAAACTAAAACCCATTTCTGTGTAGTTCTCTCCATAGTTTTAAAATGCATTAGTGAATCCCACAGATTCTCTGGTAAAATCACTAAATCTATTTAATAGGTCATGTTTAGTACATGTGAAAAGTATGGAATATACATTTGCCTTTCACCCATAAATTAATCAAACTTAAGAACTGGAACAGTTTTGCATTCTCATATGTGAACATTTGTGAGCTCTAGTTGGTTAAACTGTAGAAATTAAATTATTATCATTTATGTTGTTTTCTCATTTCCATCATATAATTGCAGAGATCAGAATTAGGCCAAGTGATGCAAAGAAAGTTATTTCAATGTCATACAAATACATATCACTTATGTCTAATACATTTGCATATACACTTCAGAACTGAAAAAGAGAAAGAAGATGATGCATAATAGCTTTCAAAGACTACTGGCTTGTTCTCTCTCCTTACGCTATCTTGCTCTATTCAGGGTGACTGATGTTTTAGCAAGCTTAATTTTACATTTCTTAGGACTTAAACATTGTTCAACTGAAATTTTATGCACCAAGGATTAAGTTATCTACTTGAGCGAAGACCTCAAAATCACGCCTTTCTGATGATATTTTTACTATACTGAGAAAGAACCTAGAAAGATAAGAATTTATATATTAGCTATTAGTTACTGGGAACAATATTTTACAGATGAGAAGATGGAGTAGGAGCCTACTGAAAAGAGAAAGTAAAATGGTATACAGTATTTGTGGTATCAGAGGAGAGACGCCAGGTCTGCCAACAAGAAGGCTTAAAAGAAGTGAGGATGGCTTCAGAGAAGACTGTTAATAGGAAGTATGTGTTTTAGAAAAGACAGTCCTTTCTAACCTAAAGAGTGGAGCTGTATGACAAGGTCTTGTGCACATTTTGGAGCCTCCTCTAGGTTATAACCACAGTAACACACAACTAATGAGCTCTCAGACCCAACTTATAAGAAAGATATCTACATTATTGTTTTGGTGAAGTCAACACTAGGAGCTCAAATGATGAACTTTTTCCAAAAGTGCTTTAAGTGCTACTTTCTGTAAAAGCCACTGTGCTGTGAAGACTTTAGTCCTACTTTTTCATGGTGCTTGTAGGTTGTTCCCACATGTAGGCTGTTCCCCATGTGTAGGTTTTTCCCACACATGAATTGCCTGCAAAGGTATGGCCCCATTTTAAGACATCAGTGCAGCTGAATCAGTTTTCTACTTGTAGTTACAGTAAGACCTACACTAGATTTCATGAGACATTGTATCATACTGTATCTGGATATACTTACTATGCTCTGTAACTCAGTATTTCAGCTCCATAAACAGAGAGTAGACCACAGAATTGGAAAAAATTTATTGGTTTGACATACCAAGTGAAACCAGAGTGCACACAAGCAAAAAGGACGATAAGGCAAAATATGACCAAGGTGAACATCTTAATTATTTGAAAAAGATGCTAGTTCACCATAATAACGTAACCACTTACACATTTGAAGTAAGGTGTTTCTCAAGAATTCTTGTAGAAGCCAGGAAGAGCCCTGCTGCAGGTCACGCAAAACCGTACAAAAAGTAAACAAAACCAGTCATAGCTTGTCCTAGTGAAAGGAGATGGGAACATTTTGCACAGAGATTATGGGGGTTTTGATTAAAACTTCAACAGTACTCATGGCATTAAACCACTTAATTAATTTACTGGAAGATTAGTTTCAATGCTATGCCTTTTAATAGAAACTTTACCTGCAAGTCAGAATTTCTGAAATGAGCAAGACAACTAGCATATTTCAAATACCAAATTTACTTTTATTTAATGAAGTATATGCATAAGTCTAAGACAATCTCAAAAACCTACTGAAAGTAGGAACACTCTGTATTAGTCAATGGAAGAAGAGGAGTTACTGTTAAAAGTAAAGCTGACAGAGAAGTGTTTTTCATATTCTTCAGTGTTCTGACATAAAACCCAAATTCATTGCAGATCACAATGAAATCAAGCACTTCACAGGAATGAAGTATAAGGAGAGGGAACTCTTGTACCAGAAACACATGGTCAGCAGCCAAGGTATTCAATGACCAATTCAGACGCAAATCCTTGGGTTAGTTAATTCAAACCTAGCTCCTAACATCCAAGCTATTGCCAATCCAGACAGCACGCTTGCCTCAGTACTTCCTTGTTGATAGGACTTTATACATTAACAACCAAATACTCACGAAGCAATGAATATTAGGAGCTGCACCCTGAAAGTAAATAACTTACAGAACAGAGCTCAAATGCAAAATGGCAAAGTTCAGGAAAGAGATTCTATTTCTCAGTGTGCTGTTGACAGCAGCTCTTTTTATTTTTTGACTCACAGACAGTAGTTTTCAAGAAATAAGAATTGCGCCATGTCCCACCATTGGTTTTGCACCCAGAAGCCATGAAAAATACACTGTTGTCAAGATACACAGAGTAAGAAGGAAGGAAAAGAAATAAACTTGGCAGAAAGTCTCTCTCATTTGCAGGAGAAGTTACATGTTCACGTTCTCTTTGCTAATAAACACAGACAAAGGGACTTGACAGCTGTGCAGGGTACCCTTCCAGTGGGTGGAGGGCATATGAGAGCATACCTGATTTTCAAATTTTCTGTCTGAGAAAATGTACAGAATATCAAGTCTTTGTACTTGCCAGCTCATTCTTAAATATTTTAAGGTAACTAGGTATGGAACGTAGAGTCAAAGGAAAGAAAAAAACCACCAGACTTTAATGCTGTTCAGCATCTATGCCCAAGAAGCATTTAAAGAAGACTACAAGTATTTTCTATCACTTTTTATTTCAGTCTCCTGCCTGAAAATTTCATTTCTCTTGGCCCTGTGATTTTTGTCTTGGCAGATGATGCCTAACGACAACATTCTGATGCTAAAAAAACAGAAAATCCCTGTGATTTAATAACAACACAAAGAACAGCTATCTTATTTCAGATCATGACCTATGATTAGTTCTGCAACTCTTCTGTATTTCAGAATAGATTAAACAGTTAGTAAATAGTTAGATGACATAGTAAGTAAATATATATTTCCTCCTAAGTTTTAATAACAAGTGGATGGATGATGGATTATCATTATGGATGATGCATAAATAATTCCAGCAAGTCTTAACCAACTAAGAAAACAGTTCACCAGTGCCACAGCATACAACTGTTGGTAATGGCAACATTATTATTGCATAATACACAAGCACAGTAAAAAAAAGAAAACAAAAAATATCCATATCCACCTCACTAGATTCAGAAAATAAGGAAATGGTTTAGATGTTATGTTCAGTTTCCCAGACATCTTAGGAGAACCACTGTCACTCTGTTGTATAGCAGCTTACGTCAGAAAAGCACCTTTCATATCAGAAGGAAGACAGAATCAAGTACAAAGAAAATTTTTTGTTAGATGAGGAAGCAAATATACAAAGCAGAATTAATATAATTTTAATCTAGTTTAGGTGTGAAATGAAAGTCAGATAATTCTAAGCTATGATTTCTGTAATTAGAAATCGCATTTCCCCATCTTGGTCACAAGACTGGAGAGCTCCTGCTTGCAAGAGTTTCATAGTGAAGAGATGAGCAACTTCTGTTCTAAAACCCACCTGCGAACATACATAAGACAGTATTATGTCTTTTATTCACTGAACTTTGCTGGGACGCAGAAGAGACTGAAACCAGCTCTTAAGCTGGCGTGACTTAATCCAGTTTGAGCATTCACCCCACTGTGACCTTTTGTTTAGATGAGCTCTTGAGGACCCAGACTCTTCTCTGCCTGGGTAAGTACCGTGCATTAATGTGAAGTGATCTTCTAAAGCAAAGTCTGTGAGCATGTCTGGTGTTTGTCCAAAGGGATGCCTGTAGAACGGGAAGGTTTTGTGCTGTCTTGCTTTGCTCTAAACCTATGCTTTGTTCAGCCCTGAGGAAGTGACTGGAAAAAAGTGAACTTGCAAGATAGGGGAAGTAAGTTTTTTATGATGCAGAGCACATAGCACTCATAAAAGCAGAACTGCCAAGCAGTAAATAAACTTCATGAGGAAATCATACACGTATGATAAAAATCTTCTGGACACAATGTACGAAAATAGATAATAAAAAATCCCAACAGTGGGTCCACCATTTTTGGCTAATATTGAGCCTGCTCTCATGAAGAACAAACCTTTAAAGCAAACTCTATACAGTTTTAAAATTGTCTTAGATTAACTAATGGGGTTTTTTTCAGTTCTCACTCCCTACCATTTATAAAAATCTGCATAAATTAACTTCATATTGTGTTCAACAAATACACATAAGGATGATCAAACAACTATATTTTAGTTCTGCACAAGATGCATAATTCCCTCGATTACTTTGGCATTCTAAGCATTTGAAAATGAAAGCTATTTCATCCATCTGCCCAAACAGGTGACAGAACCTTTGACATCAATGATCTAGGGAAGTACATAACCTAAATTAGGCAGGCCATTCCAATGAACTGACTAATTCCTTTTACAAACTGCTCAGCCCAAAATATTTTTTTCTTAAATATGCTTCTTGCCACTTGAGTGACTACCCCTGCTTTGTATTCAATGACACAATTTCCATTCACTTTTTCCAAACTAATAAAATGTCTGAGACCTTCATTCTACTTCCTCTAGTTGTCTCTTTTCCAGATTAAATGGTAATAACCTACTAAGCCTTCACAATTTAAGTTGGAAAAAAGTAAGATGTACAATGCTGGTCATAAATAAACTACTTAATACTGTAGTTCTTTGGGGATTAAAATCAGGAGTCTTCACGCTAGAAAACTCTACAGCTTCAAGACTACTGTTATATCTAGGAAACAGTCACCCAATTAAATAGCAATCTATCTAAAATGTAGCTGAAAAATTACTGCGGAACATAAACTTTTAAAACATCAGTTAAAACACTTTGAGTGTATACATATAAACATTACTCCTTTGTATTTGGTTGACATAGGCAAATTTCTTAAAGCAACTAGAAAAGAGCTCGTTTCTGGCTAAAGCAATTATGAAAGGTTGACAAGCTTCTCTGCCTGTTAAAGCAGATGGTAAATAACCATTTCTTGTAAGATTGTAGAATTGTATCAAAAGAACTTCTAGACTTTAAATATACAACTGGAGTATTGGAAAGCTTGGTTTTAGCAGGAATACTTAGCAGGAAGTATTCTGATAGCAATATTGATTAAATAGAATGCAATTTCTGGCACTTCTGCTGTCATATTGCTTTGAACTGCTGACTTGTTAGTTTTCTAGAATGTATGCCTTTATGAAAGTCATTAGTGATAGACAGGGGAAAATTTTCCTTGGGTAATAACCTGCCCCTCTCCCAATGCAATTCGTGATTCCGGATTCAGTAAAGATACGATTTTAAAATAGGTAGTGGTGTTTAGAAGAAATAAGGAGTTATCTATATGGCTTTAAATGAAAACGCATTTCTGTTCATTCTCAATTTCACAACTAAATGGCTGGTGTTAAATGTTCAGCATAGATAAAAGTTCATAATCCTTTTAATAGCAATTTGCCTGCTGTTCAAGTCCATTTTATTTTTTGGTTAACTGAAGATACATTTTGGAAAGCATCGTAACATCATAGGAAACTAATTACACTGTTTTGTTGACACAATCCATTTCTGATGTCGCAGGGTACGAAACTGCTAAAATACCCGAACTGGAAATTCAAGGAGGATGTCACACAGAAGAAGAAATCTGAAAAACAAATTGGGGCTTCAATATAATTTTCATATTCTTTTAGTTAGCACTGGGAAAAGGAAAAGCTCAGAAATCCAGTCTGGAACAAGTTTTTAGTCTTCGGTTAGAATTTAACCTGAACAATATTCTGTAGTTGAGATGATCTTGCACCTACTGTACAGCTGGAGGTAGTTTTGCACTATCACAGCTAACAGTTTCAAAAAAAGGTCCATAAGTGTCTGCAGGAGATAAAAGCAAAGAACTTGGCAGTTTATCGTTTGAAAACAAAATCTCTCTCCGATAGTGCAAACGAAAAATGTTTCACTGGAAGATAATACTATGTCATATCAGAAAATAAAAATAGTTTCTCTGAAATTCTGAGTCAGCAAGTCCCTGAGATTTCAACCAAATGCAGAAGTTCACATTCATTATACCTCCTGATTATCTTGTTGAATTATGTCCTGAGGAATTAGGATTTGAATAATCACATCATGGGAACATCTTAAATCAAAAACTTACCGAACATACAGATTTAAAGGCTGAAATCTTTCTTCCAAAAAGGAAAGAATCACATAATAGAGAGTATTTGGGTAGTAGAAACCAGTGTTTTAACTAAACTTTTTTTAATCTTCAATAAACAAACAAATCTACCAAGAAAGCCAACCAGCAAGATCAGCCAAAACAAAGAAAAGTAACCTCAAAAATCTTTAAAATAAATATCTTCTGGGTATTTAGAACATGGGACTCAATTTGGGAGGCCAGGTCTCCTGGATGCTTGTGGAGCTGGTCTGACAAGGGGGAGAGCTGTTTTGGTAACAGGCTTGTCTGGCTGGTCAAGAAAGCTTTAAACTAGATGTGTTGGTGGAGGGGGGCATCGATCCATCCCAACACTCCCAGTCAGTTGCCAGCACCTGTTATAAATGCTTGGAGCGATTCAGAGGTATTTCAACTGCTCCAGCCATTGAGTTGGCTTCATTTGGAGCTTGGCTCAGATGCCCCTATACAAACACTTGTAGTATGGAGAACAAACAAGAGGAATTAGAGATGTGTGCACGGCTACAGTGATATGATATCACTGGTATCATAGAAACATGGTGGGATGGCTCCTATGACTGGACTGTTGGAATGGAAGGTTACAGGCTTTTTAGAAAAGACAGGCCCGGCAGATGGGGAGGGGGAGTTGCTATTTATGTCATGAGTGATGTCCCACAAGGATCAGTGTTGGGACCTGTCTTGTTCAACATCTTTGTTGGTGACATGGACAGTGAGATTGAGTGTGCCCTCAGCAAGTTTGCCGACAACGCTAAGCTGTGTCGTTCGATTGATATGCTGAAGGGAAGGGGTACCATCAAGAGGGACCTGGACAAGCTTGTGAGGTGGGCTGATGCCAACCTTACAAAGTTTAACCAAGCCAAGTGCAAGGTCCTACACCTGGGTCGGGGCAATCCCAGGCACAGCTACACATTGAGCCGAGAAGAGATTCAGAGCAGCCCTGCGGAGAAGGACTTGGGGGTTTGGTT
This sequence comes from Strigops habroptila, assembly GCF_004027225.2. Lineage (NCBI taxonomy): Eukaryota > Metazoa > Chordata > Aves > Psittaciformes > Psittacidae > Strigops > Strigops habroptila. The sequence goes on from NC_044302.2 coordinate 19,357,426, forward strand.
GATGAGAAACTTTACATGAGCCGGCCTCAGTGTGCGCTCGCAGCCCAGAAAGCCAACCGTATCCTGGGCTGCATCAAAAGAAGTGTGACCAGCAGGTCGAAGGAGGTGATCCTGCCCCTCTACTCTGCTCCCGTGAGACCTCACTTGGGGTACTGTGTAGAGTTCTGGTGTCCTCAACTTAAAAAGGACGTGGAGCTGTTGGAGCAAGTTCAGAGAAGGGTCACGAGGATGACCAGGGGGCTGGAGCACCTCCTGTATGAGGACAGGCTGAGGAAGTTGGGGCTGTTCAATCTGGAGAAGAGAAGGCTGTGTGGAGACCTCATAGCAGCCTTCTAATATCTGAAGGGGGCCTATAAGAATGCTGGGGAGGGACTCTTCATTAGGGACTGTAGTGGTAGGACAAGGGGTAATGGCTTCAAACTTCAACAGGGAAAGTTTAGATTGGATATAAGGAAGAAGTTCTTTACTGTGAGGGTGGTGAGGCACTGGAAGAGGTTGCCCAAGGAAGTTGTGAATGCTCCATCCCTGGCGGTGTTGAAGGCCAGGCTGGAAAGAGCCTTGGGAAACATGGCTTAGTGCAACGTGTCCCTGCCCACGGGATGCGGGTTGGAACTAGGTGATCTTCAGGTGCTTTCCAACCCTAACTATTCTATGATTCTATGACTCTAAATGGTTTGGGTTTTTGGGGTTTTTTGGGTTGGGTTTGGATTTTGGGGTTTTTTTCTCATTAAGAAAATTGGAAGGAAAGAGAGACGCTGCTCAGTTCTAGACTTTGGTCTGACCTTTTGATTTGCTTCATGCAATGTGTTAGTTGCATCTCATCTCTCTAATACAATTTTTTCAGAGGTTTCTGCTTTTGCAGATAATGAAGCCTGTTTTGTGAACCTAGTTAAACTTTTTTCTAAGTTTTTATTACAACATATTTTAAACTAGATAGGCAGCATATAGCTTCAGTATGGATTGATAATGAATCCTTTTTTAATTGGCTCAAGCCTTTCCGCCCTCCCTGTACTAGTTAACAATCTATGCTCAGATCATATTTTCTTAACATAATCTGTTATTCAAAATTAATCTGAGAATCATAGTTAATTTTCTACTAGAACCTAATAAGGCAAACTGTTTATGGCAATGGTTCAATATTAAACTAATTTGAATGACAAAGGATTCTGAGATTTCCCAACTTGGATATCCAAATATAGGCAGCTTGACCCATGCTTAGGTACCTAAATTCATGGCCTGGCTTTTCAAATATGCCAAGTAAAGTTATTTCACTCTCTAATCACACTTAATTAATTAAATCTTGCACAAACTTAATATTTTTGAAGGGTTGTGAAAGTGGAACATACTTGGTTTAATTTCCCAAATAGCTTACAAAAAGAATTATATTTTAATGTTCTTGTACTAAAAAGTAATGTCAGTGCTTTATAGCCCAACATAAATAAAAGATTAAAGAAAACAGTAAAACCACCCATAACATCAATGAAGTTGTCTTCTAAAAACCAAAACATCCAATTTAAATGAATAATGAAAGGCTTCAGCACAGTTTTTATGCTTACAATATTTACTTATAGATCATCTGATTTCCTCCTAGGGCTAATGTGGAAACTGGAAGCTGCTACCACACACAATCAATAATCCTCCTAGAAGCTTAGTGTGAGACATAGGAGTCATTGCCAAAAGTACTCAGCCAGAAATGATATTCATTTGGGTTTTTGGTGGTTGATTGGTTTGTTTGCTTGTTTGTTTTAAGGAGAAGCAATACAAACATTTCCCAGCAACCCTCATCTAGTTTACTGAATTTTCCTTGTGAAGGATGATGTTCAAATCCACTAAAGCTTTGTTAGACTGTCTGGACGTTGTTAACACTATTCAAAATTGAAAAAAAAGCAACAAAACATTTTGGAGTTTATGATTTCTGTGAAGTGTTTGTCACAACACAGATGGCAAGTTCATCTTATCAGTATTTACTGCCTTAAAGATGTCTTGGGCCCAGAAGGTTGAGTCATTCTGTTCTCAGGGAAGAAAATATCTGGTTGTGTTAGAAAGCAGAATTCCCATAAAAGATCACATCTGATAAAAGGTACACACATTTTTCCCAGAAACAGCAAGAACCAGAAACAAGAAGATCCAAATATACAAGACGCTGCACATGTAACAAGTGATGTTCTTTGACATCATGACAAACACCCAATTGTGTAAAGCAATTTAACTGCTCCTCTGAAACACTATAGAGTCCATCTAATACATTCTAGTTTGTGTTCTTGAAGCCAAGCCTAGAAAGCTACTCTTCTAGAAGTGATCGAGCTGGACTCATTAAAAAGATAACATTTTAAGAGAATGGTCCACCATAAAGAAGTTGCACCAGGCACACCCAAGAGTGGAAGCATGCAAAACTCTGAAACTACAACTGGGAATTTAGCTCTCGTTCCATTTTTAGGAACACTAATAAAACTGATCTAGGCATTCAAATAAGAGCAGTTTTCAGAGGTGAAAAAAGGCAAAACCTGAAAATAAGTATCCAGACTGAATTTTCAGCCTCTGTTAGCATTAAGCACTGATGAAAAAGCTGCATTTCAGTGATAATTACTTCCCTGTTATTCTATGGATTACTTCAGTTCAATGGTATTAGATATTTGCCCTTCTAAAGGCCAGTGACAGATTAAAACTTCTCCTTGGTACTTTTAAAAGTTGCATTTAAATCTTAGGATATTCTCTTTGGATCTCATGTTTACATAGTATTTGCATAGCATGTTCAGATTGTGTTTGTTCTCTGACAGACAAATCACTTGTGATACAATAATTGTGAAGGTTTTATTCAGGAACCATTTTTTCCCCTTAAAGTATTTCTGTCTTCGTGGCCCTTTTGCCTAATTTATGCTAAGTTGTTTCAATAATCTTTTTTCCTCCTCTGTGTTCCAAATCATAAATTATGTCTATCCAGCATGGACAGCACTGTATATCAAATGCAGAATAGCTTGTCTTTCCTATCTGCCTGTGTGACTTCCTTTTCTCTTTCTCTCAAAAGCAGTACTGCTGCAAACAAGTATCTGCTCATAACCTCAGTTTACAGGGAAGGCCCACTCATTTGGAATGGTTTCAGTGACAAGTCACAAACTGAATCTTAACATTTTTAATTTCTCTGAGCAAAAGCCAAAAATCTCTTTTGGAGTCCAAATGTCTTTCATATTGTTCTTGGATATTGGCACTATCAAAACCTCTTTATAAAATTGGTCATTCATCCAGTTTAACTGAAAAGCTTCTCATCTAGTTACTCATGTTGCAGCACATCAATTTTATTGAACTTTGGGACATTTAAAACATTTTACCTCTACCATGTCTTCTTAAGTAAAACTTTTGGCCAGACTTAAAAATTTCTGTTATGATTTTCTAAATTAAATCTCTAACTTCTTGAAAGTCAGTAACCTTTCATGAAGGTTTTCAATGGAGATTCTGCTGAACCGCTTGAGAAAACAATCCCAGAATGAACACTCACTATTTCTGTGGCAACCCATCATTTACGTGATTACCCAGAAGAGTATTTTAAAGATATCACAGACAGAGCTGGTAATGCGTTCAAAACAAGAAGCTTTTTACTGATGGCTGTCAGTAAATTGTGCGCCTTGACTCCTATTTCAACATCTATAAAAATAAACTTTTCCAAAACATTGAAAGTAACAATCCAACTCACAAATCCACCATGTTCAAAGAATTCAGAACAATTTCTCAGCAGGTTTAAAAAGCCACAGAGCTCCCACCTTACAGTAAAATATCTGACCTGTTAATATACTTCATTTATTAAAAAAAAAAAATAATAAAAAATCATCACATCTTTGTTTTATACCTGAATTTTCCACTTTCAGTCACTTAAATTTCCAAATTATTAAAGTATACATCCTAACTGTTGAGTGATAGATCTCTAGACACACGTACATTCCCTCACCACTGGGCTATCCAGAAAGATAAATGTTAAGCATAATTTGGAGAGCTTTAAAGCCAAACACAAGGACAAATTCTTGGATTTGCTGACAAATTATTACTTTAATGTAGTCATTTCTGTCATTCTCTCTGCAAGGGAAACTCAAATACTAAAAGTAAGGGAAATAATAAAATTTGAGCCAAGAAGCAGGTAGCTTATTATCTTGAAACAGATATAATCCTCAAAACTCGGCAATACTTACAAGAGGAGAGGACTGCCAAAAATCAAGTTAGGAGACTACATCTACTACTTTATTACTAATTTAAATTTTTATTAAATTGCAAGACCAAAAATCAAGAAGGGACAAGAATTTAAAAAAAAAGTCAGCATAAACTAGTAATCACTCAAAAGTACAAAGGGCTAGTCAGAAAAATCCTTAAATTTAGTAACTGAGCTGTAAGAGTGTTTCATGCACTGTACTAATTCTGGTTTGCATGGTTTTTTCTGGTTTTTTCTTTTTTTTTTTTTTTAATAAAGGGGTATGGCCCCCTTTACTGGAGACCTTTATATGTTATAAATACAAAAATTAAGAAATCTGTCTGCACTCTCAGGGATGAAGAGTGAACAAAAAGGAATACAGATGTACAGCTCTCAACAGGAGGATCAAAAACTGGAGCCATATTTATTTATCCAGTGAAATCGGGTTTGTAGTATCTATCACACTTCATTAAAACTGCTCACAGGACAAGAACATGAGGTGCCCTGCTGTTTCTGATTATTAGGATAAGGCTAATAGCTATCTTCATCTCCTCTTGCTCACTTGGATGCTGCAATTATCCAGGCCAACAGAACTTGAAAAGTGATACCCATTCTTTCAGTAATCTGAAGCATAGTTTACTAGTTTGGATAAGCACGCTGCTTAAAAACTGACAGATCCAACTATATTTTTTCAATTTGCTGAGCAACAAAAATATCTGAACCTGAAAATAAACATTTGACTTTGGCTTCACTGTCTTTTGTACATTCTAGTAAGGAACACAAGAATGGACTGTGTGCCCTCAACCTAAACTTATGTGTTTTCCTGCTGTTACTCTCTAATTTTAATTCTTCACTTTAACTTGTTTTTCCACTACAATCTAGAAAGATCTACAATATTTGTCAGTTGGGCTTTAAAAGGAGATGGCTTAGGTTTCTAATAAACGAATAAGAGAAAAAACGTTACGAGCGAAAAAAAATAAAACAAAATTAATAAAATTCAGACTTTCCAGCACTGATGAGGTAAAAACCAGCCTACCTATAAACCTCAAAACATCTTGTTCCCTAAAGATATCATCTGCATAATGGATAAATCACCCCACCCACCCCGGTCACCTCTTAAAAGGTAATAAAACCTCTTATGATTTTGAACTTAGTAGAACTTTTAGCACTAGGTATTTGCTCACAGCTAACTAAATTAAGTGTGATAGTATTGTCTTGAATATATACTCTGAGTGTTGAAATAACAAAAGAAAAAAGTACAAGTTGCTTTAATGATGCTATTTTTAACTTTCAAAATTTTCTAAATACAATCTGCTCTATACAGCTAATTTAACTGTGATTTGTATTAATGAATCATTTCAACAACATACTGCTTTTTGATTAAAAAAAAAAGTAACTAAGATTATAAAAGTGATTAAAATGGAGTTTCTGGTGATGGCCTCAAGAAAACTTTGTTGAGCTGCACCCAGTAACAACACTGAGGTTTTTCTTTTTTCCCCTTACATTGCAATAAAAATAACCTGTCACAGCCAAAAATGTTCTTAGATTATAAGTATTGCTTTTTTTTTCTTTCCCTGCTAAAGAAAGCTAATTCTCATCCATACCAATAAAAAATAAATTATGGGCAGTCTCAAGCTAACTTCCTGTACCATAAATACCAAAGGAGAATACTAACTGTCAAGTACTAGATGTCTTCATGTCTTAATCTATGGTAACTTGCCTTCCAGTTATATGGTCCAATAAGTGATCTAAAATCAATTTTATAAGGCTGCAATAGTGGTTTTGTACACTACAGGCTTTCAGTTTTTGGTGGTAAGCTGAATTTAGAAGCAATTGCTACTCTCTTGTAATGCAAATCCAAGCAATATTGAAATCAAGAGTTTATGGGAATTGTTTTGACTGCGTATTTAGGAAGCAGAATTAAATAGTATTTTTAATGATTTGGTGTTTAATTAGCACATACCTTTTAATAAACTTAATTACAGGGCCACGCCATGTTTGCCTGCCTTTCAGAAACTGAGACTTGAAATGCTATTCCACTAAAGAAGTTAAACTAGACGTATAGCAGAAGACTAAGCAAACTTGCTTTTTACCTTGCCAGTAAAATATTTTTCTTTATCAACACAATGCTATTAATGGAAAATCAATCCAACTTTATTTTCTTGATCAACTTTTACCTCCTAATAGCTTCAGATATAGTTCAGTCATTATAAGACTCTTTATCCTTCCTTGCTGACAGCAGGACAGTTAGACTAATGAATTCTCTTTACTTTACTGAGTAGTGACAGCTACCTCATGATGAACAAGGCAGAGATTTTTCTCTCTTATAAAAAAGTTTATACTCAAGTTTTTCGGTCCTCACGTAGGCTCTACAGTGAAGGTGTCAGCAAACACAACATGAAGTTAGACAAAAAAAAATTATTTCCCACTGTGGATACTAATAAAAAAAAGTATAACTGAAAAATATCTTTTCATAGGAGCAATAGAACAGAACCTGAGGCAATAATTCCAAAACCTACCCCATTGCCTTAGTCTTCACTACACCTTGCTTTCTCAGCTTCTTTCATTCTCTAATTCCCTGACCTGACTGCTTTCCAACAACACAGCACAATCAGAGGTACTGCACAATACTCCACTTCATTTCTGCTAACACAACAACAGCTGTAGTCACCTTCTGTGAAGCCAACTCAATCACCTTCCTGGATTTCCCAAATCTTTGAGAATTACCAGAAAAGGTTGGTCTTTCTAATTAACACCTTTTAGAATTACTGTCTGGCATTTGCCCTTTCTGAAATCTTGCACACCTACAATTATTTCATGCTTTTTTGCTCCTGTTTGTTAACTGACATTCTAAAATCAAGTGCTTTTTTCCATGTATTTGGTATCTACACTTGAACAGTGATAAACGAACCATTACCTGTGTAGAATACTGTGCCATGGTATCTCTTATTGATAAAACATTTAACTTCAAATGGCAGAATCATTAAAGAGTTATGCAAGACATCTCAAATCAGTTTTCAGTACTCTCTCTGTGAACTGGAAGGCATAAAAATAATTAAAAAAACCATATTTAGATAGTGATAACTTGAGGTCAGATCAAGGTTGTCTGTAGGAAGCATTTTTCTAAATGTTTGCTGCATTTTTTAGTACACACCTTGAATTTATTCTTTTATATATCCTTTCAATTGTATGAGGCTCTCACAGTATATGTCTGTCCCATTTATTTTAGCTACACCATTTGGCATAATATCTGGTTTTCTATTCTGGTATCCACTAGACAGAAATTCTTCTTCCTTTGTATTAATTTGTCAGTTTATTTCTTTGCAAGGCAAAGAAAGTGTTGACCCCTTTAGGGTTATAATTTACAGAGGATGAGAAAATGGAAGTAGTGAGGATGAATCATGACATCTGCTGTTATTTCATTTAATAAGAGAAAACCTTTAGAAGCATAACTGGGCAATCCTTAGACAGAATGATCAGTGATCCTTCAGTATGTCTAATTAAATGTTTACTAAGCCCATCAATAAGAATTTGGATGTACAACAAACCGAAAAGAAGCAACACATTGATGTATCTGTAGAAAATAGCATTAGCAATCTTTTCTTGCTTTCTTTCATAAGATAGATAAGCTACTGAGAAAAATGCAGGAATTTCATTGAAATTGGGAAGAAATTTAACCTTCCATCTGAGTTTCCCTGAACCTGTTTTATGTGTGCAGGAAAATGGGAGTCACTGTCTGCAGGGTAAGCAGGCTGGTTGCTGCTGACAACAGCACACTACAGCTGCTGTTAACAGTAACCAATACCCATGAATCCAGTTATTCAGCTGTACTTGAATGGCTGACAACTGCCTGTATAAGATTTTAGAGAACTTTTTGTGTGTGATTTGATAGAGATATTCTACTTTTCCTTCTGTTGGAACCATGTGTAACGGTAACAAACTTAACCTAGGCAGACCTAACTCCAGTTTCAAAGGTATGTCTCAGGAATTTCTATGTGAGTTTGGAAGCAAAAGGATGTTTTTACTTCTATTTTGGTGACCAAAAAAAGTTATATTTCAGAGCTGAAGGTACAAAAGAGAAAAGAGTAGGAAAGATGTGAGATCTGAGGTTTGGATTAACCAATATACCTGCTACTTGTACAAAATTGCTTTAGTCACTAAATCCTTTAATTGAAGATAATCTGAGGTGTGCTACTGTTTGAATGAATATATTTAGACTATTCACAACTATTTTGGAATTATTTTAGATGTGTCTCTATTTCAATTTTTCTGCTTTGTAAAGCAGAAAATGGTTACTGCTTTAGTAGGACCCTTTCAGCTAACAAAAGAACAATCTTCATTAAGATAAATGGGGTGGGGAAACAAGGCGCAACAAAAGCAGGGAGTTGTAGTGGCTCTCCTTCACATTAGCACCAAACGGTTTGCTTATTTGTGGTCTTGTAATTTAGGAGTGCCCTAAAGCTGCATATACTACTGCAGGTTTTCTTCAACTACTGTTTACCTCAGTGAGGTTTTTTATTGGTACAAGTTTCCTACTGTTTCAGATACAGCATACGCCTCCTCAAGAGGGAGCTCAAACAACACACCAAAACCCCAGCTTGAATGTGGAGGAAATCACAAAAGGAAGAAACTGTTTTTCATTATTTGTTCTTTACTACACCAAGAACTCATTTTCAATAATCTCAAGAGTCACTATTCAAAGTGAAGCATTTGCCTTACAGTTCCATAAATACTTTCCATACCTACAATTTGCTTTAGTCAAATAAAAGTTGTAATAAATCCAATATTGTTTTAAACTTATCTACTATACTACAACTGCATACTGCTGAAAAGTTCAGGTAGGGAACTGAGAATATGAAATTCTGATCTAAGTCAGTCTTGCGAAAACACTGGGGAAGGTACTTCAGGAAGTAGTTTAGTAATCATGTAGGAAAGATGAGAATAATTATGAAACAGCTGTATGTATTCCACAGATTTTACTTACACTGTGATCAAGTTAGTATGCTGGTGGCATATAATGTAGTATCAGAGCAGGCATCTGTTACAATACAAATCTGATTACTTTAAATCCAAGAATCACTACACAACATGTAATATCAGGGTCAGTGTCAATTTCTTACCTCTTTTGGATAGCAGCAGAAATGAACTTGCCCAGTGCGTGTGGCTGCATGATCCAGCTGCTATCAAGGACACCTGTTACATTGAAGAATTATCCAAGAAAGCACCAGAAAGGGGATGTGAAATCATTACAATATCTACCCATTGAAAAAATTAACCACTAAACCTAACTTTGTTTGTATCACTAGTTTAGAATAAACCACATAGGGATCAAGACAATCCAAAGGAATGTTTTGCTAACCTAGTGTAAATAAAACATACTGCTTAGTTTAATGTGGTTGCACTAGCTTTCTGTCATGTGCTTGCGAGCTTGCAGAACAATTGCTAAGAATCTTCTCCTAGATGAGGGTGAGGGTTGGACATGAGGGTTGCAAGGAGTAGTAGCAGGGGCATGCGTGCAACCATAACATACAGGATTCTGTCTGCAAGCCTTCAGTGCCTTTCAACAGCTCCTAGTTCCGGGTCAGACATGGCCTGGTGCTCAAACTTCTAAATTGACTCGTTAATTCTTTTCTTCAAACAGCTCTTGAAAGATTCTTCTATTGTGGTCCTTACCAAAAGTGCAAATAAACTTCTAATTAAAACTACACTGAATAATGACTTCTTCTTTTGATAAGCAAGTAAATAGAAAACGTTTGGAAATAACGTATCAGTTCATGTGTAAGTTCACTAATAAATAACACACACTGCTTCATAAAATGCTTCGTAACTACAGCATTTTTTGCAGTTCTTTGCTTTTGATTAGCAAAGCAGAACCCTCACTTTGTTTAGCTGCTTACATGTAACTTCTAGCTTCCAAATCTTGGTGGGAGGGAGCACAGCTTTCAGGACTTTCTCAAAGACCGTAAAAGCTATAATGTCGCTTTCTTTTTCTCCTCTAACACTGTGGAAGAACTGTAGGAGAACATTTTGAAAGTCTCCACAAAGAGCGCAGCGATCCCCTGATAACGTACCGGTGAGGGACAGCCTGGGCACAGCCGAGCACCAGGCGGGAGGAGCCCCGCTGCCCTCAGGGAGCGGAACACAGTCGGTTCGTCCGCACCCGGGCCCACACCGGGTCAGAAGGTCTAGGCCGCGTGCACCCGGCCGGGCCGGCAGTCGGCCCCGCTCACGGCACCGCACAATCGAGCCCCCGACGCCGCTTGCACAGGCGACGGGACTACAGCTCCCGGCTGCCCCCGGGAGCACAGCCGACTGCTCCCGCCGCGGGGACGGCTGGGAACTGTGGTCATTCCCGCCCTTTCTGCTCGGCAGCCACCGCCCGCGGGCCGCGTCCCCGCCCGCCGCGGGAGCGGGGCGGGGCGGCGGCAGCGCCTCGCAGGGAGGCGGGCGGTGGCGCGGCCCTCCCGTGCGCAGGGGCGGGGAGCGCGGCGCCGGCCCCGCCTGTGGCGCTCCGTGGAGCTGTTCAGCGCCCAGGTGCTGAGTCTCCGCGCGGCTGACGGAGGCTCCGGCAGCGCTCCCTTCCCACCGCTCCCCGGCGCGGCGATGGCCCCGGCGCCCAACCGCCTCCGCCAGGCATCCTGAACTCCCACCCGCCCGCCGCGCTCCAGCGTGGATGCAGCAGCTCCAGGGGCCCCTGGCTCCGCTGGGAAACACGGCAGGTAAAGCTTCCCCCTCCCCGCCCATCCGCATTGCACCCCAGCCCGCCCCTCGGCTCCGAGCTGCCGGCGGGGCCCGGTTCGAGGGGCTTTTGGCACCCGAGCGCCGGAGGCTGATGGAGACACGAGTTGCCTGGCAGGGAGCGAGCTCCGCGAGGTGGACCGCGACGAACAAAGCGGTGCAGCGCATAGGCTCTTTAAGTAGTTTCGTTATTTTAATTTCCGGGGGGTGGGGAAGGGAAGAGAATAGAAGGATGGCTGGTTAACTGCAAAGATCTGTGCTTAGTTATATGTAGGAAAAAACCCCAAACATCTAAGTATATTAATTTGCTCTTGGAATATTGTTCCTATTCTTGTGGTTCAGCAGTGGAAGAGATAAAGGCAGTGTTTGTCATACAGGTAAGGTAGTGCTATAGTCAAGACTGCAAAATGGTTTCCTCGAGTACCCTCCTTAGCTGTAGTGCTTGTATAGATTTTGCACAGCACGAATTTCTTACTTATTTTTGTGTGGATTACTACACATACAATCCCCACCCCCCCACCCCTGCCCAAGAGCCAAGACAAGCAACAGAAGCATAGAGACAGACTAGCAAGCACAGTTCCTGTAAATAGGTGTCACAAAAGAGAGGACAAAATTCCACTGTGTTTAAGGCCAATTGGCAAGTTCTATCCTACACGAAGTCATTTACAGCCCAGCATTGTGCTGCTGTACCTGATGCTTCAGGCTTCCCCTCAGTGTTGGGTGATGAACAGGGAATTGAGCAAACAAATTAAACATGCATAATCAAGCAGCAAGTGTTCTTAAATGCTTCTATGTGTGATAGCTTCTGTAGTCAAAGATTCCTTAGCTATCAGAAGACCATGTTGTACCCTAGAGTACAACAGCTGTACTTTTTTTTTTTTTTTTTTTTAAATTGGTAGTACAGGTTGACTTACAATTTCTCTGGGTGGCATGGGAAGTGGGAGGCTGGCAAAACAAACTCAGCACTCTTCTTGGGTGTAGATAGAGAGAAAAGTTTAGCCTAGGAGACTGCCTGCAGCCAGACCAGTAACTTAGGCAGCTTCTATACTGATTTTGACAAAAAACTGAAGAACCAAACTGAGATTAAAAAATTGCTTCCTTAAAAAAAACAAATGCAGTCTATTTAGCAGATTTGTAACACTTCTGCCTTGTATCAAGAAATAATTTCTTTGTGTGTAAGGCATCCCTCACTCCTCACATTGCTATATCATGTATTAAAGCAGGAAGAGAGCCAGAAGGGCAACTGCTGGAAACAGTGAGGCGGGTATTTAAACGCAAGTTGATCAATTCCCATGTTATTAAAGATTCTCCAATCTGGATAAAACCTTAGTGCAATTCATTACCAGGATAACACATGTTAGATTGGTCTTACATAGGCTACAATTTAACAGTTTTTGTGCTTTACTGTAATAAAAAAGTTGAACAGATTGGGTACCATCCCACAGTCATTGCACATCCAAAAACTCTTCTTCCGATGGGCATGTTGGACATGCAGGGGCATAACATCAGGCCCTCAAAAGTAGCCTTTTAGGAACTGAGTTAACAGTGCATTACTGTAAAATTAAAATCAATTTGTGCATGACTGCATGCAAGGCAAGCTTACCCCCTGCCAGTAGAATTAAAAGATTTCCTGACAGAGCTCCTCTCTACCTCTCTGCCTTTTAGTGTCGGCACCATAGAAGCCTCCTAGCACGTGATCGGCTGTGTGTGATTTAACCTATGTTATTGAATTTTTTCCCCAGGGAACAACTACTACAGAGTGATAAGTCAACCATTTTGATCTAGTTCTGTTTAGTGATGGTAACCATAGCATACACGGCCTAACCCAACCTGAATATCTTACAGTAGCAGTTTGTTTCTAATTTAAAAGGACACTGTTACACCTTAAATAGGTTCTCATGTTTGGGTAGGAATGAAAAAGCTGAATACCAGAAGAGCACTGTAGACATTTCAGTTGTATATCTTCAGTTGCTGCTGCCTGCAACAGCCCTTGAAAAGCCAGTAAAATACCAGAAAATCTGAGCTCTGACCCCACCCCTGCATTGCCATAATTCATAAACTGAGACTCTGTGCTTACTTCCACATTCATATTTTCACCTGGTCAGTTAGGACAAAGACAAAGCTGCTTTGTGCTAGTGAAGCTCGTGAGGCACGCTTTTAATAGAGCCAACGATCTGGTCTTCCCAAACTATTTTTAAAAGGACACTTCTGTTACCCTGGCATTGTTTATGCTAAAGGCTATTGCAAATAGAACATTTATGTTAATTACTTACATGTCAGCTCGGGCAATAAGCAATCAATATTTTTTAGATCTACCACAACTTTCCCTGTCCACTTTTCATGCATTCAGCACAGTAAATCTCAAATTGCAATCTCTTTGCGAAAATGTTTATTTTAACTTCTATAGTAGATTGCTGAAGTCATGGATATGTTTCCATTACACTTAAGTAAAAGTCTACTTTTCAAAAAGACTTGGACAAAAAACACCGACCTGGAAATATTTTTAACATGAGAGCCACTGTTATGATGACACTACACAGCAATGCATCAAGGATTTTATTTATTTTTATTTTAAAGATTAAAAAAATCCTTATAAGCACAATCTGTACGAAAATGCTGCAGTTGAAAATCAACATGTGCTATTGAAAAGGAGAGATTAATGCTTTTTTTACTGCTATCTATATAAGGGAGAGTGACAAGACATATACATTTATGAAGAACCAAAGTACCCTATATTAAAAAAAAAATCTTTTAATATGGTGTTCTGTTCCCTGTGATTTGTGGATTGTGGTTGAAATGACGTACGCATTTTCTACAACTCTAAAAAGAGAAAAAAATATTTTATGTATTCTATAGTGTAGTTTTTCTGCTTGAATTCTAGCAATGCTTGGCATTAAATATAACTTATCCTCATAAATGTCTTTAATTGTTAGTATAATACTCCCAAATCTACCCTTCCAAGAATATATTTAAAGGCACAATGCAATAAGCGGTTACTGAATGTCCTCCTCCTACAAGAGAGGGCCTGCTAACTTAAAAGGAGCAATCCTGGTGACTCGCTCCAAGTGGCAAGTAATATTCTCAGTAATTTTTGAAGGTACAGCTCCTAACTTGTGAATCTTTAACTATAGATTTTAAGCATTTGTAGTAAGTTCTCTGCTACACTCAAGAGTAAGCAGAAGAAAACTGTCACTGCTCTCCAAGTGTGATTGATACAATCATGTATTTTTATGTATCACAGGTCAAACTCACTGTAAAATCTGGGAAAACATTAAACTACAGTTGAATCATGCCATTGTTGGGCTGACAATACAATGCTGTCAAAGGTTTGTGTACAAGTGTTCACTTCCATTTTATTTTGTCTTGAACAAGTAGTTTAAGAAACATGTAGAATTGCAATGAATACAATATTTTCCTTCTTGACTAAGTTCTGCTCAACTTTGTTTCTAGTGCTTGGGTTGAGGATAAGAAGAGGAAGAATATGGGATAGAGGGCAAGCCCTGCACATAAAGTTTTATTTATCCACTGGGAAGTCAGCAAATTTTGGAGATTCCTGACTTAGTCATGCAAATACTGCCCTTTGATAGCTACACTGTCAGGATCACTCAGCTTTTACTCCAAAAACAGCAGTCAGAGTGGTGCCATACTTAATGAAGTGAGCAGCAAGCATCCTCTTAAGTCAAAGCAGGAGCAAGCAACTTCATAATTATTGAAAATCTCAGTGAAAGGAGACTGAGAAATCTCTCAGTCTTGAATCTTGCTCTACAAGTCTGAGGTTTAACAAGTATATTTAAAGAACAGAAAGAAAGCACTCTGTGAGCTGACCCCAGTCTTCTCAATGGGAGCGGATGCCTGGGCAGCATGCCTGCTGTTCTGTGTGATGTTTATTCCCTCTGGCTGCTGGCCTACTAGGTTTCAGATTAAATGCTGCTATGTAGGTTTGTATTCTTCACTCACCTGCTATTCTGCAGCTAGCACAGACAATGTAAATCAGTGCTAGTCCAAGTACAAGAACTGTACAGAACTTTTTCTGTCATTCTTTCATTCTTCAGGTTTCTTTTTTGCCTCTTTTTTTTAGACTTGTCTTAGGCTGCTATAAAAAAGTGGGTGGTTTTTGTTGTGGGTTTTTTTTGGTTTTGGATTTTTTTTGTTTGGTTGGTTTTTGTTGTTTTAAACCTCTTGTTACTCGTCCTTAAAAAAATACAACTTGACAAAATTTTCAAATACAGAATCATAAGAGTTCAATGTGAACACATAGGACCAAATTCTTTAAAAATTCTCAAACAGCTAGAATTTCCATTAGCTTCAGTTTAAGATGACCATACAGTCTTCTCTAGATCTGAACCCAAGATGTCTCGGACATTACGAAACAAAAGTCATCTATGCACAAGCAATATTCCACTCATAAGTTTAGCTTCTGCCTTTATGCCTGCAGATAGGAACTATTCTTGCTGACATTTGCAGGTGTGGAGAGCAGCCCTGGTGACACAGTTTGGTATCTTTGCTTTGGAAGTGCATTAAAAATTTTGGCATCACACATACAGGGTAGATAAACATTAAACCAGCATCTTAAAAATATGGGAAACAATTATTAAAGGTACTTTTTGTTAACATTCCCACAGCATCTGTTGAAACCTAAATCTTGAAATTGGCATGTGGCCTATGGCACAGCTCAACTACGGAATTAGAACAAGATTTAACAACTCTGTTCAGTTTTGAGATCATTCAAATTCTATATTCTTCAGCTTATCAAGAGGATGTTTACTCCAGAAATATGCTACCAGAGAATGTGTTACAATTAGACAACAAAAGCTGAGAAGTTCTGATTTAAGTATGAAGTACACATCAAGGCTTAGACTTGTATCACTGTCTCATGGGAAAAATACCACAAGATGCACTACAAATGTAATGTGAACTGCAGAGAGAGTATCCTAGACGCTGCTGTGGGTAGCTGAATACTGTCTTAAAGAACACACCTAAGGAAAAAGTTTAATATTTGTTTACTGTACAATCACACCACCTCCAACCCCCTTTCCTGCTAAAAGGCATTAATTTGAACAGCATTCTATTACTGTTACACAATTTCAAAGTTTAACCACACACAGTTCCTTAAATCTGAAAAATGAGATAATAAATGCAAGCCAAGTAGTTGCTTTGTGGTACTTAAGACTTCTGTCAACTACTGTAACTCAAGCACAATCTATTTCAGTACTAAGAATAGTAAAAATAACATCTGACAAGCCACATTTGCCACTCAAAAGTACACAAGCTTTCAACGTATTTTAAAAACTGACTCAAGGAGAAGAAAGAACCACAGGATTCCATCTGTCCTTCCTGACTATTTCTAAACAAATTAACATTTGATTAATAGTTTTGCTTCAAATCAGGCTTTGGGTTTTTTTTACTCTTTCCCACTTATACCGTGCTTCAAGCACAGTAGAAGCTATTCACCTTTAAGCAGGAACGTCTTGCCTTAATCTTCTGTCTGCCAAAAGAGAAGATAGATAGCCACTTTGCTCCCTTCACTCAAAAAAAAAGAAAACTGTGTTGGAAAAAGGGGTAAAAATCCGTAGACTCGTTTAGTTATTGCGAAGAAGCTAGCAGAAAGACTCATGACCACTTGCCTCAGGAAGTTGTGAAACTTTATTTTCTTTTATTACCAAGCAGTTAATGGGTGGAGAAAAGGCAGAATTTAACCCTGCCTGGGAAGAGATAGTCTTATTTCCAAAATAATTTAGCAGCTATCAGTTGAGAGGTTGTAGCTTTCTATACAGGCTACTCCACCCTTCCCACACTGCTAAGCAGAACTGTGTGCCACTGATAATGACAATAATGAAAAATTCTGTCTCAGTGAGAAATTACAAGTGAAGATACGTTAAAATAGTGAGTATGCCCTGAAACACTTCAAATATCACAGACTGGAAGAAGAACTCATCAGTTACAGACTCCTTAGCACAGTTACTTCTGTAAAACAGTACTGCCATACAGATGGGAGACCAAAGTCTCAAAGCTTTTTCTATAGAAATGCTTCATCCAGCTCAAAAGCTGAACTCCACTGATGACCTACTAGCAGAAGGAAAAGACAGGGAGACTCTAGAAAACACAACACAGACAGGAGTCTCTTATCCAAGCTAAAGAACTGGCAGAGATCAATGAAGATAAGAATCTTGTTAATCTTATTATTTCTGTGTGGGGTTGGGATATGTTAGTAAAATCTATTCTGAGGATAGAGAGAAGTTTGTGTTCTCACAAGTGAGAGTAAAGAAGGATAAAATCCATGTTGGAAACCCTTAGTGCCTCTTTGAAAAAGAGAGGAAGGAAGAAACGCTGACAATTAGTGCCCATAATTAATTCGTAACTGTAAGTATGCATATTTTTCTGACACACACACACTGGAGATGAGGATTCTTGCTAGTCATAGAGGATGCACATATCATTTTTTCATGATGAAACTTAAAGCTCTATAGAGTTTTAACTTTAAACTTCATGTACCCTTCAAACATAGCAAGACAATGCAAAAGTAAAGATGACTGTATAGTCTAAAAACAGCACTTCATTGTTTCCAGTCCTGGGGAAACTTTTCTTACTCCCACACCAAAGGTGGAAAAATTACGGAAAAAACCTTGTCCTTGATAAAGTGCGATCATGTATATTACTCTAGTTGCTGCCAGGGTATCAGCTGTATGATAAGCATTCCTTTCAAAGAGCAATGTACAATGGAAACAAAGCACAAGATGTCGGCTACCATTTGTCCTTTCAGCTTCCTAGTTAAACTCTAAATTTTCAAATAGCGTGAGTGACAGAACTAGAAAAATGGAACTTTTAAAAAGCCAGCCTTGTGATCACTTCTCAAACTCCAGCTTTAGGCCAGTATTCTCTTTATGTCTCCCAAAGAAAAACAGTCATGTATTCAAGGTACTTATGGTAAAAAAGTACAGGAACAGCTAAGTCTTTATTGAACAGAGGAACCTTTACTGAAAGTTTCTCTGACACGCAGTATAGAGGCTGCTGATGCATACATCTAATTATATTAGTCTGTGTTTTGGTACTACAAGAAAAGGCTATGGAACACAAGAGTCAATCTATAGGTGAGAAGATTACCTTACAGATCACTAGGTCAGCATGAAGTAAGTATTCCTTCAATATGTTTTGGCTTTCCAAGACAGTCTGCACAAGTAACTTACAACAAATATGGAAAGTTCATCTCTGCCATCTAATATGATACTTGATTTCATAATTTCACAAAGATAAGGTCCTTGAAGCTTAGTTTGTACATTAATCTTGCAGACTCTGCACACCAAACTTTCTCAGAAAAAAAAGCTAAACCCAGCCCTAAAAGAAACCCCCACATTTAGGCCTTCATTCAGGTCAATCATTCTCCTCAGATCTTAATGCTTTTGATTGTTATTTTTCCCACTATTTTCTTGCACACCAACAAATTTCAAGTGTCACACAGAAGAGGGGGAAAAGGATTTTTGATTTGTTTATTTATTGTAAATAACTACTTCCATTACATTCATTTTCTGCTTCACCTGGTGGTCTGCCTACAATTCTTACCAGGTGTTCCATAACATACCCACAAAGAAAGCTTTCCTCTATCCAATCTCAGTTTCAAATGTATGTATGCATTTCCCATAGAACCTAGGAAAATCCTGACAGAGGGAAGAACCAGTAAACAGCTTCAGACATGGAGAGGCTGCATATTAACTCTACGTCAAGCAAAGATTACAGTGCTAATTTCATAATCTGCCTCTGAAGAGCTACTTCTGACAATGCTGCATGGCCCAGCTCCAGATTTCTCCATTCAGAACTTACCTATACACAGTCTTTAGGTCTGCATCACAACACAAGTTATACCATATTATATTATTCATTTTTACAGAATATGGGAAATTACTTCAACTTATTGAGCCAACTGTAAGTAAATCAGTCTGCCTTTTCTCAGAAAGTGTGAAAAGTTTAAGAAGCTCTATATAGTGATGTTTCTGTTACTTTAGGATGTTACAGATGAGCATGTCTTGGCCACTGAAGTGTGACTTAGTCAGATAGGTTTAATAAAATGTAAATCTAATTAGAATACAATGTCAAAACTATGATGAAGCTGAAGCCTCTATTTTCCATGGTGGAAAGATCGTATTAATGTAATGCAGAAGTTGATTTTTTTTTTTTTTTATTCACTTCACTTTGTCAACTATATTGTTCAAATTTTGACTGGTTTGTTACCAGGAATTCTCTTTAGTAACAGTGATTATTTAAAGCAAAAAATTTGAAATCTTGTGAAACCAAATGATTTTTTTTTTTTTTTTTTCCCCTCCAGAGAGAATTAATTGAGAGATGCCTTCTAGTTAATAGGATGCAAGTAGCAGCTAGTTCCTTCTACCCTGGCATGTAAGTGGTTTTTGTCTCCTCTTAAAATATCTTCCCAATAACATTCGGGTGAATAGTTTTATTCTTCTGTAGAGAGATTACTTGTTTTTTCCAGCACAGTAAATTAACATAGGCAGTGTGTTCACCTAACAGTGATGACATTCCTAAATAGTAATGGCATAATGCTTACTTTGAGCCCAGAGTACATCCTAGTAACAGTGAGGGAAGGTAAGTTATAGCTCACCAGCTTCTGTCAGCAGCTTTCTTGGGTTTGACTACTTGCTTTTTTAGCATAAGATATCTACGGCTTCACTCAATGAGAGGAAAAGTTTACCAGTTGCCAGTTCACAGTTGCAGAATTCTGGACATTTTCAAATTCATCTGCCTCTCACAGTCATACTTAATCATAAGGCTTGTCATAAACACACTTGAGAACTTCACTTACTAGGGTTTTGGAGACAACTTCTGCAGCCTCAAATACTACCACTAGGCTACCTTCCTATTGAAAGTCAGATACTGGCTGCAGCAATTTGACTTGCCTGAGAGAAAGACAGAAAATAAGTAGATTTATACTCTCACGTCCCTCCATCCTCCTGTCTTACTTGACTGTTCTCACTTTCTGTGCACAAAGACTACACAAAAACCGTCTAGGCAATACCAGAAAGACACTGTGTAACTTAGCAAGATGACAAGCTTTTCCATACAGCTGGAATTACTATACTAGCATGTTAGTCTGTTACAATATAGTAGTACTGCTTTAACTTTGTAGCTGAGGACAGACCAAGATATTATGAGCACACCTTTACCAGCATAACAGCATCACAATGGGAGAAGACCTGTTTCAACTGCAATAGTTTAGTTTGGAAACAAACCCTCATCACACAGACAGTCCCTCACTGGAGATATTAAATGACAGGTCTAAATTTACCCTGGAGATCAGAAGTACAGTGGGGAAATAAAATCCAGCTTACAAATTATTAGTTACTAAGCCCACTCAGTTTTCTTTATCAGTAAGAAATAACATATATGAAAGACGGTCAGAATATGACAAGCAGTAACATCCAGCATGCGAATCAATGTCTCAGGAGTTTTAATCTCCTGGGGCTTTCTCCATGAGGACAGCTGCCAGCTACAGATGCTTGGCTGACTAATTGGCACTAGCAGTAAACAGTATTTGAATTTGTCCGGAAAAGGAGCAGAGAATCTGAGAAAGGCTTATCAACATTCATTAAAAAAGTCTGGCATGCCACTATCATTATTAAAAGATTCATTTCTACCCCTGATAATTGCACTAACACCAAGTAGCAGTTTATAATGCTCTAAACACTAACTAAATGAACTATCACTATTGGCAGATTATAAAACAAGTACAGTGTACAAAAATAAAACAAACTGCTACTGTAATGGGGGATACTATACACTTGGGGCTTCGTAAAGCAATTTTGCATCCAGGCCTGACTGGCTTACAAGCAAACAGAACTTTTCGTAGAAAAAGATGGCTAGATTGTTTAGCAATATGCCAGCTACAAGGGCATCTATCGTATCTGTAATGCTACAAAGAAGTTGTTCTCTACTTCTTAACAAAAGATATCAATCTTATGTTTCTCAGGAGCTATTATGTGATTTATGTAGTATTTGAAAGTATTTAGATGTCTCTTTCAGTGATGTTTAAAGAATAGAGTTACTGGGAAACAACAAACAGAACTGGACTAGGCTTTCCTTGCACTTGGACATCGACTTTCCACACAGAATTCAGAGTAAGCTACATTGCCAAACTGAGGAAAATTACTCTGAAAATTTCAGGAAAATAAACAAAGTGATAGAAAATCAAATTCCAAAAGAACGCAGAGAAAAAGAGGAGGCTGAAGAAAGCAACCATAAGTGCCAAGGACTGAATAGTGAGGATTGAAATACAGGATATTTGTGTGCAGCAACAATTGTCTTAAAAGCTTCTGAATAAAAAATTAACAGCTGATGGTGTACTCTCTAGGACTTGCATCTAGTCTGAGATGAAGAGCTGTTAAGATAGTGAGTGAGCCAGCAAGACAGATGGCTGGTGAAGGAACTGACATTGCAAGAGCTAGAACATTCAGTAGAGAGGAAAAACAACAGCTATACCCATGAAGGAACTGCTGCCAAGCATTTAAATGAAGTGAAAGGAATCAGGCAATTTCAACAGTTTCTATAAAAATTTGGATGATATGCTGAACTGCAGGCAACGTATAAGGCCCCAAGCCTGACAGTTCACCACCACTGCAGAAACAAAAAGATGATAGAATGATTAAAAGGTCATGCATTACCTGAGAAAACCACAGCAAACAGTTCAGAAATGTGTGATTCCACAAGCAGGTACAGAAAATTCTCAATAGACATGAGCACTGAAAAGATAAATCTACCACCTAGAATCCATTTGCAAAAAGCTACCTCTTGGTATTCAATATGAAAAAGTGTCAGAAGCTAAGAATGG
Organism: Strigops habroptila; assembly: GCF_004027225.2. NCBI lineage: Eukaryota > Metazoa > Chordata > Aves > Psittaciformes > Psittacidae > Strigops > Strigops habroptila. The sequence continues at coordinate 19,379,172 of NC_044302.2, forward strand.
TGCCCTCCTCTCCCCCCAGCTTTAAAGTCTGTCTAATAAGAAGAAAATAGTCTCCATGAAGCTTGCATTCCTCACAGCTACAGGTTTACTATCAGCAGGATTCCAGGAATTCTTTACAGTCAATTGCAATACCTGTATCTTGAGACCCACTTAATACCTGCAATCAGGTTTCCACATGCTTTCAAATACTTCTAGTACAAGCCACGCAGTTCTCTTCACATTAAAACAAAAACAAACAAACAAACAAACAAAAAACCAAACCAAAACAAAACAACAACAACAACAAAAAAAACCATGAACAAAACAAACAGAAACCCAAACCAAAAAACAAAACCACCACACACAAAAAACCCAAACACCTGGAAAACTTGGCCACAACATATTCCTCCACAGGGAAGTGAGGGTTGCAGGAAGAATAAGTTTGAGAACTGAACAGTTGTGCATTCAGAGTGAGGTGTCCTGAGGTCTCATTAAAATTGATCTCAAATTTTATTAGCACTTGATACCATCGTAAGAAGCTATAGCTCTGACAAAAAAGAAGATGCATAATAATACTCATAATGGGCACCTAAATAAAACAATAGGTTCTACATTGACTACTGATTAGCCAATTTACTTTTTTTTCACTACTTTTGCAGCCCATTACTATTGCCAATCATCAAGAACAAGAGGAAAACCGCATCCTTCTTTTGAGTTCTGTGATGGTGCTTATGTATTTAGAATTGCATTATTACATAGATACACACTTCAGTATTCGCTGTTTTCATGAGACATGTACTGTAGTAAGAGGTTTTGAGTTGTTTAGTTCAAGGAAAAAAAAAAAAAAAGAAAAGCTTATTGCTGAAGACTGCTTCTCCAAAATTCTTTAAGCTGTGCTGAGAATTTTGCCACTACTGCAGAAGAAATATGGCTGTGACATGGCCAAGCAGAATATTAAAAATCCTGTCAAATTTGTTACAGAATAAGATTATCTTTCTGATATTCAGAAAATTACATTACTTTCCAAGATGCTGAAAGATTTTTAATACACAGGCCAAGCAACCTAATTAAATAAATTGTATGGGATGGCTCCAAAACATTATAGATCACATATTAATGCAAAAAGCGAACATAATTATGAAGTACCTGTCCCAGACTTTTGGGTACATAAAACAGAATTATACAAACCATTAACGTAATAATGAATATAAGAATAATCATCAGAATGACAAAAATAAGCCAGTGCAACTGACAAAAACTAATTGTTTACTGTTCAGAAAAAACAAAAACAACCCCAAACCAGAAGTCATCAGCAGCAAGACTGCTTAAAGCTACTACCAAGGAATCCCCCAAACTCCATACTTTACTATCTAACTGTCTATACAGATATATCAGAAATTAAAACGCCCTTTCATGGTATTTCCCTTCTTCAGATCATTTCAAGTTTCCCTTTCCTAGCTTACACTTGCATTCTAGTTCTGCTAGAAGATAGCAGCAACATGAAGCAATAGGAAAAGGCTAGGAAAGCCGTGGCTGCTACAACATTTCAGGAGGGACTAAGTAATAAAAATCCCAGAAGGCCAAACAAGTAACATGAACAGCTCTTCAGCATCCCAGAGAAGAATATGATCTCTCCCACACAGCACTCAATGCAGTCAACTTCTGCCAGACTTACAATCAATCCTCATTTTGTACCTGAGTCACTTCCCAGTTGAGGAAATGATAGAAGTGGGCTAATAGTCAGCAAGCCAGCCAGCCAGTTCAGCATCAATAAAGATGGCAGGGTTTATTAATCATAATCAGATGAGGCACCTTTTTCCTGGTTTAAAAAGTGACTGTGGTGTTAAAGAGTTTGTGGCATAGTATTGGAAAGATACATGTAAGGTAAAACAAGGCTATACCTCAAGAGGGCACTGACACTTTACTTCTGAAGCTAACATTATATAGCTCCAAACAAATGTAAGATTGAGAAGAATAACGTACAGATTACACTTCACCTGGAGAACACCAACTGATGTTTCACTCTCACCAAAGCCAAGCACCTGGCTTCCGGGAACGAGAGCGCCCACCCTTCGCCAAAGCGTTCTGTGCTCTGCTCAACCCCGCAGCCGTTACACAGCGCCTCCCGTTGGTGCTTTCCCGCCCCGTCTCCGCCTCTCCTGCCGAGCAACCAATTAGAGCGAGGGTGGAGGGAGCGCGGGTCCTCCTCTCTCGCGCCTCTTGGAGTTATATCATCCTAGTTCACTTACACAGCAAAAGCTGTGTTCTCTTTTGCAACTGTATTAATTATCAGTTGGATTAATATTCTGTTGTTGAATTTTATTTCCCCTATGTCCTGTAAAATCAATTAATTTACATAGATTCAACCAATTTTGGTTACAGGAAAAGAAAGGAGGGATTGCTGCTTTTGCTTCTGGGCCATCTCATCTATTGTCACTAGCAACATTGTAGGCTGACATGAGTGAGGAGCTAGTAAAAGGAAGAGGTGCTCAGTTCTGGCTCAGAAAGACTGATCTATAAATAAAAGAGGGGCTAAACCCAAAACCGACCCATGGATATTACCAGCAAATGTAGTAGTAAGCTTTGTCATTCAATGTAGATTCATTTGGTAGATTTACTTAGTCTGTTTTAGATTGCCTCTTCTCTTTCTCCTTCTCTGGTAGAAATACAGTGTCAGAAGTTCCAATACCCTTACTGGGTTGGGTTTGAGCATATGAAAACAGATTTTTAAAAGCTCAGAGCCAGGTTTTCAAGTACTTGGCATCTATAATTGGGGACAGATTTTCAAAAGAGGTTAGCACTGTCTGTTCTGAGCTCTTGTGAAGATTTGTCCATTTTGATTTTGTGCCTAACTGAAGTGATCTGTTGAAAATCTGGTCCCTGTTGCTAAGCATGAAATTCTTAGAAAGCCAAGAGGGCAGTAATAACACATACAACCCCCAAAAAAGCTATACAGCAGCCCCCACAAAGTTCAGTACCCCAAAGCTGCTACCCAGCACAGAGTAAGACAGGGTTGAGCTCTATGGCATGGGCAGCCAAAGAATTTTCTAGGTTGAGACCCAGTTTAGCAGCAAAACATTTTTGCTACCTCTGTTCTGGCTGTGTGTTTATTTAAAGCATAAGCTTTTCTGAAAGGGAGGCTGCTAGTTATGAGTCCAAAATGTCATATGTGTTTGGGAAAGTACAGGACTGAAATGTTTTAATTAAAATTTGCTCAAGTAACCATCTATAATATTGTGAGTTCTGAGATAACCACCTACTGCTAGAGCTGTGCTGCCTGCTGTCCTGGAGGCCAGGATAAACATTTTGATTCCCTTTTGATATAATCAATGGTTCAATTTCTACTTAGTTTGATTTGCCAGTGTTGAGTCCTGCACTAAAATAGTTGCACTACAAACAAAATTAATATTTTGTATTGGAAAAAAACTTCTTTCAATCGTCCACTTTTTTCGGTTTTTTTTTTTTTTTTTTTACTGGCAGAGCTCTTACAGGGTAGTAATATTTATTCAGGTAGCCTTTCTGGCTAGTTATGTGATGGCTTACTGCAGATTCAGGCACTGTAGAGGATTTTTAGTTCTGTTTTTGAATAATTCCTTTAATTTTAAATTAATTTAGTTGTCCACTTGTGCAATATTTTGGCCTTGTCATTGGTCCCTTAAAAATCACTATGTCTGATTAGATATTGAATAGTTAAACAAATTTTACATGGTTGGAGATTAGCTTGCATTTATGAGAAGTACTTACTTTAATTATGTGAAATCTGTATAAGGATTTATTATTTTATTATCAGGACACAAATTATGAATATGCAAAGTTTTTGTAAATTGATTTGGAAGAGTTCCTGTGCCAAGTTAAGCTACAGAAAGATATTTTTCTTAAGCTTAGAGATTTTTTTTTTTTTTTTTTTCTCACTTAGCTTGCAGTCCCACAAACTGTGATGCCTCACTGGTGGATAGAACCTGTGCAGGATGTGCCTGTTTTGCCAAGTGGGAATGTAGTGCAAGATTCCTCAGAAAATTTTACTAGTCCTGCTTCCATAGAAGCAGAAAAACAAATATTGATCAACTTTATGTAATAGAAAACGATTTGCGAGGAAGAAAGTAAATAATCTGTTTCAAATGCCAGAGATACTAACATGGCTGTTTTACGATAATTTAGTATGCCTTTGGACAAAACTTCTCATACACAATCTCCATCACTTGATGCCAACATAAACCCTGGGGAAATGAATAATTAATTGTTGCATCTGAAGAAACAAACCAATAATTTTCTGTAGACTTGTAAGGGGAAAAAGAAAAAACAAAACAAATGAAAACAGAGTTGTATTTTTAACTTGCATTCTACTACTTTTGTGCCGTGCTTGCACAGATTAAATATGGACTTTAAATAATCCAGATTAAGCAGACTCTAATACTATAATTCTTGTGTAGGAAGCATGGGATACCTGTCTATAAACTAGTGTTGCACTTACAGAATAGCTGTGTAAACCTCAGATAAACAAATGAAAATAAACTCAAAATGGCTAAATTTAAGACAATAACTCTCAGAGCAGTAAGATTTAGAAAGATTCAAGTAAAGGTCATAAGGGAAAAAAGATGAACTGTTATAAAGGTAACCACTTTACTGACCTTTCATAAAATCGAACTGGAAATTTAGGACATCATTCTGTATTCAGTGTTAGCTGGAGCAAATTCTAGGCTCTTAAAAAACTTAGGAAGTTAGGATAGTGTGGTGATTGTACAGATTGAAAGAATTTGCCTGAGGAGAACTGCCCATAAACACTGTCACCAACTTTCTGAGCTCCAGGTACAGGTCCTTCCATTTTGCTTCAGAGCCTGTCTATGGGGTTGAATGGAGACAGTATGTTGTTTGCAAGGTAGCTATGATGATAGGACACTATTTTGTTTTGTTCGTGTCAAGTGCAAGCAAGTTTAATGTGAAAGATTTTGCTTGGGCTTTGGGAAATATTCTTTTATTCATTGTTCATCTGGACACAGAGTTCTGGAGTTTCACTTATCCTTCTAATGTTGCATACATGCATGCATGCTAAAAACCACATGTGCTTTGAAGCCAGAGACATGTAGTTTTTAAAATTATTGATATCAATTTCATGTAGTAGTTCCTAAGGTTTCATCTTGGGTTTGTTTTGGTATTTGGTTTTTGTTTTTGTTTTAATGTAGAACCTGAACACTAAAATTGCAATGCATGACCTGTAAGGACTCTGTAGATCAGGGAAAGCTATTTTCCCAGACACACCATTAGGTCACTACACTTCATCTTTTATGCTACGTACACAGTTGTCACAGTGATAAATACATAAAGTTGAGAAGGGGTATGTTTATAAATCTTTCCTCTTTCATGGCAAAGACTGAAGATGCTCAAAATTAATAACAAAACAAAACCTACCACAGAAGGCTATAGAAATGTCGCAGCAGTCACAAGCCTCATTTTGGACAAAGAATGTATCATGTGCTTATAATGATATTCAGCTTTGTTTGTCACACTTTTAGGGGAAGATCACTTAGCTCTGTTTTACATGTCTATTCCTTGAATGTCCTTCTGCAAATGAAAATTTAATTTGGTGAGGCTAATGTAGTGAATCTGATTTAGCTCACACCTCACTGATATTGTGAGCCCATTATGGTGTTACTACTCTTCAATTAGAGGCATTAAGGTAAGAAGTGGCCTAGTAATGAAAGGTACACACCCAGAGCAATGTAGCAAAAAATTTAAATCGGGCAAAAGGAAGACAAAATTATCTACTACACTGATATCTAATGAAAGGACATTTTTCATAAGCGGCTATTTTGAAAGAGTCCTGAAGAAGTGTTAGTGCTAAACGTTACTGTGCCATTATCTGTTCATCCAGGCTACAGACTGGAATTTGTCTCAGATGCAGATACCTACATCTGTAGTTCTATACACTGCCTAACACTTGTACTTGAACAAGGTCAAGCCATTTGGTATGAAGATGTTTGTTCTATTTGTGAGAATAACATCTAAGCTACACTTCGAAATAGAATCATAGACTGGTTTGGGTTGGAAAAAGGTCTTAATATCATCTCATTCCAACCCCTCTGCCATGGGCAGGGACACCTCACACTAGGCTCTGTGCACCCTGCCCTTGAACACGGCCAAAAAATGTCTAACATAAAAGTGTATTTTCTGCTTTGGTGTTTAATGTGCTTTCAGTTTTGAAAATCAAATGCTTAATGTAAAATGATTTATTTGTGCTCCAGAAAACAAATATTTACTAGTGTTGGTATAAAATCAGTGTAACTGTCTTCTGTTGTTGAAGATATTAGAAACTAACTTTGTGTGCCTTTCCAAAATGTCCATTCTCTCATGTGACTAGCATTTTGTGAGACTGACTGTCACGGGATCTTACAGAATACCTTTGTTAGAGAAACTCTTGCTTCTGTAGGATCACTTCAGTGAGGCTGTTCTGAATTTTGCACACTAAGCTGAAAGGATTAGAGGAAGCAGAGGGATACTAACTGACAATAGGGGGCAGAGGCCATAGAAATTGCATGTGAGTTACCAAATATTTCAGTACTGCTTCAAAAGTATGAGTATTTCCATTCTGAAGAAAAAACAGTCCCATGGAGGATTGGTGGCCAGAGAAAATGTAATCAACCCGAGCAGCAAGGAAGTAACTTTTGTTGGTTCAGTAAGGAGTGAAATCTAAGAAAAATGGCAGAAGTGAAGGCAAAAGCTGTACTTCTTTTTTTTCAGAAGAAGTGTATTAAGCTTGAGGTGCTTCTGACAGAGATCCAGTACAGTAGGAATAGTAAGGCTGCTGACTGATAGAATTGCAAGTAATAGTGAGTTTCACTTAGCTACTCTTTTTGCCTTCTTTACCAATTTATCTGCAAATAGTCATATAAAGATTTCAAAGTCGCCAGCTGCAGTGTGACATGCTGTGATACACTATAGTACTTTGATGATGCAGATCCATGCTCAGTTTTAAGACGATGTAAAGCAGTGCTGCTACACACAGCTGCGTCAATTCCTTGGTTTAGTTGACTGTACAGGACTACTTGAGGTGCCTGTGTCAGTGTGAAAACGCATACAGCAGGAAGGAAGAAGAGCAAAACCATCTTTTCTGGTGGCTGCACAGGTTCACACTGGCTGAGTCAAAATTTCTATGAACATATGAAAAATGGACTTGCACATAGTTCAGTTACTCCTTGCTGTTTGGAGTAGTTTATTGAATTATTAAATGTCATCTTGCATTTAAATCTGTCCAGTTTTCTGCTCTGGTTTGCTTGAAAACCGGTAAAATTCACTTAAGTGTTGTGGGTGCTATGGAGACAGTGGTGATGTCAGAAATGTTTTCAGTGGGGGTCTGGAAAAGGGAAACAGATGGCTACAGTTACTGTTAAACACGGTTGCTAGCTGGTGTGTAGCATAGAGCCATGGAGTGTGGTACCGAATTGCTGAGCTAGCAGTAGGTGTGGTGGCCTGTTAGGAAGATACCAGAGCTTGAGGGAGGCAGAGGTGGTTAGCCTACCTCCAGTGCTGTGTTAACGAAATGCAATTTTGTTGTGTCCCCACAGGGCTGAGCCACACCATACGGCTGCTTTAGCTTAAATTTGTGCCGGCTCAGGTGTTTGTATTATTTGTGGACTTTGACCACATTACACTGTATGTCCAACTCTGCCTTTTCTTCTGTCCCAGTATGTGACGAAGTATCTTTTCGGTACGTGGATGGTCCTGACCTTAATTTTCTAAGTGACTTCTAAAGTCAGGGTTTTTTTCAAAATCTGAGGAGCCAGGGTTGAAGGATAGTATAGATGTAGCTTGAGTGCCACTGTTACTGAAATAAATGCTTAGTTTTTCTTAAGCATTGAACTCTTGGGCAATGTTAAATGCTCTTGCCTCTAATAGCTTGTCACAGTATTTTGCACTGAACTGGAGCAAAACCAGAGACACAATCACCAAAAAAGCTTTCAAAATCCTGGACTTCTCCCTCATGCTGGGAAAAAACCACCGCCTCTATGAACATTCAATCCAATTTTTTCCACTTAACAACAGTGCAGAACTCTGCTGCTAAGGTAATTTGCTTGGTTCTTGGGTTAGCCAACCTGCATGGTTTCCCTGCATGCCTCTTAAGTATACTTGTGATCCGAAGTTTCCAGCTACTTCCAAACAAAGCTGCCTAGTTGTGGTTTACTCTGCCTTATCTGTTACCTCACTTGCTGTTAGGTTTTATTCTGAACTACAAATGAGCAGTCAAAGTGTCTTGATTGTTTATTTCTTAAGCTTTCTAACAAGCCTCTTTTGTTTTACCTTCCCTTGCATTAAGAAGTAGCTGCCTCTAAATATTCCTTGAGGTCACCTTTCTTCCTTTCAAGTCCAGCTTTTTGAAACTCTCATTTGCTGTGATATCTGTAAAGCTTTTAAAGTGATTAAACAGTGCTTATGATCAAAATCATCTTGTTACTTGTGCTTTCTACACACTCTGTGCTGTTGTCTAAAAATAAAATGAAAGATTCTGTAAGCTCTTCAGTGCAGAGATTGTCTCTTTGTACAAGTGTTTAACGCAGCAGGGCCCAGGAATCCTTGCAGGGTCCTATAATAACAGCTTGAGAGAGAAGAAAAAAAAAATGTTTCCGGGTATAAATTATTTTTTAAAGGGAAGGTAAGTGTAAGGTGCCTTCAGGGATCATTTCTTAGTAATGAAATGTGCATTAATGCTAACAATATGCAATCATTTTTTATCAAGCTGACATGTCTACAATGCAAAGAACAAATTTTTTTTATTAATGGTATTTAGGGCACCAGTAGCGTTTTCATGAACTAGAATGGGCTATGCGACAAAATGATTCTGTGCTCAAAAGCTACAATTATTCTGTAAACTTCAAAAACCAGAATTCAAGATTAGAAGAGACTGAGAATTTCTTCATTTGATTGGTTCAGGCTGAAATCTGGAGAAGAAGCGGTTTGCCTTTTATGCGTTCTGTCAGCTATAACAATGCTAACCAAGGAAAGTGTCATATCCCTAGAGTCTCTTTTCAAACAAAAGTACTATAGGGCAATAATGAATCTCAAAAGAAATTAGTGATTGGAAAAAGCAGTGTTTTACATATAAATGTTTCTAATGGAGCTATGAGCATCAGTCTCATGCTCTATCACTTTGAAAAATACCATGTGAATCCATGTAGCTTTTAGTGATTCAAGACATGAAAGATGTTATTTATTTTAATTTGTATTATGTTCCTTATAAAATATTAAATAATCTTTTGGCACCGATGAGTACTATTAGGTCTTTAAGACTGTACAGAAATGTTGTTCATAACTTCAGAAGCTTAAGTTGCTAATGGATGCCATAAGCCATGATCAGTAGAGGATGATTCCTACTGGTGTCTGAGATCTAAGTATGTACAGGTGTGTATATTAAAATTTGTAAGAAATACATACTTTACCAGTATGGTTGACCGAACTAAATTCTTAAAACAAAGTCATACTTTACAGCTGCAAATGAATGGCTTAGTTTTTTAAATGTTGTCTATTTTTTCTCTCTGTATCATCTGTCACTCTCAGGAGCTCTAGAGTACAGATTTCCAGCTCATCTCTTCAGCCTTAAGGTGCAGACTTCCTGTGTATATTTTATTTTAAGAGAATTAAGATTCATATAATTTTCTGGAACCTGAAAGAAAAAAAATAAAAGGTATAAAAAAGGTATAAAAAAGGTATAAAAAAGGTATAAGAAAAGGTAAAAAAAAAAAAAGGTATAAAAAAGGTATAAAAAATAAAAGATTAACAATAGGGATTGTTAATCTTAAGTGTATTACATCATTGTGAAATTAAAAAGAATATTAGACCTTTTTCTGCTGTATTGCATGGGAAATTGATGACTGGTTTGATTGTCCATTTTCATGCCATAGCCATCCCCAAACTCTGCCCACAAAGTTTATCATCATAAAAATGAAGCTGTGCTTCCTCTGCCACATATAAGTGAAACAAAATGTTGACATTTCTTGAAAATTTCAGAAATGTGTGTACAAGCTGAGTTTTGTGAGATTTTTCAAAGGAAATATTTTAGTGCCTTTCCTCTCCCCTCCCCCCCAGATTCTGCTGTTACAAATCCCTAACAAGTAGCCTATGTAATACACGTGAAGGATGCTATATGCTACGGGGAAGGACTACTGAGACTAAAACAAGAAGAACTGGCCATTGAAGAATCTGTTGTGTTCCATTAGGATTTCAGTAGAAGTAGCCATTCAACCTACTTTGCAAATAGAAAAATCATCCCTGCATCTTGCCTTTGTGTTCCAGTGGTGTTGCCTGAATAATTTATGAAAAAATATAGTGTGATTTGGGTCCTACTGCCACAAGTTGTTTTCTGTGGTTCCAGAATATATTGGCAACATATGGTTTCATTTCTCCTTGGTCATTACTGTGACCTCATTGCATTGTGCATAAGAGATGGTTTTTTTTCCCCCTCAGAGCTTTTCATTGAAAATGAACTTGTAAAATTTGAGTCATTCAGGAGTCCATAGCACTTGCAACAGTCAGGGGTTGAGGAACACAGGTAAAAAGCACTAATTGCATTCTGCAGTATACTTTTTTGCTTGCTATTAGAAAGTACCATAGCACTGTCTGCATTTTTCCAAGGACTGTACTCAGCTATTCTCTTTTCCTGAGATGGTTGGGCTCCAATGGAGACTGCAAATGCTTTTTGCCTGAAGATAGAGCTGATTTGGATGTGGCTTGTGTTATTTAGTGCTTATTTTGCTGGTGTTTGGCAACAGTATCTACTTACTAGGTAAAAAATAGTGTAGAATCCTTTGGGACGATAGTACTGCTTTAAAACTAAGCAGACTGATTTAAAGTTTTAATTCAAGTCTGAAACTAGAGAAAGTGCATCTGGTGGATAAGATGAGCAGCTAGTTCTAATTACTTCAGCGTGCAGATATCATCTGCTTTGCTATATGCAACTTGTTTATCAGAGATCTGGATTCCAAAATAGAGTTTCTTTTGACTGGATTTCTCTCCTGGACTGTGTTGGTGACTTCTTTATATGAAGTTTTAAATAAAGGAAATAATAAATTGGCATCTGACCTAAATCGGCCTTTTACTTTTGAAGTCAAATAGTCAGCCAATTAAAAACCTGCATCTAAGCTGAAATTGCACTCCAGCTTTCAGAACCAGAATAATTTATGAAAGATTAAAGGTCATAAGCTTGTAAAACTGTTTGTTGATAGACTACATTTGTGGCCTCTAAGATTTAGGTGTTCTTTGAAATGTCTGTGGCTCTCCAGTGTAATTGGGAGCCCCCTTTGTGTGATGAATGTTTCATGTTTTTATCAGAAATATTGAGAGAGAATAGCAAACCCCCTAGAGAGTGGGAAGAGAATGCATGGAGAAACAAGACAGATGGTTAATTTGTAGTAGACTTTTTTTTTTTCTTCCCTAGTACTAGGACATTAGTTATGGCATTGTCTCAAACATCACCAATATTTAAATTTTGTCCACTGATAATCACCGTAGAATCAACTTTAAGATCACCAAATCCAACCATTGTATTCTTCATTCTTTACTGCTGGATATTGAAGAAGAACAAAATTACATAACATTAAAACTATCCTTACTGATTCTAATGTCTTCAGTGTTCTGTTTTAGAATCAGAAATTCAAGTATTTCTAAGTGTCAAATCACCACAGGACTACCTTTCCCTGTGAAATATTATAGCTTTTCTCACTTTAATGGTGACATCTCATAGAGCTGCCAGATTTCTGGTTATTGTTCAATCTGTCTCTGTAGAAAAGAAGAATTTACGTGACAGCTTCCTATTTCTAATCCCTATTTGAGATAGCATTCTTGGTAGCATGCTTTCTTATCGCTAGTAAAGTCTGTTTGATTTTGCTGGTTTCAGAAATTAGTTCTACTCTACTGTTCACTTTACAATTCCTCGTTTTTCTTTGCTACAAATCTGACTAGTGAAAATATCTATTGTTTTTCAGAGAGAGGCAGAATCACTTTTTCTCGCATTTGTGCATGGAACCTTCATTCTTACTCTTAGCCATTTTTGTGTTTCTAAAAAAAAAAAAAAAGAGAAATCTAATGAAGTTTTGGGGGGTGAAACTCACGTAATTTAGAGTGTCTTCATGTTAAACCGTGCTTCCTGAAAAAAACTGAAGAGGCTTAATGGACTGAACATAGGATTTAGGAAGTGGAAGACTTAGGTTTTTTCCCTGATGCTACTGCATATTCTTCCTGTGTAATATTTTGAAATCTTGTTCCCTTCTATCTTTAGAAATGCTGAAGAATTATCTGTGAGAAATATACCAATTTAGGGATTATATTTAGAAAGCATGCACATTGTTTAAGTGTTTGAGTTTTATGAGGCCTTGTGCTATCCTCTTACATGAAAACTTTGAATATTCTTCACTACCAATACATTCTGTAAATATAAAGCCATTCTTTAAATACTCAGGTGTTTCTCTGTTCATGATAGTGCTTTTCTACAGTTTAATTATGGTTAAAATTTTAAAACTGGTATGGATTTATTAGTACCAGTGACCATTTCTGCCAGTATCTTCAAGACAACAAAGACAAAGGAACAGGTATTCTGGCAGCAAGTTCAGGACAGAATAGTTTAAAGTATTTTCAAAGGCCAAGGAAAACACAGAGGTTAGGCTTCTGTGAGGAGTATTCAACTTATTTAGCTTTGTGCACTACAGTATAAACATTGTCTACACAGCATCTGAGCTAATCATCTGCACAACCTCTTGTTAGTGGGAAGATAAGCACTTAAGTGTGCAGTACATTTCAGCTTTGTAAATCTGGGTGAAAATAGCTGCTATACAGATACCAGAGAAATCTGTTACACCTTTAAAACTTCTTGGATATATTTGTAGGGGAGGAAGAGCACAACATGTTTGCCTGTGTCTTATATCACTTCAGCTAATGTTTAAACTACGTATGTCTGTCCTGAGACTGTATAAACATAGAACAGATTTGCTTTGAATAGGCTTTGTCCAAAAACTAATCATGTGTAACAGATTGCAGTCACTAACATATAGCACAGCTAAATGACTGTCACCTCTTCGCAAGGAGACGTGCTTATTCTATAAAGTGTGCACAATACTTTCATTTTTAAAAGTGGAACATTTGGTTATTGACTGTATTTACCCATTCTGCTTGATGTCAGGTGCATGTTGATGTGTTGCATAGTTAATTCGAAGTATTGTGGTAAAAGCAACAATTAAGTAAATTGGAACTAAAAGCAAATATGAAGAAACAACATGTCTAGGGAAAGAGAGCATTGTAATGTTACTTAAAAACTAAAGCAGACATATAATTTCTCATATAAATAATGAGAAATGTTGCAGTTTCCAAACAGTTAGTTATGCATGTTTGCTCAGGTGAACTATGATAGGAAGTATAAAAACCTAAAGAGATCAGTGGGTTTTAATCCTTAAAGACTGTTAGGTTATGAATACTGAAGTTCTGTGGAATGATGGCAAGAAATAATCAGTTTGCCATTCCTGTGTCCTGCTTATATGTCTTCAGTAAATGTCTTTCCATGGATTTCTTCAGCCTTAACGCAAAAGCACTGCTTAGGACTCTCAGATGGCTGTAATCCCACAACAAAGTACATTTGTTTTTGCAGTAGATTAATGACCATGGGCACCCTTTATTTGTTAGAGTCACTTCTCCACAAGTAGATTGTTAGCCTGTTATGTGAAGAATGTCCAGAGATAGTGAAACCCGAGGACTGAGTTTCATACTTTTATTTTCAGCTTACGTGATGGTAAGATATTTATCTAAAAATACTTTTTTAATAGATGCTTTATATTTTCTGCTTGATGATTATTGAGAAAGTAGAATAACTTCATATACAACTCAATTTGGATAAGCACTGAAAGTGTTAAATGCTTACTTGAAACCTCAAACACTTTTTTATTAATTGAACTAACATTAGTGTGGCCCCAAAGAGGATAAGTGAAACTCAACATTCTGTGTCAGATAGGAGGAAGGGAAGATAGACTGTAAAGGATATACACTTATAATTTGAGTTACAAAGAAGTACATAGATTGGCAAAGCAGCATCATCTTATTGATATCAATGTGACGCTGATTTTAACAGCTTTGATTCAAAGACTAGGATTTCCCACTGTAATTTTTTTTTTTGTAAGAATCAAGAGATAAGATCGTATGGTTCTGCAGTTTTTTCCCGCGTTTCAGAGGTGTGGGAGATAGGCGCTTTTTGTAGAAGTAGTGTGTGTGAGAGACTGATTCATACATACTTGTATGGATTATGCATATGCAATTAGATACATAACAGATGTGAAATTTTTGTTTGTTTTGGGGTGTGGTTTTGTTGTTGGTTCCTCCACCCATTCCAAAATACCTGTTCGTGTAAATTGCATAGAACTTCCTGAGAATATATTTACTTGTATGTGTATACATATAGATGCCAGTGCATTGGTCATATTATACAATTCTTATTTGGATATTTGTGTGTAGTCATCGTGTAAAAATTGCTGTCAGTTACACTAGAGTTAGGTCCCAGTTTTCTTTCAGATAAAAGAACTGAAGACCCAGTGTTTAATCTGTCTTTCTCCAAAAATTAAAATGAGTTGTTCTTAGTTAAGGATTTAGGAATCTTAGGTTGAGAAAATGCAGTCATTCTGGACATAGACTTTTCTATAGCTTCCAGTCCAGGCTTCTGAGAACTTGCTAATGAAGCATTTGCTTTCTTCCTTTTACTTACTGCTTCTTAGTGAGAGCTGCTGGTTGACACACGTTTTCAGTCTAGTATGATTTTGGGTGGTTTTGGGGGTACTTTTGTTTGGCGGTTTTTTGTGTTTTGTTGGTTAGTTTTATTGTTTGGTTTTTGGGGGTTTTTTGGGGAGGGGGTGTTCAATCTAGAAGAGCTGTAAGTAGCTATTGCAAGTAGGTAAATGTCTTCCAGATGTATGTATAGATTGTGGCTGTCCTGGAACACACAACACAGAAAAATGAGTAAAAAGCCACATGAGAAATCATATTTGAACACCAGCTGAATAAAGATATGTACCAAATTTTTGAAATAAACTGCATCAACATAGCTTCAGATAAGTTAAAGTGTTCTAATTTCTGTCATTACTGCATTACAAAACAAGTAGTCATATCAACTGCAATGAAGTAGTATGTCTTCAGTATCTTTTGTTTAAATCTGCATAACATTCATGCCCATGTCCTGTACCACCGTTCCTGAGTGTAATGAATTCTGGCTATAACACTGCAGGGAAGGCAAGTTTAGAAGATAGTTACAGTCTATGTATTTTATATATATAAATATGCAGAATTATTCAGTGAGGTATGACTATGCCTAAAGAACATGTCAGGTATATGATATGACTCAGAAGCTACTTCAACATTGGTTTAAAACAAACAAAAAAGTGTAGTCTAACTCAGATACTGGACTTGTGCTTAAAATTCCAAAATCGTGACTCTAATATTACAGTGTATTGTGAAAATGTGCTCTGAGACATGGTCATCCATCACTACGAGTCTGTGATTCCATAATAATAAGTACAGAGATTAATGTTATATTACAGCAAGGTAGCTTTTACAATTACGTATGTAATGAGAGAGTGAGCAGGGGGATTATAAAGCCTCCGTTTCTCTATAATTAATATGGAACTCAGATGACCTAAAAATGAAGAACATTATCATCCTAGAAAAATTATCTGTCTAAAGTTTCATTCTTGCCCCCATCATGGTTTGTTAATGAAGAAAATCCTATCCAGTGCTATTCTGTACAAAATGATATTTAGCAAGGACAGAGTTCTCATTATGTTTCAGATGGTATTTAACCCTACCAACAACCATACAGAACAATCTTATCTCTGCAGTGACATGTATGTTCTTTACACTACATGGTTCTTTCATTGTGGTTCATAATAGTGAGATAGCACCTTTAAATAGCTGTTGTTGGTTCTTTTTATTCTGCTCCTGAGAAATTACTTGCAAAATGGAAAGAATAGTGCTATGTCAGCTTGATTTTGCTTTCTGTCCTGCTCTTGCCCTCTCCAAAATTTAATTGGAGAAATACACAAATTCACAAGCATGATCTAGTATAATAGCTGATTACTCCACAGGTCAATACTGTTTTCTATAGTAATTTGCAGTAAAGAATGGTGGGAAGGTTGTATTGTCATCTGTTCATTCCCTCAAATTGATTACAGTAAAAGCAGATTTGTCCCGAAAACTGGGAAGAGTAAGCGAAGTCAAGTCTACTCGTAGTGATCAGAGACATTCTATTGTCTTGTCTGCTTCTAATCAGTTCTTGATGTGGTTCAGAAACAGAGCCACTGGTTGAATGGTGTAGCCTTTACAATGTGGTAATGTTTACTTAAAGCTACAAGAGGGAATTCTGTATTTGATTGTGTTTGATTTAGACAGTAACAGAATCATCAGTTTCTTAAGATGTAGTAAGATGATTAATTGCCTGCTACATGTTCTACAGCTGTCTTCTGAAATGTTAGATCAATATGTCTGTAAGGTCAGGGAATGGGGCAGCTGAAAAAATACAGCTTGTATGGGAGGGAAAGGAGGCAGAAGATGATTAGCTACCTAGCATCACAGCTAGTCAGGGACACACACTAGCTAATCTGTATAAACCTATTATATCTAGCAACTAGTGGTGAGGGAAAAGCCATGCTCCTGAAACCTGGGAGTAACTGGAAATCCACCTAATTGCAGATTCATTTTGAATGGTACTTGAGAATGTAGGCATGTCGCAGTCAGGTTGAAGGCAAATATTAAGTTTTTTATGACTTCTGGAAGCTTTTGAAAGCCCTTTAAAGGGTTGGGATGGAAGAAGAAACAGAAAATAAAGTGAAGCCTTAAATTGCTTTACTAGCTAAAAATACTCCATACATAGGTAACCATAAGAAAAGAAAATATGGCGTGATGTTTTCTCATCAGATTGAACCATGAATAAAATGTTAGATATTGTCATGACAGGCCTTTAATATTTATAGCTAATATTTACCTATCCAAAGAGAAAACAATTATTAAGTTCTGGCAGAAAAAATCCTTTGTTTTTCCAAGAGTGTCTTTTTTTTTTTTTTTTCCCCTCCTTTTTTTTCTTTCTTCTTTCCTTTTGCCTTGCATTTCAGCTTTACTAGAAGACTATCTTCTGTAGACTTGTTCATGCTAGAAAACAGCATCTACACCTACTGGATAACTCAGTGGGTACCTCGCTGATTTTTATAGCTAACCTTTAGGAGGTGGGCACAGTGGTAGTAATGCTCCTAACATCTGTTGCATGGCATTTGTTCAGTAAATGTGCTGATGTCTTCCCATAAAGTTCTGTCATTGTCCAGTATAACAGGAATGTGATTCAGGGAACAGTCCTAAACTTACTGAAGTTGGTGGGTATTTTGTCCATCTGCTAATTTGCACTCAGCGTGACTCTTGTAGAGTCCCATTTTGTAAAACAATTAAACATTCTTGAGCTGTCTTCAAGCTTGTTACCCTGCCCCATTGAACTGTTGTCAGGAAAAAAAAACAAACAATGTCTGTTTCTCATTGACAGAATTAATAAAATAGAATGCTGACAGGATACAGAACAATCATAATTTCAGAACTGCTGTTATGATTCATTCTTCCTGAGAAATGGAAGAGACAAGTACAACTAGAGGGTTGTTGCAGGATATCAAGGTGAATTCCTTTAAGAAAAGCTGTCAATTTGTTAATTATATCTCAAGTTTATATCAGAAGTCAAGTAGAAATATATCTAGTTTTTGTTAACTATTCTCTCACTTTAAGGAAAAAAAGAGTTTAATATGACATCACCAGATCGATGTCAGTGTTACCTGTTTCAGTTCAGAGACTTGCTTCCTGGTTACCCACCTGCTCTTAAACTTAACTGAGAACTGCAAAGGCTTGTTAAATTCTGTGGATGTACTTGCAGGATTTATAGTGTGTTAGGTTTTAAGACTTTACAGGCTGGTTTTGGATTGAGCAGATTTTGTAGCTGCCTTGAGATACTAATCGCATCCATAGTAACTGAGAGTGCTAGTTAACTGGAGAGCTCCTTCTTCCCCTTTCTACAAGTAAAATGCAAAATTTCTGCATGATTACTGCCATCTTTCATAAAATCTGTGCTTCTTTTTGTTTGTGGGATGAGCTGAGAGGTTTTGACCATTTTATAGAAGCTCCAAAGCACTTCAAATCTTTTAGGCATAGCAAAGTAATAACTGCATGTGTAGACTTGATTTCTGGACAGCCCCTCTGAATCAACTCATATAATTGGAGTCTGAACAACACAAGGAGTGCATATATATATAATGTTATGCAATAATACAATAAGAAATAATATTATGCAACATGGTGCATAACTTGGTCTGCCTAAACTAAAGGGAATTAACTGAAGGAATATAGGAGCACCACTTTCCCATGCCTCTTAATTGTATATTCAGCTGATCACTGCTTTATTCTGGGAGGGGCATGGCCTCACGAAAGATCCACGAAATGAGAATAACAAATGTAGTGGTAGGGACAGGAATGCCTCCATTACAGAGATGGTGCTGCTTCTGTCCAGTGCTTGCAAGCCAGTCTCTACCTTTTTGTGAGTTGCGTCAGGAAATGTTTCTGGGAAAGGATGGAGTCTGTAATTCCAAACTGCTTTCAGTCGCTTCCTTTCTAGTTACATGCCATTCTCAGCTGGTAGATTAGACCTGGGAGAGTGCAGCTAAATTATGCCTCGGTTTTTTTGGTCCCCCCTCCCCCCCCACCAATTATGTAATTCCATCATTTGTATTTTAGACATGGTTTTCTTTACATTAATTTTTGATATATATTAGAATTCAGAGAGACTGAGTGGGGAAACTTAGGACATCTTTGTATGCTAAGTATAATACTTTAATATGATTGTTTATAAGAGGAAGAAAGAAGATCTGCAGCCCAAAATGAATTTCATATGGAAAACTACATTTGAAGTTGCAAGTAAAAGAAATATTTAAGGTTCCATTCATGGAAAATATAGTACATCTTCTACTACTTAGCTTTATCTGTATAATACATAGCCTCACTTGAAGGTCTCTGTTGGGGTGGAACAATTTCTCCTAGAGTATACAAACCTTAATACTTTTGTCTGGCACACATCCTGCTGAAGAACCTGGGAAGTGTCAGAAGCTTGGTTTCTCAGACTGAAATTTCTCCTGTTTCTTGCTTTGTTTGTATGAGGCATCATACAGCACATGCTATACAGGCACTTTTGTGTGATGCATACCTTCAGACATTCTTTGTTTTAGTGCTTCTGTACCTTCTTCAATCTAAAGTGGTCTTACTGATTGCAGGAAAGAAAATTAAAAAAAGAACCCGTGAGTCAAAGAAATATCTGTATGTGCTATTTTGCAATCTGATCACAAAGGCTTTCCTTTACTGAAAACCAGGACTAGTGCTTCAATATTTGGTATATCTTCATTTCTCCTGCCCATTTTATCATGTTTATGAATGTGTATGTTTCAGGGCAAGTGTTTTTATAATCAAGTTTTGTGATCCTTTCATGGACCACAACCTGTTCTTAGAGATTGCAGCTAGCAAATGGGTCACAACAGGGGAAACCTAATCATAGGCCTCTAACTTGAGTTTCTCTGGTTGGTAATTGGTTAGAAGCCAGTCTGGTAGTAACTTTGAGCAGAAAGTGCATAATTGTCTTCAATGGTTTCTTCTGAGGAGCAGGCCAAGAGCTGAGCACTGAAGGCATTAACAACAACAGTAGCAGCTGCATCCATTAACACTGATGGAAGTCGTTTGCTGCTCCCTTCACTGGGGAAGGGAGTCTTTTTCATTGGGAAAAAGACTGTGGCTAATAACTTCTGGTAATAACTTTTTAGCTTGTAATGACAGGATGCATGCAGATATTTAGTTTTAAAAATTAATCAAAAATTGAAATTAAAGAGAATGGAGAGTGCTCAGTCCCTCTCAGGCAGCTGATGCTTTATTTCTTTGCTGTTTCTTTTCTCCTCTGCCTCTGGGTTTAAAATGCTTCAGGGAAGGTCCAGATGCTTGGTAGTTTTCCAGCCAGTAGGCTGAGGTAGTAGCTGCACTGAAGCAGTTCCTTAGCTGTAGTTTCTGAGCCCATGGTTCAGGCTTGGTGAATTCTCTTATTTTACTATGTTAAGTGGAAGTTTGTTTTTCAGTCTTAGTAGACACAGGAAGGACTTTACCCATATGGTGAAGGTATTTTCATTATATAATTTCTTTTATAACTCTTTTCATTCTATGTGAAATGTAAGCACTTCTCAAAATTGGCAGTCACCTAAAACAATATATACAAAGGCATTTTGTTATTTTAACCATAATATACAGTTGGATTATTTCAGACACATATGAACCAATTTAAAATAGAAAACTAATAAGTGCTTTCCCTTAAATCTATTGATATTTATTGACTGATAACTATGTGTGAATTCTTAAATTTTTTAAGGAGAAAAAAATCTTTCGTGCTTTCATTGTTAAATAGATGTTTAATAATGTTCATTTCTTTTACTCAAAGTTGGCTCTTTTTATCAAAGATTTGCTGACTTTATTTTCGAAAAGGCCATTGTTTGCCTCTGAAAGGTTCTTAATAGAGCTTTATCAGGCGACTAAATTTGAACAGCCAGAAATATTTGAATATAAACTTTGCTCATTCTTACTCTGGATTGCTTAAATTTTAATCTTGTGAACTGCAGCAAGAAATTTGAAGATGTATCCCCTCTCCCTCTTCTGCCCTTTAATTTATTCCCTACTAGCAAAATCTTATTATGATCCTACTGTGTCTCTATCAGCATCATTATTATTTGTGTACTATGCACATCAAAATTTACTTCTGCATCTATTTTAGGCAATCTAATTTCTTTCGACCCACAGGGAGAAAAAAGTTACATGCTTAGATGTTTTACATACAGACTGTTCTAAAAATGTTTCAAATATAAGATTGTTATGATTCTTGCATTAAATTTTATTTGATGAAATTGATGTTTATGTATTCTTCAGTAATTTTGAGTTGTGGAAATTATTTCTGATTAAGAAAAAATTGTCTTATGCAGAAAAAAGAGAGGACTGAAAGGAAGCTTGAAACATCAAGTACTAACCTTACATCTTGTTTAGGCATGGGGGTTTTTACTGTGTTTCATTGTGTTTTCATCTAACAGTGCATGAAGCAACAGGCCTAGGAAACAGGCTGTTGCCTGGGTATCTTTTCCTGAAGAAATTGTGCTTTTGTTTTACCCATAAATATGGGGGGGGGGGGGGGCGGAACAAAACCACCAAGGATAAGCACTTTTCTTCATGGCCCTAACTAATAGTTTAAAGGAAGAGGAGTAAATGCCTGAGTTCTGTGCATGTTTCCCCTAGCCTGGGGAACAGAATATTATAGTCATTTCATTGTGAACTGTGGCAAAAGTAATCAGCTCAGCCCATAGAGGATTTTCTGAATCAACCTAAATCATGTGGGTCCAGATCAGATTTCTTTCTCTGCGCTTTACTCCTCGTACTGAGGTTTGCTTCTACCATGTTAGCTCAAAGAGTGTTTGTATGCATGGGCTAAATATACTTATATTTTTCCTTGTTCTCATTAATGAAAGGACTTGAGACTTCATAAAACCCTGAATAACTCGGTCTGATGTCAGACCTGACCATACGTTGGGCCAGAGTTTGGACTACAGGCCTCTGGAGGTCCTTTGGAGGCTGAATTTGCCATGATTCTATGAGTATGGAGAGGTCACTAAGGACTTTGACATTCTAATTCTAATGTGCAGTGAAACCTGTTTAGGGAACAATTCCTTCATTAATCTGAAAATGAGCTAAGCTTTTATAACTGAATAATTCCTAGGTGACTTATGCAAAGTAAAAAGATTACTTAATTCAGGCAGGTACATCGTTTTCTGAATAGAGTTGGTGCTGAGCAATTCTGATGTTCAACTGAAATGAAGGTGATGGTGAATGATCGAATTCTGAGAACAGCCAGCTGTAATGTGACTCATCTGTATGCTATAGCTGTTGTTTTATGGTAGTAGTTTGACACATGTACAGTAAAACCTGAGGTCCCATCCATTAAAATGATGATGTGATAAACTGTTTACTATTAATCCAGGTGGTTGGCAGCTGTAATAACACCAACTAATAAGAAGATTGCATAGCACATGTGTCACTGAATAAATGAAATTTGTTGTTATTTAGTAAGGTAAATTTAATAGGCAGGGAATTTGTATGCAGTAAAGCAAAATGTAAATTACAGTTGTATCAATGTCATTAATATCCATGTAGTATAAAAGTGGAATTGTATAATTGTGTGAAATATAGATCCAAACTAGGTCTATCAGTCCAAATATTTGGCTGTTCACCTGCTGCTGCTGACCAGGTACTTGGTAGCTGTGTCTTCCCAGCCTTTGCTGGGAAAGTTGAGAAAAGTAGCAGTTAGCATTTCTCCCTAATTCCAGGTCCTCACCTGGGACCCAAGTGTTGAAATCAAATTAAATAGGGAGTTGGGAAAGCACAGACAGAATGACTTTGAGAGTGAGCTGGGTATGAATATAACTATACTCAGCCAGGAGCACTTCCTGATGGTGGTTTCATGATACACTTTAGCCGATCTAATGTCACATTGTTGCTGTCTGTGCAGGCCTGCCATCCCTCTGTGCTGATCTGGCTCACCATTAGCACCAGCACAAAGTAGGTGCCAGGAATGCAATACATGGACAGGAGACTGCCTTAACTGTGGCACTGAGTTGTTCCTTCACAGAAGTAAGGGTCAGCCAAACATGATAACATAAACTCTGCAGTTTCCTCTGATATGCTTCCTACTCAGAGAATACCTATTCAGGACTCTCTCTTTAAAAAAGGACAGGATGTTCTTTCTCCTCTTAATACCTCGCAAAACCACAAACCTTCACAATCTGCCATGCTGTACTTCTAGTTTGGAAATATTACAAATGATCATATAATTCTGTAGGTTTGAAGGAAGGTGGGACCTTGGCTGGAACCCCAGTTGTACCCAAAAGCCAGGTGCCATGGTAGTGTGCTGAATAGTAGCAAGAGAATGGGTTTAGTCCATTTACTTCTGGGTTATTTGCCCTGCATGTTCCTTCTGTACCAAATACTACTGTGAATTTAAAAATCCAGCAGGAATTTTTCCCAGTGACTTTCCCCTTCTACCATGTCAAAGCAAGTGCTACATGGCAAGAGTGTTAGGGTCTTTGTATCCCTTCTGTATTCCAGGTAAATAATCTTTATTTGGTTTTCTCCCCCAAGAGGCTGAAACCTTTGTGTAAATTAAAAATCTGATTATGCAAACTCTGAATCATCATCAATTCCCACTGAAGAATATCGTAGACAAAGGAAATAATACACCTTCCCAATGATTCTTTTCTACGTAACCTCTGATGTCAAAAACAAAAAAAAAAAAAAAATCCATTTTCTTGGTTATTTTCTGAAGAAGAAAAGTGTTAAATTCAAAATACAATTATTTAAAGTTAATCCAATGACTTAGAACCAAAATTAAGATGGAGGGGGCAGACACTCAATTGAAACGTTCCACTTTTGAGGAAATATTTCAGTATTTTAGAACTTTAACTGACCTGACACAATAATTTCATACAGAGCTTTTCACAGGAGCTCTCAGAATACAGAATATTGCAAGTTTTAGACTTCTTTTAAAACCTAAACCTGAATGTGTTGTCAGATGACCGTGTAGCCATGATAAAGGTGAGATCAGTATCACAGTACTGAACCCTGACAAAATCTTGGTTCTGGAAACCTTATTAGTAGTTGGATCTTTTAGAGACTAGTAATTTTGACCAGTGTTTTACAAAGAAACATAAGAAGGCAGTGTCTGCTCCAGAAAAAGTTTGTCTTGTCCATTTAGGTTGGCAAGAACATGTGGCAAGGCAGGGGGATGGAGAAGGGATAAATGGCCTGTCGAAATCTGAGAGGGTATGAATAACAGCCCCCAGCAGAACCAGAGTCTTCTAAACATTAGTCTAGGGATGTAACCGAGCAGTTCTGTCTGAGTAATTGTAAAACTTGACAAAGGTGGGGGGGAACAGATCTGTTCTTTCCCACAGGCTTTACACTGCATGTTTTAGCTCTCCTGTCACTTACTGGAGAATTCTCTCATCTTCCTTTGCGTTTTTTTTAGTGTAGACTGTCTTTTGAGTCCTATACTGTTGTGAGGTTGTTTCGGAGGAAGGGTATGTGTTTTGCTTTCTTTGGGAAATGCTGTGTTTTTACAAACTAATAACTTCTGGGAATTAATTTCTCTTACAGCTTTCTTCATTCTGTATTGGGTACTATTTTGTCCTTGTTTTCTCCTTGGTGTCGTCCCCCCCCCAGTTTCTTTCTTTTCCCCATAGTTTCTGTCTAGGGCCAGAATAATTCTTGATAACTGAATTCCTGGATAACATCATAATATAAGGATGTACAAAAACCAAAGTGTGTCTCAAAGTTGGGACTTTATCGCTCTCTACAATTACCTGTAGTGAAGTGAGGGTCGGTCTCTTCTCCCAAGTAAGAAGCAATAGGACAAGAGGATGCGGTCTCAGGCTTTGCCAGGGGAGGTTTAGATTAGATATTAGGAAAGATTTCTTCACAGAGAGGGTAATCAGGTACTGGAAGAGGCTGCCCAGGGCAGTGGTAGAAGCCAAAACCTGATTTTTAGATCAATGTGGAGACCCAGCAACTCTACCCAACTATGCAGGTGGAAAAGAAAGAATGGGACTAGAGGCAGACCTTGGACTGAGTAGAGTGCTTAGAAATTGCCTAGAAGCTGCTTGCCCACTGGGAAGAGGTTGCATAATGAGAATCAGTCTCTGGATAAGTCTGATCCCTTCTGAAATAAAACCTGGAAAGGAAATCTATCCATAATACGAAGGGCTTTGTTAATGCTTTTAGGACTACAGTGGCATATGGCTCCTACTGCTTGCTTTATTGATGTGAAAGGGGTAGAAATTTGAAGCCTGTTCCCTGAACAGGGGAAATCCAGAGAATGATGAGAACATAGAAAGCTGAAAACCATTTCTAGATATTTTTGTAAGCAATGTAATGCCACTTAGCACATTTATTTCTTTTATATTTTTAGGGGAGATTACTACTAGGTTGCTTTCTTTTTCTGTTGAAGTTTTCCAGTGATCTTTCCAATAGGCTTGCAATTTTAAAGGATTTTTTGTGTTTGGAAAAAGTAACATTTGTGTATAATATAGATTTTCTTTAATGTTACAAGAATTCACAGACCTTGTGGGCTCAAGTAAAATAATAATCTCAGCCATACTCATAGTCAAACTGTAAAACTGTACTTGCAGGTGTTGCTTGAATAAAGCCAAATGTAATTGCTAGAGAAGTCAGCAGGGAATTTGATTCACTTGTATGTGAACCAAGTTCACAAACGGCTGCAGTGATTAACAGCATGACTTTTGTATGTCCAACTGTTCTCCTGCAGAAAGCCTTAGAATGGTTCTAGAACCTGTCATAAAAAATTTGTCCTATTGTTACAAACGTTGAACTTGCCTCATGTAGAATGGTGCTTAAATTACAGCGTAGTCCAAAGTCCCCAGCTTTTTTTCTTTAAAGTCAGTTTTGACCAATATTTCAGCAACCAGCATGGCTTTTTCCTTTGCTTAACCACAGGGTACGAACCTCAGGTTTTAAACTGCTGCTAATCTGTTGATGAATCCCACTGAGGAGAAAAGGTTGCTACATAATGATTTCCAAATAGGTCTTTCAGATTAGAAAGCAATATGTTTATTGGGAAATATACAAAGTTCTTGTTGTCTGGTATTAAATTTGAAAGTTTTGCATTAGAAATAGCTTGTGGAGCTATTGTTGTCTATGCTGCAGTACTCTTTCTAGTAAGAAATTAGTATTTTCAGGGACTGAAAGCGTAGTCATGATTTTGTAAGGAAACGCCACATTGCTAGGATCAGGAATATAATTTGGTTGTGTTTTGTGTTTTGAATCTTCTCAGGAGTTTGATAATGGAATGTGTTCTGGAATGTTTACAGATGCAAATAGCTGTGGAATCTTTATGAAAGTAGGCTGCCGGGGGTCCTTTTTGTGACCAAGAAAGCTGCTTATAGCTCTTGAGTTTACAAAGATCTGAGCATATAAATTGACCTGCTGAAGCAGAGATGTGTATTTACAAGATAAAAATCTGTGTAAGTAGGCTTTGGGAAGTTAATGTGTTCTACTGATGCCTGCAGCTTGAAGATGCACTTGCACAGTTAACTTCTATGTTTTTATACAAAATGTTGCATCAGTGCCTCTGAAAAACTACTAAGGAGAAGAGTATAACTGTCTTTCTGGCTGGCTGCTTCAGAATAAAGTAGTTCAGAGGCAGAATGAAAAGCAGTCATTGTTTTGTCGTATCACTTTTGTGCCATACGTTCATTTACACAATTCAAATGCAGATTGTATGAGACTACCCAGTCCTCTGTAGAGGATGGTGTGGAACTGTGTAAACGGGTTCTGACAAGTGTTTGTGGTAACTGTTGAACTTGGAACTCAGCCGCACGTTCCATTTTGCATATGCCATTTTTTTTTTACAAGAAATTTCTAGAGAAATTAGACCACACTATGTCTCAGAGATATTAGTTATAAAGCCTGAGTTACTACATACTGTGCATGTCCATAGTAATAAATTACTTGGTAATTCCATCTAGGATTTGTGGAACTTGATGATAGAACAAAACCATACAGCTGAATGTGAAGAGTGGTGCATTAGTATAAAGTAAACCCCTTGATTACCTGATAACTGAAAACTGCTTTAATGACTGTGCTTTGCCACATACCTTTCCTCATGCTTTGCTTAACGAAGATGTAGATTATCTACATTTCTGAAAATGCCATAATTTGCTGCAGAATTCTTCTCCAGCAGGCATCTGCTGTGTTTCTCTTGCAGCTTTCCTCTTCAGCAGGCATTGCTGAAATCTGTGAAAGTGTAGTAAACATGTCTCTCAAGAATGATAGCAAGGCAAGCACATTGGTCGTGAAAATGTTGTTTTCAGTTTGGTGGGGTTTTGTTTGGTTTTTTTTTTTTTTGGGTAGGGTTTTTTATTTGAATTTTGTGGGTTGGTTTGTTTTAAGAATATTACAACTGAAAAATGTTACAGCGTGGAGCATCTCAGTTGTGGTAGAAACAAATGGCAGGGTTAAGTGAGTGTTGCAGCTGGAAGTACAGAACAAATGTAATGCAGTTTATTTGACTTTTGTGACTTAAACTCATCAGGAAAATCTAAGGCGTCTATTATGTATGACAAATGTGCTGGTGAATCCAGCTTGGAAACATGACTTTTGATTACTATTGGGAATACTGTACTTGATTTGGTGGAAGAGATTTGCCAAGAGCATAATGAGAATTGCTGTGTCATTCAATAGATGCTTAAAAAATGCAGTGGGATAGGATGAGATGAGGGGGAACTCTGTTAGGGAAGTGATTACTCTAAGCCCCAGTGATGCTGCATTGCTACTATCATCTGTCCCTTTCTCTTCTGATTGTCTTACTTGCAAGATTTCTGTTTACATAGTTTTAGAAGCTGCAGTGCTTGAATGTGCAGGATCCTGTAGCTACAATAGTTTTCTTACAGTATGGATAGGAAAATTATCCATGTACCATTAGCCACCTAACTTTAAAGCATCATGAAAAGTTATTATTTTTTTTTTTTTTCTAGTGCATATGGTATCAGAACTCTCTTACAGTACACATGCAACTGGTATGCCTAAATCAAGACAGCATTTTCTGGTTTTATGCATCCCTTCTGGGGGCTGTATGATTAACAGGCATAGAATGTTTGAGCAATTAGTGAGACATATATGAAGGGGATATTTATTAACTTTTGAAAGTAAAACTCTGAAGCTTAGTACTGGATTTCTTGTAAATATCATTGCTTTTTCTTATTTACAGTACAGTCTGTGTATATGGCAGTTACCTGCATTTTTTCTAATAGCATCTGATATACTATCATAAAAAGACAGCCTCTGGTCATGAGTACAAATCTTAACATCAGGGCTGCAGAAACAGCATTTGGAATCCCTAAGAGATCACCTTTATTTCTTTACCTGAATCTTTGTAATATTTATTGGCTATGTAGAAGCAAAGTGTCTCTTTTGTTGCCATTCCATAATAAAGTAAAATTTGAATATTGTTTTGAATTTAATAGAGAAGAGTAATATTGGAAGGAGGGCATTTCTTGAAATGGAAGTAGCTGTCTGTAAAGATTGTCAAATTACTGAAAGAATGGCATGCATAGAGGTCAATAAATAAAAGGCTTAATAAAAGATATAATTGAGAAAGATTAAAGGGATGAAATATCTAATGTGAAGGACTGGTGGTTTCTTTTAGCCATGTTGGCAATAATAACAACAAATTTCTCACGGGAAATCTCAGTCAAATTGACATTGACAAATAGTGCTGTTCTTTAAGTAGAATTTGCTAGGTACAGAGAACAAATCAGATTTATTGTAAGCCCAGAGGTCTACTAATATGTAAATTGGGTGATTTACATAATCTGAGTAATTTTGTATCTAAGATGCTGTAAGTCTTAGAATTCTTCAGTATGAAGAATGAACAAATAAAGTCAGATTTTGTTCATGGGTGAAAAGCATTCTTTCTGTTCTTGAAGTGGTTAAGGGGCTGGTTAAAACTTGATATGGCCTATCAATTTTCACAACAAATATTTTACTTTGTAGCAGAAAGGTGAGCGCACCAAGCACAGGAGAAAACAGGACTTCTTACTGTGACTGCTCAGTTATAAATTATAACAGACAGACAGAAAATTCAGCTGCAAACCTGACATTGCACCTGTTACTCTGCTACTATGTATTTGAGAAGAATTTTGAAACCAAGTATTTAGCTTCCTATCTCACTATCCCATTCTTTACTGTGGCATTTTGTTACCCACTTACCAGAACAAACTTCCTAGTGATTTTGTTTGAGTCAAGGAAATAAGTTCTGGAAAAGCGCAGCCCTTTCCACCCTGTTGCATCTGACCTTTCAGAAGTTGAGGTTCCAATTTCCTAATCCAGATGGTTGAGGAAATCTTTCTAATAGAGTAAATCTCTACAGATGCAAACAGTTCATTAATAATTCAAATTGCCTGAATTAAGACAGTCATTCCATTCTTTATTCAGTGTTTGAACTAGTGTAATCTTATTTCCTGAATTTCCTGTACTGCCTTTACCAAATCTTATTTTGATATAGCATATGATTAGGCCATGCTATGAAATAACATGTTGTAAGGGGTTCTATTGAAAGGCTCTGGTCATAATAATGTAGACAGTGAAGATTAGCATATATATGAAAAGAAATCTTTGCATATAAAATCTAGAAATGCTTTCAAATAGCTTGCACTATACCGTTACATCTAGTCATTTGCAGTCAAATCTCAGCGTGATGATCAATCTGATCTAACAGTAATTTGGATAAGAAACTTCCAGAGGTAACTAGGTGTTCTAGTCTGTATACCTAGTTTTAGGTAATTTGAGTGCTGCTTAAATATTAACTGTTCAAGCATTCAGTTTTAAAACTGTACATGGTGTTTTGTCTTAAAATTGTGGTAAAATTATTGTTGTTGTAGTTGTCTTTTTCTTAGTTGTAGAAAGAAATGGTTTTGTATGAGAAATAGAACACACCGCTCAGTTCACTACTGAGATCTAGCTATGTAACTCCTATGTGACAAATACATCCAGATTTTCTAATGATTTAGGGAAAAACCATCCCAAAACCCACAAAACAAAAAGCAGTGCAGGTTAAGAGAACCTGGTAATATGCAGAGGAATCTTTGATCTGAATTTTAAAAGGATGCAGTTATACAATACAACCTTCATTACTTGACTGGTCCCAACCCTCCTAGATAACAGGAAAACGTGGTCTTAGCCTTGTCAGAGTTTTAGCATGGCAAATAAACTGATGAATGTGTGTCAGCAGGGTTTGAGGTTTTTTTGTGAAAATTTCTAGAGGTTTATATATCAGTTTGCATTGAGATGTGGATACTGTACTTGGACTTCTGTCATTCCATGTTTAGAAGGCAAGTTCTACTGTACAGAACTCACTGAGCCAGAAACTGGTTAACTAACCCACATTGAACAGGCCTGGACTCTTGCACTACAAGAAACAGCAGAGCCCTGCAGAGTGAGAGGTTCATCAAGCTGAACAGAGCTCAACTGGAGGTGAAGGAAGCTATTGTTCAATCAAAAATAAAAGCTCCTATATACTTACTTGGGTTTCTGATTGGCTTTTAGCCATACCTGCTTAACTAGCGTGCTGCCAATAACCTTCACTAGTGAGAACTGGGCTCTTCAGAAAAGGGGGGATTGGAGGTACTAATCAGGACAAGTTTGCATGTTTGGTTTTTTTTCCTGATACTAAAAGTGTAAATGCACCAGGCCGCTTCAGTTCTTCATCTCATAAACATTTCTTTCAAACACAGAAAATATCCCCTCTTTTTTACCTTCTTGTTTTTGATGAAATGATTTTCTTTGGGAGGGGGGGTTTTGTTTTAAAGTATTCATCTTTCTAACAGACAGGAAGTGTAATGCTTTGACTGCTCTAGCACTGGCTTTCAGGTGGTTGCACCTCTTTGAGTTCTACAAAATTGAACAGTAAAATAACAATAACAGTATAGCATGAAACCCACAGACCACCCCCTCTTGCACACCTGAAATCATTATACATGCTAATTCTGCCACCATTAGGCTCACAGCACTATGAATGATCTGGCATTATGGCTTCTTTTTGTCAGAAATTGTTCAATTATGTGAACATGAACATTTGTTCATTTGTATTGGTGGTTAGAAAAAAAGGACAATGTTTTTAGGGATCTAATGTTTTAGAGAAGAGGGTAGGTAAAGTGGAAGAGCTGACATGGGAGAGATCTTAGCAGCAGCCAGACCACTTCTGTTAATTGTATTGCTTATTTTTTAAAAGCTGTAAGAAACTGGGAAAGAATGAGGTTGAGATTTGATTAATGGCTGCCTAGACTGCAGTATGAAAGAAATGGATAAAATGCTTTTGAAATAGTTTTGGCTTTTAAAAATGAAAGAGAATCTGTTACGGTTTTCTTCTTCTTACATCATCATCTGGCGAATGAGGTATACTTTGGAAGAACGAAACATAGTTGAGATACCAGTGTGACAGCACATCTAATTCACAGTCACAGAAATTTCCAGAAGGTATCAGCGTTTCCTGTAAGAAGAGATGGCGATATTACTATGTGCAAAGTAGTGCCAGGAGGCGTCACATATAGGTGCTGGGAATGCCTAGAGTATAATTTTATTCAACTAATTTTCTAACTACTGAGTAAACCCTTCCTTGCATAAAAGAGTAAGTTACTCAAATATTTTGATTGACAAGATTACTTAATTCTCTTTGTACTTGTCATGGGGATATATTATAGCCCCTCACTATCTCCACAGCATTCCCACTGCAAGCGTTGTCTAATGACTTTGACTGGGTCAAGTTCACGTGTATTGTGCAAATGGAGTGTGCAAGGGGCAACACTAATAGGAAATGATTCAGTTGGTAACTGAAGGAATCCTAGAGCCACTTTAGGGATAAGGTTAAACTGTTTGCATGATGATTTCCAGACCTTTTTTCTGATAGTCTTCCAATACATAGTGTTTCATTAGCCTGCAAGTTACTCTTTTGTGATAAAAAAAAAATGGAAGCATAGCATGAAGCATGCTTTTCTTTGTTTTAAAAATGTTAAACTTGAAATTTTTTCTGCATACAAAACTGGATATACCAACATGATGGCTACTAAGGTTAACTTCGGTCAAATTTATTTGAAAAAAAACCCCACATCCTCACAAAAATATTTTAAAAATGAACTGAACTATCTTCAAAGACCTTTTCTAATTCTGGCCACTGTTCTGCGTTTCTACTGACTTGATAAAGAAGGCGCCAGAGTAAGAATGAAATCCCATCCTGTCCTTGGTGTGACTCTGGTCAGATTGACAAAACTTTTGATGCATTGTTTTTCTTGACACTGTTTTGAGGACTACACCCATGTACATGTATAACTTTCCCCCCCCCCCCAGACAAACCCCCTTCTTTTCTTTTTGCCCCAGATAAACAGTGCTGTCAGTCTTAAGTGTACTTGATCCTGAAGCTAAGAAAAAAACTCTCATGCCTTCTAATAGGAAAAAAAAAAAAAAAAAAAAAGAAGCCATAGAGCCTGCAGTTACCATGCCAACACTGTTCCCTGGGGTGTAGCATTACAGAGGTGGATGCTGTGAAATTAAGCTCTTCGTGACAAGTAGGAGGTACCATTCCATGTGGCAGTTCACTGTTTGAAGCTTTCATGTGCATTGTATTTTACCGTTTGTATGTTTAATGTTATGATTAATCTGGTCTTTCTGTTGTTCCCTTTGTGCACACTACAGTTCCCTATTTTTGTGGAGTGTGAGGAAAACTTGGCATTTCAAAATATAGTGTATAGTAATTTCCATGAAAAATGGGTTATCAAATGGATGTGATGTGATAAAGAAAGGGTGGCTTCTGGCTCAATTTCTGCCTGCTATCTAGTTGTCTCTCTGAAGTTATTGGAGTTGTACTCTGCTCTTGTTTCCTTTGGACTTGCACTATTTGTGGGGGCAATATGAGGATAAGCAAAATGTTTCACAAGAGGACCACTAGCAAAGATAACTCGAGACTGGTGCAGGACAAAATTCATTTTAAGTGTGTTTCTGTGCTTACATGTGATTTTTCTACAGCTGATCTTGTCAAGTACTTGTCAAGTATCAAAGATAAACTTCCTTTTTCTTAATATTTTAGGTGTGTTTACCTAATACTGCATCCTCTTTCGGAGTCACAGCTTATTCATCACTACATAGTACTTCTTCCTTAGATTCAAGACAAGGGCACTGTTCCATATTCTCATCTCCCACCCTGTGTTTGTGCTTTCTGGGGTGGGGGAGACAACAAGAGTTTAGAGGGTACTGTTCTCAGTAAGATCTTAAGCAGGTTGTAAATCTCTATGGCCTTCAGAGATCTTAATTAGAATTGTATGTTACAATTTCTATGGTGTTGTCCTATTTTAATGTTTTGATTTAGTGACTGCTTTGGAAATCACCTTTAAGTACCTTCACAAACTTACTTCTTGAAGCAAATCCCTTCTGTAGGTTAAGGAGCTCAGTTGAGGTTTTTTTCTGCTGCTTTGTTTCTCAATCCTCCACTCACAAATACATGTAAAGTACAGACAGAGCTGTTTCTAACATGGTGAGCCTGCCAGGTTTACTTACTTGAACTTTCTTGGAAGGCTATGTTGGTTATGTAAGTGGAAATTCAGTGGGATATTTTACTAACACTTTTTCACATCTCTTGGGAGGTTACTTTGTGCACTAGAAATGCCAATCTTAAAGATTTAGACCGAAAGTGTCATAAAGCTCAGGCAGATCCAAAATTAAGTAGTCTGTTTAGATCTGTCTTGGGTCATATTAAAGAAAACAAGTCTTTAACTCAATAGCAGCTAATTAAAAATATCCAAATTGAAATGGCTTTGCATACTGATTTTTGCTAAAGGTATAAAGCAACAGAGTGAAATTTACGTTAACTGTGCTTATGTAAAAAGTCCCAGTGAAGTTTCCTTCCTTCCAGAACAGTTATACTAAGAAATGTTCAGCACAGCAGAAAGTGCACTTTGTCAGTGTTTATTATTAAACATTGAAAATTCAGCTAAAAAGGTAACTAAATCTATTACTGTTAGTTATGTGGAATTATGAGAAGGATTAATACATATTGCAGTGAAGTTTAAAAAACTGGTCTGCTTGTAGATAGAAGCTTATCAAGCCAAAACATGAGGCTTGTAGTTTACACTTGCTAGGTGCAACTATGTGTATTGGAGACTTAGGAATTAAGGCTTGAAGATACCTAAGATACTAATGCACCTGACTCTTTCCTGTCAACCACTGGTTTCTTCTGGGAGTGTCTTTCTGAGATTGCAGCCAGAACTTCGTGGGTTTAAATCTTTATATTGCATCAGGCTCAATGAAGTTGTTCTTGACATCTGCCAGCATCATGTTAATGAGGCTAAACTAGAAAGGGGGATGAGTCCAGAAAATCTAACTAGAAGCTGCTGTATAACAGCTGTTACATCAACACATAGTACAGATGTAGAAAAAAACCACATGATGGACTCGAATTTTGAATATATATGTATATTTTATGTGACGTATGTAATTGCCTGTCTTGGATATCTGTCTGATAGATAGAGTCTGTTTTGGACTGTCTCATTTGCACACTAATCTATTTTCCTGTGACTCCATATGATGTATAAATTCCTTGAGCAGTTGAGCCTGACTGCTTATTTATCCACAAAATTTGACTGTGAAAGCACAGGAGTTGTAATTGTGACAAAGATTTTCGTAACCCCAATTCTTTCCTGTAAAAAGTATTAATTCATTAAGCTGAGGGGAAGGGTCTGGAGCTATAAGTTACCAAAATTTACCTTTTTTGTATTTTTATAGAATCCCTTGAACAGATTATATTTTTATGTTGTAGCCTATAGGGGTTGTTTTTCGATGAACTGTATAAATGTAATGAACTTTTCACTTGATGGAAACATCAATAAGCACATACCAAATTCCCAGATTTTTTTCTCGTAAGCAAGGAAGCTGTTGGCTCTAATCTTACACCATCATCTTTGGACTCATGATGCTCTTTTAAGAACCAACTTTTAAAGAATTTCTTTAAGAAATTCTGCAGCTGGAACTCAAGTGAAACTTATGTTGCCATGTGGAACGACCACATGCCTGCTGCTACTATATTAAAAAGAACTCTGCTATTACATTTGTGACCCAGCTTGGAGAAAGACTGTTTTTCAAAAACCTCTAATTTGGTCATGTTAGCTAATGAACTGAGCAGGCCTCAAATGTAGTAACTTTGTAAAGCAATATGTATAAATTTACTTTCTGTAGAGAGTAATGCAACTTTTGCAGCTGCTTGAATGGGAAGAAGCCAGGTGACAGCAGGACATGACAGTTAGATGAGCCACGGGTACCTGAAGTTAATTTGAGATTTTTAGCCCTAACTAGTGGTTAATGAAAAGCTTTTAATTGTGAATCACAGGAAATCACCACACAGAGCATACTTTAATCTTTACATTGTGCATTGCCAGGCAGAGCACCTGGAAACATGATTTAAGTGGTAACTCTATGCACTACATCTGTCTACCTTGCACTACACAGGAAGTGAGCTTGGTATTCTGATGCAAAAGTGAAGACATGCCTCTGAATTAAAATGCATCAGGTTATCTGAATGCAGAAATTAACCGCCTGATTGAAAGTGTGCCTGATAAATATTAACTCTAACTGCATTGTAAAAATAGAAAGCATATTACAGCATACAGTTAAATAACAGACACCTTCCTTATAGCATGTGTTACCTTTTATCCACTCCCATGTTCTTCAGGAATATTTTCAGACTGTCAATTCACTTTTCCTGTAGTGGATTCGTTTGTCAAACAGAGACCAGAACCTTGCTGTTTGCAGCTTGATCCTAGATTGTGCTACTGTGCTAATCTTTATGTGCTGAGCTGCTTTCAGGCTTAAATCCTGAAGGATGTACTTAAAATGGAGATTGTATGTTACTAAATAAGCCTTGATCTGCAGAGGAAGACTGAAGGAGAAAATTGCAGTCAAATAATGGGCTAAAAAGAAGCGGGGCACAGTTAATCATAATCCAGTGCTGACAGTAGGCATTATAGTAAATGTTACCAGTCATATTAAACTGGCAATGCATTGCTCTCACAGGAATCTCTTTGAATATTTAAAGCCAGTGCAGCAGAGTTGTGTGATTAGGACTTTCCAAGAGGATAGTAAAGTCTCTTGAGTATCCCCATGCGATTCTAAAATCTAAGAATAAAATTTCCTCGCTTAATTACTGCCCAAGCAAAAAAGCTGGAGTCAAACTATACATCTGGGAAAATAATTAAGGCCTCTATAATGTGCTTGTAATTTCTGATATCGGGAAAAGTAGTTCTGAGTTTTCCTATTATACTGACTGACAGGTCTCAGTGTTGCTTGATGGCTTGCTTTTGCTGTTAGGAAAGCTCATTGTTTTAGCCCTGCTAACTTGCTAGCTACTGACAAAACGAGAAAACCCCTCAACTGTCTGAATGTCTTATGTTGCTGTTGGTACTGGTAATGAGGTAGTGTCATGGTTTGAGCCCAGCCGGTAACTCGGAACCATGCAGCCACTCGCTCACTCCCCCACTACTTTCTCCCCCTGCTCCCGGAGGGATGGGGAGGACAATCAGAAGAATGTAACTCCCACAGGTTGAGATAAGAGCAGTCCAGTAACTAAGGTATAATACAAAACCACTACTGCTACCACCAATGATAATAATGATAAGGAAAATAACAAGGGGAGAGGATACAATTGCTCACCACCCGCCAACTGATACCCAGCCTGGCCTGAGCAGTGATCTGGGCCTTCTGGGTAACTCCCCCCGGTTTATATACTGGGCATGATGTGCTGTGGTATGGAATACCCCTTTGGCTAGTTTGGATCAGGTGTCCTGTCTCTGCTTTGTCGTGGCTTCCCCTCCTCCCTGGCAAAGCATGAGACTGAGAAAGTCCTTGGTCAGAGTAAACATTACTTAGTATCAACTAAAAACATCGGTGTTATCAGCATTGTTCCCAGGCTGAAAGTTAAAAAACACAGCACTGCGCCAGCTACTAAGAAGGAGAAAAATGTCTGCTATAGCTGAACCCAGGACAGGTAGCTGTACTTAACGAGGCATCAAATTCTTCAAATTAATTATTTAGTGTTTCTTTGAGAGGTGTTGTCTTAGATTCATAGAACCATAGAATGGTTTGGGTTGAAAAGATCATCTTGTTCCAACCTGCCTGCCATGGGCAGGGATGCCTCACCCTTGGCCATGTCACCCAAGGCTCTGGTCTTGAACCCAACCTCGCCTGGAATACTTAATGCCAGTGCTTAAAATTTCATTTTGGTAATGTTAGTTGTCAGAGTACTTGGAAATTTTACATAATTATTGTGTAATTTAATGATGTTTAACAGTAATGTTGTTGAAGATGTTTAGCTATGACGAATATAGAATAATAGAATCATAGAATAGTTAGGGTTGGAAAGGACCTTAAGATCATGTAGTTCCAGCCCCCCTGTCATGGGCAGGGATGCCTCAAACTAGACCATGTCACTCAGTGTTGAATATCATAGAATCATATAGTCACAGTATTCAAGAATTAAAATAATGTTAATGCAGCTCATCTTGGAAAAAAATTATATACAACAGTATCAGCATAATCTATTGACGCATTGGGTAGGGTTGGTCCTAATACACAAGTAATTTCAGTGTGTTTGTTGTTCGCAGTATGTTCATAGAATAAACTTATTAAAGTGGAGCTTTATATAACAGTCCATCAAAATAGGGAGCAGTAGCAGTAGCTTTGACCTAAAGCAGGTCAAAGGAGGTGATCCTGCCCCTCTACTCTGCTCTCATGAGACCTCACTGGGAGTATTGTGTACAGTTCTGGTGTCCTCAACATAAAAAGGACGTGGAGCTGTTGGAGCAAGTCCAGAGGAGGGCCACGAGGATGAGAAGAGGGCTGGAGCACCTCCCGTATGAAGACAGGCTGAGGAAGTTGGGGCTGTTCAGCCTGGAGACGAGAAGGCTGCGTGGAGACCTCATAGCAGCCTTCCAGTATCTGAAGGGGGCCTATAAGGATGCTGGGGAGAGACTCTTCCTTAGGGAGTGTAGTGGTAGGACAAGGGGTAATGGCTTCAAACTTAAACAGGGGAAGTTTAGATTGGATATGAGGAAGAAGCTCTTTACAGTGAGGGTGGTGAATCACTGGAATGGGTTGCCCAGGGAGGTTGTGGATGCTCCACCCCTGGCGGTGTTCAAGGCCAGGTTGGACAGAGCCTTGGGTGACATGGTTTAGTGCAAGGTGTCCCTGCCCATGGGATGGGGGTTGGAACTAGATGATCTTCAGGCCCTTTCCAACCGTAACTATGCTATGATTCTAAATACGAGTGATTGTAATGGAGAAAGAGAGAAGGAAATATATAAGTAATGAAAAAATAGCAGCAGTAAATGTAATAATAACTTGGATGGGAGAGCTGATGAAATAAAATGATGCAGAATACAGGATTGTCAGTGTGAGGAAATGATCAGTTGAAGTGCAATTGTGCATGGTGTCTTCATCATAGAAAGGCTAACAGATTTGTAAGAGATGTTACTAGACATTCTCTGTTTTGTGTAGGGATTCTTTAAAATGCTTCAACATGAATGTATGGAAAGTGGGTCTATGCTGGTGACCTTTGAAACAGAAGACAACATTTGAGCTGAAAACTCTACCCCAGAGGTTTATTTCACTGCCTATTGTATTGTAAGCTGGGAAGGAGAGCTTATGGGGTGGGATTTTTCTCCTTTATTTGTTTATGCAGTTATGTTACCTTTTTTTGCTTATGCTTATACTCTCATAGTTTTATTTACTTAAAACTTATGCTGTGTTTGCATGCACAAATGGGCATCCAGGCATGCACGATTTAGTAATAACAAGATTAAAATAGCATTTCACTTTTTTTGTCTGTACTCTGGTGGCAATGTGTGTTTCATTAGCACTCTGATTGCAGTGCTCTTGTCAAGATTCCTGTCTTGCTGCTGGATTCTGAAAGCACTTGATCAGTTCATCTTGGAAATGTGCTGAGCTTTTTCCCCAAACCTTTCATACTCACTGTCAGCAGGTGTATTTTTTAACAGTTTGATCTTATGTGTAAATCACTGAAATAGAAGTGGAGGAATCACTAAATTTTTAATGATTTTTATTGAACCAGAGAATTGGGAATCTATATGAAAAGAAATCTCCTCTTTCTGCAGTATTTGTTTGTAAAACTAGGTGAATAATACAAAGATCTCAATACAAGGACGCTGGCTGCTTTTCTGTGCTGTCAGTAAATAAAAGAATCTTCTTCTACTTTCTGGAAAACTCCCTGTAACATATACCCTGCACACACCTGATTTTTTAACTCATTCTTCTATGTGGTATATTTTACCAGCATTGCTTCTCCATTTTCTGTGATGTCTATAGTCATACAAATTGGTTCTGATGGGCATTATTATTATCAGAGGATTCTAGACAGTCTGTGGGTTGTCCTGAATGATGTGTAAGCAAGACTGTGTCATACAAAGACATGTTTTGAGAAAGGCTAAGTTCGAGAATTCAAATCCAGGTTTTAGGTTCTGCAGTAGTAGAATCTCCCCTGGATATCTGTTCCTTTTCCAAAGGTCTCCTTTGTTCCTTGAAAGTCTAAGCCATGATGCTGAGAAAATCTTCCAATATCACTATTTAGATTAACCTCTTCTGTTCTTTAGTGCCTTTCCACGTTTCACTGGAACCCTTTTTCTTTCCTCTCCTGATTTCCCTGCTTTTCCTACCTACTTCTTAGATGTAACTGAATAAACTTAAGATTTGTATAATTTACAAGAAGTGATTTTATTTAGACCTTCTTCACAGACTGTTAATCTCTGAAGTTGAGTACTGAAGTTGATGCAACAATTGAGTAGTGAGTGGAGTGGGAGAGAACCCAAATTGGAAGGGAGAGAGATTCACAGATTATGGAATATAACTGGAAGAGACTTACAAATGTCTTCTGTGAAAGACTTGCATATGTGATCATAACATCCCCTGTTGGAGCATATTTTCATGTGGGACTATATCAATTCCTTAAGAACGGTAAAGGGAAAAAGCACAAAAAGTTACTTAATATATAAAAAGAAAGGATGCTGTAGTAAGTAGGTAACCATATGGAATGTGTCTGTTAGGAGAAAAATTCTCCAAGTTGATCTTTTCCCTAACACTCTTTCCTCACCCCTTCACAAATATAGCAGTTTTCTTTCTAGGTTTGCATATGGATAGCAGGCTTGTACTACATGAATTACCTTTTAATTTTATTCGAATATTTTTAGAGTTTGTATTTTAAAGATATTTGTAAAAATCATAGGGTTTTTTCTATATGACCACTTGCATAATTCTATTTATAGCACCAAATTAATATAAAATATTAAAAATTAGAAAAACAATCTAATAGGAAAGTACAGTGAATTTTTGAATGTTGCAACTAAGAATGTGAAAGGCCAGTAGTAAAGACTGTTAGACCCAAGTTCAAATCTAGAGCTGCCAGGTGATATTTGCAAACTTAGCAGCTGGTGCTTATCTGTATGTCTGACAGAGCAAAGCTTTGACTTCAGTAACACATACCATAGTAATTCAAATGTTACTTAGTTTATATATGCATTAGGAAAGACTCTTTGCAGTTGAAGTCATTATTTTGTACTCCTTTTAAGGTGAATTGTGTGCTTGCTGCTCCTCTGACCTTTATCCCAGCCTATTAGGGTTACTGTGGTTGGGTAAATGACAGCAAAAACTTGCTAGCAGCTTTGAATAAGAATCTCCTATATCGAAACAGATGAAAGTTGTGATGTGGGTGTATTTTGGAGAACTTTGTCATTATAACTTTGTTTCTATTGTCCTGTTCAGTGACAGGAAACAGGGACCTCCCATCTCCCTGTGTATTTGAGTGCTGCTGCTTTAGGAAAATCTCTACTTTTTCTAAATTTTGGGATTTTACTTTCTCCTTGTATATGTCTCTGAGTGATTTCACTGTCTTCTGCTGTGTTTTGGAGGTGTTTAGACAAGTAGTTCCTATGGGCAGTGCTGTGTATTGGTTTGGTTTGGGCTAATATTTCCTTGATCCTATCAAGGACAAAAACCAAACTGACCATATTGATAAGTCTGTGGGGAAAGAGGGAAAGTGAACAAATCATTAGCTAAATGGCTGTTGTGGGCTGATACTAGAAAATTTTAAACAAGAGATGCTTAGAAGAGATTGTTTGAAAAGAAACCAGTGAGAAAGTAAATATCATACAACAGCAGCTTACTGGTGCTGTAGCTCTGATTATTGCCGTGAGAACTTTTTGGTGATGTTCCTGATCTGGCATTTTCTCCCCATGATTCTTCAGAGAGCGTTTTAGGCTTAAGGCATGAACAATGTCTTGATGTAAGAGAACAGAACCCCAAGCTGTGTTCTACTACCTATTTCTAGGGTAGTAGACTGTTCAGTCTACTACTGAACAGTAGGACTGTTCCACGTAGTCACATTGTCCAAAAACTGTACAGTTGAGAATACCCCACTAGGTGGGTGCTCTCGATAAGCCTTTAGCTGGGCTATGCTCGGTTCATTTGAAAGAGTACCAATGCCTGTCTGCAATGGATAGACAAGGCTTTGGAGGCCAATAGGGTGGCACTGTTTTCTGTAGTCTTGTGAGATGATTGTCAGAGTTTCAATCAAGTACCAATATCTTTAAACTGCTAATTCCGGTTAGTTTCTTGTTTATGTTACCAGTTGTTTTGAATTCTAAACTCCAAAGGTAACTTTCAAGAGGACCTGTCTGGCAAACATAGGTGTCTAGTTCAGAGGGTTCCTCTCTGAAATCGAGGTGCCTAAAAGCTAAGGAATGAAATGGCTTTCAGGTGTCTATAAAAATAGAAGTTTACTGTTACGTCACAGCCAGTTTTTTTGCCTGTCCAGGTCATCTTTAGAAAATAAACTTTCATCTGCCTTTCATCCCCCATACTTCCTTCCCCATGCAGTGTTATAGGTGATGGAATAATACATCTTTAAAGCACCTGAGAGCACACATAAGAGACTAAGATATGTAAATGAATTGCAACTCATCACAGTCCTATAATTAGGTTAAAGAGAGCACAGTATGTCTCTGAACACAGAAAGCAGGGTGAAATGCTTTTTTGTTCTTTTTTCTCTTTTAAGGAAGGATGTGGCAGCACTATGGTAATGACCTTGTACGCAGATTCTTCAACACTTAGATATGCTGCAAGAACAGCCATTGTAAAGCAGATTAAAGCTACAAAAAGGTAGTGTCAAACACATTACTTCTTTCTTTCATACAGATTTAGAAACATGATTTCTCCCAAGCTTGTGCACTTTTTGTGTAATTATTATTCTTCTGTGCAAACTTCATTTTAACGAAGCATAAATTTGAGGAATATTTCACACTTTCATTTAAATGAAAGCTGATCTTTAATGCAACTGGAATGGCTGTTTTAAAAACAATGTTTATATTTGGAATATGTACTTTGATTATTGTAGATTAAATACTCCTTTGAAAGATGGAGTTCTCTACCTAGTCCTTATTAGGCTTTACCTTAACAGTTGAGCGAGACATTATTATAGGGTCCAACTTGAAAAGTAACCTGCTTCATCAGATTCAGTCTATAGAATAAACTAGGCTATATAAAGGGTTGTGCTAACAGATTTAGATCAAAAGAAAACAAAAAAGGGAAAAGTACCTTCCAACACTAGATTTTCTTTTTTTTTTTTTGGAGTGAAAATGTTTCAAGTGTTTCTCCTGATTCTTCCGTAAAGCCTTCTGACATTCACAATAACCTATTGGCTATGCTTGCATTTGTATCACATGATAGTTAACTATGTTAGCAGCAATTATATTCCCAGCACCCTGTGAGGATCCACTTCTGCCTCTAAAAACTGATTTCAGCAAATAATTTTGAGAATGGTCTCACTTATCATAGCTCTGCTGGCAAGTGATGATGGGTAAGAATGGAACAGGTTTGTTTTGCTGTGGGGTTTTTGGTTTTTTTTTTGGTGGGTTTTTGTTTTGTTTTGTGGTTTGTTTTTTTTTCTTTTTTTGTTTTGTTTATGAAAGTGATTACTGTAAAATGCTTCCAATTCAGTATGACCTTAAAAGGGAAGTAGATCAGTTTTTAAAGGCTGACACTGAAAATGGTTTTGGTGATAAAGTCCATATCTATTGCAAATGATACTTGGTCTCAGCCCAAAGTTGATACTAAACCTTAAAAATCGATTCCTCTCTACTAACCCTCTCTACTAAACTACTTTTGTTTCTCCAAAGATAGAACTAACATCCAGTAACTTAAACTTTGATGGCTGCATATACACACTTACCTAGTACAAAGATCCATATTGGAGTTAAGATCCTTATGGCTTGCATATCATTGCTTGTCCCACTAGTTAGAGGCATTTACCTTAAAACTGATGTTTTAAAATTTATTTATTTATTTTAGATTTTTGTTTGTCTTGCTGAAGTGGCTCAGTCTGCATCTGGAAGGGAAGGATGGGCTGTTACTACTGTTACAAACTGGCATAAAAGTTAAGTTCTCTGAGCCCTGTGATGTAACATGGAGTATTTTTTTAGCTACTGACTTCCAAGGAGACCAGAAAATCCCACCTTTGATGCTTTGTGTGTAAGGAGGGGTACATTTCATTCTTAATTCCAAGAAACTGCATAAACCTATGGTGCTCTTTTTGTAGAGGAAGAACAAAGCAGTGATTTATAGTGTTGGAAAAAGTCAGAGCTGTAACACTGAGTGACTTCCCTGGTGGCTTTCTGTCAAAGACATTTTTAAAGTCATCTCAGCACGAAACTGTTCTTTTTGTCTTTTGAAAATCCCTCCTGTGAAAACAAAGGTGACTTAGAAAGGCTTTTCAGTTGGAAAGCCTCTGATAGAACTCCATACTGGTTTTACAATTTCAGGAAAAACATTCTGAATCTAATAGCTACTTGCTTACAAACAAGCTCATGCTTTCTCGAATGCATTCCTAGTAATAAGGAGGCCATAATGATTGTTTGGGTGCCTGATCTGAATCCCTGAAAAGGATGAGTTGTGAGCAGCATGCCCTGATAGAGGTGCCTTACAGAGAGCAGTGCTTTAGTGCCTTGTTGACTGTTACATAAACATGTACTGAATTTTCCAGGGCATGTCTCCATATTTATTGCATGTTTAAGAAAGGCTGAAAGAGCCAGGGTTGCTCAGCCTGGAGAAGAG
The DNA here is from genome assembly GCF_004027225.2 of Strigops habroptila. NCBI lineage: Eukaryota > Metazoa > Chordata > Aves > Psittaciformes > Psittacidae > Strigops > Strigops habroptila. Next base: position 19,422,981 of record NC_044302.2, read on the forward strand.
AAGGTTCATGGCAGACCTTATAACTACCTTCCAATATCTAAAGGGAGACTACAAGAAGTTTGGAGAAGGCATGTGGTGACAGGACAAGAAGGAAAGGCTTTAACCTCTAGCAGGTTAAAGCCATTCCAAGAGGGGAGATTGAGATGAGTTCTTAGGAAGAAGTTCTTCCCTGTGAGGGTGCTGAGGCTCTGGCACACGGTGCCCAGAGAAGCTGTGGCTGCCCCATCCCTGGCAGTGTTCAAGGCCAGCTTGGACGGGGCTTGGAGCAACCTGCTCTAGTGAAGGTGTTCCTGCCCATGACAGGGGGTTGGAATTGGATGAGATTTAAGGTCCCTTCCAACCCAGACCATTCTGTGATTGCAAATGGGATTTGATCCTTCCTATGTTTGCTTACTAACCTATTCATAGCTTCTAAACGATGTTGATTCAGATCCCTATTGAAGTTAATTATGTTTTTTTAGCATCGTGTTAATGATATTTTTGTGTGGTCATGGTTGTCTACCTGAAAGTTCTTACCAGTCTCAAGCTACCCATTACCAGCATCACTTCCATGAACGATTAGAATATGCACAAGAACAAATGCTACTCTTGGGCTACAAACACAGTTCTAACGCAAAAATCAGTTGTGTTTTTCACTTACGTTGCATGCCATTATATTGCTGCAAAAAGCTGTAAAATATTTGAGGACAAGGTGTAAATCACAATAATAGTGAGGAAGGGTTGCTGTTCCTCCATTTGTCAAATACTTATCTCTACACAAAAATACATCTTGGTGGACTTTTAGGATCACTGCCCAAAAAAAAAAAAAAAAAATTTGCTTTTTTTTGTATTGTCAGCGTTGCATATATATTCAATCAATAATCATAGTACTTATGCTGCAGATCCTGGGGGAGAGATAAGCTGCATTTATGCCTGTGTTGTTTAATAGGAAAGCTAGCTTAATTTTCAGATTTCGGAGCTTTTTACTCGAACTGAATTTGAAAATAGTAGTTTTCATTTAGCAAAATTAGTAGGGCTAAAATTTGCTCAGTAACTGCATGACATTTTAAAGAATTTTTCAATTTTTGTATGCCATGTGGCATCAGCTTACAGTACTTGGTGTCCTTTTTAAGGAATGTAAGACCAGAAGGGACCATCTGGGTTATGAAATACAAAGCCCTCACAATAGCAGGCAGCACAGACAGAAACAGAGCTGATATAGAAAGGCCCACAGAAGTGTTTGTTGGGTTTGGTTTTTTTTCATGTACCCTCCCTTGCCAAAGGCAATAAAGAGCTTCTCATATATTTATATATGGGAAATGCTTTATTTAATAAAGCAAAATAGGGTTATTTTACTTTATTAAATATGTAGTAAACATTTAATAAAGTGAAAAATCTTTCTAATTAGAGAAAAAAGTAAACTACTGTTTCAGGTTTTATTATGGCCAAGAAGAAAAGCTAAAGCGTAATGAATTGCATACACATTTTAAGAAAAAAGAAAGCACTTACAATTAACTGAGAACAGAATTCAGAAGACTTGCAAATTTTTGCAGTTTACTTATTGCCAACTGCATTTCTGAAAGCAAAAAGGAGCCACTCATTGGCACACGCTGCATGTAAACATCTTTACTGTTTGGAAGGGACATCAAGGCCACTGAAGAATGGATATCCAAAGCACAACTCTGTCATTCTGAGCTACAAGGGACATTGCATTTCATAGGATAAATTATCTTTATCTTCATGATGAATAGAAAGTAACAATTATTAAAGGATGATGATCTAGTAATGCAGCTATTCATTGTAAGCAATTTTTAGTGGATTGATTTAGAGTTAATTTGTAAAACCAGCATCTTTTGTTCAGACAGGAAGCTGTGTGTGTTACTGTAACATTGTGCAGATCGGCACTCATTAGGTAGCGTTTCAGTTGATTTTAATAGGAGGAGATTTTCAGAGCCATAAAGGGGGTAGTTGTTGTTTAGTTCTTTAAGGAGTTCAAAAGAGTGAGATTATTTTTGTCTGAGTGTCTTTTGAAAGGTGCATCGTTTTTCAATATTTGGGAGAAAATGAACAGGTGACTGTATACTTCACATATTTGGAGTTTCTTAATCCACAGGGACACATACATTGAATTAATCTCCGGAAGAGATATATGCATGAGGAAATTTCCTCTTCCCCGCCCTTTCTCCCTTGGGATCGCTATAGACAGTAGAGAGAGAGATTCTAGCTGAGTATTAGGTATTTTTCATTCTTTATGTATTATCTGTGATTACTTTTAACTATTTCTGTTGGTTTTAGGGAAATTTTATATCATAAAGTAAAAATACTTTGCCCTTGCCTAAATGAAAGAAATAATGTAATACTATGGAGGAAGATGGACCGGTAGTATTAAACATTCACATATGCATGACAATAAATCCACCAGTTCTTTTCTACAGCTCTTACATGCGATTGTAAAACAGCTGAACAGTTTTGCCAGTCTATGTTAATATATACAAATACAAACATGACAGTTCATGCGCACCTACACACACATTGATCCGTGCAGATGCAGTCTTGGGTGTGGAAAGTCATGAGCATGGTTAGCATGGTACAAAGCTCCCTCTTGCAGACAAGTTTTCCAATGCTCCAAATTGTTTCTTGACACATCTCCCAGCTCCTGCCTGTTGGCTTCATTACTGCTGAAGTTTCAAAGTGTCATGATCTGTTCCTGTGAAATGCATGACACAGTTAGGACTGGTTGAACAAATTCTGTCTTTGGATCTGTACAGCTCCCACTTGCTCAGACTAGAGCTGCTTGCAGAAATGCAAGGGTAAAAGCTGGTCTGAAAGAGTAAAACATGTCAGGAAAGACTAAAATGTGGCTATTGGTCTGCTGATGGGTGCAACTGTGTATTCCCACTGAGGGTGCTTGATCTGCTGAGGTGTTAGGGGCAGATTGTGCTTGAGTAATAGAAAATCTAAAAGTCAGGTTAGGTTGTTTGTCATAACTATATTATTAAAGTGCACACGCTTTATGGATTTTAAGTAATTAGATTTCTTGCTGTCTGTGCAGATTATTCAGCTCACTTCGGTGTATCTTGAAAGGATTGTAAGTTTTGCTGTCAGATGATTTTGAGTGATACCTGGAGAAGTTAATTGATCTTGAAATAGTATATGCATTAAAATGATTTAAAAAACCCAAACTATTTATTATTAAGAGCTGGCAACTGTGACCAGCTCCTTTAGCTCTTATTTAGGTATAGCTCAGGTAAAGCTTTATTCATTGGGAATTTTGCCTAGCAGAGATTGTCAGGTTTGTTTCCAAGTGTCATGGTTAATTTATATAGTACCCCTACTTATTTAATTTACAATAATAACACAAATTAATTAAAGTCTTATATAAAATGTCATTTAAAATTATGGTAATATACAGTTAGAGCAGGCAGTAAGATAGAAAGTTATTAAATAACTTTGTAGATGCAAACAAATTTTAATTAAAATAATTTTGGTTGCCTCGAGCTTCCATAAAGTCAGCACACACTACAGGAAATACAGAACACTAGATAATAAATTTCAGAAGGTTAAAACAGGTGGTAATTAAAAAATAAAGCAGAATAAATAACAAATACCCCCAAATCCCTGTGTATTTCTCTAGTGATTGTGGAGCCCTTCTTTTCATTCTTTATGCAGAACATTTCTGTCAAGGACAGTTCTTTCCTAACCCTTGCAAAGAAATATACCACCACAGAAATAGAAGCAGATAACCGCTTCATCTCTCATACACTGCATAATCTCAATACTGGTAGGGTTTTTTTGCCTGTTACTGTCTACCTCTGTTTTAAAAACTGTACTGTTGGGAGAAATATTCTGCTTAGCATTTCCAGTGCAAGTACATAAAACAACCAATCTGACAAACAATGAGCACTGCTGAGCACTCTGAAAATGCTAAACAGCATTTAGCACAGAGTGATATTGTAACAGCTTTGTTCTTGTGAAAGATGGGCAGCAAGTGTAGCAAGTAGTATTATTTGTTGGGAGCTTCTTGTGTTGTTTTAATGAAAATAATATTGCTTGCCTCTTTATTGTTGTTTATTGTTTCACGTTGCTTAGCTATTTGCATTCAAAGAGTTATCTCTTGCTAAGTTCACATCTTATGTCTGCAGGAGACAGGGAAGGAGTAGCTTTAAGTAATCCCTTTGACAACATTTAGTGGTCTGTGCTGACTGCTAACAAAGCTTTTCATCTCCAGTATCTCAGCGTGTGATACCAGATATGAATTGAGGAGTTTCAGCAGACTTAGATTGAACAAACTTTTTTTGGTTAAAAACAAAATCCCCAGAAGTTACTGAGAGGCATCCTCCGGAACCCTTTTCCTTAGAAGATAATGGCAAGGATAAGCTGGCCCTAAGAGTTGTTTCCCCATAGTAAGATATAGGAGGAATTTCGAAGAATTCCTTTTTTTATTATTTATTTATTTGTTTATTTTTCCTTCTGTTTCCTATATTCCCATGTGCAATTAAGAAAGTATTTATTTTGAAAGAGGCATATGTACATGACGGTCCGGCTCTTCTTGTAGCTGAAATGCTAGCTGGTTGTCTTTGCTGAGAACATGGAGAATGAGGATTCAGTTTCCTGGGACATTATGACTCAAAGAATGATGCAATTCTACCTCAAGGGTCTGATCTCTCTGGGAATGCATTTCTAAGAAGCCCTCAAAGATAACTGTAGCTGTTGTGTAGCAGCAGGTAGGCTGCCTGGGTGAACCTGTTTTTCCCCTTAGTCTTTAAATCTTTGAACTCATGTTCTTTGATCTGTTTGTAATGACAGTTTGTTGGAGGACTCCAGTATGGGTCTTTACAGTGAATAATATATTAAGATTTTGAATGCTTCCAAGTGGAAGTTTGAGGTGTATGTATTTGTTTGTTTTGTCAAAATTATTTTGGTGGGTGGCAAAACAATGTAAAATTAAGTAGATAAGAGCATACAACTTTAATGTTAAATAGTTATGGCTACTGTGAGCTACTTTTGGTATGGGCTTTCTCTCTGAACCAAGTATAGCATCTGTCTTTCATGTAGTCTACGTTTGTACTGAGGTAATGATTCTGAAGTTGGAATCTATAAGCTGAAAGAATTAGTAATTATATGAGTATTGTGTCCTTTCCCAGGGAATTCAATCAGTGACACCATACACAATTATTTTGAACAAATCTAAGCAGGTTACAATAGGATCAGGAGCAAGCATGTATTCATAACAATCAGGCAACACCTATATTAACTGTTCAGATTAAAATTAGAATTTGAATTAAAATTCAAGTGAGGCCCATTTGCCTTTAACTAGTTTCTTGGAAATAATCACTGCTGAAGTACATTACATATTGAGGCATTTCATTAACCTTTAAAAGAATGCCTCTAAGTGTTGCTCTTTGGCTGAGACGTTAATATGCCAGTCATGCTGATGACCTGTTCACAAAAGCTGAATTACCAACTGCATTTGCACTGATCTGCAGATGAAGAGTGCAATTTCGGAGCTGAGTGTTGTTCTCAAACCATAACTGTATATACCTCTTTGAATGATAATACAACAAACATAATTATTTTGATGAAAATGTGTCAGTTTTTAATGTGATGAGTATGAAACATAGCTTTTTAGATATATGATGAGATATCTTATACAATGAATAATAATTCATCCATCAAAGACACCAAGGTAGACAGTTATGGCACTCCTGAAAGCTTATGGGGTGAAGGGGTGAGACACAGGGCAAGAAGGCAAGTGGGGAAAGCTGCTTGACCAGCGTTGCACAGCTGATTGTTGCCTGAAAGAAAAGAATTGTCTACTTTAAGAGGATAGCTTGTCTTCTGATAATGTGACTGGCTGCAGGTTCACTAGCTCACACTGATCTCCTGACCAGTGGGGTGCCTCCCTAACAAGCTGTGCATAAATTCAAGGTTTAACACAGCACAGATCTCAAGCAGGTAAGTCAGCTTGGACTGGGAAATTGGACAGTAAATGAGGAGGTGCACAGTGAGGTCCCAGAGCTTGCCTGGGGGCAGGTGACAAATGCAGGAGCAGGAATGTGCTTTGCTTTGTGTTTCTGCCCCAGCTCCTGCTGCTGGATCCCCCTGTCTCAGCTGCTGATGTTGTGCAGTGACAAGAAGGCAAAGGCGAAGCAGCCTTTGAATTGGGACCGTAGATGGTACAGAGATGCTGGTACAGAGATGCTGGAAACAGCAAGGCATGAAGTTTGTGAATCAATACTATATTGGCTGCCATAACCTGGTCATTACTCTGGTCATTAAGTTTATCCTCCTGATGCAATAAATAAGTAATACAAGCTATTTAGAATTACAGTGTTAGGCTGCTATGGAGGTCACCCTTTAGTCCTGGCCTGACTGTTCAGTTAGTTTTTAATTCCATCATTACCGTTGTCTCTTTGAGATGAAACCTAGTGACAAGAGACACATCTGATTCATTTCTGTAACATTTCTCTTTAATCTAACATGGCTTGAAGGTAGGGCTTCAAATCTAAAACTAGGTAAAAGCGCTAACTTGAAATCAATTGTATGCTGTATAACTACGAATGAGGAGAAACTAGATATATCAACAGTACTTACACATCTGCGTGCATTGAAAGAAACCTGTGACAGAGAAAATGTTAGCCAGAGCAATAAACAAGGCATGTTGTAAGATTTGGGTTTCCTACTGTGTAAATGGCAGTATTTGTCGGTGATGATCTTTTTTGTGTAGGTATACCAAACCTGCGCCTGTTTTGGGAATTTCCATAAGGTACTACTGGTAATAATAATAACAACAACAACAATAACATAGTTGTACTCCCTCAAATAAGAAATATAAGTGATTCAAAGGATTTCTGTAAGGGAAAAAAAGATGTGGTCACAGACCATAGGTAAAAGAAATGGGGACAAATATGTCCAATAGCTAGTAAATCACTAAAAACCAGAGCTAACAGATTTGTATCATAAAGCAAACCAGAAAGATAAGTCACACATCCTGAATTGTGATTACTGTGAGTATTTGATGGGAACATTGCCTAGATTATCTATGTATAAATAGGAGATTATTTTTTTTTTAATTGAATTAAAGCATAAAGCCTCTCCTAGCCTCACCATGTGAAACTGAAATTACAGTAGTTAAACCTCATCAGTTTGCAGCCTCCTCGTATGAGGCACAATATCAAATAATCCTCCTCAGCCGTTCCTCAACCTCTCTGTGGTTGCTAGAGTTAAAGCTGATGACTGCTACTCTGTTGTGCTTCCTGGGAAGTCTCAAGTGTGTTGCTTCAGACAGCAACCAGTTCTTTTACAGGTAACTGGAGAGTTCAGACTGAAAGTATGCAGAATACAAATGTGTTTTGTTTTTAAGAATCAGTGTGTATGCTGATGACAGTGATAGTTTGGTATGTGAGGGTTTGACTACTCAGTGTCTGTCTGGGAAACATGCTGCAGTCTGTAGTTTGTGAATTAGCTTGCAAAGGATTACAATTTTTACATACAGCAACAACTACTTAATGGTGATAAAGTTCTGTTTTGATTCTTCTGCTGATGGTATTTTAACATGAAGCATCGTGTATTTTGTAAAAGCAAGCAAAGATGTAGTTAGAGGAGCACTAATTGAAAGCTCTCTTCTTTTTACATGATGACTGAATTGAAGAAGAAGTTAGTCCACTGAAATACCAAGTACCAAGCAACCAAGATACCAGTACAGTTGGTAACCAAAATATGTGTGGTTTGTTGATTATTCTAATTAATCCAGAGATTATTCTCTTTCTGGGGGGGGGGGGGGGGGGGGGGGGGAAGCTGGTTTTATGGTAGTTATTTAAAGCATTCGGACACTGAAATCTTATGCTTAAACGGCAAGCTGGCACAATGTGATCAATGGCATTCTAAATTTTCACAATTTAAAACGTGTCACCATCACATCACCTTAGCAATAGAACCAGAGGTTTGTATCAGTTGCTGTGTTGTAGTAACTACTGTAGTAATTACAAGTGGTTGTTAGAGCCAAATGTATGCATGTAGAAGTCGTTTCTTTTCAAATGTCCCATTTCCATCAGGAGTACATCCAGAATGGTAAACAGGATGACCAGTCTTTGGATCAGTATACTTCAAAATCTACCACTGAGGTCTGTTGGTGTCAAAAAGGGTCCATGTGTATGACTGCTGCAGTGATGGGGCTTAAGAAAGAGTCATTCCATACAGTGGAATATGATCACTAAAATAATTTATAAAGCCTTCCATACGCTTTATTGAGGGTAACTTCTTATTTCTATTTGTGGTACTGCATACTAAAGCCTAGGGTTTTATAGATGAATTCTTAATATGAATTGTCCCTATCCATTCAGACTTCAAAAACCCAGTGGAGTAAGGATCGAGTTGTTCATCTTGATGCCTCCTTGTGTTTGGACTTGCAAGTGATATGTACAAGCTGTCTTAGTTCTATTTGACTTCTCTGCATGTTACTCTGCTAGCCTTTCTAATGTTATTGTTAACATACTTTTTTTTTTTTTTTTTTTTAAAATGCTATCAAATTAAGGAAGAAAAGGTCAGTAATAGGAGATCTCCCTTAGACGAAATTGTGGCATCTGACACTGCATCTGTGTGACAGAAGCTGGCATTCAGCTACTGTGGTATTAATGTAATTTCGAGGTGGTATCACCTTATGGCCACCTTATGTGTGTAGTGGTAAAAGGGACAGTGAACATTTTGCATTCAGTATTATTCAAGTCCTTTACTCTGACATTTATTTAAAATACACCACTGGTACTGCTGAGTTTTAATCTGTGTTTTCAAACATACTGTTTCAGGCATATTCCAAGATTACAAAAGAAGGTATTGTTTAGGGCCTCAGCGGGAGGTTGCTTAGGAGGTACATGTGTGGGTAGGAGGTCAGAAATAAAAGATTTTTAATTATTTTTACTATTATTTATAGAGGCTTCCTACCAGAAAGCCTATAACATTTCTGTTATTTCAACTGGCCAAATACTCTACTGAGCATAACACAGCAGAGACATGGTTTGGGTTGAACTCTCTCCTATAAGATAATCAGCATCTGTGCTTTTATAGTCATACAAAGTTCTTGGGTTCTTTTTTCCTTTACCAAGTCAAGTTTAGCTTCAGAGTACTTTTTTTCACATGGCTGTTGCCACAAGTAGATGATGTTTCATCTGAGACTGATACTGATTTAGCTGACTGTCGAGATCGTGTTTAGAATGGCATGCTTGAAAAGCCACAGCCATGGCCTGAAAAACGTTTAGTCTTGCCTGAATTACTGCAAACCAGCTGTGTAGATTTGTGGGTATAAGCTATCGTAGGTGGCCTTGGAAATGAACTTTGAAAAGTGGGTCCTAACTTAAAACTTCAAAGATGAACTTTGAAAAGTGAGTCCTGATTTCCAGGGCCTACTTCTTATATAAATGTAACATATAAATATGTGTTGTATAACTGTAGCAAGTAGCTGGTGCATGTAAATAGCTTACTAGAGGCCTAAGACAGAAAACAAGCCAATACACATTTGCCTGTAGAGATCGATGTTGATTGCAAAAGCAGTTTGCTCAAAAATGGTTTGTCAGAGTTCTCACAATTGAAAAGAGGGATGTAAAAGTGGTAAAACAAGGCAGCTATTTGGTTTCTGAGAAATAGTCACGAACATAGAATTAGAGATCTTGTTTGTTGTTGTTCTGCTTTGTTTGTTTTCAGATAATGTTGCAGCATAAAGATCCTGGGATGTAGAAAAAGAATGATCAGTAAATCTGCATTTAAGTAACAGTTGACTTCAAAGACTGCCTTTCATACTGGAGAAGTGTTTTTGGAACATAAATGAATTCACTTTGAATTTACTTAGTTTGTATTCATACCTCCCTTTCTTCTGTCAGTTCCTCGTAATTTCATGGATAATATGTATCAGCTGTGTATTTAAAAACAGTATAATGATGACATAATTAATATGCCAAACAACACGTGAAGGAACCTTGACAGATTTGTGGTTTACCAACAACAGTTTTACAAGATTACGCTAGAGCTCTCAAACCAGCCTACATGAGTTGTTTACTTAAACTCTCATAATGCTGAAAATCAAGCTGTGTTATCAGCTAAGTGACCAGCAAAGTCTTACTGTCTTCATTGCTCACCAGTTGGGCCTCTTTGCCTTAGCGGATCCAGCCATAATTCTCCATTAGCTTCAGAATATCAAGTGGGAGAGTAATTTTGATCTCAGCTACAAAATTATTTTTTAAAATGTGTAATACAGTCTGAGATACAAAGGAAAAAATATTCATTAGGAAAAATGGAATATGGAACAAAAAGCCAGAACACAAAGTTTTTTATATGCTTACAAGAGGTTTTTGTCTTTGGGAGGATGAAATAACTTGCATGTACTGGTCTTATGACCTTTTACCCGGTAGTATTTCCCATAAAAACTGATCAATAATCCTCTTAAGCAGAATGAATAGGGCAACCAGCTAGTACTACCTGCTTTCAGCATCCTCTGGGAGTTCAGTGTTCTCAGCACAGGCCCTGGCCAGCTTGAAAACAACACTTAGTACAAAATACATCAACAGTATTCAGGAACTTCGTGGTTGTTTTGGCTGAAGGACTGAGGAGTGAATGAATGTGGCTTGTAAATATGCCCTTTTTTCCTAGGAAAAGGTCACTCATTTCAGGGTAACTGTGTAGCTTGTGGGTTATCCTGGTCCCTGGGTATCTCTGTGATAGCAGTCTGCAGCTTGGAGCTAAGGCAGTTATTTTTCTTGATCATATTACAATTAGTTGTTCTTCTGGTGTGGAAAGTGTGATGTTAAACTGCATAGACATAAGTGTGTTTTTGTTACCCGTAGCCAAGACACATTGGAATTTGAAGTTCTGCTTTGTGTGCTGTACTGTATAGCCCTATGTCAATACACAAGGTTTCTGGTCTCTTGATTTATCAGCTGAACACCTGCCGGTGTTCAGAATTCAGAAAAAAAATTAATGCTCTTTTTGTGAATTCTATTCACTAGAGGTAATCCAGAGGCTTTATTTCTTAAGTTTTGCTGGTGCGCTTATTGCACATAGCAATAATTATCTGAGATAAAAATCTACTGTACTTTGACTCCTGTTGATAGTAAAGCTCATTACACCCCCATTATAATTATTACCCTTCTTATGTATACCTTGTTAAACACTTCAAAAGCAGGCATCCAGGGGATGATGTTTTAAGAACCTATTTAAGTGATTAGGATGAATTATGTAAGATACTAACAGTATGTTCCCTCTACATCACTTCAAATCTTACAAAATTTGGGGCTCATAATAATCAGAATGATGTAAATAATGTGATTTGGTCTAACTGTTCTCTGATTCCTTTCCAGTGTGCATTTGCTCCTGTAATACAGATTTACCTCTGGGAGTAGTCCTGCTAAAGGCAATACAGGAGTACAAGCTGTGGGCAACAAGAAGATGGGATCTCTACCTGCAGCACTTCAGTAAATGGGTGTCCTGTGAAGTGTAGCATAGGCAAGGGGCAGTTAGGAGAGGTGGAAATGCAACTAATAGCTAATAAAGATCACTTGAAAAAACAACAAAACAACCCAAACCAGACAGACTTTTGCCGTGTCATCACTGAAGCTATCCCATTCATAAACTCAGACTCTTGAGATATTTGTATATGACAACGTCAGGTATGTAGTGGTGATAACTCAAAGCCAAGGAGATCAAAAGTATCAGAAACATAGCATTCCACGACGTTATCCCTGGTTCTTTGGCAACTGTCCTGTTACACGCTGGAGAGAATGCAAACTTATATTAGCAATGAATTTCATTTCAGAGCTGAAGAGCTTCACTTCCAAGGTCACAGCATTCAACATACAGAGGCCTGCTTTTCTAGTAAAGACAATTGAATTTTTTAGGAATGTATTTCTGTTCTACAAAATGACTCTTAAAAATTGAATTCTGAAGTGAATCACAGCGCAAAGTGAGGACAAGTCTATGTTGATTTGGACAATGCAGCAAAAGTCTTTCCAGCTTTAGGCATTGCTGTTAACAATTCTGCTGTGTGGAATGCTGTGCTTCTTAGCACTTTTATAACCCTAATAATTTATACATAATTGTACATGTCTGAGGATGCTCTGAAAATAATGGACTGCACAGTCTGGGAAATAGAACAAACTTGACAAATGCATTGATGATGCAGGTCTTGTAAAAGCAAAACCTTCTTTAACTTGCCATGTAGAACTGGCTGTGTAGAGTCTATTAAACCCAACCTTTCTGAAGCTAAAATAGGTTGCTTGCACTGTGAATATGCAGCTGAAATCTGGTGGAAATGAAAAAACAGTAATGCAACATTTTGTTTTTCTGACCACGTTTTTACCAAATATTAGTGCATTCTTACTTTTTTTTTTTTCTTCCTGTGGAATATGGTACCAATTTGTAGTATCTAATCACTAAACAGTTACAGCAGTAAAGCTTATGGGCCTGAGTAAAGGCAGCAGTGAGAACGTAAGATGCTTGCTTTGCCTCCAAAATGTGATACTGAGATTAAGTTGCCTATGTTAGAGAGAGGTTTGGAGTCAGCACTTCTGGTTCTCTGAAATTTTGTTATTTGGATTGAGATCTTATTCAGACTTGTCTTTCATTCTAGTATATGGGAAATATCATGCATGAAATATGATCAAGATCTAACCTGGAAATGCTATGCATTCATGCACACAGCTTCTAGTTATTTATTAAGTAATAATAGCTGTTTCAATTAAACATTTTACTTTCAGTCACAATAAGGAAAATGGTAATAGTTTTACTCAGTAGAAATTCTTAAAAGCATATTAAATATTTAAACAGATTTATTTCTGCTGATGGCTGAGAGAGGCATCTAGTGTGCATCATCTGCTGGTGATCACATGAGAACACTGCAGGGATTCCTTTTAAATATGTAAATAAACTACTCTGTCCCTCCTGCTCCTTCTGAGTGTAAAACACCTGCTGATTTCATTGTAGTTGCAAGAGTAACTAAAAAATGGGGGTCAGGGATAGAATCATAGAATCATAGAATAGTAAGGGTTGGAAAGGACATAAAGATCATCTAGTTTCAACCCCCCTGCCATGGGCAGGGACACCTCGCACTAAACCAAAAAATGAAATATCTGTAGATTGTTCTGATCTTTACAAATGCGTGTAATAACCGAAAAAAAAAAATAATACTATATTTTTAAGGAAAATAGAAGTCCACAGAATAGTAAGGTGAATTTTATTTCTACATACGCATAAGGCAGCTGCTACTTATCACTTGTAGATTGTTTTTTTCCTTTTAAATTCTTGACAGGTTCTTTTCTGGCTTATGGTGCTCTCTGATGTAGTAGTACAAGTGTTAGAATGTTCTGTATTTAGCATAGCTTCTTGTTTCTTTTCTAAATACAGACCACTTTCAGTAACACCTCCACAATTTTGATATTTCAGGGTGTTTTATAGATTAAACATAATTTTGTCCAGACTACAAAATGAGATTTCCCTTTATTCTTGTTTTTCCATAAAGATATAAAATCTTTTGGCTGGGAAATAAAGATTCCCCTTTCCCTATCTTTTCCCTCCCCCTTCCCCCCTGATTTGGTGTTCACTTTTTTCTACCAATTCCCCCCCCACTCATGCACAAAACCATAGTGATCTATATGGAGTATGAATCTCTGAAACATGAGACCTGAAGAGTTGGAAGCATCCAGACGTGAGCCAGAATCTGTTCTGCCAGCAGAAAATGGGGAGATTCTTGGGCAATTCAGTGGAGAGTGCCAGAAACCTGGTTCTTAAGAGGGCGGTTTGGGACTGAATGTTGCTTCCTGTGCTGTTCCAGGAAGGCGTCCAGAATATCCTGAGTGTGTTTCCCAGTTTGTCAGGATGGGTTGGAAGGGAAACAGGAAGGATCAGCCTTTTCTGTATACCCCAACACTTAATAAACACATTTTAAAAAAATGCTGCAGGGTGTCTACAAACGTGCAGAAGCAGAGTCATGTAGTTAGTACAGTAAGTAAGTAGCTAGTAAGTAGATCTTTGGCATGGGTCTTCTTAGGTATAATGTATTGTTCTTCCAGAGGCACACAGTGGAACAAAGAGGAGCGTATTACTTCAAACTGTGAAGAGTTTCATAGTTATAGCATGGCATGAAGCTTCCTAGAATAAATCTGAACAAAATCTTTTCTCTGTTTCCGTAGGAGTGGTTTTGAGACAAATCATCAAATATTTTGTGGGTTTAAATACTTAATTTGTGAGTATTTGAGAGATAAGTAGCTTTGTAATATCTGAGCAAAATTCAGCCATGCTTTATGTAAAGGTGGCAACAAATGTTTTCTTAGAGCACAAACTGATTGGATGGTATGTTTAAAAAAACATACATTGCTAACTGCCATTATGTCTTACTCTGTAAGAAGAAATGCAAATATGAGAGGATTGGTGTGCTCGTCTACCAGTACATTACAGTGAAATGGATCTACAAATAAGTAAATACACTATTTTTGCTTGAATTTGTTACCACATTTGAAAAGTTGAAAGTGAAGAGTGCTCTGGGTTGGTTGTATTACTTTTTCCTTTTTTTTTTTTTTTTTTCCTTACCCCAGTATTTTAATAGATGCATATTTAACTGTTTGAAAACTATGTGACAAAAATACCAAGCCAATCTCAGAACAATTTAACCTTAAAAACGTCTTGAATTTGAATTCTTGCATGTTTGTCAGAGAGGCTGATATGGTAACATGTTTTGGGGAGAAGTATTTATGTGTTGAGTTTTGAGGAATGCTGATTCTTTTATGACTATTCACCATACAATTCAAGGGCCACGAGGATGATAAAAGGGCTGGAGCATCTCCCGTATGAAGACAGGCTGAGAGAGTTGGGGCTGTTCAGCCTGGAGAAGAGAAGGCTGCGTGGAGACCTCATAGCAGCCTTCCAGTGTCTGAAGGGGGCCTATAAGGACGCTGGGGAGGGACTCTTCCTTAGGGAGTGTAGTGGTAGGACAAGGGGTAATGGCTTCAAACTTAAACAGGGAAAGTTTAGATTAGATATAAGAAGTCCTTTACTGTGAGGGTGGTGAGGCACTGGAACAGGTTGCCCAAGGAATTGTGGATGCTCCATCCCTGGCGGTGTTCAAGGCCAGGTTGGACAGAGCCTTGAACCACGTGGTTTAGTGCAAGGTGTCCCTGCCCATGGCGGGGGGTTGGAACTAGATGATCTTCAGGTCCTTTCCAAGCCTAACTATTCTATGGCTCTATGATAATCCTGAGTAAATACACCTTTGTCAGTAGAGCAAGAACTTGTGAGTTAGGGAGTCTGCTTTCAGGGTTTCCATGAAAACTTAAGTTACAAAGGCTCTAGTTTTTCAATTTTCCATATGGAGAACATGAATAAATGTATTTTAATTTTCTTCATAGAGGTAGCTGTGTTAATTCAGTTGTGTTTTATTTTAATTTTCTTTATTTTGAGAACTTTAGGTGAGCTTTTTTTAATAGAAGAAAAGATATTTATTGGCAGGGTTTTGTTTTGGATTTACTGCAGGCTAAGATAACTTTTCCTTGCCAGGTGTTCAGAACCACTTCAGCAGTATAAAAAAATACCCTCTCTGGGGGAAATTGATTACTTTATAATTCTATCAAGCCATACTGAACTAATCAGAAGCCTGAAGGCTTAAAGTGCTGCTTGAGAAAGTACAGCTTTTAATTTTACAGAGAGGCTGTGTCCCTTGATGATTTATGGCCTAGGCATGGCTGTAGTCAGGCCTTTTGAGGTTTCACATGGTGAAAGGTGAGTAGGAAAAATTTTGTCTCCAATTCTGTCTTGAGCACCCAAAGCTTATGGTGTTCCATCTCACTAATATTTCTTAAACATACTATCTACAAAGATCAGATTTATTTAGCCATTATTCAGTTACTCCAGCTACTGTAAAATATGAGGCTAAAGACCACTAAAAGGTGATTTTGTAAATAGAGCCCATTCCATTTCTATTGTATAAGCAGAGCTCAGTGTCACAGATTCACGCATTTGTGTGCTGCAGTTGTCTCACTACTGAAGTACACCAAATAAGGTCTCAAAATAGAGAGTGTTTAGCTTTCCAGGTACTGAGTGAGATCACCAAGTGGTCAGATGATTTTTTATTTTTTGGTTGTTTAAATCTTGCCTGATAGCAAAGCTTTTTCTGAAAACTTAAAGCTGTATGAAGTATATGCTGTTATTTTCAGCCATTAGAGGATATGCTGTTAGTTCTTTTTCTTACCATTCCTAAGGCCATAAATATGAACTGATAATTTGGCAATATGTAATTTTGTCTCCAAGTTCCCATATGGTATGTATATGCCTAATCAGCTTATGTTTGCAGGCTGGTATCGGTGCACTTGCAACACTGATGCAAACAACAGAATGCACAAAGTTTTTGAGGTGTATTTTAGGATTTGGAGTTGGGTTGGTTGAGTTTCTGGGTTTGGGTTGGGTCTGCTGGGAGCAGTTAGCACAGTTGGTGTGTAACTCAGTATAGACTTGTTGTTTTCTGCAATAATGAATTCATCTTCAATTTTCCATCCCTTTTGAAAGAAAAAAGGGACAAAACTGTTGTGCTTTTTGTGGTTTTCAATTAGTTATAATGTCTTAGATGTATTTTTAATATGTGTTTCCATACATTAACATAATTGGATTTATATTTGAAGTTTAAAATTTAATCTTATTTAATTTAGGTAGCAGAAGGGGTATGGGTATGGGTTTCGGCCTTGCAATAAGATCTGGGACTACCAAATTGAGATGATTTGCTTCCGGAAATGAGAATCTGTTGCCATGCCAGACTTAATTGTAAAGCACAGAGCAAGTTCTACAATCTGACCATAAGCAAATTCTCAGCTCTGCGATAGAAAAACTCACATTTAGGTTGAGGAGGTACATGGGATACCATGCCAGCATGAAGCTTAGTTCCTCTGCTAAGGTGGAGGACTGGACTAAGCAGGAGACCAGCTACAGCCAATCTTTCTGTCACATGAGCCGTGTTACTACCTCCCATTCACTGTGGGCAGGCTGTCATAGAGGGATAGCGCTACCTTTGTCACTATGGATCCTATTCCACCATCACAACTCTGCGCCTTACTAAATATGCCACAGGCTT
Organism: Strigops habroptila; assembly: GCF_004027225.2. Lineage (NCBI taxonomy): Eukaryota > Metazoa > Chordata > Aves > Psittaciformes > Psittacidae > Strigops > Strigops habroptila. The sequence continues at coordinate 19,440,055 of NC_044302.2, forward strand.
AAGCAGGCTCTGTAGGTTTGTGCTTCATTTTGATGTTTTCCCCTGTAGGCATGTACTTAACTGCTGACATCACTGGTATTCAGTGAGACTTGTAAGCTCACACTTATTAATTTTTTTTTTTTTTTTACAGGTTAGTTCAGTTAAGCTAGACATCTTGTTTATTATGGCTTGCTGTCTGATAGCAGCCTATGGGCTCAAGGAAAGTGCTGCAGAGTAGCCAGGCAATGTTGTCTTTAGAAAGACGGAAGAAAGTTTAGGGAGAAAGCGGTAAATGAACATGTCGATGGAGAGTCTGCAAAACCGCTTTCCTCCTTCCCTTCCTCTTCTAACAAACCCTTCGTGTGAACGAGTACTGCTTTTATTCACCACTGTCAGTAATACACTGAACTCAACTTCTTCTATCATAGTAGATCCACATTTTTACTAAGTTTTTCTAATATATTCTTAAGCTTTAAATTGTTATTGACTGAAGTGGAAGTTAAAGTGAGCCAGTAAATGTTGCTTAAAAATCCCTTACCCTACATCTTGAAATGCTTCATGGAATGAGTCTTGTATAGGATGACAGGATTTCAGTTAAACATCCAGCTGTGAAGTGATCACAAAGGAACAAGAAAGTGTCTCCATTAGAGCCACTGACACCCTGTATCTCTAATTACAGTCAGGTAATCAAGTATGGAAAACAGTTCACATGTATTTTGGAGTATTTTGTTTTCCAGAAGGTAGGAAGCTGTTGAACTAGCCTATACTTAAAAGCATGAATAATAATAATCAGGGGAAAGAGACTGAATGAAGAAAGGAAGAATGTATGAAGTGTGTGTGGGAGCAAAACCAGATGAGACCATGGAGGAAAGCAGAGATTAAATCATGGTTTGTATAACAAGCAAGGATGAGAGCCTGAGTAAGAATTTCCAGTTCCTTCAGAGCTTTGCCTATTCTCAGTTTCAAACACTACTTTTTGCTGGTTTACATGGTGCAGTTGTAGCATTCTTGTAAGCTGTACTTCTCTGCTTCAAATTTCAATGGCAGTAATGAAATAAAGCTAACAGAAAGTCAACGCAGTCTAAATAAACTGCTTTTCTAGAATCCAGGTTTAGATACATACTGCTATGACTTTCACTGAAGATCAAGCAATTGTCAGGATTTAAGAAAAACTAGTTTTAAGGGATATATGTGAATTATTATGTGGTTACCCATAAAGTAACTTTCTAAATCAGTTAGTCACTTTAGCAGTTTTATTCTGTTTTTAAAAAATAACTGTTCTTGCAGTGATTTACATGTATTCTAAAAATCAGTTGAGATAGTAGCAAATTTAAAGAAATTTGAGTTGCCTGAATTTGAAAGTGTATTTGAGTTTTCTAAGAAAACGGAAGTTAAAACTTTTCTGACCATTTCTAGACTGTCTCTGTAACCTTAATATTGTGACATGTGTTGTTTTTCCCTTCGTGCCTCTATCATTTGTTGACTCATATTGTCCTTTACTTAGTTTGCAAGCTATGTTGGAGCTAGGAACATCTCTTTTGATCTATGATATCTATAGCATACTTCTGGCCATAATTATAATCATAAAAATCTTTGAAATCTTTCCATCTGATGTCTTTGCTATCACTATAGTGGAGATGTTCTATAATGGCACAGTTAAAAAAAAAAAAAAAAACACCTTTTTTTTTTTTAGCCTTTAAACACTTAGAAAGTAATAAAACCAACTAAACCCAACTGCAGTTTACATCTTTGTAGCATACAAAAATGTCTGTTTCATTGCAATATCTTAAATTCTCCCTTAATCTCTCAAACCCCTATGAATAAAGCATTGGATTACCAAGTAAAACCCTTCATCACAAGGAATTAGGCACTTTAGCTTTAGGCTCCATCTAAACCATTGCATTAGAATAGACATTACTGACGTCATGTTTTCCAAGTTGCAGTTGACTCAATGGTGCCTTCCCTCTCCCTTTGAGATCTTGCTGGGATAAAATGTGTGTCTCATGGCTCTCTTAATTCTCTCTTTTTGGGTGGCTTTGAGGCACTAGCATGCATATGGGATGTAGCTAAGAAGCAACAGTAGGAAACTTCGTTCCTGTTCGTGTGCATGCCAGTGAGTCCATAACAGAACTCTGGCAAATTGTATGATTTCCTTCATCTATACGATTAATAAAATAGGATAATATTTTACTTACAGAAGAGTGTTTTTAATTAGGGCCTTGATGTACCAATATTTTCTGATGTAATATGCAAAAACTTAAAGGATATCCAGCTCATGATTCCCTCCTCCCTTTTTTCCAGCTATTATATTAAAACTTGCTGTGGTACCACAGTTTTTGTACTTGTGTCATTACTCGCACAATTCTATTACAATTCATAGAATAAAATGGATGGAATGCATCTCTGTACTCCTCACTTCAGCTGGCACCTCGTCAAAAACTGTCCAGTAAATTCCTGAGTTTCAAAGGTACTATCCCTATTTAAGGCAGAGGAAGTGTAGAAGTTGCCACTACAGCCTTGAACCATCATTCAGCCCTCAGTGTTTACAAAGAATTACATTCTTGCTACATGTTTTTAAAACAGACCCCAGTTTGAACCAATTTGCTTTATGACACTTGTTGCATAATCTTATCTCGTGAAAGGATTTCTGATTGCATTCATTTTTCTTCCTTTTTTACTAATACAATAATGTGTTGTATATCCAGTGAGCATGAATTCGTTTGATTTAGTATGACCCCATAATCTGGATAATTGCTTTCGTGAAGCTACTTTAGTTGAGCATTTTATGGTTTGCTGGACAGCAATTTATCTTGTAGATTATTGATGCTGCAGTCCATAACAGAACCAGCATGAGTTATGTTGGATTAAATATTTTTCTGTACTTCATCACATCATCAAGCAAGCATTGACTACTGTATTTACAAAACTGTCACTTGATGTCACATTTTCCTAGGAGTTGTAACACCCTGTCATCATATACTTAAGAAATACTTATCTCTAGAAGACCTAATTAGACGAATTATTATGATCCATTATAGTTCTGCATTTTTTGTCTAGTGTGTTATTTTAAAATAGTAAAAGTCAAATTGATCTTCCAGTCTGCAACACAAGTGCAGCTTTCACCAGAAAGGTGGTTAGCCTGAAAGTTGGAATACAATGTTTGCAGTCTGTTCTTGCTTCACATACCCAAGCCACAGTGTTCTGTTCACCCGTAGCACTGTTAGCACCCAGGAACTGTTCTGGTCTGCTGATCAATTATGTAAATAGACAGGGTTTTTATAAAGCATTTTAAGCACCCAACAGAACAGAATAACTTCTTCACAGTTTTTTTCTTTTCTAATGAGAATTACATAATTGGACAGGTTTTAAGTTGTTGGTTGGTTGGTTTTTTTTCTATCTGATATGTAGATGCCAAAGTCTCTTTTGAGCATTCTTATTAAAAAGTCATAAAAATCATTCAGAAAAACAAATCTGCTAGGCTTCCCTCTATTATCAGCATCCCCAAGTGCCTTTGACGATGAGTAAATGCCAAGCATTTGTTATTTGGCACTTGATGAGTCACTCATTTCTTTAAACTCTAACATGTTGCACAAGGTTGTGAAAGTTATGCTAAGCTAATAACTAAAAACAACAAAAAATCCACCCTCCCTTGATCCAGCCTTTCTGATTTCCATCTAAATATTAACATCAGGGCAAAAATACACAGGACCTTATATCCCATTAAACAGAATTGCCTGCCTGGTGTTGGCACAGGGTGCAGTGGGCTCTGAGCAGTTACGGGGGTGTTATCCTTACACTTGAAGGCTCGGTGTATGTGCCTGCAGTAACACAGCTTGGTGGTCAGGTTTTGGCCATCTTTTCCTGATATCAGTACATGCATGATATTGCTGTCTTGGAAGATGCTACATCATACCTCCGAGATACAGCTTTGCTTGCATGCCCAGGACACATGCAAGTTAAAAGCAGTTTTCTGTTGTGGAAATGCCATCCTTTCTGATGCATCTGTTTACTGACTTTCTTTCTCTGTAGTATTTGATACCACCTATTCGGTTTTGCTTTTGAAGGTCTTCATAATCTTGTCTTCACCCAACCTGATTTTTCTCATTCTGTTTTAGAATTTGACTCCTATCTCCAGTCAGGTTTTTGTTATAAGCCCCTGTCACCACCTTACTAGATTTTTCAGACTAAAGCTTGCTTGCCCATAGGTTGCTTTTCTCTTCTGGGAAGAAATATCTGCAAAACTATCTCATCCTCATTTGCTCCTGTGTTAAAATTCTTCTTTGCCATAGTGCCTACCAAAAATGGATGGCTGCAAATCTGATGTGCAATGAGTATTCTTAGTCCTGATGATCAGGAATCTAGACTGAGGGAAGAATTTTCTTATTGTTAATAAGCAACAAATGGGTGTGGAAGAAGGAAGCTGCTTAAGCCATGTATTCTAATGCCTTCCTTACTGCTTCTGACTTGTACAGTATTTACTGTGTCACAGTCTGGTATCACATGTGTACCACAACTAGAAATATGCTGACAGTAGGAACATAAATCAGTTGCAAGGGCTGTGTTTGAAGCAGCAGAAGTCTCAAAGGTGAGAAGAAAACTGAAAAATTCCATTTTTCTTCTGATTCTCAGGCGCATTGCTTTGTGAAACAGTATTCCTCTCCTATGCCTCATGTCATTGTTTTATTTACTTTAGATAGAAACAGAAATGCCCTTCTGTCTGTGGGTGCCCTGAAGAATGTTTTAAAGTACTATCAAACTATTATTCCCTTAAGTTTGTCTCCTTGAGGGCCCCAAACTTTAACTGAACTTGTGCCAATAAATATTCACATGTAATTTTAATTTCTCCAAGATGACAAAACTAAAGATAGTTTTTGAAGCATGATCCAGTGTACTTTTGCTTATTTGGTGAATGGTTAATCATAGCAATTGCTAAATAGCTCAGGTCAGGCTGTAGCTGAATGAGATTGGACTGCAGCTTGAAATAGATAACAAGTATTAAATATCTAAATATTAATGCAAAGTAGTTTGACTTACTGTTTTTAATAAACTGAAAAATAAAAATTTGAAACCATATTCAATCATATGAAGAGTATTTTAAGTGATTTAAATCAGCCTGTTTCGTTTTAAAGCGCAGCAAAGCAAATAATATTTTATACCAAACAAATGAGGTTTGCTCTTAAATACAAGATGCCTTTTGGCAATTCAAGCAAATCTCACTTCAGTGATAGAATACAAGATATAGCAGTCTTTTAGAGCAGCCTAGACTGCTAACTGCTAACCACCCTTTGCAAGGTTCTGAAAACAGCTAATATAAATAAACAGAAATATTAGTGGGAATGGATTATAAAATAAACGCTAAACTATATTTCTTGATGTAAGGCCTAAAATTCATGACAGAAATGTGTTTCATGACATCATTAGTGACAGGCATTAATGGTCAATGTACTGATTTCATGTGCAGAAATACCAGTCCCTTGTCATTGGACTTGCCCTAGATCCCTAATCCAATCAAAACCACCAAATTAAACCAAAATAGAGCAATAATTTAGACTATAAGGCAAGACTGATGAAAAGAAATCTTTAAACTTTCAATAACTGTTATGTATGCTTTGTCTCTCTTGTTCTTACAGATTTCCTTATTGCCTCCAGAGTGTTCCGTTATGGCAGCCTCCAGTGAACAATGACATCCTCTGACAAATCTAGATGCCAAAAAGCCAGACGGAAACAGTGGCCTTGTTTCATTTTTACTTCAACACAGTGAAATGGTGCTCTTAAAGTTTTGTTAGTGACTCTTACTGGAAAAAAACAAACTCCTGACTGGACCCTTTTCCCCCAACCCTCTCCCAGTGTTCTTATGGATGCTTGACCTAGTGACATCATGTAGTATGCCCTGAAGTGTTGTCATAATTAAGTTGCAATGGTTTTATACACTTCCCCATTTCCCAACAGCTGTCTGTCAGTTCTGCATTCTTTTTCCTGGGGGCTGATTTTCCCATGTTACTGGTTAGCAGATAGGCTTGTGGCCTCTTTCGTTCCAACCACCTATGAAAAGCGTCAAAGAGCAGATGATCCATGCTATTTTCATGCCCTCTGCATCATTATTACCACTCCCATCTACTTGGCACTGTTACTAGCCTCTCTTCCTTTTGCTCTGATTGGCTTCTTGCTGTGGTCCCCGCTCCAGTCAGCCAGACGACCGTATATCTACTCCAGACTAGAAGACAAGAACCATGCCAACGGAGCCGCACTGCTCACTGAATGGAAGGCTGCAGGGAGTGGGAAGAGCTTCTGCTTCGGCAGCGCTAATGTTTGCCTGCTGCCAGATTCTCTGGCAAGATTTAATAATGTTTTCAATACACAGGCTAGGGCTAAAGAGATTGGCCGGAGGATCCGAAATGGGGCGAGCAGACCACAGATCAAAATATACATAGATTCTCCTACCAACACCTCCATCAGCGCAGCAAGTTTTAGCAGCTTGGTCTCCCCCCAGGGTGGAGATAGCACTAATCATACTGTTAATCCTGGCATGAAAAGGACAACATCAATGGAGTATAAAGGAGACAATTCTGGCTCAAACAATGGTGAGGATAGTAGAGAAGATAAGGGTAGAACCAGAGAGCCAAATGAGGGAGAAGAAAACTCTTGCATTGTCCGCATAAACGGAGAGGATAATGGCCACATGTCAGATACAGAAACAGATGCCGTCAATGGCCAGGCTCATGCCAGTGGCCCAGCAGAGCCCTCACTGGAAGGTGATGCAGAGATCTCAAAAACACCTAACCACAAACAGAAGGAAGGAGATTCTGGAAGTTTAGACAGCTGCTCTGCCTCGCGAGAGTCCTTAGTTAAAGTTCGTGTTGGGGATGGTACAGTGGACCAAAGCACTGTCAACAACAAGCTCCTCTACAAAGCTTCAATCATGAAGAAGACTTCAGTGCGGAAAAAGAAACATACAGATGAGACCTTTGATCATGAGATCTCTGCTTTCTTCCCTGCCAACTTGGACTTTCTGTGTTTGCAGGAAGTGTTTGACAAAAGAGCTGCAGAGAAATTGAAAGAGCAGCTTCATCACTATTTTGAATACATTGTCTATGACGTTGGCGTCTACAGTTGCCACAGCTGCTGTAGCTTTAAGTTTGTGAACAGTGGTCTACTTTTTGCCAGCCGCTATCCTGTTATGGATGCTGCCTATCACTGTTACCCCAATGGAAGAGGGACGGACTCCTTGGCTTCCAAGGGAGCCTTGTTTCTCAAGGTAAGAGCCTTTTTGAAGCCATAAATACTGACTCTGTTTATGAGACAAGTTATAAAGTTATGTTGTTTTCTCTCTGTCATTTCTATTAGAGTTCAAAGAAGCACAATTTAGATCTAGATTACCTGATAAAATTTATATAATAGGTTTTATGGCCTAGATACTGTGCATGAAATAATGAGGGACATTTGGAGGTAGAACTTGACTATCATTTCAAGTGTCAAAATTTTGAAGTAGTTTTCACGTAATTTTAGTTTCTTTTTCTACAGAAACCTCTTTAATAAAATGCAGAAATTCTAAGCCTTATAACACCAGTATAGAACAATGAGTATTATTACTGTTGGAAATCAGCTTATGCATGTTATGTGTTTATGTGGGAACCAAAAGACAATTGAAAGTCTAAATGCCAAGAGGATAAAACTGAAAGAATTGCAATGAAATATATGGCTATCCTTCTCTCTTGGTTGTGAAAGAATTGTTAAGGAGAAATAAAAAGAAGAGTAAATGAAAAAAAAAAAAATATGACAATCTCCTAGAATACTGGATTTTGGATTTTGTAATTTTTATCATAGTTTGGAATGGGTTTCACTAGCTAAAACCTGAACTTTTTTTTTCTACTGCTAGCAAAATACACCAGGTGCTCACATTGTACGTACTTTCTGGTGTATATGCTGATGAGTTCTCAACAAAAGCCATCAACAGCCATCGAGAATATGGATTGTTAATAAGGATCAGCGGGGTCTGTACCCACGTTGTTTGTAATATGTAAAGAAGGCAAAACCTGTTGGTATTGTGGCTTGCACAAAGAAAGCAAATATTAGAATCAATAGTCTGATGATAGTTCAGTATTTCATTTACATTTGACATAAACAAAAGCCTATCCATATCTGAATACAGCTTTCCAAAAATTGGGTCTAAGCTTTCTATACTGTACTCTTATATGTTGTTTATAAACAGCTGAAGTTTGGTTTTTTCATCATAAAGTGCAAAATCTGAATATACGTGTTGGGCGCTTTAAACGTTACCAGGGTCACAGGGACTGCCCTTCGACATATGCATTTATTAGGGATTAAGAGATTAAAAACAATCTGCTGTCAGATGTCCGTTGCTGAGTCACTGTTTTGCTCCCCTGCTAGGCAGACCGCAGTGTTTCCATTTCTCTTGTAGAAAATTAAGCCTCTTTTCAAAATTCCACTGGGATGATGAACTTAATTATGGATTTGAGTTGTTAAATAATGTTACCGTTGAGCAGGGAACAGGGACCAGTTATTACGAAGATTCGAAGACGACTGCATTCTTTTAAATATGACAGAATTCTGGCCCTGCTAAAGTCCATTTTTCCTCATGTCTGTGTCATTCTGGCATTCTGTACTTTATACCTAACATATTTTTCTTTCTGAGTTAAGTCTGTTCTGATATGAAATGACTTTCTGTCTTAATTGTACTGTAAGTGATAATTGGTTATTTCTTTCACACATACACACAAAGTAGGAATTACCTATTAAATTTTAGTTTTGAAAAAAAGTAGGTTTGAAGGTTTTCTTGATATAGTGCTTAATGAACAGCTGAGGATGTGTGGACTCTGGAGATGAATGCTACAGTAAGTAAAAGCCAGGTTTAGTTTTTGAAGTCGGTGAGAAGCAATCCATTAACTTCAGAAGTCTCCAGCTCTTACACTGGGATAACAGCGAGCCAGCAAAGCATATCCTAACTGTGGCTGAAGGCGGTGTTCTAGCCAGTCCTCTGCCCTTCCAAACAGGCAGTTTCTATCACTGCTTTTAGACACTTCTTTAGATTTTTGTATGTATCTCATGCAATCCAGTCCTACATCTGAGTTCATCTCGGTGTAGTTTCAAAGATAGTAACAGAGCCTTGCAGAGCAGGAGTCTCCTAATTGCTTTTCATTCAGAAGTGGTGTAGAGTTAGGCCTCTGTCCTGTGCAGACTCCATGTGGAAAGCAACAATGTTCCCTTTCCTGAAGTAGCAAAGACATAAGTGGAGCTTTGCTTTGGAAGTGTGCTTACAAAGCTGCTCCCCTTGCACAGCTTCCATCTCTGCGTAAAGGAGCAATTGCTCTCTGTTGTTTAAAAAAATAAGAATGAGGGGAGACAACTTGCATATTTTGAAAATATGGATAAAATCATTTAATGTTTCCACTCATTGGGAGGATGAAATTGGGATGTATTCAAATCTTTCTGAACCTCACGAAAGACCCAACATCCAGACTCAAAAGAATACTCATAGAAAGAAACTGGCACTCATTAAAGAGTACAGTTTGTCTCCTTACTACAAATATAACTGATAAGGAGATAAATTAAGGTCTCAGAACAAAACATTTAATGAAAGTTGCATTGTTTTGAACAAAAAGGCAAAATTGTTTGGGGAAGTTGTGTCACAGAAGGTACAATGGTTTCACACATTTTTTCCTTTCAGAATAGGTTCAGTTTCCCGTGAAGAGGAAATTTTTTTCCATTGCCCCCCTTTTCCCTGCCCTGCCTTCACCATCCAGATTGTAAAGTTCAGGTGGAGATTTGGAAGGATTTGAGAGATTTGCTTAGTCATACAGAGTTATTTTACCCAAGAGACTTCCAGAGCTCAAGGGTTATGATTAGTAGCTGTCATAATAATCGGCTCTTATGTACTGCTTTTCTTAAGAAGGACATGGAGCTGTTGGAGCAAGTCCAGAGAAGGCCACAGGGATGATCAGGGGCTGGAGCACCTCCCGTATGAAGACAGGCTGTGAAAACAGGGCTATTCAGCCTGGAGACAAGAAGGCTGTGTGGAGACCTCAGAGCAGCCTTCCAATATCTGGAGGGGACATACAAGGATGTCGGGGAGGGACTCTTCATCAGGGATTGTAGTGATAGGACAAGAGGTGATGGGTTTAAACTTAAACAGGGGAAGTTCAGGTTAGATATAAGGAAGAAGTTGTGAGTAGCTATTGTGTAAAGGCCATTTTCTGCATAACTGGAGGACTAAGCTACATTCAGCACTTTGATCTCTTCAGACTCCAGCAATGTTTCTGTTGCCAATCTGACAGTCTAATTCAGATTTAGAGGGACACAATCACATTAAAAATAGCTTCTAAGGGGGGAAATGTCACTTGCATCTCAGTGACAGTTTCATGTCTGAAGTGTTAAACCACTGTTACCAGTTGCTGCTGAGGACTCAGAGGAGGAGTTAGCAGATGCTTAAATCAGCCAATCCGTTTTCATACTTTGACAGCCTGGGCCCTTGGGAGGCTCTGGTGTGACTCTTTACTAGCATTGCATGTCACGTTACTTTAAAATGCCTACAAAAAGAGCCTTTGACTCTGCTTTGTAGATTCTATAATTCCAGTTGTCTCTTACTGCTGTTCTGCTACAGTGAGAGAGGAGGGAAGTGGGACTGACGCATGCTGTCCTGTACTGGTGATGCCAACTAAAAAGCTGGCTTGCATGTGTCTGTACATAACGTGATGCAGATTGCAGTGTTCTTGGTTATTCTGCAGCTGTTGGTTTGACACATTCATTTTAATACACAGTGGTTTGATGAATTTAAAGGGAGCTTTAAAATATAAGTCCCTTTCAGAAACTGGATGATGATTGTGCAGTCAAATCTAGTTTACAAGGTACCAGTGCGTGCTGAGCAAAAAGTGTGTAATGCACCACCTGTTTGTAATTTACTAGAAGGTTTCAAAATGTCAACATTCATCTCTAGATTGAAGGATTAGTGTGTAGCCTTAGTCACGCTGCCTTTCAGGGATGCTCTGTAAGGTTTGGGCAGTAGTGCAATAAAACCAGAAAACATCCTTAACTTGTGAGACTCCTTAACTGAAGAGCTTGACAGTATTTTTCCAGATGTATCAATCTAATAAAAAATTTATACATCTAATGATGCTTTAAAGATTCAGCTGGACAGGGTACTGGGACATCTATTCTATGCAAAGTCATGCTTTGTGCAGACAGGTTGGACCAGATGACCCTTGAGGTCCCTTCCAACCTGGGATTCTGTAATTCTATGAATAAAACCTGTCACTTGTGCTGACAAATTCTGCTTCTCCCTTATCCTTAAAGTGTAATAGCTGTAACATAAACCTGTGCCATGTGACATGTAAATGCATCCTTGGGGTGGGGAGCCCAAAATGGCTGTTAATCAAGGAAAGGTTTTGGAATGAGACTGGGGGATATGGAAGTATATTGCATAGAAGGCTGTTCTTCCTGCCATTCTTACTAGGAAAGTATTCTGGGTTTTGGCATCTGCCAAGAATTTTAGCAAAAATAAGAATTCTTGCTTAAAACAGAATTATGTGAACATAGACCAAACCCACAGTCTGATGTGGGTCGTTGGAACAGCTAGTAGTATTCTAACAAAATCAAAAGGAATCAAAAGGAAAAAATGTCTTGTGGGTTTTGCTAAATTTCTGAAAGAACTTGTGTTTAATTGATATTAGTTCTTAAGCTTATTAACAGATTTACTTTTCAAATTCTCTGAAAATTAATGCTGTTCTCAGGGAGCACAGTAATTGTGCAGAGAACATGCTATTATTCATTGCTTAAAGGAAACCTAGCAACCTTTGCTTTATGTGCAAAGCTCAACTTTGTTTTCAAAAAGAGCTGGTCTGGTGGTAGCAAATGGGAGAAGGAGCAGGAGCTCTGACTGGAAAGTTGCTGTGAAGCATGGGTTTTACTCTTTGCTGCTCTCAAGGTGCCTGCTTTGAAAGATAAAGTGGGGGTTCCCTGAATCAACCTCTGTAAATCTCGTTTTTGATGCTACTGATCCAGATGCAGGTTGCTTGGGCAGTAAAGCTGCCTTTAGTGTCCCCTGCCAGCTTGTGTGTGTGTTACGGCTGTGAGTGAAGGGGCAACCTCAGCTCCACAGTTGCACAAGATACAGAGGGGAAGCTATTTTACCTAAGGATTACAAAGAAGAGGGGAATGTCTATTTTCTGACCTCAGTATAAAATCATCCAGCAATTCCAGTGGTTAGATTTTCTTTTCCTTGATAAGTTGTCCAGAAACTACAGTTATCCCAAGATGTATAAAAGAAATGCATAGTGCTGTTCATGAATTTGTTTAGATAACTTTAAAGCTGTGCCATTTAAGTCAGGAGGGTAACCTAAACGTTTCCCACATGTTCAGTTTCTGCTATAAAATGTTAATGCAGGAATTGGATAGAGTCCAATGAACTGCCTGAGACCTTTCAAAAAAAAAGAAAAAGACCTTCCCATGGCACTGTACCATGTTCCTTTGCTCAATGTAGTTAGTATTATTTATCAAAGTCTTTTTCCCTTTCATTAATGGGGACAAATTAAAACTGCTGTGCAGAATGAAATACAGGTTTGAGAGAATGAGATGTGGCCTTCGTCCTCCTCAGAAAAGGAAGAGCCCTTCATTTGTGGTACCAATTTCCAGCCACTTTCCCTCACATATAAGCTTAATGAAGCTTTGCCAAATAGTAACTGATTCTCTGAGTTAATGGAACAGTGATTGTTGTTATGTGGCAGATGGGGAAAAACAGGATTCTAAACTTATCAAGTGCAAATGTGGCTAGAAAGAGCTTCAGTCCACCAAACCAAATTTTAAGCTGACCTCTGTAAGATTTTAAACTTCTTTAATTTATTTAGCATGCCTAAATAACATAGGTATAATAATAAATTAGTAATTTAACTAATGTATCTTCTTTAGAAGCTGCTACCTATCTCTAAAGGCAAAAGGCAGAGCTGTCAAAATACCAAAAATAAGATAGATCTTTTACACTGTCTAAGCTAACCAGAAAGCTACTACAAAGAACACGAAGTACAGGAATAAAATACATCTTTCTTGGATGTTACCACTAATCCAATTCATCCCAGTGGGTCGGGAAGGTTTGAACTGTTAATGTGAGCAGTTGCAAGATTTCCTTGGCATCTTAACACTAACAGGAGCAAGGTCTTGGACTCGCAGTTGGCCTGGCTCTTCCAGTTAGCTGCTTGGTGCTCTCAGAAAATTGCTGAAATAGAAACAAATATCCAGGAGGGGCTGATATAATTTGGGAGATTATGGAAAAAGTTGTACTGAAAAGAAAGAGAAATTGTGTTTTCCACTTCTTTATCTTCTTTTTCTCACTCTTATTGTTTGCTCATTATAACTGCATGTGATGATATTCCCACGGGAGTTGCAATTGGGAGGTACAAGCACTGTGCTGTTACCAGCACACCTCAGGACATCAAACCCAGGAGGTCAGAACTGCTAGTGTGTGTGGAGGTATCGCTCCTTGTACATGTAGTTGCTTGTCTGCAGCAATTCAGTTAAACTTTATGTTTCTGTACTTTTAATGGAGCTTCTCTTGAACAATATTGGCCACATACGGTGAATATTTCTGTGGGAGTAAGTCACTGTAACATCTACTGTGAAGGCTGTGTCAGTGTTCTCTGTCTGGTGTGTTTCATTTTCAAAGCAAACAGCACCTCAAGGCCCCTGCTCAGATGCTGTTCTTTACAAACGCACCCTTCAGGTGTCTGTTTTTAAGGAGAGAGGGTTTCCCCACAGAGCACGCAGGTGCTTTTCAGCCTGGCTAGTTTTTCTTCACAATATGAACATCATTAGTTTGGTTCTTGGCATGACCGTAAATGCTGTAGAGCCCTATAGGAGACATAACCTCTTCACAGGAATAATACAGGAATCAGTACTACAGTTCACATTTATTCCAGTGGCAAAACTGACACCTTTGTGGTCAACTAAGCTGATGAAATGAAGGGGTTTGCTCATTTATAGTCCACGATGTCACGAAACTGTAACAGCTGAAGCTAGAGTGATTCTGTGCAGCATCCCATCTCCCTGAAGGATTCCTAATGTTGCATTCAGATTATTTACCCTTCCCAGCTTTGGTTTTATTGGCCACATGTAGGCTGTGGGGGGATAAACTCTGTGGAGCTCCTTTTCGAGGAGTACACCAGAATTTTAGCTCTCTTCTGTTTTGCACACCTGGATTTGCTTCCCATGATGGATGAAGCACTGGCTCAGAATTGTTTGTGTATGAACCCTGCATACGGCAGGGTACACACTGATGAAACTGTCTTTTGGATTTTTTTGAGTGTGTACCTCCTGGTAATGTGAAGCTTCTAGAAAATGTCTAACTAATTATTAAGTTTCCCTCACAACAAACCTTTGGTTTTGTCTATGTATAATGGGTTAGTGTTTGAGAATCTACTTTGATTCCTTGAGTGGGATTTCTCATGCATGGCACAGTTTCCTGCTGTAGCCCTGAGGGCTTGCTGTCTTTCATGAGCACGGTGTATTACCTGATAACAGCCTCCTCCTCAGTCGACACAGGACAAGTTTTTGATACACAACTATGGGAATATACACCACTTTGTGCAGTACAGCACAGTTGATGTGGTCTCTCCAACAGCTTGTACTAAGGTGCCATGGCACAGACAAAAGTACTTGAAGTTACCAATAAAAGTTCAGAGCTGTCAGGTTTGCACTCCTTATTTAATTTATAGGCAGGGGTCAAATGTAAATATGTAGCAGTAGAAACTGATGTTTTGAATTCCAAATACAACCTAGCAGGCTTTCCCCGTTACAAAAAGTAGCTCCTTTCTCATGTGTAAGGAGCTTTTTATGTCCCCACAACAGCGAACAAAATGTAATGTTCAGTGGTGTACCAAATCCACTCCTAGCTTCCAAATGTTTGACTAGTTTGATTACTTAACTTTTGCAAAGTTAAATAATTAAACTTAACTTTATTTTTACTGGAATATATTTTGCATATTTCAGCATAATATGAAAAAATGTTCATTTGTTTCTGTCAAAACTGAATAATTGGGACACTTTATTAAACCACAAATATGTTCTAATTTTACTTCTAGGTGACATCAGAGTTTAACAGGATAACACGTGAAACTTTTTCCTCCAGTAATAACTACCCTGTTTTAAAACATAGGCAAGTTGTAAATATATTTAGATACTACCTTTCTTTAAATTTCCATAGAAATAGAAGAGTGCTTCATGACACAACTAAGATTATGCAATTCTTTTTAGAAAGTTGTATCTGAAGTAGTTCCTGCAGAAGGGTAATTCAGCGAATGTATTATTGACACATTGCTGCTACTGTCAAACAGTTAAGGTGAACTTAAGCCAGGCTTAGGGCGAAGAAGCCACTCTGGCTTATTTGCTTACATGTATTTTCTTTGCAAATGTGAATTTAGAAGTTTTTTCTGTATTAAGCAGCAAAAATTGTTATGTTTGTGAAATGACCTGGTTTGATGGAAGTGGAACCTTTCTGTCAAATCCCTGTTGCAGGTTGAAGTGAACACTCAGTGTTGCCTTCCTGCAAGACTGCCACGTAGCTGTTTGGGCCAAGTCACCACAACATAACATACCCTTGAAAATGGAACAGTCTAAAAGTAGCTACACTCTTTGGTCACACAAAGAAATCATATTGTGCAGAATTACAGGGCTTGTAATATTCTAGAGGTCAAGTGGTTTTCCTGACTGCACATCCCATAGTCCTTGTCCATCTGTGAAATACCAAATTAGACTGAATAATTACATTTTCCTTACTATTTTATTTCAGATCATATTTAATAGACTAGTGCTTCTGCTGTAGCTGGGAATTGACTAAGAGGCTGCAAGGATATTTATTTTCTCTCCTAGTAGTTGTCACAAATATTTGCGTCCATTATGATTATATTCAAAAGGTATCTGCTTGGTGGTTTACATCAACAGTACCACTGAAAATAAACAATAAAAACCAACCCCAAACCAAAAGTCAAAAACATTGGAGGAAATGTGGGAGTCAAGCTGATCTGGATGTACTTCCATGCTGTCACTTCCATCCTTAATTCTGTTAATGTCTTCAGCTCTTGCTTTTGAGTTGTGTGTGGTTTTTTTAATTAGCAGAGTCCTTAGGAAAGGCCCTCTCCTTTTCCCCCACAGGGGGTGTGTAAAGCAGCCCTTGTTCCCAGCAAGTGCAGAGCCCTGGGGCACTGCTCCTCCATGGTGGTAACCCCAAGGGGCATTTGCTGCACTCACCCAGCTGCCTGTAGCTACAGTCAATCTTTCTTCTAGGCCATTTCTTGTCGTTCTTTGAGAGTGAAAGATCCCAAGACCATTTCAGTATAGGTCTGTGCACACGAGGACACTGTGCGCAATGTATTTATTTATGCTTAAAGCAAATGAGGATGATCCTATGCATTAATTACCTGAGGAGTATGAGGCCTTTTAAGGCACTCCACTAAGGCTGTATAGGAAATACTAAAGCCATTTTGAGTTTACTTTTTTTTCTCAACTGACCGAAACGTATGTTTGGATGTTCAGCTTTTAGACTTCAATCTTTCATGCTTTTTGGATACAGACACTGACAATGATTCCATCTGCTGTGGTTAATAAGGATTACAAGCAGCACATTCTTGCTATAAGGCAGGAAACTTTACATGCAGTATCTTCAGTGTGGTTACAGTAGGCGGCACAGAAAGACATACAATGCACACTTTTCTTTGCAGCAGGAGACACTGAAGAGAAAATCTGATTCTGAGTTACTACATTTGGAAAATACAATCAATACATCTGCTTCCCCTAAATAGTCGAGGATATAAATTGGTGGTTTCCCACTTTTCTATTGGAATTGCATATGTTGCAGGAAAAAGTTGAAGAGAACAATTCTTTTAACTCATCTGTGACATTGTAATATATTCAGACCGGGGCAGCCTAAGGGAGGAAGAAAGAGATCTGCATAGTGAAGCATCTGCAGTAGTCACAAGCAGCCATCCAGCAGATCAGGATGTCCTCTGAGACTGTGCTACAGTCTTACAAGTTCAGGAGAATCCTCTGGCTTAGGGGTGGATCCACCAGTCTCTGCATGCATTTTCCCTGTCTTCCTCTGCCTTCAACCTCCCTGAAGCAGGTGAACTGTATGGGCACAGCAATAAGAACACCATCAAGAACACCATTTGGAAAGCTGTCTAAATGAGGACTGAACAGGCCGAGGACAGAATACTGCAAGTTGTTCATTACATAATCTGCTAGTTGGAACAAAACCTGAAAGTTAACAAGGTATTGTTGAGTACAAATAACTTCCAAATTCGCTCACTGCAGAGCTGACTTTCCAGTTATAAAACGAATCAGATGGTTTTTAGATGGCTGAAAAACAAGAAAACCAACCAAGCTGACAAAACTGTCTGTATGAAATGGAGCTCTGCTTGTTATTTAGAGATGTCAGTTGAAATCTGAGCCAAGACTTGTGAAGAAGAGTCATCTGTGGTTTTGTTATCTGAGCCCTGGGTACAACTTTCCTCTGTGGGCATTTCCTTTAGTGGTCCATGCAGTGTTGCCATGCTAACTGTGAAGAGGAAAACCATATGGTTAAACTAGTTTCTTGCCTCAACCCAAATCTCAATCCTCAAATCACTGGGAATTCTGACTTGCAGCTGTGTAGGTCCTGAGCTGCCAAACCCTTCAATAGAGGTAAAAACCTAAACCAAAACTTGATTCTGATTTGGCTGTGTGTTTACCAGCAAATATATTTTTAAAAGACTGTAGCACATAATATAGATGAGGAGTTATACTATGTTCCAGCTTCCCTGGAAGCCCTGCCTCTTCTGTGAGTAAGAGCAGCAGCACATGTTGTTTTCATTTGGTTGACAGACATGGCGGCTGCAGCTGTGCGCTGAAGAATGTAAACACTTTGCTGAGACGTAGCAAAAATCCCTAACACCTTTTTAGAAAAATGGAAGAAAATCCATCACAATCTAAAACTTGCTGTGGAATAGAGAAAACATGGTCAAACTTAGTATTTATTTCACATTTGATCCTTTTCCCCAGCCTCCCTTGGCATTTTTTCCTGCTGCATTCTGGTCTACACAGAGAGAAGGAATTAAGGCTGTTGATAATATCAGTATTACATGGCACTTCAGTCATGGGCCTGAATCCTGCACATGAACAAGAGGTGGGATACAAATGGGTAGCAGTGCAACTGGCACAGAGAACCAGTGGGATTGCAAAGTGCAGTCACATTTTGCATGTGTTGCAGATCAAAATGGAAAGGTTGATGTGAGGGAGGCAGCGTGCTAGCAGCAGTGGGACCCCAGGAAGCCCCAGTGTGTGCCTCCAGTGGATTTTCAAGCGTGTGTGTTTTCAAAATGGAGCCAAGATGGAAAGATTGGGGAAAAAAAAAAAGGCCAATGCCATGTACAGAGGCTGCACAGTTGGGGTGGAAGTGGAGTTGTACGAGCTCTTCCATTAATCACCTTTTTATTTCTTCCTTCCCTCCCAGGTGCAAGTGGGAAGTACACCTCAGGACCAAAGAATTGTGGGATACATTTCCTGCACTCACTTGCAAGCTATTGCAGGTACTGTCCTAAATTGCATATCTTACTTGTTCACTATTCCTAGGCCTGTGATGGTGTTCTTGTGCAGGGGTAACAAGCATTGCTCCTCCAGTATTTCTGACATAGTGCAGTCTGCATTGCAAATAACAGTGAAATAGTGAAAAAAGGTAGACAAGTATATCCCCAAACCTTTCCCTTTTCACTCTTGGAGTAGTTAAGTATTACAGGATACAAACAAAAAATATCCCTTGAGAGGTTTCCTCTTAATAAAATGCTGTTATTTTAGCATCTACATTGCAATCATTAGTCAACAGCACCTAACAGCCCATGCTGTGAGTATCAATATACAAATATTTCTTTGTATGTAACTAGGGGATTATCGGAACGTGTAAGTTGGGACAGCACAAATCAGCAGCTGGAGTAAGCCCAGATTCTCTGGGTCTTGACCTCTAAATTTCATACATAAATGGCAAGCAAGCTAATACACTCACTGAAAAATTCTCCTGGTCATGTTTAAAAGCAATCCCACTGTAACGTTTACTACAGCACCCCACCGCATGCTGTGTGTCCTTTGTTTCATGAAACGGTATTTTCTAAGGTCATTAAATAAGGTTGCAGTGCAGCCTGTTTCTCATCAACCATCTTTTATGACCTTTTTTTATGATAGTATCTCAACATTCAACTCTCATTTAATCTAAATATTCAGAACAGGGCTGAGGTAGATGGGTGGCCTCATCTCCATTTTACAATTCCAGTCCAGAAAGCAAGGGAAAGAAAAGTTAATAAAGTTTATAGATAGTAGGGTCATTTTATTCCATGTTTAGTGTTCTGATGCATACATTTTGAAATTGAGACGCTTCTCCATTTGAACTGTTCGTCTCAACACTCATCAATTAAAACTGACAAATACTTGAACATCTTAGAGAAGGTAGAAGCGAGGACAGGCCACCTGGGAAGAATATAGGAGCATTGCCCGAGAAGCTAGGGACCAGGTTAGGAAAGCTAAGGCCCAGCTAGAATTAAGTTTGGCAAGGGATGTAAAAGATAACAGGAAAGGATTCTATAGATACGTAGCAAATAAAAGACAGACTAGGGACAATGTAGGCCCTCTCCAGAAGCTATCAGGAGAACTGGCTACCATGGATTTGGAGAAGGCTGAGGTTCTTAATGACTTCTTTGCCTCAGTCTTCACCAGCAAACGCTCTGACCACACAACCCAAGTCTTGGAAAGCAAATGCAGGGATTATGAGAACGAAGACCTTAGGCCCACTGTAGGAGAGGATCAGGTTCGAGACCATCTTAAGAACCTGAACGTGCACAAGTCCATGGGACCTGATGAAATCCATCCACGGGTCCTGAAGGAGCTGGCGAATGAAGTTGCTAAGCCACTGTCCATCATATTCGAAAAATCCTGGCAGTCAGGTGAAGTTCCCGATGTCTGGAAGAAGGGCAATAAAACCCCCATTTTCAAGAAGGGGAAGGTGGAAGACCTGGGGAACTACAGACCAGTCAGTCTCACCTCTGTGCCTGGCAAAATCTTGGAACAGTTTCTCCTGGAAAACATGCTAAGGCACATGAAAAACAACGAGGTGGTTGGTGACAGCCAACATGGCTTCACTAAGGGGAAATCCTGCCTGACCAATTTGGTGGCCTTCTATGATGGAGCCACGGAACTGATGGACAGCGGCAGAGCAGTTGATGTCATCTACCTGGACTTGTGCAAAGCGTTCGACACTGTCCCGCATGACATCCTTGTCTCTAAATTGGAGAGACATCAATTTGATAGATGGACCACTCGGTGGATAAAAAACTGGCTTGATGGCCGCACGCAAAGAGTGGTGGTAAATGGCTCGATGTCCAGTTGGAAACCTGTAACGAGTGGTGTCCCTCAGGAATCGGTGTTGGGACCGGTCCTGTTCAACATCTTTGTCGGCGACAGGGACAGTGGGATTGAGTGCGCCCTCAGCAAGTTTGCCGACGACACCAAGCTGTGTGGTTCGGTTGATACGCTGGAGGGAAGGGATGCCATCCAGAGGGACCTTGACACGCTTGTGAGGTGAGCCGATGCCAACCTTATGAAGTTTAACCAAGCCAAGTGTAAGGTCCTACACCTGGGTAGGGGCAATCCCAGGCACTGCTACAGGCTGGGCAGAGAAGAGATTCAGAGCAGCCCTGCAGAAAAGGACTTGGGGGTGTTGGTTGACGAAAAGCTTAACATGAGCCGGCAGTGTGCGCTTCCAGCCCAGAAAGCCAACCGTATCCTGGGCTGCATCAAAAGAAGCGTGACCAGCAGGTCGAAGGAGGTGATCCTGCCCCTCTACTCTGCTCTCGTGAGACCTCACTTGGAGTACTGCGTACAGTTCTGGTGTCCTCAACATAAAAAGGACATGGAGCTGTTGGAGTGAGTCCAGAGGAGGGCCACGAGGATGATAAGAGGGCTGGAGCACCTCCCGTATGAAGACAGGCTGAGAGAGTTGGGGCTGTTCAGCCTGGAGAAGAGAAGGCTGCGTGGTGACCTCATAGCAGCCTTCCAGTATCTGAAGGGGGTCTACAAGGATGCTGGGGAGGGACTCTTCCTTAGGGACTGTAGTGGTAGGACAAGGGGTAATGGGTTCAAACTTAAACAGGGGAAGTTTAGACTAGATATAAGGAAGAAGTTCTTTACAGTGAGGGTGGTGAAGCACTGGAATGGGTTGCCCAGGGAGGTTGTGGATGCTCCATCCCTGGCGGTGTTCAAGGCCAGGTTGGACAGAGCCTTGAGCCACGTGGTTTAGGGCAAGGTGTCCCTGCCCATGGCAGGGGGGTTGGAACTAGATGATCTTAAGGTCCTTTCCAACCCTTACGATTCTATGATTCTATGATTCTATGATCTTGGAGATGCCTGTGGAAAATTTTCCATGTCTCTCTCCTGTCTTTTGTATCAAAACTATCAGCTTTATACTTAGAGTAGGTGTAGGAGTAAAATAAAAGCTGTATCTCCAAATCTTTGTGTAAGATTAGAATTTAATTTAACTAGAGGGGTGAGGGATATCCTGAAGTTTTCCTTGATGCAACTGCAATTCTTGTGCTCCTGAATGCTGGAGAGCACAACACAGCCTTCTTGGACTACCTAGACAGCAGGTATGCTGTGAGCTGACGCCAATTAGCAGTCTGCTACATGTGGCAGAAGGTTGAACCAATGTGCCACAGCATGTCGAGGTTAACCCGGTCAGGCAGCCGGCATCCTTTCCACTTCGTCAGTGCTTCAGCTGCAGAGAGACAGACTTGGGAACAAACCCACCAGACCCTGAAGTACATTAGAGAGACTAGGTAGTGGTAAAGAAGATTCATGAATTTTTCAGCTACATTTTAACAATGTAACATCCTTCTCTGGTTTTCTATTTTTAACTCTGGAATTATGGTAATGTACTGTGGGATTGCTGTTGTGGAGCTGAGATTTGTTGCTGTCTCATTTAGGTTATAAACTTCCATTTTCAGTCCTGTTCCTTTTTATTACCTAGTCATGTATTCTCAGGTAGCCTTTGATAACTGCATTGTGAAGTCCCTATAATACTGAAGAGGGGGGAGGGAAGAAGAATGGGGAGGTAATGTTCTATTTTCAAAGTCAGCCTTAAGCTTCTTCAAGGGTGAAATGCAAACTTCCATTTTCCTACTTATGTTCTTGCTTCATATTTTTAGGCTTACCTGGTTCAAACTACATTCAAAGAGCAGACAATGAGCTAAGAGTACAACTGTCCTTTGATATATTAGTTTATGTAATGAAATGGAAAACTAAAGTTCATGTGTTTGGCAGAGCTGTGCCTTCTGATTTGTATCATCTGATTCATTACATTTCACACATTTAAAATTATCTAAAAACCAGTTCAGTGATGTAGAGATGTGGTATCTGTAAAAACATGCACTGTTTAAAAGGTCAGCCATTTAAATCATCCAGTCACACATGGTGCGTGCAGTTTGGCTTCCATTCTAGGATACATAAACTTACACTTCACAGTTCTGATACTTGCATGAGTATAAGATGGAGATCCAACTGCTTATGGTCAGGGATGAACTACTAATGCTTTTCTCAAGAGATGTGCTGGCTCAACTCTGTTCTGAACAATTACTGTGTTTTCAGACCTAACATTCACCTTTTTCAATAAAACTTCAGAATGAGATGTAGCTTATCCTCTCAATTCTCTACCCATTACTGAATGCTGCGATGAAGCAGTTCTTCATTTCCACTGTGGAAATAGCTGCATTTCAGCGACGAAGAGATCCTTTAATGAGGCTTAAATGTAATTATTTTCCAAGGGGCTGTTAAGTTTACATGGCTCTTTTATGTCTTTCAATTAGTCAGTGATTAATGTTTTGGACAGGTTTTGCCGTCCAGAATCCACCCACCTCCCTTGGAGTCATGACTTTCAGACACCCCACCAAGCCATCAAAACAGAGCAAGCCTCCAGCTATTCCAGCCCACGTCAGATGATGTAGCATGCTGGATACTATCTTGTAACTTCATTCATGTCCCTCTTTTGTGGTTAGTGTGAATCTAGTTAGCAGCACAGGTACTGGCAACTCGTGCTTCTCTAGCACCAGTTTTGGGTTCCACAAGCTTACACACAGCTTAAGCAGAACTCAGATCAGGACTGAGAGAGACCCCTCAAGGTCTGGAATTCTGACCGTGCCATCAGGAGCAATCTTGGTGCCAAGCATGCTTAGGCAGTGATTCCAGATATGTTTCTGAAATAGCAAAGCTGGTGCACCCTACCCCCTGGCAGCCTGCCCTCACCCCCTTCTTTCAGCTGTGCTAACAAGGCTGTTGCAGGCTGTGTTGCACGTGCTGGGGACCTGACCTAGCTCAAAACTAATCCAGCAGAGTAAGGGGGGTGGGGGTGCGTTGCTGCTTTGGTTTTTTGGGTGGTTTGGTTTTGTTTTCCCAGGCTGTCCTGGATTAAGTCTGTTACAAGGGTAGGGGTCTGCTTAACCTGTCACACAGCCAGGTGTGGCACAGCCCGTCTCATGGCTAAACTGAAGCCTTTGGCTGTGGCTTGGAAAGAATTTTTCCTTTTGACGAGGCTTTATGGCCTACACTTTACAACCTCTTTTTGCTCCTCTTCCACAGCTCCCTGATAATATATCCCATAGCACTTATCAGTGCTGAGAACTCTGGTTTTAAAAACCTCCACTGGATGTTTTGATTTCCGTTGCCTAGGCTTGTCAGCTGTTTTGTTCAGCCACCACAGTGCTCCTTTTAACATCTTTCAGGGTAGGACAAAACAGTCTTCTTCAGTGTAATACAATACCTACCTCTAGTTCTGACTAAAGCCAGGTTTTCGCTTAAGCATTTCCAAAGTGAATGGAAAGGGCAAGTATGATTATGCTTTAATGAACAAAAGTGAAGTATTTATTTATGCTGGCTGAGGTTTCCCACACTACGCTTTCATCTTGCCACAATATCTAAAGCTGGAGGGAACTTGCAAAGAGTTTGGAAATGCTGACTGCAGGATCCAGTCACAGCACAATTATTTGCATTTTTCCAGGCCAGTTACTGAGGAAAAGTGCATAGAGCAATTAGCACAAATCAGTATTGTCTGGTTAATTACTGGTGGCAGTCAGTCAGATCAGTGATTCTATCTGAACATTTAATTAGAGCTGAAGGCTGGAGGAGGAAGTTGAACGTTAGTGTTGGGAGTTACTACCTAGGTCTCTTCTGTTAATATTTACTTCTGCTATTTCATTTCAGCAGCAGTTTCTGAAATGTCTGCTCCTCTGGCAGGTCTGAATTCAAGTTTGGCTTCTCCTCTATTAAGGCGTCCAATTAGTTCAGTTACCTTCATCTCCAAAGCCAGTGATCATGGGAGCTGGTCTGAGTCTCACTAGTAACTTTTGGCTACAGATACATGCAGTACCTGCTATGCCACTGCAGTAATCCGGATAGCAATAGCTTAATATTAATCTCAGAAAACAGTTAGGTCTGAATCGCAGTAGAGGATCCCATCTTGCATCATGGAAACGTAGCTCACTTCATTGTACCTGCTTCACGTAGTGTACTGGAGTGCAATTACTTCTATGACCTCTAGTGGGGATAGTCAGAGCTGCGAGCCTACCACAAGTTCTACACTTCTAAAGAGAAATGGAAATCATCTGTTTCTAGAGTTCCAAGGCTACTATTTTCCTGTAGAGTCCTGAGATTCCCTGGTGTGCAGTGCTGCTGCAAAGGCTCAGCATTCTTACCATGCAAAATGTATGTCACCATGTAGTTAATGGTTTTT
This sequence comes from Strigops habroptila, assembly GCF_004027225.2. Lineage (NCBI taxonomy): Eukaryota > Metazoa > Chordata > Aves > Psittaciformes > Psittacidae > Strigops > Strigops habroptila. The sequence goes on from NC_044302.2 coordinate 19,464,830, forward strand.
TAATAATAGCAATGCACATTACCAAATAGCTGTTGCAATATTCTCCAAAATGGTTTTGCCTTGTGTTTTTCTCAAAAGTTTTCTGTTTTGGAGAACTCTACCTTTGTGTGTTTCAGTTGAGTGAATCTGCTACATTCTTCACTGTGCTGATCTGTGACAGGTTGCTGCCTGAGGTTTATGCCCATGTGGCAATGCCTGTATTATTTTATCACTCATCCTAGTGAAGCCATGTTAGATGGGTAACACAGAAAATGCAAAGAAACGTGGACAGTTCAGAGATGTAAAAGCTTGGTTTAGATAGTTAAGCAATAAATATAATGGGGACTTTGTGGGGAGGAAGATGTTACTTGTCACCAAGCACCATCCTCAAAAGTTGTGTGATGAGAAAACAAAGGTGAGCCAGAAGGAAGTACTGGCCTAAAGAGATGAGATAGGATAGAACGATTCAGATGATGCAAAGGAGGACAGTTCACAAAGCTGAGTAAGCTTCACCAGGAATGAGCAAGCTGGGACTGTTCAGACTCAGGAGGAGAAGGCTCAGGAAGGATCTTAGCAAAGTGTGTAAATATGTCATGGGAGGGTGAATGGAAGATGGAGGCAGACTTTCCTCAGTGGGGCCCAGAGACAGGACGAGAGGCAGTGAGCACAAACTGAAATGCCAGAAATGTCATTTAAAGAAAGGATAACGTTTTTTATTGTAAGGTTGACAAAGCACTAGAAAAGGTGACCAGAGGTTATGGAGTCTCCAGCCACAGAGATCCTCAACGCCCAACTGGCACAGTCGTGCTGTAGGTGGCCCCGCCTCAGCTCATGCATGAATCTGTAATTCTGTCTGTATCTTTACATAGCGGCATGTATGCTAGTCACGCACAACTTTCGTGGTTCATGTCACCTGCTCCAGGCTGTGTTTATTTCACGTGACCTATTTCTTGTCCTTTTGTCTAACCACATCTTCACTGTAGGGCTTTCTTGTGCTTGGTAGCAAGGGTGTTTCCCAAGAACACATTGGTCTGGATTTGTGACAAGCTGTGTGGTAGGGAATGTGTGAATGTGAGGTACAGGTAACCAGAAACTCTAAGTTAACGAACATATCCAGGAAGCACTTGTACCTGCTTTTATATTATAGCCCAACTTATAAAGATTTGTTGGGAATAACACAAGTGGAAGGGGGGAAAAAAAAAAAAAGATAATTTGCTGCTGGAATTACCAGTCTCAAAAGATGAGTCAGTGTCAGGACCTATTTAAAGCACTCTCTTTTCCTGTTCATGTCTTTTTTCCATATTCCTTTTAACTATTTAGGATTGTATCAAGTCATGCTTGGTTGAACATTACTGATTCAGTTTGTATTTACTGTTGTTTTACCACCACTCCCAACTCCCCTTCTCCCAGTGTTCTTGACAATCCAACCCTTCATAGGTTAATAGTGGTAGGAAAGTGAAGTTCTAATCCTTAAAGTTTGTCCGGGTGCTAACGCAGTTACAGTGTGCTGCTGAGTTCATGTTTGAACACTCTCTTTATAAAGTGCTGGTGAAAGCTGCAGTTGAGATGAGCGATTAACAAGCTGTGAGGATGTGGACTTAAATAGTCACTGTCTCCAGAGCCGCCACTGAAAGCAGCTTTGGATGTACATAACTGATGTTTCTAATTGAGTTTTACAGCTTTTCAATAGCTAGCAAGAAGTAGTAACTTAGGTTAAAATAAAATTGTAGTCAGGTCATTTTGGATTTGCTGCTTTTCCTTCCGATTGTGGTGTTTGAAAACACATCTTTTATTCTGAAGAAAAGTAATGCTGTTCTGACTTGACATAGCATTTCAAGTTGGAAACAAGGGAAATTACAACTGTTAACTATAGGTACAGTGAAAACAAAAGGAAAGACAATATGGTAAAGAATTATTTCTAGAATGCGTCCTGCTGCTTTGCCACACCAAGCTTTTGCTGTAATCATTTTAAAAGAGCCAGTGACTTCACGTCACCTAATGTGCTTGAAATTAACTGTCGTTAGTTGGTACAATTAAAGATAGTTTTGCAAACAAAAAGTATTTAACAACCAGTCAATCTGAACCCTTTCCTATCACTCTGATAAAACAGAGGCACATCCTCAGCACATGGAGCCTCGTGTGACTTCCCAGCAACTGGTGAAAGGATCTGGTTCTTCACTGCTTAAGTACTGCCTCCCTAAACCTGTATCTACATATACCTTTAAAAATAGGAAAAAATACTTCCAGTTAAAGCATTCTTACTTGAACATGAACCACAGAATCACAGAATGGTTTGGGCTGGAAAGGACTGTAAGATCACCTAGTTCCAACCCCCCCTGCGAATAGATCTCTTCCTCATATGGACTACTACAATGTGAGTAAGTTGAATTCACCATAGATGTATATTTTCTAATAATACTTGAAGTTAAATTTTTCATTTTAAAAATCAGAAAGCAAAGAAAGATCAAGTGGTTTACCACAGAACATGCTGTTCAGTTTGGTCTGAAGTAGGACTGTAACTCTGAACTTCTGATTGTAACTGCTGTGCATCAGATCCTCCTCCTCCTCTGGCTAGAAGGATAATCGTTTTGGCTGGTTGTCTGCAGTGTAGATGGAGATGCCTTGTCTTCTCACTTCTTCACACATGCCTGAAGAATTGACATGCCTGCTAGATTGACTCCAGGAGGAGGTATTTAAATCATCAAAAAGTGTGGTTCCTAATGAACTCCATAATGGGCTACGCACAGTGTGCTGAGTATACTATTAGCCACACCATTTTTTTATCTTGCACCCTTTTTCTCAAGATGTCTAGCAAATAGCTTAGCAACTAACACAGGGCTGAGAAACGTGCTAAAAGGAGGTCTTGTCTCTTGTTTTGATTATTTGAATGTTTATTTGTTTGCTACAGGAGATACTACTGTTCGATGTGAGCAACTGGATATGCTTCAAGATTGGCTGTCTGAATTCCGAAAATCTACCTCCTCCTCCAGTACAGCCAATCCAGAGGAGCTGGTGGCTTTTGATGTCATTTGTGGAGATCTCAACTTTGATAACTGCTCCTCTGGTAAGACCAGGTTTTGTTTTCCTGGTGTCTACCTATTCCAGAAAGAAACAGGAGAGTTCTTGATTCCTGTAAGCTATAGCAGTATCTGAACTTGTGACTGGCATTTGCAAGGGAAGACTTAATTGTTACAGATACCTCTTAACATAGGTACTAGCCTTGAGATAAACGTAGGAGGGTAGCTCACACATACCAGCTCTGCTGAGTTAGTAAGCACGATGCTTTTTAAGGCACAAAGGGCAGTAATTTGTGACTTCTCGTAGCAATAATGAGGACAGATCCAGTGGTTTAGCTTTACTTGAACTAGGGACATCTATTGTACAGAATTTTAGTTACTAATGAAAGACATGGATGTTATGGGATTTTTGTGGAGAAAAAAGCAAATTCATGCAGTTAAAAGTAATTAGATAGTGCAAATACACAAACAGGAGATTAATGCTGCAGAAAACTAAACATTGCTGAATGAGTCTTGGAAAAAAATTAACTGATGCTGTGTACTTCTGGGTTTTTTTTAATAATATTTTTCTTCTATATTTGGATGCTGAGGGTACTAGAATAAGAACGCCACACCACTATAATTAATGGGTGGTGAGTTCACAGAGATGGTAGCCTTTTCTAAACATAAATATTACACTTTGCTAATAGTTAAATTGCTAACATAGATTGCAGAGCATTGTGTTTGTGTATGCCCTCTGCCTTCCTGCTCAGTACAGCTCAGGCAGCCACCAGAGCTCCTTGCTGGCCTTACACAATGGCTTAGACCTGTTGGACACTTGTAAGAGAAGATTTTAGCAAAGTTGGAGAAACATTTAATAGGGTAGAAGAGATCATCAACCTGAAACACAGCCCTTCTGGTGTTCATTTCTAGCTCATATGTACCAAAAAATACATGGGTCACAATTGTATGATCCAAAGTAAACTCAGAATGGTCCGAGAAAGTGCTCGCAAGTGTTCTGACTGCTAGAAGAACCTGTTATGCACTGTGGAGGTGAACAGGAAGTGGTAATGGCTACAGAATACTGTAGTTAAACTAACATGTATTAGGGAAAAATAGAATGGTAGCTGCGATAGCGAGTTTTTTAGGGAAGGAGGGAAGAAATGTGCTCAGTAAGAGGCCTTCAGCTAGTCAAGCTGCTATACAGACAGGCTGAGGTGGCAACTGGAGCAGTGCTGGTGAAGGGAGATAGAAGCGGGGGGTTATGAACAGCCAGATCTGCTGTCAAATCTGTGATGTGGCTGTTTCACCTGCAGTACTGTTGGGTGGATGGAGCGGCCTGGAAGCAAAGGTATCCATCAAGGGAAAAAAAAACCCTGCTGAATAGCAAGGGGGAGTCTGCCCAGCCAGGTGGCAAATGGAAAGTGAATGGGACTGTGCAGCATGAAGAGAAAGACAGGAGTGAAGCCAAGAGGCAGAACATGCAGACGGTGTTCTCCACCTGAGAAGTTCTGGCACTCTAACCCACATTTTGCACAAGAAGCACAGGGTATACTTAATGCTGTTGTGACCTGCAACTATCTGCTTTTGCAGATAATAGTTGTAAACATTGCAACTACTACTAAAGAGGACTGAAAAGTAGGTTATAAAAATCCATTTTATTTTTGCTATCTCTGCTGCTTATTTAACCCCCTCCCCTTTAAAAGTCACTCAGCCTGGAAACTGAAATTAAGCTGACTACTTTGTTTTTTATTTCTAGATTGCTTTCTTTCCTTACGCTCTAAGCAAGACTAACACAGTGGTTTTAAGTTTTCTCCTCCATTTTTACATTGCCATTGCTTTAGGGACATTTGTTAGCATTACAGGGAACTGAACATATTAATTTTTTTAAGCAATTATCAGCTTTCTGTGGTTCTGTGTATGATTTTCTGTATTCTTTCCCACTCCACAGACTCACATGGCAAGTAATTAATGTTCCAGTGAATATCAAGCTTCTATTCTTAGCTGTATTGACAGAACAGTTTTCAAAGATCTCCAGGCCTATGAGTGACCTTATGCTTATGACAAATTTTCTGCAACTCAGTTTTCCCTTCCAGCTTTACAGAACATTATGACAACACTCATGCACTTAGTGGGAATGTTATTTGAAAGGTCAGGTTGCTTTTGACTGACATATGTAGAAGTCTGTTAATGTTTTTAAACCTTTTAGGGTAAGATAAAAAGCCTTCCAGTCAGATGGGTTAAGTTTGTCTCATCAGCTGTGACTTGTTGCTGTCGGTGTCACAGCTGCAAATCAGTCATGGCAAAATTTTAATCTATTTTGGTTTTGGAGAGATTTTGTAGACATATAACAAGCGAAAACCTGGAAAAATGAACTGAACAAAGGTTTCATCATCTACTTTTCCATAAACATTAAACAAACCAATTGGCTGTTGAGACAGAACAAGCAATTCTCTGCATTGCATCCCTGGCAAATCTTGAGAGGTCAGTCCTCCCATCCACTGCCACATCTCTAGGATGCCCTGCCAAGTTAATTTTTCAACCTCCCTGAGATTATGAGGATGTTCTCAAGATCAAGAGCTAGTCAGGAGAGGTGGGATGGGAGCTAGAAAGAGGTAATGAGATAGATCAGCTGGTGTGGATGCAGTAGCTGAAAGACAGCTCTATTAATGACTACTAGTAAGAAAATGGCAAACATGCCTACAGCTTATGGATGCAGTACTACTGCACTCCATGTTTGTGCTCTGCTTCCTTCATAACTGGGAGAGGTCAAGAGCTTCTTCCCTTGGCAGGAACAGCATTTCACACAAGATCTAATGTGATTCCTGCAGTGTGTGATCTGCATTCTGGCTAAGACACACAGCTCACGGTTCAAAGTTTTGTCTCCCACTTCAGAGGAGTCCATTTTCATGTGTACTTACATATGCTGTTGTCTTGGCAACAGACAGTGACAGGTATTTTACAGCAGCAGCTCCAAACGCAGGTGAATATTCTGCTGGTCCCAAGAGAGAGCCTTCAAGTGTTGCTATGAAGTTTTAACCTTGTAAAAGGTGTAAGTGCTGCAAGAAAGAAAGTTAGCAGGATCTGTGCCAGTTTGTTTGCCATTTAACACAAATGGAATTGTAGCAGCTGGTGTGTTCAAGTTCTGTTCGTGCTTGTTTTCCAGGTACAATGACTGCTATGTCAAAAAGCACACACAGAACTAGAACTTGCTTATTTGTTCAATGTCTGAAATTCTGCTATACACATTTTTGTAGGATATCTTACTAAATAATCCTAGGAGCTTGATGTGCTAAATGCAAGGAGCACAGCAGCAGTTAGGAAGAAATTCATTTGAAGTTGATAGGTCATGCTGATTATGTTCAGAACGACTTCAATGCTGCAGATAATATCCCTAGCGAATTATCATCTGCCCTCTTATCTGTTATAGCTTGGAAAACATTCAGTGAACTTTTCTGAAGCAAGTAAAGCACAAGCTTTTATCTTTGAACTTACTCAGATGTGTATATACACCCACAACAGCCATTCACATTGCCACTGTGGAGTCAGTCCAATTCTCCGCTGAAGTTTTGTCCCAGTGTAAGCCATGCAGTGTCAACGGCAGGAAGAAGAAATATGCTGGAAAACTCACTTCAGTTTACTGCTAGACACTACTGAGAATGTCTTTCTATGAAAGACTCTGTAGGAAAGCACTGTTTCTAGCAAACATTTGCTTGGATTTCTGATCAAGACAAGATAGTGCTGTGCAGTACAGCTGCTACTGAAGTGGTTCAAATCAACAGTATATATATGCATTGAGGAAGAAGGAGGACTTGCCTTCTGTGTTGTGGCAGGACACGCGGCTGTCCAAAGTTCACCACACATAGCTGATATGCCTTTTCTTGGGCTTGTGCTTTCCCTGCAGAGGACAAGCTGGAGCAACAGCATTCTCTGTTTACACACTACAAAGACCCATGCCGAATTGGTCCTGGGGAGGATAAACCATGGGCAATTGGTAAGACCTTCTCTAACCATGAGTGTATGAACATTTCTTTGTCTCACTCACACAACATCGGTAAGCAGCAGACAGTTCAGCTAACTGGGAGTAAGAATTTGGTGGAGACCAAATATTTACAAGAGGTTTTTCTGCAACATGGATATAAACCTTAACGGTGTCTTGCTGAACTATAATTAAGAACCAGAGATCTCAAACTTCAGTCCACATTCTGGAACTTCAGCATTGAACTCCTTGAATGCCTTCTCGCACCTATTCTACTTAAAAAATAATGTCTGGATTACTTGGGGAGGAGCCAAATTATTGTTTCTGTACTTTCTGCATGCAGTGGAAGCCTGCAGCTTTTGATCAGAATGTTCCATTTGGTGTTCTATAAATACTGTAAGCGAGGATGGAACAAAGCAGTTCAACAACACTATGAACTGGTAGGATTCATCTTTTAAAAGGTTTCATGGAACTGTAAGCTATTTGATAAAACTCAGCTAAACTCAGTGAAACTTTAGTTCAGCAATTAGTCTTTCTCTAGAGGAGGAATTATAACTGCGAAGATACTAAAGGTAAGAATGTGGAATTGTTTAATAACATGGCTTTACTCTGTCGTAGCAGAAAAAACAAAAAATCAGACATTGGGGCTGAGAGACTGTCCCAATGCTGGAAGGGCAGAGGCAATGTTTTGGAAGATGTCAGGCAGTAAGGAAGTCTGGACAGAGGAGCAGTGAGCACAACATGCTCTCAGCCTAGTGCCCTCTCCCCCGACAGATTCTGTCTTCACAAATCTGCCCCTAGAAGCTTTCCAAGTCAGGTCACAGGAGGAGTGCTGGGACAGTTACATCTCCCTTTCTCTCCACAGGTACCTTGTTGGATCCTGAAGGACTGTATGATGAAGAAGTGTGCACTCCAGATAACCTACAGAAGTATGCAATTCCTCATTCTCCCACATGCTTTGGACAATTCCTTCAAAAGCCAGTTTATTGCTTGCTATTTAACATTTCACAAGTTGAGGGGTGTTTTATGGACTGTAAAAAAACCAAACCAAAAAAACACCACCCAAACCCAACAAACCAATCAGTCTTTTACTCAGGGATACTTGGGGAAGAGGATAAAAAGGGAAGGAAAAGGGGCTGCTTCTCTAAGTCTTAAAAGAATTGGCTTCAGTGGGTGAGAAGATGAGAGCAACTGCAGCCAGTGGTGTTCTATTTCTCTAGAGTTGGTCCTACTTGGATAGCCCTTCAGGACAGGAAACTCTGAGAATTACCAGAAAGGGTACAGAAACAGCTTGTCTGGAGGTGCTTTTGCAGGCAGCCAGTTCTGTGGTCACAGCCCTATAAAGGACAGCAACAAAAAGGAAATGCTGAATTAAAGAGCACATCAGCCACAGCTTAACATCAATCAGGGATACTAGTGCAGCATTACTACTTTTAAGGAATATTTGATACTGAGAAACAGGTTATTTTTGGTTTGAGCTAGCAGACTTATGAGAAATGCAAAAAGCCCTTAATTAGTAGAAGTCTAAGTTAGATTTCTTGAATACTTGTGCTGTTTGTCAAATAATATGCTACTGGAGAGAAATTATAAGCTTTGTACATTTCAGAGCAGCACCTGATTTCATTAATGTAATGATCCTTTCTGCACCTTTTCTACCTTGAAGGCTAGTTTAATGGACTATGTTATTTGACTAACTAACTATAAAAGATGTTGTAGCTGTTCATTACCAAAATATTCTAAAGAGGTAAAGTTATTCGAATTACGCATCTGTGCAGACGCTTCAGTTAACACACATAATGGAAACGGAACCTTATGTAGGCACAGCTTCTGTTGGCATTTTTACTCACCAAGTACAGAACAGGGCATGGTACAGATGGACATTAGTTGAACGTATTTAGGTGAAGCTACCCTTTGAAGTTATCTTTGTATCAGTTTTGAACAAAGAAACTGAATTCTAGACATAAGCTCTGGGCTTAGTTGATATTCAAATAAATAAGCATTTGTTACAGTAAGTCATGCTTTATGCATTAAAGAGCCTGCAAATTTTCCAGGCATTTCTATTCACGTGTTGAAGACATGAATTTGGTACATGTGAAAGGGATTTCTGGAAATCAAAAGTAAAGTAATTTGGCCCCACAATCAACTGCAAATGCAAATCTGCATGTGGGTGTAACATTCTATTTTATGGTTCCAGGAGCAGGCTTGGAGCATTTAAAAAAACAAAACAAAAACAAAAAAAAACCCACACGCAACAAAAACTGAAACAAAACAAAAAAAACAAGCCCAAGGCCCCTGTGTTATCAGGCAGCCTTTTGAAACAATCTGTCACCAATTACTTTTAGGGCATTTTGTTTTATTCCCTGAAGAGTTCCTTGTATTCAGCAATTAAGTTCCACTGACAAATATATGACTGATAGATAAAAGCCATCAAATGACCAACAAAGATTTAAGAGTATTACTTCCACTAGCTATGTGTAGGTACAGCACTTAAGTATGATGTAACTGGAAAATATTCCTGAGTGCTGGCAACAGAATATACATTACACCTTTTGCCTACTCAGTGTGGCTTTGTTTTCTGCACAATGTTGTAATTCTCTTAGATCCCAGTTTCCACTAGCTTTTTATGCAGATGTGCAGAGAGCAGGGATCTGCATGTGTACCTTACGTAGATGTACTTCAACAAGAGCCTGTCCTCTCACCTCTGCAAGAGACTGGTAAACATTAAAATTGCCAATAAATTCAGTAAATTTTAAAGCCATTAATGGAATTTGAGCTTTAAAGATGCTTAAATGCTAAATAGCACAGAAGCTGTGGAGCACTCTGTATCTTAACAAGCATCATTCATCTACACAGCAAAACAGGGTACAGCCTGAAACTGATCTGTTCTCAAATTTTTCAAAATAAACCTTGGTCAAGCTTTACAGACTGTTCAAACAGACATTTAAATTGGCAGTGTAAGCTATCCAGAGAATTAGTTCTTCATCAGCACTCCAGTTCATAAATAAAATTAAGTACTTCACATTACTAAACTAATTAGGTCATAAAAGCAGCAGAACTACTATTTCCTAAGTATCTCTTTCATGTTAAGTACAGCATACGTACAACATTGGACTAGAAGAACATACTTGGTACAAAAAATGAGCCAGTCACAATTGTGGAACAATAACTGTATGTGGCTGTAATAATTACAATTAATAAGCTAGCTGACACAGTCTGCGCCCTGCCCCAGCACTGGAAGCTACACAAGCTTCTGTTCAGCAAGGCTTCACGAAAGGCACACAAATAATCTCATCTCACACAGATGACTGTCGCTTTTGAGCAGAGCACGGGAGTAAGGCCATTTTCATCTCCAAACCCTGACTGGAGTCTGGCACAGGAGAGCACAGCTGAGAAACAAGATTTAAATGCTAGTTTTTCCAGGCTCCACTGCTGGACAGGGCTCAAAGTTCTGGGTGACAGGCTGCAGCACCAGTAACAGAAGTCCTCCTTAACTCAGATGCTTCACGCCTGAATGAGGGATGGTCCCTCAACCTTTATGATGAGGGAGTAAGTTTTGCTTTATAGCTCCCTTACATACACTGTTCTTCATGCTCTTCCTGTGTTCACTGCAGCTACAGTCAGCACTACCAACCAGCTAGTGGCCAGAGTGCTGGCTGACAGAATGTTCATACTTAAACTCTGGAGGCTGAAAGTCTGTCAAGAAAAAAATGAAGTTCCAATTACTTTCTATCCTCCCCTTCTTTGTGTCAATGAAGTAAGCCAATTACTCTGACAAAATTCAGGTTTAGTTGTGCAACTCACTTGTAATTAGTTAAGTTCACTTAAGTTGTTAGCATGTAACTGTCAGCAGGGCACAGCCAGATGTCCAGTACTGGTGTCTGCTTCCTGCAGAGACAAACAGCAAACCACTGCATGTGAAGTTTTAGGCAGAAGCAGATGCATGCATGTTTACAGTTTGTTTTCCTCATGTATTTAAAATTAACATTGCCCTTCCGTGAACAGTTATGCAGGTTGAGTGAATACCCAGTGTTCACAGATTTTTGAAAGGACATAACTGCAGCTAAAACAAATTAATCTTTTAAATTAACGCAAATAATATTTTTGGCAGTAGCAATGCAGTGCTAGTCAGCAGTTTCTTCTACTTTGTTACTTAATTAGCTTTGCCAAATATAAATACAATTTTTGAAAGAGGCCAGTCCCATCAAAGAGCTTGCTTTCTTGAACCTAGAAAAAGAATTCCAGGAAGTGAATCATCTGCAGCAGCTTTTTGTAGGATCAGCTTGCAAATAGGGTGCAGACAGCAAACTAATTTAATGTGAGTTATTAGATGACAGGCTAAAATGCAGTAATACATAAAGGGAAGCTTGCTTTCATAAACTGGTTACAATAAACTCCAAGAACCTGTAATACCTCACCAAGTCCAAAGTGGGTTAAGAAAGGTTCTTGCTAAATAACTATGTGACCAGAATTTTGTAACTGTTATCTTTTGAGGGCACATGAAATACTACTTGTATGTCTCAACTAACCCAAATATACAGATTATAACACTAGTGAGACCTAATCAACTGCAGGAAGTGCTGTGCCCCCTCTGCCACCATTCAGATCCTTCCAAAGAGACAAAATTTGACAAAGAAACCATTTAAATCTCAACCATTAAAACACATCACGAGATTCTGGTGTTTGTCTTGTTTTTCTTCATTCTGTACTCTCAGATGCATGCATTAAAGAACTACTAAACCCAACCCCATAAAACCCATCCGAAGTCAAGTCTTAAAAACCAGGTGATCAAAAATAACTTATTTTTTCCCAAAGTGAAATTAAAGGCTTTGTACCTGCTAGGACCCAAGTTCCTGGCTCAGTGTTTCTCCTGAGACAGCTGATGATGTAGCTTAATGGCGTAATCAACTCTTACAAGGGAAACCATAGAACCTTGAGCTCAGGTTTTGGCAGGTAAGTAAAGCAAAATGATTTTCAAGGAGGTGGTTTTGAAAGTAGTTTATTTGTGTTTTGAGCCAGACAGTAAAACCACAGCCTAACCTGTCTCTCTCCGCATGCACAGTTATTGCTCAAACCAGCTGCAACTGTATGTGATGTTAATTGTCTGCATGATACCCTACACAGGCAGTTACAATGTGGAGCTCCTGATTTTGCAGGCACAGTTGTTTCTGTTGTTGGCAGATCTTTTAAACAGAACACAAGAAGGTAAACCAAGTTTCCTTTTAAATCCAAGACAATGGCAAAACAGTACAGAACAGCACAGCAACATAGAATTACTGTAAAATAGAGTGACATGGACCATTCTGGTAGTATGTTCACAGCAGGGCTAACTTCAAAACTTAGATCGAGTCGCTCATGGCCTCAATAGTCTTCTGTATAAAACACACTGCTGAGATTTAGTAGCCGAAATAAGAATTTTAATAGGAAAGTTGCAGCTCATTTGCCTACACAGGACTGGTACCTTGAAACTGATTCTTAATTTTGGGTGCTTCTGTATGTGGTTTTGGCTGGACCAATCTCCTTGCAAGATGGGGGCAGGACTAAAACACCCACTGAGTAAGTCTGTCTCTGCAGAAGAGTTCGGAGAGTGTCACATACAGGAATCAAATAAATTAGGCTGCCATTACTCCTGAGGTAAGCACGTGGGTAATCTGATGCTGAGGCTTGCTCAAAACCAGCTACCACCTGCCCAGGTGTGTGCTCCAGAAGCCATTCCTCATTCATACCCTGTCTGTAACACGGTTGTCTGAACCTCAGAAAGAGCTACTCTGATCAGAATGGAGAGGTTTGTATTGAAGTACTCAGGTTTATTCTGAAGTAACCCATGAAACAATTTCCTCCTCTGCTAGACTTAACAGAGTGGCTATGGGCTGCAATATACTAGAGACAGCAGGCAGACAGGGTCCTCTTTGCAGGTGTCTGTGTTCCTGGTTACAAGGGTAGGTCCAGCAGTGCAGCACCAGTGATGCCAAACACGCTCTGAGGCTTTAAGAGCACTGTCAGTGTTTGTTTAGCACAGCCTCATACTGGAAAACACACTTGGAAGAGGATGTGCTCTACAAGTTTAACAGTCCTTTTGGACAGGCATTACCCTTACTGGGGATTTGGAGAGAATCTAACACAATGCATGAAAGGACAGAATGAACAAACATTTAAAGCACTTGTTTTGCTTTGTAATGAAACAGGGTGCTGGAAAGTGAAGAAGGAAGGAAAGGATACTTGGTCTACCCCACCAGCAAGAACCACAGTTCCAGTCAAAAGGGGAGGAAGGCATCGCTGAAAGGAAATGGGAGGAGGATTGACTACATGCTCTATACAGAAGAAGGTCTCTACCTGGAATGGAAAGTGGTGAGTTTCAGAGCTGACATAAAGAGCCGTAACTCACACAACAAACTTGTCTGGATGTACTGCAGCCTGTTCTGCTTGGGTTCAAATTCATACTCCAAGGGGAACCTGCTGCTTTGCTATTTTCTACTTCCACAAGCAAGTATGGAGTTTGTAAACCTATTATGTAAACAAATTCAAGATGAGTAGCAGCACTGGTAGATACGCTGCTCCTCAACAACAAATAAAACACCTTGCTTCCAGTCCTTAAAACTCTTGCCAGACTAAGTGTTTTGGTGTTGCCAACAGTCTGAATGTTTTTTCATCTTCTCAAGTATCTGGATATAATTTTATTGTGCCTATGAAAAACCCTCATAAGTTATAAGCCTGTGATGCATGGGCAGATGTTGATATGGGCTAATCAGAGTGGGATCTTGCACTGCACTCTCTGCTTCCTGGTGTAGGACCTTAGCTTATACAGAATTCCATGATTAAAAAGAGACCCTAGTTCACATTTATCTACCATACCCTGCTGTAGCTGCTGCAGAAGAGCAGGCAATAAGAGCAGTTCAGCATAGCTTCGTGTCCAGTACCTTGATCGGCCTGTGCTCTGTGTGCGCTCTGTGGACATGGCAGCTTAGCAGCTAAATTATTTTCAGGCTTCCAGTTTCAGATGCACAAAATGCCCACGGTGCATCTGTATGGTAAACCCATCTTACATTTTGCATTAACAGCAACAAAGCCAATATTTGAATAGTTCCGACTCAGATTAAGTCATTGATAAGGCTCATGCTGGCAGCATAACTAAAATACATGTGCTTTCTGCAAGCAATTCCCAAAGTACTGGTTAAGGAAGTACCTGGCTGGTGGAAGGGGTAAGCTGCATTGCGTCAGGTGAGCGCTAGAGTGGCTCCATCGAGCTGCAGAAGCTGGGAAGCACACAGTATTTCCTACAGAACATCAATTTGGTCCTATGAAATGCTGCCAGAACAAAGTCTGGAATTTGGAGACATGAGGAGCAGGGTTCCTCATTGCCTTAAGTCCCCAGGAAGTTCAACACCTCAGTCTAGAAGACAGGCTTCCTTTTTAGCTGCATGCCATGGCTAGTGTGGTACAGCCAGCCCCTCTGTATGTACATGGATCACCAACTGCAGCACTGTAGATCAGTGTCTGCAACAGCACAGCTGTAATGGAAAGAAAAGGTGCAACAGATTCCATCCAGAGTAGTTTAACTGATATCATATAAACGGTTCACCTCATCAACTGACATGCCCTGCAAGGCAGATAGTTTACCATGAGCCCAGCCAAGCTAGGCTGGTCCCGCACATCTACTAATGCAGAAAGGTAGTTCAAAGTAAACTAAAGAGAGGCATAAACCCTGAGTCTGGTGTGTGCTATACCAGATCAGTTTTCCAATTCTTGTCTTGCTTTTGTTTTTCCTCTGCAGGAAGTGGAAGAGTTCAGCTTTATTACCCAGTTAGCAGGCTTGACAGACCATCTACCAGTAGCAATGCGTCTCATGGTTTCTACAGGAGAAGATGACCCTTAAAACTGACCAGCTTCAAGAGATCAGAAGAGGGAAGCATTAACGATATTAAGAAAATATCAGAGAATAAGAATGAACTGTTCTGATGCCACGTTAGGAAAAATGACCAGACCCAACTCGGGCTAATCGCAGAACATTACCAACAAAGGCAGATATAAAAAGGGAAGAAATGGAAAGGGTTGTGGTCAAAAGCCACTATCACAAGTTGCTCAGGCAACAGGGCAGGCCTGTACTACAATGCTTTCACTGTGGACCGAATGGAACCAAGATGGAAGTCCTAATTCCTTCTGAAACAGTGCCATTCTTACTAAAACATGTTTTTATACTAATATATAGCACAATTTAGTTTGTACTTAGTCTGTGAGTTAGTGCTGCTCAATGGTTTTTTGCATCATTTCTTTGTATAACTAATCAGCTAAAGCTTTTTTTCTTTTTTTAGCCTGTTAAAAGTTGTAGTAGCGTGCTTGCATCAGTAGCATGCGCCCGCACTGCATGCCACTCTGAAATAAAATAGTCAGTAAGATACCATGGGGAATATCAGAATGGAAGCGAGTTCAAAAATCAGATTACCAGCCAAAGCAAAGCATTCTGGGACCGGCAAACCCTTCTGTCCTTACAGACAGATCTTAAAGCAAATAAGCAGAACCTGTATTCAGTTTGCAGACCAGTATCTTCCTGTCCTAGTTAAGGATACTTAAAAGATTTGCAATTAAGACTTTAAAAACACAGTTCTACCCTTACTCCAGCTGTGTTCCCACTGAAATTATGAAGTGTTGTGTCTGAATAATGACTCCAGAATTGGGCCTTCAGCTTTCTAAGCGCAAGTTATTCCCTTAAGAAGACATACAGTTCCCTTGTAATGTTTTTTCTTTCTTTCCATACGTGGGACAGTTCTGAATTATGGTATGGGATGATATGTATGTTACAGTAGCGTGAATAGATTCCTGTAGTACCGTTGGTAACACCAGAGCCAACCTTCTGCCTTAGTTAGAGTAAGTGGGAAATAGCTTGTAAAATGCATGCTAGATATAGAGATAAAATTAACAGTTTTGGGGAAAAATGTAGAAGAGTGTATGATAAGGCAGGATAACTTCACAATTTTCTGAAGGAATCAATCAGTACACTTAAAAGGAAAATGTAGCATAACTAACTAGAGAGTAGAGAATAGAACTGTGACTCTCAGCCTTAAGTAACTGTAGCCTAGGAGCAGAGGGTTTGTTTCTGTCCGTGAGACACAGTTCTCCATGTGTTATGTACTCACAGGCTTTAACAGGGGACTTGCCAGCTAATTTGTATGTTCTTTCCCTGCAGATCTGTGAATGTGGGGCTCCCCTCTGACATCTTATCCCTATGACCTGACCTACCCAGCCTCTGTAACCTTAACAAAAATAATGAAAAGCTGAGGATCAGGTCCATGACAAGACTTGGTGTTTCCTTAGGGATTTAAATTCAGAAGGGTTCATGTTGCTTGGAGAACAAGGAGACCCCTTGCATTTTCACTGACACTTAGTTTCTTCTGCCCACTTCATGTTCAGTTTTAGCACTATTTCCTCTTACATTTTAAATACCCTGTGTTAAAAAGAGTTAATCTAATAGTTAGACTTACTCCAGTAAGTAAACTGTTTTAGTTATGCTGGCCACAAACTCCTGAAGATGCTCTTGTTTTGGTTTAGTTTGCATCTGCTAGGAATCAGCTTGAGCTAAATCAGAGACATCCCAGCCTGTGCAGCCTCTGGTACTGGCTTAATTAGCTGCAGTAAACAGTGAAACTTTCACTTAGGTCAGCCTGATTTTGCAAGTAGAGAAACAAAGCTTTAACAGTCATGAGAGTACTGGACTGACAGTACTGCCTAATCCCAAGTAGATAGCAGGCCACTGTTCACACACTCCCACAGCACCTGGTCTCAACATGTTTTATGCCTCATTTTCCAGTCCCAGCAGCCCTTCAGCAGAGACTGCCTCTAAACAGTGTACTGTGCCAAACCATGGGGTAGTCTGCAAGTGTAACCACAGGGACTCCAAAATGGAACCAGACCTAATTCCCCTTTTTGATAAAATTAGGAATTCAAGTTTACAGCATCAGAGACTCGAGTGTACTGTCCCAGTGCACCACCAGTTTCCCACTTTGTATGTTTCTCTTTATACAGAGGGTGCACATATTTGCAACGTGTTTTTCTGGTTTCTTATCTCCCCACCCAATTCAGAAAAACTTGTACCTGAAACAATGCTTTTAACCCTACTTTCTACCTTGCTTGTATTTTATTAACCTTTTTTAAAAAACCAAACAGTACCAGTAGTAATTTGTGTGCTGTCCAGCAGCTATTTCTCAGTAGTAAGATTAAATATAAGGTACAGTATTTTTAATAGCTTTCCTATCAATGTAAATTGCAATTTGATATCCACTTCTCTAAGTGTCAGTTGCAGGAACTGAATTTGACACTGTGTGGGATATAATCCTAAAACTACTGCCAAACAATGTTACATTATTTACAGTAAAACTAACATGGTCTAAATTACTTTAAAATCAGTTCTGCGGCTTTGTGCTGACTAAAAGGCAGGCACTTTTCTGTCAACTTTTTGAGACACGTTGGGAAATATTTTTCAAATTTAAAGTGTTTTAGATTTTGATGTTCTTAATTTCTCAGTGATCATGAAATGGATAGTGATAAAATGTTCTCTCAACACAATACAAATACATTTAATCAGTCTAAGTAGTTCTTACTAGTTTACTGTCTTAAGGATCAACCTTGCAAGAGCACGATGCTGGGAGGTACAGCATTGTGGCACCACTGTACAGATGCTCCTTGCTTTTGTGCATCAATCCTGTGCCTTCCGATGCCTTGGTACGCTTGCAGGAGTCAGAGAGCGTATGTACTGCTAAACTGTAACGAACATGCTTTCCTTTCCAGGGGAGAAGCCTCCTGGAGAAAAGCGAGTTTGTCTACACCACTACTACCAGTTCCATAGATTGACTGGCAGACAATAATTCAGACAATGCCTGTACCAGCAGGTATCAATCATTACAAGCCTTAGACAGATACTATGTAATAGAATATTTGCATTAAAAAAAGGGGGTGGAGGCGAACTGTCAAGGAGAACATGCCCAGGAAATCAAACTCTGGATAGCTTTTTCAGATGTCAATCTCACCTTGCTTAAGTATAGCATGATGCAATTTATCAGTAGGATGTTATTTATTAGAAGATTGAGTTAGGCTTATAAGACTGTGCTGGCCCTACTTTGTACAGGAGTTTCAGGTATCTTCAAGAAGAAGTGGGTGATAACACAATTCTTGGTTTAATAGCTGCCACTCAACAGGGATACTGTAAATGAAGTGTCACCTGTTTGTATAGAAGCTAGGTAATATCTCCTGTTTCTCATTTTCCATTTGCATTTTATAACAGCACTGCTAGAACAAGTGAACAGAATACACAAACAAGGACAGCCAAAAACTAAGAACTCTCAGAAGTTTTAAGGATGTCAAGTCCTTACAAAGTCAGTACCTATCAGTCACTTCAAAAACAGCCTACAGAACGTAGCCTCTTGGGCACATCCAGATCCAGTTAATCTGTGCACTATTTGTCTGAGGACACGTGATCCACCTGCTTTACAGCCACTAAGGACCAGGAGTAGTGCCTAGTGTACTACATCTCTATAACCAATTCAAGTAGTGGCCTGCTAGTTTTATTCCACCACAAACTGAATGCTTAATAGCAGGTGTCTAAAGCAATTGAACTGTGCCACAGACTGGCTCCAACCTGCAGCCTGTTGTAGGGAAACCCTGGAGAAAGCTGCCTGGTGTAATGAGTTTAACCGTCTTGTGCTAGCAGTATGACAGAGTTTTGTCCAGGAAGCACTCTCAGCCAGTCTGGCTAAACCCTCAGTCCTACTTGCTGGGTAAGACAGTAAGATTTAAGGAACTTACAATTCCGATAAGATTTTTCCTTTTTTATTTTTTTATTTTTTTTTTTTTTTAATGGCCTTTCTTTGGTGTTCCCAATTAAGCCAATTGGCTGTCCCCAGTTTGGTCTTCGATCTACCCTGGGATCACACAGCAGCACATCTATGTCAGCACATATCATCAGCTCAGAAATGAAGCATTTTTACCTCCTGACACTACAGGAGGAAAACAGAAATACAGCTCTAGCACTCTGACAAACTCCCAATTATATCATCCATTGCAATGAGGGTCAAATTGTTACTGAAGGTCCCATTTATCCATGCCATCCTGTTTTAAATATAATCTTGATGCTTTTAAAGACTTGTATTATTGCTGAGGTTTAGAAATCCTATACTATGAATAACCTTTTTTATTTCAATGATTTTTCGGTATTGTATCCTTCTGGAACCTGATGTTTTTATATGGTAAGCACACACCTTCTGACATTTTGTTACAAATGTATTAAAAAAAGAAAAAATTAAATATTTTCATTGGTTTCTTTACCTGCAAGAAAACCACAATCTCAGACCTGATAAAAGCAAGGTATTTTGAACAATAGGAAGGGGATTTTGTCTTTTATTGGTGCTGAAAGGAATAACTGGTTGATGCAAACAAGATAATAAAATTTCAAGGCTCGAATGATTCCGTGCAGTCCACTTTTTCCGGTTTTGTGATGTGGAGTCTGACGTCACTAACAGAAATCTGACTCTAAGAGTACAGTCTCCCTGTGCTATGCCTGTTGTCGTGAATCTGCAGAAAATAAAGGCTGAAAGAAATTAATGCTTTTAACTCACCCTCCACAGCTCAAACATTCCCCCCCACAAGACACACCCTGCTCAGTGCTTCACACAGGCATTCACACTGCCCGCTGTAGGCTGCAAACCTGAACCCCCATTTCTCTGCCAAGGACATCTATTCTGCACTGCATTCTGTTGGTGTTTAATATAAGACCACTTCACAAGAACAATTCCTTCTTATGCAGTTGTACACCTTGACATCTCAACAGTTATCTAGTCCCTGAACTAATGAGAGCATGTTTATCTTTGGTTGGACAGTATAAAGATTAAAAAACAAACACAGTCTCTGTACATTTATCCTTAAGAAATCCAATGATATAAGAAAACAACATCAAGGCAAAGAAACCCATTCTACTGGTTCAGTCTTTCTGAACAGTCCTCAGAGTCCTTTATAAAAGCTGGTAGGAAATCCCACCTTGAAAAATTTATTTTCTCCACAAGCAGAAAGGAGGAAATCAGTGCAGTGCAAGTGACAGAGCACAGCACACAAGTTTCTTGCCATTAGCTCGGGAAGGAACCGCTTTTGAGACAGGATGTTAGAGCTGGATCTCTGCAGCTTTCTCCATTGCTGTACAGACAATTTTTGTCTGCATTCTGATGCTTCCATAGCATTATCCTTCAACAGGCTTAATTTTCCAGTGGTAGATTCCTAGCATGTGCCTCTCCTGCAATACCTGACTGGTTTTCCTTATTGCATTTTGCATTATTACATGAGAGCTCATGAGTGGGTTTCCCTCTATGAAGTGCTTTAGGTACTTCATAGGGAAACACAGTCATTTCTTGGACAGTTGGCACTTTTCAGACATTTAACTAAAAAGAACAAGTACAAAAGAATCATTATTCCTTCCTGCTCCCTTTGCCCCAGCAGTTGTAGTGTAGTTTATTGTGAACCTGTGCCCGCAGCTGCCTTGTGGTCAGCACTGTAACTGCAATGCCATCTGCCTCTGGCTATTATACAGATTCTCTTGGCAAAGCACCCATTAAAACACAAACCTCCCTATCCCACTGAAATTCCTGCTCAGAATGCTGCTGGAACCACTCCTCTGTCAGCCCTCTTCGATTGTTTAATATTTCTATTTGCTGCAGCAAGGAGAATTGGTACATCAAAGTTGCTCATATGTATTTTCATGGCCTTTCAGAAGACATGCTCTTACTCTCTTGTTACTACTGTTTTTGACTACTCCAGATTTCCCATCTACCACTCCTAAATCTGCAAGCCCATTTTCCTGCACATTTCCCTGATGTTTAGGGAAGGCTTCAAGCAACCATTTGTGAGATCAGCGAGTGGGGCTTGCTAGGAAGACTGGCAGGAAAACAACAATCCTCTTTCTCATCTTTTATGTAATGGCAGATTTAACAACTTCTCCTTCCAACCATTAGATGTGGAAAGGAAGAGATACACATTAATTGCAGGTAAGACTACAAGAAAATGGAAAATGAAAAAAAAAAATTAATCTGAGGATATTTACACACTGGGTCTGTATACCCAAAAAGATCCTGGAATCTCCATCAACGCATACATTCATTCCCTTTACTCCCTTTCCACAGCCCCCAGACTCACTTCACAGGCCTGACAAACATTCTGTACTACTGCAAATCACACTTGCTGCAGAGGCTGTGCTCAGTCCTACAGAGACTGCAGCACCTACGCTGGTACCATTGCCTCTCACGCCAACAGACAGCTTCTCTAACCTGTAAGCCCAGTTCACCCACCTTCACCATTTGGTATGTCCTCTCACCCTCCTCCTGTCTGACCCACAGATGCTTCAGTGCAGAAGACAATGCCGCTGCCCTGTCTTTTATATAGCACCCAGCACTACAACATCAAGGAAATTGTTCCCAGGCACCAGAACCATCTAAACAGTAAACTGCTCAAAAAAGGAGATCAACTGTACTAGAAAAATGCTACAGCCTTTCTGGGTGCTTTAAAGCATAATTGAACATAATCACATAAAATACAGGGACATTTTCCCCATGTTTCTATTAATACACTAGCTTACAGCTGGTTTTCCTGTCTGTAAATTGCATAATTCCTAGAAAACAGTCTCTGCTTACTCTGTTCCCCTGGAAACATCCACCAACATGTGCTTGCACAGTTTCTACCACTGCCAAGCCCCTTCTTTCTCTTTTGTAAGTAAACCTTTGATGTCTCCAAGACCAAATCCACAAAACAACTCCAAACTGCCCTGTGTGCCATGGTCCCCAGTTGGTAAGCCATGTATACCAGAATATCTTTTATCTGTATAAACACTGCAACAAAATCCTAATGCGTCACAGTAGTTCTGTTATATTACATCTGTCCTTTTACAAAGCTCTGCTAAAGCTCCTCAACTCATGGCAGCATGTGTCCAAAGCAACCAGAAGCCTTAAAAGTCCCATTCCTATTTGCAAATGTTTTGACTCTTAAATCCCAGCAACAAGATGCGTCAGTCTGATGAGCTCAACAGAGACCTTAATGTGATCCTGAACGCTGTACTGTCATTAGTGTACTGAATATTGATATCTCTGACCGCTTTTCACCCTGCTAAAATGGAATCTGCCTCACAGACATACACATTAAACACTGTATTAGCTAGTAACTGATATAAATCCTTCTGCCTTAACAATACAAAATGGAGGATGATGGCAAAGACATTGCAGGGAAACAGAGCTGCCTGCAGAAAGGACTGCAGCATGTCTGTAAAGCGGGCACACACACCCTACGCATTTAACCTGAGAGCTGTAACTTCACAAATGCCTAGCAGAACAACTCGCACAAGTCACCATAGGATGCACCTATGGTAAGAACTGCTCTATTCCACAATGGTGTTTCTGTAACTTAAGATTCTGGATGATGCAGTGAGAACAACTGAAGGGATTTCCAATGCTGCTGCAGCATCGCATGCAACAGCACCTGCACAGGCAGGCTCTGAACACTTCGGTATTTGAGAAAAGCAAATGGAGAGTTCAGAACCTGAAATCACCCAATGGCAGTATACTGTGCATGGATCCACAGAAATGAATGGAAAGAGATAAGCATGAAAAGTGAAAGATGACATCTTTCCACATTAAATATAATTACGTATCTTTGTTCCCATTAAAGAGGTTCATAAACTTAAAAATGAGCAGCAGACCATCAGCTTGAACACCCTGGCCCAGCTACAGTTTGGGTAACATCCTCACTACCTTTTCATACCTAAGTAGGTAAAATTATTACCTCCTTTGTGTTTGGCTGCAACAGGTTCCTAAATACCTTCCAAATGCCAATCCAGAGTTTTGAACACCCAGCAAAATGCAGCTGGATCTTCTTCTACAATTAAAAACTTCACCTGAAGTCAACTGACACACTGTCACCAGCTTTAGCAAAGCCAACACTGAACGTTTTATACTGCTTAGTAAGGACCTTCAGGATATCAAGGAAAAAAAGGCAGCTGCAATGTCTGCAAGACATCAACTGAAAAAATATCCTGGGCCTAGGATGGTGCCAAGCACTATGCTAAATATACTTCTAATGAGAGGTGTATCAAACAAGACAAACTATTTCTCAGTACTCAGCCTGGTCCATTATTTCGGCCCCAAAATAAGACTGTTACGAAACAGGTATTTAAACACTATTTTCTGCTACTCCTTGTTTACATGTAATTTCTCTTTTCCACATTTGCTGAGAAAGCTATTTATAACCACAGCAAACTCAGACTTGAAACAAAACATGTCTTTTATCCTACAACAAGCACACAGAGAGGACTTCACACTGTAGCTACTTCAGTAATAGACTGGTGTTCCTGGAACTCTGTGGCATTTTTGAACTAATGGTGCTTACGCTGGTGAGACCCCTCTTGCCCACAGCTGACCTTGAGTGTCCTTCCATCTCACTGCAAAAACCTCAGCCTCACCATTCTGCAACTATGTGTTCCAATGTTAGCGCAAATTAGAAGCTGTAAATGTGGCATTTATTATACCCTGACAGAAAGGATCACTGAGTCAGGTTAAGTGCTGGGCAGTGGCTCCACACCCAGCGTAAAAGGTCCTTGTCCAGGCCTGCCTTCCCAGGGACTGACAATTAGAAGGTTTCTGACTACAAGACCAGACAAGTTCAAAACCAGCTTCCAACTGACCACAATGGAATGTGAAACAAACACACAAAAACTCCTCTCTGAAAACCCACTGCTTTTAAAACAGTTTGATGTATTTTTAAAGAGAGATTATATATGTGAGCCCTACTACAGGAAGAGACTATACAGAGCAACCTAGAAGGTCTCACTCAGTCCTGTGCTTGGTTTGAGGCTGGAGAAAAAGTACAGACTTTCTTCTGGTTAATTACTATTTATAAGCACAAGTAATTATTATCTGTTTGGGACCTTTGGTTTCTTCTTTTAAAAAAATAATTGATATTTCTGTTCGCATTTTAAACATGGACAGAGCTGGCACTTACTAAACAGAAACTAGCTATGAATAGCTCCCTGTCACGGTTCTGGGTCAGAAGACTGTACTTAAAGCATGAGGGGCAAGGGGAAATGGAAAAAAAGCAAATGGAAGGAGGAGCTACTCAATCTGCAGACATACTATAAAGACACAATAGCATCTAAAAAGGGAAAAAAAAAAGTAAACTGCAATTTAAAAAAGGTAAGAACATTAAGAAAGATTAAATGGCCCTCAGATAAACATTCCACAGTATGTACACTGCTGACTCGTTTTCTTGGTGACAAGCATGACTACACCTTGCCTTTAGTTTTAGAGATGCTTTTTTATTAAATTTTATTTTAAATGTAATTATTTGACTAGCTGTTGCCCAGCCAACCCAGGGAATGCAAATACAGACTGTCTCAAAAGAGTCCCAGGTTTAAGGGGAGGTAAACAATGGGGCAGTGTATCTAGCTCCCAGCTAGAGGTAGAGACACAAGTGGAATATTCTGCCCATAAGCAAAGGGATACGGCAGCAGCATCCAAGAAAGCAGCAGGAAGCTGGCAGTGGATAGAAGGCATTGCATCGATCTGAACAGATGATCTCCTCTGAGAAAATACCTTTATTTTTTCAGGCAGACTATACAGCCTGGCTGACTGGCACTGTGACGAATGACCGCATTCTAAATGGGGACAAGCTCTGCCAACAAGGGAGACTTCAGAGAAAGAGAATGCGCTGAACAGCAACTGAAAAGTCTATGTCACATCCTTACCACAGAACTCCTGTTGATACCTGATGACTGCCACTGTGGAGCAAGGAAAATGCTACAACTACATCTGTATGTTAGCATATCTGCAACAGATATTAGAGGAGTTCAACTCACCATAAAGCAACCCTGACACTAACGCTGCTTAGGAAGAAGCGCTTTGATGATCTGAGGTGGAACGGAAATGCTACTTACACCTCTACCCTGCTGTTGCATTCACATCACCTATAAACATCAAATAAACCCCACAGCCTGGCAGTGTAGGCATTGCACATGGATACAGTAAGAGACTGCTCGTGAAGTGCTTATGGCCTATGACAAGCACAAAAGAAAACACAGAAACTACATGTTTTGTCAGTATATACCCATGAAAACTGTGGAGCAGAGCACCCTGCAACAACAGACATAAAGTCCTATGATTTTTATTAAATACAAAGACATAGTCTTTCCTAGACTTTTCTCTGCCTTATTCCCTTTTTGGAGACATTTTTTTTTTAATGTTCATTGGAGGGCACATGCCAACATAATACAAGAAAAGGTGAAAATGTAACATCTGACATGGAAATTGATCTTATGGTTCATTTATTCTGCTATGCAACAGAGAGGGAACTCCCAGCTTTTGTTGAGCACTAGTCAGTATTATGCAAAAACATAAAGGGGGGGATGGAGGGGGAGAGATCTAAACTCTAAAGACCTAAAAGCTAAAGAAAAAAAAAATTACTTAATGCATGAAGGAGATGTAACTCCCCTAACAGTTTCATACAAAACAAAACCACATACTAAGCCATAAGAATGCAATATACCAGTGCAGCTTTCAATACAAGACCATAATGTACTAACATTCTGCTTCCATCAAGACCTTTATCCTTTGGCTTGCTATGCCTAGAGACTCAGGACTAGTGCTCTCTAATGACACAAAGGCTGCACAAGAGAACTTGGTTGCAATCCTATCACACTTCCCCCATGCCTCATCAGGGCCTTCAGATAAAGTTTTGGTTTTATGCTTCAGTTCCAGAAGTATAAATGTTAGATGATACATTTTTGTAGGCAAAACCACATTTTGCTAAAGAGAAGTTCAGGTCCCTGTGTAATCCTGGGAGACTTCTGGCTTACTTTTCAGGTAGCCTCTGAAATCTCTCCTCTCACGACAGACTGCCTGGTCAACAGGGCGCAAGGGAGGTTGAAAGAACAAAAGACATGGCCACTGATGTAAAGCAATGCCAAGGCTTAATGAGGAGCAATGCCAACAGGGTTGCTTAAGAGACCATCACTTAAATTCTCTTACCAGAACGAAACTACTAGATTTGGAGTCCAAAGACCATTTTAACCACCCAGGCGAGAACACACAGTAATGGAGACAGATGTATATGTAGGCAGCTGGAGCTAACCTGTGTCACTTAACACACGAAGTATGTTAAAGCTGCTACAATCGTTTTGTTTCTGAAGTGGAGGGAAAAAGTGTTTTAAAACAAACCAGGGGTGACCAGACTTTAGCTTAAAGAACCCTTTCCCTGAATTTTCAGCCTTGCATGTATAGATTACAAAAGAATTAACACTAAATTTAACCCAAAACTGGGCTCTACAACAAGTTTTTCCCTTCAACCCCACTGCCCTCTCCATTCTTCCCCCCAGGGGAAAGCAAGCTGTGATATAAACACTAGCCATAATACAGAAAGGTATCTAAAAGGGAAGCAGAATCCACAAAAAACCCTTTCATACTGTTTGCCTTTTTGTCAGTCAGCATGGCTTGAAAAATAGCTCTTCAGACTTGTTATCGGAAAGATATCTAGAAAAACTCTTAAGTTTAAAGCAATTTATACATAAAAGCAACTGGATTTCAGTGATACCAGAACAAACAAATTAAGCCTTTTGTTTTATACTTCTAAAGAAAGAGGACAGGTGCATTCAAAACATTTTTTCCTCTTCCTGAGCTTTCCACTAAAAGGCCCCAAGGACAGAGGCTCCACTCACAGGAACCAGGCTATGAGCAGCATTATGGAGAACTCTTAAACCACATGAGCTGACGAGATGAGACCCTAAATGCTACTGCTCTTTTACAACAACAGGGCACGAACATTCAATACTACAGCCCCTGCCTTAGTCCTCAGCTTCATCACCACATGGTACAATGTCCCAACACTCCAGGATACGCACACGGCAAAACAGCAAACAAAATCATGTGGTATGAATATTCTTTTCATACCAGTCTGCTACCTATGTGTGTGCTTGGTTTCCCCAGTCTGAAACTCACCCAGACACACTCAACACAAGAACTTTTGTTCATGAAGTCCCACCAAGAAGTTCTAAAACAGAAGAGGCCTCTACGCCAAAGTTTCCTCTCTCATGTAAACCAGTGAGCTGGAAACAGCTGCTGATGCAACTTAATTTTACATTCGAAATAACCAGGCCCGTTGGGAGGCGCAGACCCGCAGCCACAGCCAGGACGAAAGGCCACCGCGGCGAGACAGGTGGGGGCGCACCCGGCCCGCCTCACGACGGCGGCCCGTGCAATGACTGGAACCGCTGGAGCGCTGGACGCCCAGAGCTGCCCGCCGCGAACAGCGCGGCTCCCCCCACCGCAGCAGCACCGTGCCTCCCCGGCCCGGCTTACAGCGGCCTTCCTGCGGCACAGGCACCACCCGGGGCTCCCTCGCCGCCTCCTTCGCCGCTGCAAGGCCGGTGGGGACAAGAACATGGCTGCGCCCCCCCCCCGCAGCGGCAGGAGGACAAAATGGCGCCCCGCCGCCTAAGGAGAGGGCTCGGCCAATCAGGAGCGGGCCCTGGCGCTCCTGGGAGGGGGGCGGCCCCGGCGGCCCAGCTGCGGTGAGATTCTGACAGCGGTGGCCCAGCCGCCACAGGGACCGGCGGCCACGGGGGAAGGAAGTGCTGCGAGAGTCGATACACCGCGGGCTAAGGGCCGCCTCGCTACACTCTCTCACCTTGTGAGAGGAGGGACAAGTCAGGGACACGATCACCAGCTGACAAATTCGTTACAAATGCTTTTGCAGTTGTCCTTGAGGTAGGCGTGAGATTATGTACGTAGACATACAGTACAGTCACTTCAACCATTCCTAGAAACACTGTAGTTGAGAAGGAGCATGACATTTTCAAGTGCTGCAGCATAGACTGTCTCTCCCTTCCACCCCTTTCGTTGCCGCGGCTTGATTTATTTGCTGACTCTCAGGGTTGTGAACAACTGGTTTCTTGGATACTCTAGCATAAAGCAGGCACTTTATGGGTGTACAGATACAGCCAGATCCATCAGCCTTGAGAAACAGCTGCAGCACCCACTCTTTCTTCCAAAGCATAAGTGCAACACTTCACCAAGTGATGTGCAAGGCAAGGAAGAGCAAGGGCTGCAGAAAATAACAGGAGTGAGAGACCAAACCCAAAACAAACAGGCTGCTGCTGCAGTGTATCGTGCAGCTGCACTTCAGCAACACCCTGAGGAAGGAGCAGAGGTTACGTGGCCAGTCTCCTGTCTGTAACTCAAGAGCTGAGATACTCTGGGAGTGTGCCCACGCCACCACCAAGAGCACCAGCAGACCTGCAGCCGCAGAGCTTTCCTTTTGCCTACAGGAAGATAATTGGCTCTCATTCTTTCATTAGTGCCCTTGTCCACAAAACAGGCATCTTCAGGGCTCTCAAATTCTAGACAGAATCCTGCTAGGGGAAAAAAAAGTGGGTCATCTTCACGACAGCCTTTCAAAACAAAACGAAAGCCCTATAGCCTTCTAAATACATATATGTATGAATCTATATATATATAAAATCCTTTATATATATATTATATATTTTTAGCTATGTTAAAAACCCCATGGTTTTAATTACTAAGGTATCCAAGGATTTGCTGTCTCTGAGCCTTTATCTGCTGTATCTCGGTCAAACCTCATAAGGCTGGATTTGAAATCACATTGCGCTAAGACAACAAATGATTAAAGCAGAGCAAGGGAGCCAGGGGATTAGTTTATTCTGCATGGCCTTGAGCAAGTCATTTTTAGCTCTGAGGCCCTAATCTTATAGTGAGCCTGGGGCAGATGAAACACTTTAACACCCACACAGCACACTTAGTTTTTTCTCATCTGAAAAATGGGGATAACAAGACATACCTCTATCTGAGAAGATTCTTAATCATTGATTTGCAGTAAATGCTTGGAAATATTAAGTTTTAAAATGATTAAGTACCAAACGAAATTAACATTTTGCAATGCCATCGAAGTCAGTAAGACTGACAACACAAGCACCCATTGTATTCAGCTTACAATTGTCACTGGAAAAATCTAACACTAAGAAGCTGTAATAGTCTCTTCCTGTCCTAACAACCAGCTGTAACTACAAACAGAATACAAAAGATGAGTGACTAAATGAATTAGTTTTGAACTGCATCCTCTATCTTGTTAAATGCAGGAAGCCAACACAAAGCAGTTTTCAAAGGGACTAATGAAGGAGAAAAGCAAGCTCCAGGATCTCAGTCCTTGAATTGCCCAGCCTTCAAACAAAAGCTACCAGTTCTGCAAATAACAGTGAGCTGTTACGACTTAAACCCTTTAAAATGCAAGACTTGTCCTTCATTAGGACCATGACAATGTCACTGTCCCAAGAGTATTATTCATTCTGTGTATACAGCATGAGACACTTTGTTGCCTGGCTGCTTTTTATGGTCAGTGCAAGTCCCTATTAGCTTTACTAGAGGTTGTCACTTTTTGTACTAGTTTTCCACTTCAGTGCATGGATGTACTGTGTACCTGATAACATCACAATCATTTTATTTGCACATGAGACAGCTGCATTGCAATCTGTGCACTTCTCCTCATTGGAAGTAAACACGATTTGAAAACATGCTAGAAATGTAGAAGTGGATTCTCAGCACCCTCTCGTGGATTTCAGCTGTGATAACCACCAAATATTAGTAAAACTTCCATTACAATTCAGAGCTACAGAAAAGTTATTTTTGCAGCAAAACTACAATAGGGAATTAAATGTGAATGGCAAAACATGGTAGTTTATGATTATTTTTAATATCTGAACAAAACCTGCATCTTTAGTGCAAGCATCTCTTGTACCAGATTAAAAAATCTGCCAGTGGCACATCAGCTCTCAGGCAATATATGAACTGTAATAATACTGTTGGTTCAGCAGTGACAGGGGATCCTGTTTCTATTAAAACATGTGTCTATGCCTGTAGGCCCAGTCAAGATCAAAGCTGTTGCCATTTAGAAAAAAAAAAAATTGCCTGTGGTAGCTACACGGAATAAGTTCCTACCAAGAGAAAATAGGATTCTGGCTCTGCTTATTAAGATCCCAGTAGCCAGAAGCTCTTCCAAGTCAGCACATCATTGCAATGCTTCTGTCAGGTCTGGGAATAAAAAGGAGGCTGAATGCTGCTACTGGGCAGATGTGCTTTTCTGATCAAGTGGCCTTCCCCCCCCATGTGTGTGCTCGCAGTAAAATGCCCTATGGAAGAGGACAGAGATAGAAGTACTTGTTTTGTTTTGGTTTTGCATACATGTATCCGGAATGGCTGCTATCTCCCTATAAGCAGCTGTTTTCCACACAATTTATGGATCACGCTAGGGTTTTAAGTCTGTGAAGAATTTACAGAAGCCAAGTAAGACTTGATACATACACTAAATACTCCTAATCACACATGAACAAACCTTTCCCCAAGTCACCCAGATTTGTATCAACACAGCTAGTTTTTTTGTATGTACCAGAATTTAATGAGTGGTGTGACCTCTGTGAAAACATTCAACCCATACACGAGTAAAGATTTCTTCCAACATAACAGCTTCCAGCATGTTTTAACCAAATCCTCTAAGCAGTTTCAGTGCCTGTTAAAATGCCTAAGTATAACCAGCAAGAATTAGTAATGTTGATCACACAGTGAATTAAAACACACACAAGGTTTCTTCAGCACATCTATCAGATTTTGTTCCTGTGAGGAGCCCATGGGTGCTAAAATACACTCAGTGTTACAGCTTTTCAGCCTTTTTTTTTTTTTTTTTGGACAACAGCAATACAACTTCCACTCTAGGTATATTGAAATTTAAGATGTTTTTCCTCACATGCAGATAGTATAATCCATATTAATTGCCACAGTTCAGTTCTGGAAGCACTATGCATGAAGTTCTGCAGCTATGCTAGCTACTACATTTAGCTTATGCCCTTGATTTTCACTACACCCCCCTCTGAGAATCTCAACAGTCTCAAATCTTACAATACCAAGATTGTTTAAAAAGGATACCTCTTCATCACCATGCCTAGTTTCTACTGCAGTGCCCACACATCTTCAACATACATAACACTGATAACAAAATACAAATTCCCATCAATTTGGATTTCTTCTCCTTGGCATTTTAGCAAATTAACTGTTTTATTTTTAACTAGGAAGCACAATTCAGGCCCATACATACACAGTAATCTTTAAGAAAGTTAACAGCAGACATTAGAATACTGTAAATTTAGTTGTGGTTTTGCTCTTTTATTTTTCAAACACAGTAATTCTAATATATTGATGTCTGTTAGTTCTGTGTTATCTTTGGAACACTGTATGCTTCTGTTAGATCCAGAATCATTTGTGCAGTCATAGGCAAAGCACCTTCAGAAGCTATTCCTACTGCAGAACAAGAATAGCAGCTCATGCTTTCTGTGTCAGACCACAAGCAAACAGGCAGCACCTGTGGTTTTTTTGCTGTGTTACCTCCCCCCAGAAGAGAAGTTATACAGTGCAAGCCTTACAACAGTCACACCTGCACAGCTGTCTCTGTGCCTTTTTTTTTTTTTTAGTTTATAAAACAAATTTAAAAAGCCTCTACCATTTAAAAAGACTTGGCCATATTATCGTTCCCTTTACAATTGCACGGCTTACGTTCCCAAAATAAAATGAACAGATCTGCCACCATACTTTCTGTGGACTAGGCACAGGGTAGCAAAATTAGAAACAATTGTTTAATTAACAGTAGCCTACATATTCCAGCAAAGTTTGTAAGAAACAAGAGTACAGTTTTGAAAAGTGAAATCCACACATCTCCATAGGAGCTGCAGGGTTCCTGTTCTAGTGAAAACCATTAGTCATGTATTTCATTGCTTCCTTACATCCATTAAGTGTGAAGACCTTCATCAGGAAAATAGTTCCAAGAAATTTAGGAGTATTTCAGATGGCTTCCAGGTCTATAAATGTGATCACACGCTTAGGAAGACAAAGAGGAAAAATTCCTACTCACCAGCACTATGTTTCATGGTGACCAGGAAAGCAAAGCAGAGTAAGCTCCCACTCCCTTATGGCTTCTTTATGGCATCCCTCTCACTTTGCTGAAGTTGCTGCTCAGAGGAAACAGGAGTAGCTTTGGTAAGCACAGCTATGCCTCTGGCTGGCTGACATAACTTAGGACAGGCAATATAATGATTTTCTATTTCTCTTAATAGGTCACACATACAAAACAGACCCACCAATTGATTGTTCATCTAAAGCAGAATTAATCGCACACACATTGTCACACATCACAACTTCTCCCAACATGATTTGGAATACAACTATGTAAACCTCAGCTGCAGACATGTGCTGCTGCCAAACAACAGTACAACTCAGCTAAACTGGCAGGTATCATTTAGACCTCTGGAGGAATGAGTGAAAGTCGACATTTTTGACCGGATAACGCATACTATGTACCTCCTAAAGATTGGTAAGCTTTTTTACACTATGACTTTTTCTTTTGTTTCTGGTCAGACTACCATCAATTTGTCACTTCCAATTAACCTGAATATGTACATTTTTTAATTTCTAGTTACACCTTTCCTGACTTTAGTCACTGTCTGGCAAATGTCTCTTCAGAAATGCAGCATCTCAGACTCCAACAGAACATCAGTGTATCATACTTTAATTCACTGACCATTTCAGTTTAATACTAGCCATAACTGACACAAGTTATGGCGAGCAGCTAAACTGTTTCCTTCTCCCTACTAAGTGCACTAATACAGATATGTAGCTTGACCTGGCATTTCTTTTTGTGCACTCTGAAGATTATTTCCCATTTTACAGTGACAAGAGCAAAGCCTAGAAATAGATGTGTTTAACTCACTTTAATGTTAGTGTAAGGTTCAGTGTTTTCATCCACTGATATACCATGCAGCAACGAGGAAGTCAACTCTTTTGTAGCTCCATAACATTATTCAAAATCCCAAAATACCAGTTTCACACTGAAGCATATGATAACAAGTATATGTATATATATATGTATGTAAACCTTGACAGGAATTCCTGTCAGGAATACTTGTCCTTACGAAAAAGTTCCTTTCTACTTCCCCAACTATCTATCTTGCAAACAAACCCAAAAAGGTTTAAAGTGTATTTCAGAACAATCAGTTTGCTCTCTGAGCACAACAAATAAAATCCCTCTGCCATACAACAAAAACACAAGTTTATTACAATTTGGGAACATGAATAAAAGGAAAGTAATTCAAATTTTAAGCTATTTTACAATAGCTTAAAATCCATGGCAATCTCTCCTGTCTTTGTGTCGAAATTTATAGCATACGTGACAGCACTAGGAAGGTCTGACAGAGTTTCTGATTCAGTAACAGAACTGAAGAAATAGACAGCTTGCTTGCAGTGGGGATTCCACTCACAGTTTCCCTACAGGAGAGAGATACAAGTGAAAACAGTCAAAACCTGTGATATTATTACTAGATAGTAATATGCAATAAGCATTCTTGTTCCCAGTCCACTATATAATGATCAGATAGTGATCACTTCCATTGCCATCCATTCCATTACAGGAACACATAACTTAAAATAACGTATGCACAGTGAAGTTGTAGAGGAAAAAATGGATCTGGTCAAAGAATATTTAGATAGAATACTAAAAATACTCTTTCCTCTCAAAATTTCTGCTTTTGTTAAACTGAGAAACAAATATGAATAAATTCTACTTTGAGCTAGCATCTTAAGTTCTGAATGTGGTTCCAAACTATGGGAGCACATGGATTCAATCCAGACTCTCCCATTCCAAGGTACATCTGCTCCCCCTAAATATATGATCAGGTAGTCCCGCTAGTTCTGTCTACATAGTATTCAAACAGCATAACAGAGAGTACTACATAAACCAAGGACGGCCATCAGAGACCCATTTTTCAGTACTGTAATCCTACAGACTTTGGCATAATGAATTAGATTGAAGAATTACCTTTTCATTTGAAATTTGCACCAGTCCTGTACTAATGGAGATATCAGCAGCAAGATGATATTCCATCCACAGAACTGCTCCATGGCTCTTTCCTTTCCTGGGGAAAGGTGGAGGATCAAAACCTATTAATTCATACTGACAGCTTAAATGCTGCACCCATTCCTCACATAGTTTAGGTGAGAGCTGTAAAAGCATGACTAATTTATTCCCTTAAAAAAAAGTTCAACAGCTGAATGATTTGGTAAATGGGCAGCAACTTTTAAAATGTTTGCAGATATGAAATCTAAAAAAGACAAGAGGAGAATACTAAATCTGCTCAAAATCGCATTCATTTAACAGGCATTTGATCATGTGGCATAAATTATGTGGCATATTTGGAGAATACTTCCTTTAGAGACTGCAGCATCTATGGTTTCTGAATTCTGAGGAAGTATTTACCACACACACCATCTCACTTCACGTGTCTGCTCCACAAGGAGCAGAGGTCATGCTAGTGCGTTGCCTATAACCATCGGTGCAGAGGCACAGAGATCTGTAGATGGTTCTAGATTTCGTGAAACCTTGAATTTTGCTTCACAAAGAGAAATGTATAATTACAGCAGTGTTTGAGTTACATAAGCTATAGATAGTTAAAAATACCTTTCCCCTGGTTTTTAATTCTTAACAACACTTCAAGTTTGAACAGAATATAGCAAAAAAAATCTCAAAAGATATGTGACAAATATGAAGATTGTCAGAATCATAGCTAAAAGAAAGAACAGTGTACACTTTAAAGCTATTAAACAGAATGATCTGAAAGCTAAAGGGGAGCTTTTTCAGCAAGAACTCAGCAACAGGGAACAAACGGAAAGATTAAATCATCCAGAAAATAGTTTATTTTCTCTAAACTATAAATTAATCTATTTAAGTTTTAAATTATGGCAACATCTAGAAAAGATGTTATTTTTGAAATACAACCATATTATCTAAGAAATTACCCTTATTGTTACAGCCTATTGTGAACAGCCGCAGGAAATTTGTGTCAGAGTAACTTCCAGAACTGTAGGTCACATTATTAAAAATATTGTCATACTGTCAAGTATGTTCCCATTAGTTAACTGTAATACACTAAGAGCTTGAATACAAGGTAAAAAAATAGACGATGACAAGAATATTATTGCAATGAGAAAACTTACCGTAAAAGATTTACAGAACCCTCTGTGCTGAGACAGTGTTGTGGTACGGTCTTTCTGAAGTCAAATGTCAAAATTTCTTGGGGGTCAGAGAGTGACTTGCAAGGATATTCCCACAGAGGATGAGGTTCTGCTTCCTTGGATTCCCTAAAATTCAGAGAATTCTGAAGAAAGAAAGTAATAAAACTATCTGAAACCAAAAACCAATCCAAAAGCAAACAGTCCTTGTTATCAAGTTAATTATGTGTCCTGAACCCAGAGCATTTAAGCAATAAAGCTGCTAGAGGACGGGAATGCACTTCTTAGTCGCAAGGGAAAACGTACTACATGCATGAACTAATTGCTATGACTATGGTCTTCAGTTGTGAAACAGAAACAGACGCTTTCAAAATAAAAAGCATTTAACTTTTCTTCTCCACTGGGAAGAATTCTACTCCAGCACTGCCTGTACTCCTCCACAATGCTTACAGTCATCTAAATGGCTAACTCAAACATGGATATCTACAATACAGCTCTAGAAATTAATGCAAATAAATCTCACTTTCCATATATATTAATCTACAGTCAAAAAGCCTTATTCTCTTTCAAAAGTACCTGCAAGAGCAAGTAAGGGCAGCACAATCCATCTATGAACAACTCCCAGGTAATTTGATTTCAAGCTCAGAATAAAATTTTGAGAACAGTATTTTTCTTTTTGAATGAAGTATTTTCAAAACAGTGCAAAGTACTGATGAGCTTGACAAATGAGAACAAATATTCTACCTCAAAACCCATGCCCACAGAAGTTACTGTTTTGCAAGAACTAAATAGCCACCATATTTATGAGAAACTAAACCAATGGTGTTCTGCCCAACATACAAGATTTTCAACAGTCACTAAATACTTTTTGAAGTAAGTTGAGTTTTATTCTGTTTTGTTGAGACTTGCGCTGAAACTGTTGTCAGTTTTCTTACGTTAATCATATCATCCATAATCTGGACATCAAAACCTTCACAGGTGCCACATGGGCTCCGGATTCTCCACAAGTCCTAAAAAAAAAATCAGGATTTTGTTTTGCTTTATTAAAGGAAATAGGAGATCTTAAGATAATTTTAGCTGCGGATAATACATTTGATAACAAGCCAGATAAAGACTCTTACTATCTATCTTACACATTCCTAAACCATTAGGACTACTGCAAAAATCAGAAGCTAGTATAATTCTGGGAAAATACTTTGCAAGTCACATAATTTTTTAGCCACTGTTTTCAACCCTTTTAAAGAATCTGCCACATTTCCTACCATCTCTATGTACAATTTGCTTTAAAGTAGGTACGGATTTGCTAAGATTAAACCTTTACAGCCACCTCTCCCCTTTTCTACTACCCAGCACAGCTAAGTGCTCCCAGTTGCGTGAAACATCCTACCGCCCATCGGACTACCATACTTTCCTTTAGCACTCCAAAAATTAGTAAAGTCATTTTAGGCACTTCATGCCATGCCTCTCATTGACTTTACCAATCCACTGGACCAACAAGGATTCAGTTCAACAACTGCCTTTTCTTAGATCGCAAGAACATTCACTAGTTGTAGACATACACATTTTATTCCCTGTTCATTGTTGCACTTAGCAACCACAAATGTTCCTGCGTTACAAGACAGCAGCAGGACTACTATAAATTTACGTAAATACTGTTCTAATTTATGCCCAAATACAGCATGAACTAGAGTGACTATAAAGAATCTCTGACTGGTATACCTGATAGAACTATCAAATCAGATAGGTAGCATCCCGCTCCCTAAATGCAACTGTGGACTAAGTAAGTTTATAACTGAAGCAATTTCGTCAAATTCTTTCTCCTGAATCTAGCTTTTGCCAATTGCTTAACTGTAATGACATACCCCTATTCTGACAAGACAGAACAGCCTGAAGAACCAATTCTGCAGAATACCTTACAACACCATGTCTGTCCCTTCTGCCTAACAAAAAACTATTAAATGCAGAGGTTATTTAAAAAACCCCACAGATTTTAGGCTTCAAGTCCAGATTCACCACTGAACAAAGAGGAAAATGTAAAATTAAACCAACAGCTTTTGGAATAGCTTAATGGAACATAACACAAGTTAAATGTTCTACCAAAATAGCTATGTGGAATCACCTCTGAACACAAACCCTGTACATAAAAGTGTAAAATAGGAGACATGACTGTTACTCTACATTCTGCTGCTAGATGCTGAGTAATTTTCAGTCATCACACTGAATGCTTTCAGTTCTCATCCAGAGCATGAAGAGAATGCTGCTTACTTCCTTAGAAAATGCTTTGAGTTCTAGGGAAGTAAAACTTCTAGATATTATTTCAATCTTATTACTGTTGATTAAACATCTGCTTCCTATTACCAGGTTCAGATTTACGTTATTTACTCAGTATATATTTAAACTCTCTATATCTTTGCAAAAAACTGAAAGGTGTGTAAAAATATGCAGTGTAGTTGATTAGTCTCAGAGGGAAAAAGAACATACATATTTTCACATGCACAAATCAAAGGCCGAAGTAAAATAACAAGGTTAAAGAGCATTCAAATAAGGAAACTGGTGGGGAGAGAAGGCTCAGACACAAAACTACACAGCTGGTGAGCCAGACGGAAGAAAAGAGAGAGAAAAGACTTAGCAATTTTAACAGATAAACTGAAGGTTATGTTTATGTGAAAACTCATTAGATTATAGGATTTTTTTTTTGCAGATATGTATATTTTAGTTACACAATTTCAGACTAAAGAGTTCCCTCACTTCAAATACTGGAAAAAAGTTTGCATATTAATTATGAAAGTACTTATTTTAAAACATTCACCCCTTTCCTTTAAAATGGTAATAATACTTGGGATAATTTTCAGACAAGAGATGGCTGAAATAGCAAAACTCATCTTCAAGATGTCAAATATTCTTTTCTCAGGTGACAAGTGCAAAACATATGGAAGTGAACAGCATTAAGGTGAGATAAATTTGTTGTTAAAAAACCCTGGAAGCGTACTCAATTTTAAGTGGATTTGTATAAATATCAAGCAGATAGTTCTAAACAAGCTCACCTGAAACTCCACAATCATCATGTGCAAAGAAGCAGACTGAGGTAGAATAGTGACATCGCTGGTAAGGTGACTGGTCACAGCTGTTCTGGCATACCAGAAGTACAGGTTATGCCATGGCAACAAACTTGTAGTAAAAAACGGCTCTCCCACAAGAACAGAAATCTTGGCAAAGAAAGAAGGACATTAAAAGCATTATAATAAAGAACAACAGCTTAATAACACAGGCTGTTTATATCTTCCACAGCCAATAATGCAATATAGCCACTGAAGTAATCTAAGTAAAAACTTCTGCTGCTCCATAAGGATTTAATTACTGCATACTGCATATACTGCACAATGGACATCTTTCTGTGGGTTTAGTTAGAAATTCTAAGATGAATTTTCCTGAAACAAAGTTTGAGAGAAAATATCGCAGGTTTAGGTTAGCAGGCTTTGTAATGACAGCCAAAGAATTTTGAAATTTTTAATTTAAGGATGTCAGTACTTCCAAATAGACTGCAATCTTCCGAGTGGCTTGAGAAAGGAGAGCTACAGCCTAGTAGCACATATGCAGTTAAACCAGTTTAACTGCCTTAACAACTGGTGTAGATTATGCAGTAAGGGAAAGTAATACCCTTTCAAAACCAAGGAAGAGCCCTCGCATAGTTTTTTAGTCTCATTTAGCTTTAGTGTGACATGGTCTGAACCATTACTCATTATATTTTATACGAACTGGGATATAATGGGATTCATTGTGGTTACATTAGGAAAGCAAGATTCATTTTCACCTCCTCCTCCCCACTGAAATTCAGTATTGGACAACTGTAACATACCTTTTTATCTTCCAAATGAGAAGATGCCAGCAACTCAGGACGTGCTTCTATTATTTTAATTTTATCTTCAAGATGATTTGCTTTAAAAAACTGAAGAAGTAGCATACTGTCTTTATCAAAAGCTACAGTTGAGACTCAAACCCATACCAAAATACTTTATTAAAAAAAGATAAAATTCTTAAAAATACTGCCTACCATAACTCATTAGGATGATACAAGTCTGTTCTTGAAGTGTGCATGCACTTAGAGCCAACATGTCACACCTAGTGAATTAAAGCACATGCCCTACATACTCCTTCAGTTAAGTACATAAAAAGGCAAGTAACACAAAAGTTGCCTCACCTTCATTCGTTCGTACTTTGAAGCACATGGGAAGGACAGTCAAGAGATACAAAAATCACTTCACCTATGAATACATTGCATGTTTGGCTTCTGTTTGAGAGCAGTTTTGCATCCTAATTGGCCTATTGTTCATGTTTTGTACCCCTAAGCCACAGGCTGGGATAGACCTCTTTGAAACATACAGTGCCAACTAAAAGAGACACAGCCAAATGGCTGCTTCAGGAAACTGCTTGCAGTCACTTCTTAGGCATTGGCTGCTTCTCCTGAGCAGCCTCCACCCCACTGGCAGGGTCTTGTGTGGTCTACCCTAAGAAAGCAGCTGAAAGATTGCCTGTGGTTAAGACCCACTGCCTAGTGTCTCCTAATATCCAAACAGCATACTTGTCTCAGCTGCAGGACTGTACTGCTAGATGCCACCTGTCCGGTAAAACAGGTGTTCTCACACTCCATTCTCAGAAATCCTGGGCTTTTATCACCAATGCAATGAGGGCAGCAGAGCAGCAGCTCAAGCAAACAAACCAAGAGGCATCTGCAAGGAGAGATCAAGCACTGACAACCATAATTGCCTCTGCTCAGCTTAACTTCCCCAGAGGCCTATTCAGCTTGTGGCTAAAGCTGTGAGACTGGATTTATCTCCAACAAGATGTATTCC
This sequence comes from Strigops habroptila, assembly GCF_004027225.2. NCBI lineage: Eukaryota > Metazoa > Chordata > Aves > Psittaciformes > Psittacidae > Strigops > Strigops habroptila. Next base: position 19,504,755 of record NC_044302.2, read on the forward strand.
TCCAAGTATCTGCAAAAAGCTCTGTACAAATACCAGGAAAAAATAAGAACTACTCCTGTCCAACATATCCCACCTCCCACAGTGTTGTCAAACTGTATGATCAAATACATTCATTAAACTGATTTAACCTCCAAGCAATTGATGCAAGGACAATCAAAGGCATCAACTCTGGCCTTAGAAATGCCATGAGTTCATTTACTGCTTTAACAGAAAACTGAAGACTCACTTTCTCCATGACAGAATAGGACACAGCAGAGTTCTCTAATGTAAATACCTAAAGAAAATACACAACAGTCAAACTAGCTTTATAATTTTTAATTAAAAGAATACGTAAATAAACAATGAAGGAACAATTTTGATGCCCTAGTGAACACAGTTCATAAGAACCATGCATCTAATCCACGGTCATGGACCTTTTTAACACCAAAACCATCCCCAATAACTACAGGCTAAATAATGCTGGTTTCACAGCCATACATGAAAAACCCCAACAGAATGCAGATATTCATTTTCCATTTTTAAGATGCACGTAGTATATTAACACTTGCTCTAGGCATATATTTACTCCTGAACAAACACAAGCATATTGCCATTGTGCCGAGCCACCCTCCAGTAGTGCTTACTCCTTGTAAGCACTGTTTAACATGATCTGACTGTATCAGCAAGGAAGAGCTCAGATGTGCAATGCAGCACACGAGCCTTTTGAAGCAAGAAGAAAATTAGGTTTTATTCAAAACTGGTGAATAGTTAGGCAATAGGCTGCTACAGGGCTAGGAGAGTATTATGTAACTCTGTCTGCCCTATTTGTTTCCTCTCTCCTCAGTAGTTGTCTGTGACTAGCCACTACTAATGGCAAAAATAAAGGAGCCATGGATTACTGGTTTAACTCATCATGTTTATTCATTTCTACAAATTGCCTGGCATCTTCCCCAGGATATTACATTACACATTCCCAGACATTCTGTGCAACTGTAATATATTTTACTTTCAAGAGCCCCATGAGAGAGCACATCAAGTAAGGCATATACCTAAGCAAGACTGCCAGGCAGCTCTCAGCGCTCATCTGTACACAGACTCAGTATTCTTACTGCTTCCTATCTTGCTGTTACAGACCTTCCACTTCAGATTAGATAATAAACATAATTATAGAATTGTAAACATAAAAGAAGAAAAAAACCTGCCAAACATCTAGGTCAGTAGAAAGATTATTTCCAAAAGCACCGAGATACAAGATGGCAAGCAAACAGGATCAGTGGGCAGTGAGGAACACCACTTGCATTCAAGGCTACACAATGGTAAACATCAGAACTGGTAATTATCTCCTCCCTGGACTTCAGCTTGATCAGATATGAATTTAACCTCCACTTGAACACAACAGATGCCTCTTTCTCCCTTGTCACTGAAAAAGCACTAGAAATAATTAAATAATGGGCCAGAAATACTGACCTATGAGAGAACTAAAAATACGAAGTGAAAACGCAAAGATCAAAAAAACAGTAAGTACTGTACCTGCTTTGCTCCAAGATAGTGAGCCAGTACAGGCAGCAGACTGCCATCACTAATACAAAGGCAAACACTATCTGCTTTCAGAACCTACAGAAAATAAACAGTCATTGTTATTCCTACTCCAGATGAAAAAGTTTTCAAATTCTGGACATTTTGGTGGTGCTTCTTCTCACTTTATGCACTTCATATCAAATAAGGACTGGGAGAATCAGTGATTAATATAACCAGTTCAAGCAGAAAAGAATACTGCAAGAAATGTTCATGTAATCCACTTTTTTTTAGGTCAGAAAAAGTTTGCACAAAAATGTTCTGGGTGTCTTTATTCAACTACCAATACTCCTTCTAACAAATACACAGAGCTGTTACAGATTTCTGTGCAAAAATGGCTGCTTACAATTAAAAAAAAGTAGTATCATTTTTATGACAAAATATAACTTGCATCTGCTGATGTAAATAAAATATACTTTGTGAGTAAAGTCCCTTAGCAAGGGAGAAACAAATTCCATAAATAATTACAGCAAATAAACAACATATGCAGCTATCAGAGAAGCCAAAACACCTAAAGGCAACATGCACTCACCTTCATCAGAGACTTGATATATTGGCGTGTTCGGCTCTTATCATTTAATTGCCCAAAGCGTGGTCTATTCCAAAGAAGATGAGCCTGGCATCTACAAACAGGACTCTCAACACGAACATCTGATTTGTTCTCCTCTTCTCCTCTGGAAAAATAATTCAATGAAGTATTAATTACGGCATCAGTAACATGTTTTTGCAAACAGATACATTTATGCATTTTGTCTAGTATGCACATTAATGCATATGGACTTCACTGTTACTTGTTCAAATTTACTAGTTCTCCAGGAACACTTTTGTAGCTTTGCTTTTCCAAATGAAGAGAAAGGGCCAATTTACACCTTTTTTAAAAGATGAAACCAAGAACCACCCAAACTTTCCCATCAATTCTAATGGTTAGGTATTTTAGATTTTGATTTGGAGTCCTACATAAAAAAGGCACATAAAATTCAGACATTAACTTTTAAAGCTGTCACTGATTTTTAAAAATGTTAGCTGCTATTGTCACCACAACCAACATGATTAAGCTCTTTTTTGAGCAAAATGCATTAATCTCAAAAAGGCAGCGCTGACTAGGAAAACAGAAAATGGAGACAGACAGAATGGCAATTATTTTGCTCATTTAACCATACGCCATCTCAGCTGATCTGTATTTTAGGGTATCCAGGAACAAACCATGAGTGTTGTTTCTGTGTCACAGAATGCTACCAGGTATAAAGCAGGAGCCTGCAGTCCAAACCTCAACTGTGATTTCATATATAACATGTTTTCTTCAGCTGTGCACTGCCCATAAATTAGCTTTTAGTAATTTTCTCATCTTTAGGTTCTTTTCTTGCTCTTCTACAAAATAGCTGCTCTAAGAGCTGCAAATACTTGATATTGGAGTACTACCCTTTTTAACATACGTCTATTGTTACCTGGCTTTCTGCAGCTTATACCACAAAGAGTACTCATCACGACTGGCAGTCAGGCACAACTTCTCACCCTGGAGAACTGGATCCTCATTTGGAAGAAAATATACACACTGCATCCAGTGATCTCGCCACTGAAAAGGATGGATAAACAAAACCTTAGAACTTTTTCATTTAGAAGTGAGACCACTGGCTTGCTGAACTAGCTAAGCCTGTATTTTAATCAAACAAAAAACAAAACCAAAATACACTTGGCATTTATTAATGCTGTTTTCTGCACTGCAAATATTCCAAGGTGACTGGTCATTCCAGAGTTGACTGAATGCCCCAAAGCTTGATAGTTTCAAATTTTATTCTCAAAGACAGTAAGTGCAAGCGATCATTTTGTAGCTTGCTTTTGACTAAGTTCATCCTACTAGTAAATACATTCATACAAAAACACAGGAATCTGATTTAATAGTGACCTCCTCTTCCTCTAATTATCGAGTATCAACCCAGCATTTTCCCACACCAGCTTTTTTTATGGGTGTATATTACCATGAACTTAAGACTTACTTGGAAATGTACTAGAACTACATGGAAACAAGCCATAGATTAATGTTTTGACCAGAGATAGAGACTAGATAAAGAAAAGTATGTGGAAATATTTAATTTCTTGAAAGTCAAAGAAATAAGAGAAAAATACCTGGAGGACAAACTACAGTTTTTAAATGTAAGCTTTAATGTAAAGCTTAAGTTTTACATTAAAGGAAACCTAAAATGGGTATATAATATAGTTAACATTTCTATGATTTGCTTATTTAACATATTTCAATACATAAAACATTAGCGAAGTTCCTATACAGTTTAAGAGACAGATGCATAAAACACCCAGTATGGCCTTTACTCAAAATAATTACTGACAGTAATCTGATGACAGTATCCGAAGGCTTGGTATTTTACCTGGAAAGAGGAAGTGGGTTTTACCCAGTATGGAGCCATTGTGCAATTTATCATCCCAGACGGGTCCATGTCAATATCCCACCAGGAAAGTACGATCTGTGCCTTGCCAGATTTTACAGGCTCCAGCTGCACTCTATAGCAGGTAGAAGCACTCCTTACTGGCTTACTGAAATCCACACTGTGAAGAAGCAGGAAAATTGTAAAAAGAAATACTAGTTCAGCATTCTTCAGAAGTTCTCATTAAGCTGAATACAGAACTTATATGCCTTTTGGCATTAACGGGAAAATTCTATTTTGAACAAAACAATGCCTACCTTACCTGAACATTGTTACCACATCACTAAGGACAGTGAAGTCACTTGAAGGCATCTGGTTCAGTTGGATATCACAAACAGAAGGAACACCTGGACAGTTCTCCATTTCTGAAGGGGAGACAATAATTTTTTCACCATCCTCTGCTTCGACATGAACAGGAAACAGTTTGTTCCAGGCCCACATTCTTTTGGATTCCACTAATTGGACATACACTGTGGCCCTGTGAGGCACTGCCTCGCATCCTTCCTGAGTGGTTAAAACAAAGGGTAAAAGCATTCAACAAGTCTGACTTATTAACATGCATGAGACTTAAATCAATTGAAATGTGAACCAATTTAAAGAAAAGCTGGCCTGGGAGCTTTGAAATCTTACACACAAATGATTTCAGAGACTTCTGTAACATCAGAGCATTTTCTTTTTGTCTCTGTGACTGTGAAGTACAATACACGTATCTATCCTGTTCAGTATGACTCAACAAGGCCAGGTTACTTTACTAACCATGCAACATCATCATTTTTCTAGCCTCAGTTAAACTTGCATGTCCATTCTCATTCTGAAACAAGAAATTTATCTTGAGCTTCTCGAGGCAGAAAAGCACTAAGCTATCAACATGAAAACAGAATTTGTGATCATGGCGAGGAAATAACAAAAACAATGGCTCAAATATTTATGCAAAGACAACTTTGTATCCATGTTTAAAGAGTAGAAAACATGTAAGTTGTTCTAAAACTAAGAGCTAAGAGCGGACTCCAAGAACAATGCTTTTACAAAAAGACTAATTACTATTTAGAAGCATATATGCAGACCAGCAAAAAGTTATGGAATGTTCTTGTCTTCACAAGTAAACTGGTGAAATGAAACCTAGAAACCTAAATAAAGTTTTGCCATCCCCATTTTAATTAAAGGAAAAAATTAGAAAGGGTGAAAGAGGAAACACTAAAATTATACCAATAGATTATATGTCAAAAAAAAAAAAAAAAAGGCTATTAATTTGATTACAGTGTTTAAAGTATTTCCATAGGCAAAAAACACATGGATTAGCAAGACCTCCTTAGAAAAAAAAAACAAACCAAACATGAGCCAATGCCAGGGAGGTGAAAGCCATCAAATGTAGCAGGGGAATTTCATTTTTAAAACATCTTGGAACAAACTACTAAGGAAAGCTCCAAATCAGAACTGGATGCCTTTCAGAAAGACATTTGTTAACCAGAAAGTTAATGGTTTTAATACAAAGCAACTAAGTGTAATTTCAGAGCCTGTGATTTACAATATGAGCTCCAACAGCTAGGAATGAATGCAGTAAATTATTTACTGAATAAATAACTAACACAGCTGATGGTGTATTCACAAAGGAAGCCTAAATCAAGCACAATCTCTACCCTACTCCAAAAAAGACCGAAGAGGTTTTCTAGGGATAAATGGGACATACTATCAATGACTATTTTCTTACCTGCACAAGATACTTGTGTGCATGCTCATATGTTGGTAAAGCCCCTTCTCCTATCAGCTCTGTATCAAACAGTTCTGTTACCAGGATGTTTGCACGATGTTGCATATCTCCATCTAAAAGACAAAATTTAATATTTTAACATTAAGACTTATATAAAAGTCTTTCAAAGAGATGCTATCCTGAAAACACAAGTAATTAAAAAAATGTATTCCTGTAAGAGGACCTCCAATCTGTTCTCCTTTAGAAGTTTACTATGAAATACAAATGACTAATGATATACAATACTCCCTTTCGAAGTAAATTGTCAACGTTACTTTTTAGAGAGTTAAGAATTTGATTGTTTTTAATTAAATTTTAATTTAATTAAACATATTAAAATTTAACACATTAAAAACACATAGAAAATAAGACATACTCCTTCAAGGTTTTGAAATACTTGCCAGTTTTTTTAACCCTAACCTATTTTTCTCACCTGGACCAACTGTGACTTCAGTGGAGTGCTTGTTGATTACCTTGATCTTATCACGAAAACCATTTTTCTCCACTATCTTCACAGCAGCATTAGCCATGGGCTTGAAAACCTGTAAATAGCAAGAGCATAACAAACTGGTAAGCTGTGATTAGCTTTCAGAAATGAAAGGACACAAACAGAAAATGCAGTAACACAAAAACTTCACATCTTCTATATCCTTCCCTGTTTGAAGTTCATTACCATGGAACAAGACTGCAACAATCCTAATTAAAAGAAAACCAAAACCAAACCAAACCAAAACCAGTAGATTTCTGCCTGGATAAAAATCACACAGCACTCTTTCAACTATGACCTACAGACAAGTGAACCTTTTGTTCCTTCAAAACCTCTTTGTTTCTTCAAATGTGTTAAAAAAAAGCTGAAATGGCCAAAATGTTCCCGTTATTATCCTTAATATAAGTAATCACTACTAATGACCATCAGGATGTTTCTTAACTGCCAATAAAAAAAGGAGATGCTCTATCTAATCATGAAGATATGGAAAGTCAGTTGACGGGACAGTCTTTTTATTATGATGTGGGCCATGGTATGATTAAGTGGTCTGAGAACCCATCTCCAAGACTTGAAATTTATAAAGATCAGCAATATGGTTAAAGAATAGATTTTTTAAAAGCTTGGTTAAAGTTTTCCGTATTACACTTGAGTTTTGATAAGAAGGAGAGAAGACAGAATACTATAAAACTTCACTTGGTAATTTTAATCTGTACATTTACAGAAACTGTCCCAAAAATTAAAAGTGTGTTGTACCTTTTCAATTATATTCTTGTAAGACCTAAGTTGTTTTGACACATAGAAGTATCAAACTTGCACTTCAGAAGCCACAATACAAAACAGCAAGTGCATCTACTCCACTGATCATGCAGACAGAACAACTGCACTGAAGGTCTACAAAGAGGCTATGAACACACCTGCAGAAGTATGTGCAAGCCACAAAAAATGCTCACCTCAACTGCGTAGCAGAAATCTGCACCTGCTGAAGCTGCCATCATAGACAGGAGTCCTGTGCCAGTCCCTATGTCCAGAACAATTGCTTTCTCACCTCTTTCTTTTACTCTGCTCACTGCAGCACGAATACCTTGGTAATATTTCTCATTCTGTGGCGAAGAAAATAAATAAATAAATAAATAAATAACCAACGTTTTATTCATTTATACTTTTCACTCAACTATTTACAGCATATGCTAAGTCCCAAATGCAATATATTTTCTGGAGCAAATAATAATAAGATTCATGTGAGATACTGTTTTTCTGATTACTCTTTCCCTGCAGCACCACTCAAATAGTGACTGTGCCAGCACAGGAGCCAAAGTATCTCGGGTTTAGATTGCTCTCTAAATCTCTACAGAGCAGAAAGAACATTTAAACCATTCACTCCAGACTTTATCAAGCCCATAGAGATGGTATCTGAATTTTCTTCTCAATCCTAAGCAGTAAGTAAAGGCTAAAAATACCACGAAAGAATAAAAATACTTTAACTAAGAAGCCTAGATTCACATTTACAGCCTTTGAAATTTCATCTAATGAGTGCTCGTCAAAAATGTGAAACAAATAACAGCAAAAATAGCTACTGAATGTAAATATTATGTTCTGCAGTAAACAACAGAGCACTAGAGTCGGACATAAGACATATGTTGACCTAAAAGCAGGTCTGGTATCTTAAAGGGTACAAATTTGATTATCTCATCTTCCAGAGAAACCTGTGTAATCATGAAGTGACATCTCTTCAAGAGAAAGGAAGTGGGTATTTCTAACCATTCAAAAGTGTTTTGCTTCTATACTTACTCTGTCTTTATCATGAAGCATATCTGCATAGCGTGACCTACAGTAAAAATAATTCCAGTCAAAATACTAGATACTGCAAAGCACAACAAAACTGATAGATCTTATATAGCTGCCTTAGTATCTCTTACTAAGGCAACTGGTCCTACATGGCCCATAAATGCGCAGATAACTGACACGTTCCTTGAGGATCTGAACTGTTTCTCAAATCTAAGGAATAATGTCATTTCAGTGATCTGTCACCACCATATAAATGAACTAATTATCTGCTGACATATATCCTCTCTTTAGCAGTGGACCCAATACATGGTCCCAGTTGACCTATGGACAAATGGCTGTGAAGTTAACAGCTGGGACAAATGAAGGTTCATACAAAGCAATACCTAGCAAAGAAAGACAGCCTACTAATGGTCTACCATTTGTTACCAAGATGTAAATTTATTTGGTTCCCATTTCTTCATGGGTCACTCTACTTAAAAATATCCCAAAATCTAATCTTTCCAACGTCTCTAACTGTTATATTAAGCTCTTACAAAGTTACTACAGGAACAGACAACTGGCAATTATTTGTTGCACTGGTGATTTAAAAGAAATTTAGCCAATGGATTTTTCCACAACTCAGTCAAAGTCAGTATTAAGATCACCTCAGAAAATGTTTAAAATTATTTAGAAGGAAGCTACTTGATTACTTTACAAAATTCTACATCTACAAATCTGTTCCTGAACAACACAGGGCACTGTAACATTTAGACTACCCAACAGTCTGTTCATCTTATGCCATTGTTACTTGTATAGAGATAAACCCAAAAACTGTTACAGAACCAAGTTGGGTTTGCTCTTTTTTGTAGCTTTAGTGAAACAACAGGATATTTTCTTCCAGCATACCGTGCAATTTCCTGATGGTAGTCATAGTTCTCATCCTCTTCTAACCACTCCATTGCACCAGTGGTTGGATTAGCTCTTCCACAAAAGGTCTTCATGATCAATCTCAATTCGTATTATTTATGTATTACGTGCAGTTTTCCCACTTTGGCTTCAGTAGAATACCCAAAATACTCTCTGTGGGGAAGAAAAAAAAAAGAAAAAAACCAACAAACCACCAAAAAACTTGCAGTGAAAACAACAGACACCACTTTACTCTGGATACATAGATATACACATTCCGTTCTTGGCCAGCAGCACTTGGGACTGCCTTACACTTCTATACAGATGTTTTAAGCTCACATCTGTCACCTAGCCCTGTGCAGGAATTCAGCCCAGAAAAGAAAAAAAAAGTTATGGGTAAATTCTCCAGAAAAACGCCTCCCCCTGAGGCAAAGCACACGGGGCTGGGGGAGGCCAAGCACCCAAGCTCTAGAATCATCATCGACCAGGTTGGAAAAGACCTTTCAGACCAAGTCCAACTTCTACCCCAGCACTGCAAAGGCCACGACTAAACCATGTCACTGAGGGCCTCGTCTACACGGTTTTGAACAGTTCCAGGGACGGTGATTCCACCACTGCCCTGGGCAGCCTGTTCCAATGCCTGAGCACCCTTTTGGTTAAGAAATGTTTCCTAATATCCATCTAAACCTCCCCTTGTGCAGCCTTTCTCCCTCTTGTCCTACCACTTGTTACCTGGGAGAAGAGACCAGCGACCTCCTGGCTCCTTCCTCCCGTCACGTAGTTGTAGAGAGCGGTAAGGTCCCCCCTGCGCCTCCTCTGCTCCAGACTAAACAAGGCGGTCCACAACCCCATCTGAGAAGGGACCTACAAACTCCGGGCAGGGGCAGCGGCAGCGCCGACGGGACCGCGCTCTCATCCGCCCTCAGGCCCGAAGCCGGCGCGGCGGCACCCCCACATCCTTCCCAGCCGCCGCCATCACCTACCCCTCAGACCGCCTCCCCACGACGAACCGTCACCTGCCCGGCATGCACCGCGCGGCGGGGAGGGCCGCGGAGAGCAGGGAGCTGCGGGCCCATGTCCGCCCCTTCGCGCCGGGCGCCATGGAGGGGGCCGCAGTGCTGCGCGTCAAGCGGAAACGCGGCGGGACGGAGCCGGCCGAGGCGCTGCTCCTCGCCTGCAAGCGGCTGCGCACGGAGGATGGCGGCAGCGCCCAGGCGGTAGAGAGGAACCTCTTCAAGCTGGTGGCGACCGTGTCCTCCAAGGTACCGCGGCCCTGCCGCCGGGGCAGATGTAGGCCAAGGCCGCACCTCAGGCGGCCGGGGGCGGCTTGGTCCAGCAGGGGCTTTTCGTTGTGCTCCTAAAGGGACCTTTGAGCGCAGTAAGCTCAGGATCCATTGTGGATGCGAAGTTCTGGCTAGTAGCCTGGGTAGCCGCGTCTCAGTTCCCTCCTGTCCTGATAAACCGGCGGCCTTCTGTTCCCTGCCGCCAGGCCGGCCGTACCTGCCTGCGAAACGGGCTGTTGGCTGGTTAAAGAACGTAGCGCAGAGTGACCACCATGAAAAGCTATGCTCAACGCTGTCTCTTCCATACTTATGAATTGCTCTTCACGTACAGACCACAGAGTATGGAGTAAATTAAGCCTAAATTTCTGCTCTTTGGGGTGCTGAAGCTCAACCCTGCAAGGCTGACAACTTCCACCCGCTGTACGGCCTTTTATCTTGAATAAAACTGGTCTTCCGTGGGAACAGGTCTTGACAGGAGACTGCCTTAAATTTAGGACCATCACAAACTGGACATCACCAGTCTTCGAGAGGCATGTGGTTTTGTTTGGAGGGCTATCCCGTACCACAAGATAGATTGCTTAAAAATCAAATTGTAACAGTTTTACAATTTATAGATACCTTATACTTTTCCCTTCATATCAAGAGAATATTGCATCACAGAGTTGTTTGGGTTGGATGGCACCTTAAAGCTCATCCAGTTCCAAACCCCTGCCATGGGTAGGGACGCCTTCCACTAGACCAGGTTGCTTCAAGCCCTGTCCAACCTGGCCTTGAACACTGCCAGGGATGGGGCAGCCACAGCTTCTCTGGGCAACCTGTGCCAGTGTCTCATGATGCTCATAGTGAAGAATTTCAATAATTACGATAGTTTTTGTTGCTTAAAGCAGTAGAAGAGGTTACTTGAATGTTGTTAGGAACACTCGCACTGCAGTGCTCAAATAGGAAGCACTAGTAATAGTTATTAATCACCTTAAAACTTAAACAACCTAAAACATATTAAACAACTTAAAATACTTACTGTGTTGATGGTATCATTATATTTCTCCTCCGTTTTGCTCCTCTACTCAGAATGAACCAGTTCATAAATACGTTCAGGAAGTGATCACTCGAGACAAAGCAGCTCTAAGCCTGCGACCCTCTTTAGGAAGCACTCAGCGAATCATTAAGGAACTCCGTTCTTCCAAGCAAGAGACAAGGAAGGAAAACCGTTACCGTGTAATAACCAGCAATCGACCTAATTGTAGTCAAAACGTTGCACCTATCGTAACTGGTGAGGCATCGATTGATGGCGACAGGTCAGCCTCTGAAGCAAGGGAAGATGCTTCACAAAAGGAGAGCAGTGCTCTTGATGAGAGTTTGGACTGCTGTGGGCAATTCCAGTTGTTTGATATTGTACAAGAAGAGGAGGTGGTGGGAGACTCCAGCATAACTGCTGCAAACTCTCAGGTCAGCAAACGAACTTAGGGTACTTGAAGTGCTTTGATATCACTGTTGATTGGTATGTGTGGGCAGAGTGACTGCTGTGGAAGGGTTTTTACATTTTAAGTATTCCGCTCTTTACTAGGAGCTTGAACTAGGTGTTTGCAACTTGGAATATTGTGCAGGGAGGAACTGTCACGAGGATCCTTAAGTGCACTAATGTTGAGACAGAGAGCCATCCGAAGCTGGCTGCTACATGAAGGGCTTGTACTACCCTGTTTTTTCTGTACCCTATTCTGATGTGTAAACTCTCAGGTTCATGTGCTGGGTGGATTTCTGAGGTTTTTTATTAACTTCTTCTCTACCTAGAGAACAAAAAAAAATCTAATCCAGTGTCATCTATGCAGATGATTAGGAATGTCACTTGTAGGCAAGATTCACTCCAGGAAAAGATATTTTTGAGCTTCCTCTTCTCATAATTTCAATATAAGGTTTTATCGTATAGTTTTATTTTAGAATTCTAGGATGTTTGACATTTACTTAAGCCACTACATCCTGTTTTCATTGGTATTAGGAGTTAAGTATGTTTTCAGTTGGCAGAATATCTGCTTAATATCTAGCATAGCTTTAAGTATGAAGAAGCTCTGTGTTCTGTGTAGGGTTGCCCTGTATACAGTCTTGAGATTTTGTATGTAAAAGGTCGGAGGGCTATGTATGCTTTCTCTAGTACCTTCAGTATATGTAAGTACACAGGGATGCTTTACTTAAGCAGCCCGCGAGAGCTCTGAGGAAAACTTAAATGCTTGATGTTAAAAAAGGTAACCTGGGTGAGGAAGAACCTACCCAGCTGTCACCATTCACCATTTCTTACAGGTTATTTCAGGGCTTTGCCGTCAATCTTTAATGTGAACTCTCACTTTCTATTAAGCAGGTAGTTCAAACATATATTTGAGATATTACTTAACTGTTATCAATCACTCTGCTGATTAGAAAAACAGAAATGAAATGAGGTAGCATCAGAATTTTCCATGTACTCTTAGACCTAGCCGTAGGTGTTGAAAGCAAGAAGTAAGCTTTCTTTTCATTTTGTATTTAGGAGTGAATGAAAGGCTGGTCTGTAGCTGTTCCTCAGAATTACTTAAGTAGTTCAGGAGACAAGACTGTGGCTTGAACAAAATATTCTGAAAAGCTTTAGCAGAGAAAAAGCAGCAAAAACCTGACTGTAGACCTTCAAGTGCAGGTCACTAAAGCAAATACATTGCAAATAATTTATTGGGAAGGACAAAGCATGAAGAAATGTCTTCTGTTGTTAATGTTGAAGTGAGGAAATAAAGGAAATAAAAAACTTATCTGAAGGGCTGGTTCGCTTTTTCCTGTTAATATGTCACGTTTTCGTTGTCTCCCCACACTTTGTACACTGTAATCTGTTTGCATATTATCCATGCTGCTGAATGCAGATCTTTCCTGCAGTGTTGCAAGTGTAATGGTGTACAAAGCACAAGCTGGTTTAAGACTTGCCTTTTCAACCAACATGTCATTAGAAACAGATGAACAATTCTATGGGATTAGTCGTATCCCCTTCAGTAGTTTCTAAAGACTTGTTCTAGAAGTTTTCTGATACTATCTGAAATAAGGCACGGCTGCACAGAACTACAGTAATTGGAAATTTTTTTGGTGTTTCTATTTTAGCTTGCTAATGTTCTAAATATAAGCATTACAATGTGGACGTGTTTTGGTCTAAGATTTCAGACTGTCATCCTTAGCTAGCTGTTTGTTGGCTGCTGTCTACAATGAAAACTGTTGGTTGTAACTAAGACTTTGCGTGGCTTCAGTGGAAACAGCCATTTTTTATTTTTTTCTTGGCAGAAGACTGACCCAGATGTGATCCTCTGCAATGCAGTAGAGATGATCCGTGAGCGTTTAAATGTTTCTGAAGATAGTAAGAAAGAACACTGTGAGAAAGAAGATGAGTATGTTTATGACATCTACTATATGGAATCATCAGCCCCTGGTTGGATCCAAAATATTCTTTCTGTACAGCCCTACAGAGAAGAATATGAACTGGTAAAGTCGTGGGAAAACAGTTTTCTTAAATAGAAAGCTCACAAATAAACATGCTTGACGTCCTATCATTAAAAGTTGCCATGCCAAGAAAGATCCTTTGAGATACTGCATGTATGCTCAGGGACTTCTGTATTGGGCTTTTTCTAACTGCCCAGTCCTGTGTTCCTGCAGGTTACCGTTGATTCAAGCAAATTGTGTTATGACAATGAAAACTAAAGGGATATTGCTCATGTACTCAGAAGAACATGTCTGGCTTCAAATTGCCAAATAAATTTAGGCACACAAATGAAAACTTCAGTAATACATGTCTCATTTGTGATTAGGAGGCAGCAATTAAAATGTAGTTGTAAATATGGTTATGTGAAAAAAAGAGCAAAGGAACATACACTTTTTCCAGTATTTGAGGACTTGACTTTAATCTTAATATGAGATACTTTCTTGTAATGTAATTGTCTCTCAGTGGCTGTGGAGTTAGGAAGTTTAAGGTAAGCTTTAGTCTTTCATTGTATAGATACTGTGATGAATGGATTAGCAGGTCAGGAACCTGAAGCTACTTTCTTTTCCTTGATGTATTACACTACTGCTGAAGTGTGTAGGATTAATTTAGACATTAACCTTAGTAAATGCATGACTTAACTGATTTTTCACCTAAAGCAGATTGCAGTGTTATGACAACACAAATGTCTCTGCAGTGCCCTTTGTGCAACTGCAGAATTACTTATGCATGCAGTAGACAAGTATCTCTTGGCTCTTATTATCTGTACAGGGTGGTATAGGTAAATGAAAAACAGTGTAATGCTAAGTGTCTGTATTTATAGTGAAAGTTATCTTTTGTGTTGACATGCAGGTAAACGATGATCACATTCCAGGGGAAATAGATGAAGATGAAGATGATGAGAACGACGAAAACAACTGGCGTAATGATTATCCTGATGAAGATGAATTCTTACCTGAGGAAGATGGTGATGGAGAAAAAGGTATGCCTGTCACAAACACAGTTTGCTTTCATACTGTGCACGTATAAATCTCATCCTTTTTATGTGCCATCTCTAAAAAAGCAAATAAGTAAGCACTGCTGGGGTAGTGTTCTGCTCTTGTAATGGGTTAAATCTGCTTAGAGAAGGATTATCTGTCTTGGAACTACAAGGGCTCTGAGTGTTTTTGCAAAGTCAAAATTGAGAACTCCACTGCAGGCTGCTGCAATTGCAAAGGATTGCTTGTTTTGAGAAGAAATCTATGACTTGGTTCTCTATGCTTGTGAAACAGTGCCTCTGCTTTCTTAACTCCCCTTCAGGTGCATGCCACACACAGTTCAAACCTCACCTAATACAGAAGTTGTTCAGACTTGGTTAATTACTCAAGAAGCTTAAAATAGTCTGATTAACCTAATTGCTTAACTAAAAAAAAAGGAATTATCTGAAAGTTGATGCTTTTTTTTTTTAAGACTCTGAAGACAGCTTCAGTGATGAGGACCAATGTTACAGAAGAACATGGAACAAATACCGACAAGAGATTCTACAGGAATTTGGATATGAAGATATCCAGGATTTGGACTCTGACTAACAGCCCTTTTTATGAAGATTAAATGCACACTGAAGATGAAATTCTACTGTTGCAGTAGAACTGAAAATCCAGACAGCCTCTGATAACTATTTGAAAGAATGCTGAACTAAACTTAGAATAAAAAAAACCCAAACCCAACCCCAAAAATAAACAAAACAAAATAAACCCTGGAACCCCATTTTTCCATAGAAGTTGTGCTCACTGGGACAGTAGGAAACAAGTCTTCACATGTATGAGCTGTCTGACCTTCACGAACTGTTGGTGACTAGCATGGTTGACTGTCACACTTACTGACTAGGCTTGAGATTAGATACCAGACTGGGAGTCCAGTAAATGCTAAAACCTTTTACTGTCTGAGCAGCCAGCTTCAGTTGGTAGATATTAAACAGATGTGTGAATATGGCCACTTGACAATACAAAGTTTTGTTCCAAGCAAAAGATAATGTATACTTCAAAATATTTTTCTGCCCATTCTGTGATGCTGTGGTTCTGAAGGAACATTTTTGTTTGTTTGTTTTAAAGCTGCATGCCCAAGTATCCACATTATATATGGAGGTACCACTGGGAGCAGCCCTTCTGGTCATGACTAATCTACCAGGTTTCACAACAAGATCAGCGTGTCTGCCATGGTGGCAAGTGGAAGTCCTGGAAAAGGGCGCTCTGTCCTAGTACTTTCTACTGTATTTGTTCCTAAATTACCTTCCTTACAAGTGCTTGAGCATATGAAATGCCTTGACCTGTCCGTTTCATTGTTGATCTCCAGCAATTTTGCTATTGGAGTAGAACAATATATATGCATTTAAATTGTAAATAAAGAATTTTTGACTAAATTTTCTTTACGAGTTGATAAAGCTGAAGCCATGTCAGTATTTTAATTTACATTCATACATCTTTAAATTAATCTTACCTGTTTGGACACATTAAGTATTTCAGCACTCTCCTACCCGAGTCTGTAAAAAACAGCTAATAGGATGTTAGATCAACACTGTTCATGACCTGGAGGTTGCAGCAAGGACTTTAGGTAAATTAGGTCTGGCTGGTGATGTCAAGCTAGTGGAGGCAAAATATTTTTTCCTTGATTTTACAGAAAGCTTAATACTGCTGTTAACCTATGCCACAGCCCTAAGCCTGTTAAAGCTATGCTTGCTTACTGGACAGATGTCTCAAGATACTGAATTTATTCTAATCATATGCAAGATTAAAAGCTATAATAACTAAATGCTAATTTACATCAAATACTGAAAGACCCCACATGTTTACATGCCAACTGGGCACAAAGTTCCTTGCTAGAATTTTCACTTCTCTTAAATCCCTATGCTGCTTCATGAAGACTGCCCAAGACCCCGTTTTATGTTAGTCCTCACCATCTACTACCATTTGCCATTATCTCTAGCTTTTTGTTTAAGATAAACTTGATCACGGAGTCTGTGCAAGAATCCAAATACCCTCACTCAAGTGGCTGATACAAATGTGGTACAGTATTAGAACCATGCATTGCTTCAACCATAATCTTGCTATTATAAGATTTAGGTCAACTTAAATGCAGAAAAAACTGCATATCTGGACAAATTCTTGTAAACTGAGGTAAACAATCTGAACTAAGGTAAAAATTCTAGGCATAGTGTTGAAGTGTACCTCACTCTGCTAGCCAAACAGGCTGGCTTCATCTTCTCTTTTGCTGCACCAAAATTAAGTATCAAAGTGTCCTGGTATTAGACTTACAGCTTTGGAATTACAAATACTACTAATCAGCATCAGTCTGCATTGCAATAATACTTCTTATTTCTGGTTTTACTACTATTTTCTCTCCCTGCTACTTATTTTTCAAGATACTGCTTTCAAGCTGCCACAGAACTTTACTTCTTCTATAGAAGAAAAGAAAGAAAGTGGTTTGTTCTGTGAGTTTTTGGATGGCCATTTTATAGTGAACAGACTGAAGTTTAGAAGGGGAGCTTTGTGACTGCTGAGGCAACACTGCTGATGTGTGCTTATTGAAAAAGTTCAGAAACAAATGCTTACAAGCTTCAAACACCATTTTAATTTTGAAATTTTCATAAAGCCTAACAGAAGTTGACCACGTGCTAACAAGCTAACAGGAAAGAATCATCAGCCATTAACCAAATCTTTAGCGCCAAGGTGCTTTCTTGATTAAATCCTTGCCACACTCAGACAGCACACTTCCACATAGCGTACGGAATAAAATATTTATCTTTAAGGGAGAAAGTTGGTTCAGTCTTTAAATAACGCAGCACAACTTTAGTTCATTTTTCTGCTAATAATGACTAATAAGGTAGTTTGTTGTGACCAGGGGTCTTCTGTGATGAGCACCGAGATAGAACAGCAAATCATTTCATGCAAGCATCCATCAGAATTAAGCTGAAAATGGCTTTTGGTCTTCTGAGTCAAAGTGGTTTTCAGTCTAACTTACAAATGCATTACTTCACTGCCTGGTTCTGCAGAAATCTAATTTGATCCATTAGCTCTTACCATTTGAATACCAATTCTGAAGAAGGAACAGTATTGACGCATAGCTTGTGTGCCTGAACTGAGCAGGTAATCAATATCCAATGAAAAAAAAAAACATGCCCTGAAAGTATGCCACAGCTTAGAAGGGTGAGGCGAGGGTGCGATCTGTGTGGGAATCCAACTGTAAGTAAGTACAGTTTCAGTGTTTCTGAAAGACCACTGGAAACACTTTTTCTGTTTTGTTTTGTTTTTTCCAGTTCCACCTCTCCCCTTTTGTTGTTATAATTGCTTTAGCCTCCCTCCTGTTTCTTGTAATGGCTTTGAAATATTTGTTGGATTTGATTTATAACTTCTTTTCTTCACTTGGGTCCATCTCTGTTAGAACACAATAACAGAGCAGCTGCATGTTTCGTGTGACTGCACCTGCATAGAAAATTGGAGATAAATCAGAACCGCCACCTATCTCAACTCTAACTATACAATATGCATCTGACTAAGGAACACTAGTTGTCAAGAAAGCTGCCTCACCTCTGAAGGGAGATACATGATAAAAGTTAGTAGAGAATATTGTCTTCCACTCAATTTTTTTTAAACAGATAATGTTTAGAACTGTTCTGTTGATATCCTAGAGTATTCTTCTTCTTAGCACCCTGCCAAGTTGTTGTGGTTTAAGCCCAGCCGGTAACTTAGAACCACACAGCCACTCGCTCGCTCGCGCCTTCCGCTCCCCTCCCAGTGGGATGGGGAGAAGAATTGGAAGAATGTAAACCCCACAGGTTGAGATAAGAACAGTCCAGTAACTAACGTATAATATAAAATTACTACTACTAATAATAACTGTAAGAGAAATAACAAGGGGAGAGAATATAAACTAAAAAGGGAAGGGAAAAAAAAAATAAACACAAGTGACGCACAATACAGTTGCTCACCGCCCACCACTTGATACCCAGCCTGACCCAACCAGTGATCAATCCCTTCTGGGTAACTCCCCCCAGTTTATATACTGGGCATGACGTGCTGTGGTATGGAATACCCCTTTGGGTAGTTTGGGTATGAGATTAGATAGATAGATAGATAGATAGATAGAAAATCAGTATACCCCTTTTATCTGTGGCTCCAACAGGGTTGTAACACACCAGTGATTTGGCTATGGCTGAACAATGCTTGGACAGTACCAAGGCTTTTCATTTTTTTCCCCTTTCACTCTGCCCTCCCTGCAATCAGCAGGATGGGGATGGGCATGGCCAGGAAGTTCAAAAGGGAGATGGCCAGAACAGCTGACCCAAACTAGGCAAAGAGGTATTTCAGGCCATATATTGTCTAGCTCAGATATAAAAACAGGTAGAGGAAGAAGTGGGAGGGTGTCCTCCAAGGTGACCATTGCTTGGAATGTGGTTGCGTATAGGTCTGCTTGTGGGAGGTGGTAAGTGATTGCCTTTGCAGCAGCAGGTTTTCTTCCTCTCTTTCCTTCACTTACTAAACTGTCAGTATCTTGACCAACAAGTCTTCTCACCTTTGTTCTTCCTATTCTTTCCCTCATTCTGCTAGGAGGGATGGTGGTGAGCAAGTGGCTCTCTGGGTCCTTAGCTGCTGGTTGGGGTCATCTGACCACAACCTTTTTCATCAACAAACTGAGATTCACTTATTTAATTTTCCTCTTTCCTAACACCTCCGTCTACAAAGAAACTTACCTAAAATCTTGTTGATAAACTGAGGTCTCCTTGATGCAGGTAAATAGACTCCCAAGAAAAAGACTGGAATTCCAGATAAAGCAATGGCAATTCCGATCAATGAATTTATAGTATCGCTATAAAGTGGCACCACCACCAGAAATACTGTGCATATACAGAATATTATTGGGAAAGCCACACTCAGCTGGAGAGAGAAAAACAGAACAGAATGTTATTAAAATATTTGTGGTCTACAGTTACAAACATTTTGGTGACAGTTACAGACTTTTCCCTCTCCACCCTACTTTATGAAACTACATGCTCTTACTCTTTTATATCTGGCTATTTGGAACCGTAAGCGAACTGCAGAATTATTCTTGAACAGAATTGCTGCTAAAAATTGCAGAAGTAATCAAGTATGGTAACTCTGCTGTGTTGACAGAAACCGTATAGCAGCACGAAGTGGTGGTAGATAAATCCAATAAAACTCAGGAAAAAAGAATGACTTTTTCATGCAGAGTATCAAGTTAAACTATGAGAAGGTGGTAAGAGGATCAGATATTGAACTGAAACACCATCAGAACTAAATGTGTTCCACATTGACAGAATTAATTAACTTTAGCATTTCTAATTAGAGATTACTAATCCAAGAAAAAAGGCTAACTACTATGTTAACCTTTTGAGACATTCTCCAGTTGACAAGAGAGAAGGGCTACTGATTGAACTAATGGTTAATGAAAGAGTACACTATTACAACAATCACTTATCTAGCAGACAAGCTAGCTTTCACAGCATAATATAAAATAGAAGTAATGTTTTATGTCCTGTTCAATTGGTAATCTTTAGACATAACATGTATGGTCCAGATTTTAGACGTACTTTTACATTATGTGGAAGACAGGTATTTTAAACAATTCTGTAATAAATGAATACTACCTTAAGAGGCCTGGGTCGATCTGGTTCCTTCCAACGTAGATATAATTGCCCAGCAATAGACAGACCAACAAAAAACCAGTAACTGAAACTGAAGTAATTAATAAGCTTGAAGACATCTTCCACAGCCAGGTAAATAAGGGTCATAGCACACTGTCAGAAAAGAACAAGAGTGAGCTGAACAACAGAAGTTTGAAACTTACTGTTTATGCTGCTTTTTGCCATCTTACACTCTTTGGTGTTTGGCACAATTTTATGCCTCAAAAATCACTCTCTCAGAAATCACCTTGATGACAGTACATTTGTAGTTCTCTCGTGATTTTTTTTTGTTTTCTTTTAAATAGTTCCTGTAGTCACATCTAACAGCTGAAAAGAAAAGCAACAGTAACTTACATTGAAAAGCAGTGCTGGCACAGGTGTGAACCTGTCTACGTGGATCATAGACAACAGATCAGGAAGGTGACCTTCTCGAGATCCTACAAAAAAAAGCCTGAAAAAAAAAACCCCAAAACAGAAAACAGATGTTGACATCACAGATGAGAGACAATGTATTGCAGAAAATCAAAGGACAATACCAGTAAAAATAATTTATTAAATAATAATAAATATTATCAACTGCAAATTGTTCTGTATTCACTACTTCACCAGACCATGTTCATATTGTTCTCAGGACAGAGGTATTGCACATAGATTCAATGGACAGGAAGGATCTTAAAATGCCTGAATTAATCTATTTAAAACTCTCATTAGTCACATCCATAACCAGTGCTCAGAGGCAAGGTTCTGTACTGTATCATAAGTTTTTGGCTGCAGCTTAATAGCAGCAGCACTTTTAAAACTTTTTAATTGGAAAAAACCTTAAAGATACTGATTTTAAAAGTAAATTTTAAGTAAATACATTTGAAAACAAGAACTTGCAGGAATTACTGTATAAAGTAAAACGGAAGATAGCTCAATCCAAAGAATCAGAAGGCCTGAAGACTCACCACACAGACAACATTCATTTGATCTTTAACTGTACTCTACATACACCTAGGAGTGCTTTGGGGAAGTAAGGCAGTGTTATGGGTGTATGTACACATGCACAGAGGTTTATTTAGGTCTGTTATTTTATTGTGGCTATTCGTTATAGTTTTGGTTACAAAACTATTTTTGCCGCTTTCATAAATAGATGAGCATAACAGTAACATATAAAAATACTTATGAACATTTGTCAAACAGAAAGAGGTATGAACTACCTTGATGATGCTAGAATTGAAGCATTAAGTCCACCAAAACAAGAAAAGGCTACAGCAATGGGAATTGTCCAGCTGAAGATACCAAATACCTGGTCGGCAAATGTCTGAGGAAAGGGAAAAGAGAAAGGAAACATGAAAATATCTGCAACAAAGCATACATAAAATAATGACATCAGAGCTTTTGTAATAAGTTTGTATGGAAAAATAGTATTATTGTAAGGACAATCCATAGTGCAGCACAAAGAAGCACACAGCTTATTTATGGATCCTAAATAAGCACAAACTTCCTTAGCCAACCACTTGAACTCACATTTTCTGCTCACAAAGGAAAACAAAATGGTTTTAGAAATTTCTCACCAAACCTAGTATGTTTTATTATCTAACTGAACTACACATCTCAAGTGAGACTACACAAAGGACAAAAATATTATTACATATCCAAAAAGGGTTGTGCCATATTGCAGATTATAAACATAGCCACCATCACACCTACTGTTTATTCCTGATGTAGGTTCTATACTGTAGATTCCTAGATTCTAGGAATCTATTTTATTTTCCTTCTTTCTCAATTTCCTAAGCAACATCTTTTCCTTTAGCTCCACCAGCAGAGCCTCTGGGCTCTGTCCCACAACATGGCAAATGGCAGAGCAAGTATCTGAGTAGCAGTCATTTGTTAGTGTTGCTTGAGAACACTGCAGGCCAACTGCAGTGACGTTCCGACACACAGCTCTGAAACCACGAAGCCAGGAGCATGAAAGCTTCACAGCAAGCGGTAGGAGTCATCGATTGCCAGTGACCTGGGACCTATAATGAAAATGGGTAATAATTTGCAACATATTGTCCTGATCAATTTTTTTCAGCCTCCTGGGTGGAGAAAAAAAGGAGAGAGACTTAGAATATCAGATAAAATGTTTGAAAAATCAAGAAACTTAATACATGAAGACTGGCAGCTATTCCAAAACCCATCCTCGTCTGAGCATTGTACGTATCTGAACATTAGCATGTTTGGAGTTATGCAGAAATCTGTTCATGCTGTGTCCAAAAGACGTGGGTGGAAGCCTTCCTATCCCAATTCTACCTACTGATAGCTAAATTACTTCCATGATTTCTTTTACAGAAGCAAAGTAACAGTCATGGTACCAAAAGGATTATATCTACATTAGACAGCATGAAATAACTATTTATAGAAACAGGAACGTATATACTCATGTATAAACGATATTCAAACAAACCCCAAAGATTCTGTGGGTATGAGAACATTTTACACCCCAGCAGGTAGCAGTAATCTAATCTTTTTTATGAACCTTTCTCTAATCACTTTCTTATCTTTTTCTTTATTTATCAATTTCAAGATCCTGAGACATAAAAAGTATATATTCTAGTTCAGCCTTCTGCAGGCCTGTCTTTTCTATTACAAAAATTTTGTTCAGTTTTTAATATTTTAGTATTTCAAAACACCTCCCCCTTGACCTCCCCTTTAAACTACTGGTCTTCATCATAAGATTTATGAACTAAGGAGTTCAGTCAAAGTGGATTAACATCCAGAACTGACCTATGTTTGTATCACATAAAGTTTTCTGGATTTAACAGTGGTCAGATTCTGATTTCATTACTCCAGGAACAAGATCACCAACAGCAGTGCATTATGATCTGTTTTCTGAATGTTTCTGTAGGTCAAAAAAGACAAAACGACTAATAAGGAGGGGTGATTTTTTTTGTGAAATGAGTGACTGATTTTCATGAGGCAACACCCTTTGTATAATGTCAATCTTTAAACCATAAAATGCAGAAAAATTTACTGACATAAAACAAAGCTTGGCCAGCTAGAGTTTCCTGTTCTTTAGCTGGGTTGACAAAGTGCTTTGTTCAGCACATTATCCAGGTTAAGGTTCAGAATCCAACTCTGCTTAGCTATATACCATCATCTACACTAAAAAGCAAAACTTGTTCCATCTTTTTGTGTGGATCAGCAAAGGCTGATAGGATTTCCTGCTGCTAAAAGACAATGTAAAAGAATATAACCACTTCAATAAAACCCCGCCAAAGGTTCATCAGAACATCAATTTAGCAAGACAATGCCATAAGAAATGTGTTCTGTATACCATGAATTACCCATTTTCAATCAATTGCAACTGAACAAGCAACTCATAAATTTACAATATTGTATACAAAAGATTTCTGCTGCTCCAGAATAAATAATTACTAGAGCCCACAGTGCTTCTTTCAGATCCTTGCTGGATCTAAATACAGCTCTGAGAAACCCAGTCTCCCAAAGCAGAATGTAATTCATAATGATCCAGTGAATGAATTAAGATAACTTCTCCAGAACAAGAATGAGGACAAGATGAAAATTTTAACAGGCAGTTGTTGTAATACTTTAAAGGATGATTTAAACCTGGACTGCTGATTTCCAAAGTCAAATAGCAAGTGAAATTACTAGACACCAAACTTCAAACTTCCAGAGCTTTTTTTTTTTAAATATACAAAGCTAAGATGCAGAACTCGCTCAACAAGATGTTAGAGAATTAAGATGTTAGTAAGATTTTCTAAAGGATAAGCATTTAGATAAGTAATATTAACAGATAAAGAAGAGAGAGAAAATGTATGAATGTAATCTTATGCTGCACGATACAAATTAGCTAGTATGTCATTTGGAGAAATTTTTTCTCCTAAAAGGCAGGTTGCTGTTTTCTTTGCAAGCATTTCCCATCTCCTTCTGAAACATTCAGTAACAGGCCACTGTGGAATGCCAGATGTGGGACTAACTCAAAGGCCACTTTCATGCTATAATGCATACCTAATCTTTCTGATATACTAATACTGTTACACACATCCTAGAAAGCAGCAATCATTCATATGAGATGTTAAAACCACAAAGAGTTAAGACAAAGCTATGGTATCACTGCCAGAAATTGTATGCAGATCAAGATGTTATAGATTCAGTGTATTGTGAATGCAAGCTATATGATATATAACAACTGTTAATCCAGCTTGAAAGTCTAAATAATTAATTTCCCTAGATCTGCACAAGTCAGATGTCTCAAAAGACAGAATAACCTAGTGACAGCCTTTACCAAACACTCATTTCCAATGTGCTTTCTAACATTGTGGTTTGGCTACCTGAGAGAGCAAGGGGTGGAGCATTAACTTCAAGAGCTTAACTTTTCCCTAATTAGGTAATGCAAAAGAGTATCTTAGTTGAGAATGTTCTAAAAAGTTCAGCTTGGTTTGCCAAGTAGATCTGCCTGCAAAATGATTTTTCAGCAAAACAAAGTCAAAAGGTACTTAAGTTTAGCTAAACTTTCTGGTGATATTAACTAACCTAACATGACAAGTATAGACCCACCTGCGTTTATGCAGGTGTTTTCTGACACAGTTTTACCCTCACATCTAACATAAAAATCAGCCAAGTTCATGTATTACTACTCAGACAACAAACACACTTTTGTACTTCAGAGTACACATTCATAAATCCTTCAACAATCCCATTTTAACAGATGCCAAGAAATATTTTCTCCAAAGCTGAGCTATACCCTCTTGTGAACAATGGCAAAACCAAAGATCTCTACAGTGTTTCTTGCAGGAAGCATTACTGAAGCGCAAGTAGAATTGGCCACAATAAGCGTTCAACTGTGTGGGTATGTCAGAAGGTTATTCTGAATAAGAAGGAAGGGCAGAGAGAAGTACAAAAAGCAAATTATCAAGCACATACACCACGTGCACTGTACCAAGAGCAAAAAAAAGGAGGAGGGAGAAGAGTTAGTGGCTGCTTTCTGCTAAAACCGCAATGGTACAATCATGGATCCTCCACAAATGAGGTAGACCTGGGCTCTGAACGGAGCACCTGACCAATTCCACTTTAACTACCACTACTTCTGGGAGTAGTGCATTTATAAAAACAAATGAGCTGGCAACAGGGGGAAGACTGGAGCATTTGCAAGGGTGTGCGGAAGATGACAGAGGAGCCTACCTGGAGGCAGCTATAGCAGAAGTATTTAGTCCACCATAACAGGAGAAAGCCACCACTATGGGGATGGATTTCTTCTCAGGTTTCTTCTGAGAAAGTCTAAAGAGCAAGAAGGATTAAGAGATTAAATTGTCATCTCTGCTACAGTCTGACAAGCCCTGTAGTCCAGACCTGAACTATAACTGCTTCTAACAGCTAGGAAACAGAGAATTCAGTGGCTGATACAGCACCTGCAATTACAGATAAAAGACCTTCTATGCCCTCCCATCCATTGGACATGTAAGATATACATATATACATGCACACTGTAGAAAGACATGCACTAAGGAATTGCTCCCCTTAGTTCTGATTGGGGTTTTTTTTCCCAAACCATCAACAGGCAATACTGAAGAAAGAAGCTTCCAGCTGTGCACTTCTCCACTGAACTGCCCTTATTTCATCGTGACTAAAATGTTACATTACTCCCAGAAGAATGGTCAAAACTGAATTACAGCTTTGTTTCAAGACACGAATGACTGATTTGACATTTTATTTTTATCTTGGGTTAGTTTGATCTCATGATCATCTGCTGGTAACTTGTGACTGGTTTGCAAGAACACTTTTTTGTCCTTTTAAAGGCCCAAACAAGTGTTCTATACAAACAGGTTAAACTAAAAGCAGTGGGAATTGCCCTGCATAAAGAGCTGCCACAACAAAATACACAGGATACTGCCTCACACCAGCAATTCAGGCACAGAGACGATTAGAAAGACCCACATTTATGTTATGAATCACAAGATGAAAACCATTTCATCACACTTAGCTGCACACAAAAAGTGCTCTTAGAGGCACACAAAAACTGTCAGACTACACTAAGAGGATATGGAGCTGCGAGCACACACTAGGCTGGCAAAGCACTAAACAGTATGGATCAGGTGGATAAATGCAAAGAGAATGTAGTCTAACATGAATAAGAAGCTTACAGAAAACTATACCCAAAGATTATGAGATGTTTCTATTAGAAAGCCTTAAAAGGCATCCACAGAGCCTCTTTATGTAGCTCATTTGAAGATCCTATCACACATGCGATCTTTTCCAGGCTCAGTTCTGTAATACTATGAAGTACCACGGCCTGAACAATAGGCCCGGAACTAAAGTCGACCTGTAGGTGAATCCCACACCCTAACAATGTATATATCTAAAATGCACAGTATTAATTGTATATGGAATGTATGATCTATTTATTTTAGTATGAATATGCCAATCTATGAAAGCTTTGCTGTAATGCTTATTGTGTAATAGTAACCAGCAGAATAATCCTTTATTTAGAGACATATTGCAAGGCCGTGAAATCAAGTATCTGACCTTGTTGAGAAAATAGATAGAGATACCACCTTGTTAAGAAATATGTGGCCAAAGCTGAAATAGATGGAGATACTCCCTTGGACTCCTCATTAAGTCCTAGCCAGGCGTTGGGTGGAATCCAACAGGGAGGGTGTTTCCGCACTTGAAGTTTTGCCAGTGTTTATTCAACTATATAAAAGCTGGACCCTCTTGCAGCAACTCTGGAGACCTCACCTACAAGGAAACGCACTACATAGGACCTCCCAATTGCCCGGACAGGTTCTCCAAATTCTCACTGCAACCAGGGCTCCCCAGTGACTGCAGATCTGGATGATGGTAAGGGCAACTGGTGATGCATCTTTCTTAATCACTATAATTAACATTGTGTAGTAATGATTAGGTGCGTTACCCTGCTTATTTGCTTTGATGCTTCAAACTAGAGTATAATAAGCTTATTGTTTTAGCTAAATGCATTACTTTATTTCTGTATTACCTTGACACAGACAGTAAAATAAGCCTACTCTTTTGTTGGTGTCAAGCGTCCTTTCTGTTGACTCCAGCATACTCTTACCCTGAAAGCTGTACGGAGCAGTGAACATCTATAAGCAATGTGACTAGTATCTTGGAAGTGCAATGAATTCTGCTTTGACTTTTCTCTTGAGGCAGAGTATAAATACATTCCCACATAACAGTACGATTTGGCAGTAAAAACTACAATCTGTTTTCTCAATTTTTAGCTTCTCAGGCCTTTAAGGAGCTACTTCCTAAAGAAAACAAAGAAGCTCTGATTTATGGCAACCAGGAAGCCACACATGCAAAAAAGCCACTGAGTAGATGAAGTTTCTTTCTGCTGCCATAATTACATTTGTCAAGATACTGTATGATATCCATTCAGTTTGACCAAATTAGATTTAACATCATATATATTAAAGAAAGGAAAGAGAGTGCACATCAACTGAAACAGAGTCAGAAGGTTGTAAAGGTGCAAAAGAAAGCAATTTAAATGTTCAGGTTCCCTGAAATTATTGTTTCAAGCACCATTCTGTTGATTGATTCTACTCAGACATAATTGCCTCCTTGTATTATTGGCAATGCCTTTTCTTGAAGAAAAAGGTACCAGTGCAGTGCAAGGTCCAGTATGAAATTCTGTCTTCATCTTGAGGTCACTCAAAATCTTACGGTTCTTACTGAAAACAGCACTACTTTACTCCGTTAATATACTGCATGCCCGCTGCATGTAACATGTCTCTTCTGCATGGCCCACATTAAGATTACAGATGCCAGCTCCAACAGTAAAACATTTTCTTTTATGTCTCCATGGAGGTGCTGAAGATCTAAACCTTTTCAGGTGTCCATGCTGTTTGTAGCATTTTCAATAGCTAGCTGTAGAACAAGAGGTCAGTGTTTTCCAAAGTCTCTTACCTTTCTCATAATGAAGATACTACGTAGCATTCTTTTGAGCTCTAGCTCAGGTTTTCAGCTTGGCCTCCAAAGCCAGAGAACTTAACAATGTAAGTGGCAACAGAAGTGCTAGCTCCAAGAAAGCAAGCAAATGACTTGCTGACCAGCTATCTTCTAAATGCAGCTGCCTGGCCCAATGAAGAGTTTTTCCATGATAAGGTTTAGAATGTGCATTGCATCCAAAGGAACCTTACTTGGAGGTGTCAGTGTGAGCAAACAAGGGGGACATGATGCTGGCAGCCAAAGAGAAGCAGATTTTCCTCTTCAGAAAAGAAACCAGTGATTGGCCAAATGAAGGAAGATAAGTAATACCCAAAAGGTCTAAGAGTAATTTCAGAACCTCTGGCTGAATTCGGTAAGAAGAAAGACACTCATCATCTCTTAAACTATATGCCAAAGAAGAATAAAACAGCTAAATCACAGCCTCCAACATTCCTGGTTTATTGAGGAAGAGGGCATGTTGAAGCAAAGCAAGTCTGCTCTCGAATATGAGCACACCAGGGTAAATTGGATTGATTAGGTGGTACTCAAAAATGCACTGAAGTAGTCACCTTTTTCCCAAATCTCCCAACAAAGCTGTACAGCTCCAAGAAACATAACAGCCAGTTATGCAGGACAACCAACTGTTTGCTTCAACCAGGAATCATTTTTAGGTTTTCCAACTAAAACACCTTCCCTTCTAGAACAGGCTAAATTGGAAGATGAACTTCAAGAGCATGCCTATGGCACTCCTCTACTGCAATCCAACTACACATAAACATTCAGTGCACAGAACCCCACTAGAGGCAGTGCGCGTGCCAGATCCTGAGCGTCAACTGCTCTGCTCTACAGACATCCTGTCAGAAGTCCACACTACTTGCTAATGTATTAGTAGATCAAGCTTAAAGTTGGCTTCATAAAACTGGATAATTAAATTCACATCAGCAATGAAAAGGAATCTTTAATGTGTCATGTGTTAAATATTAAACTTAAGCTGCACTTTCACCTTATCATTCTAAAAGAAATATAAGTAGTGATAATCAGAAGACCATTGTTTGCCAGCTGATGAGACGTCTCAGCAAAAATGCCTTTAGATAGAACATTAGTGCAAGTGTTTGGCAATCCTGAGATCTAATCAAAAAGCACAGTTCTAGACTTCCAAAGCCATTCACTTGATTAAGTTCCGTTAAAACTAGCAAAAGAAGCAAATCCTCTAATAACTTTAGAAATTGCAAACATATTTTCTCATTCTTATCCTGGTGGCCCAATACGTCTGCATGTAATTAGATTGACTAAAGACTTTATATCATTCTTAAGTCTTCCTTTTTCCTCCTCAATATCTAGATGCATCCTGTACTAGAGAGGAAGACCTGATCTGTCCAGTTCTGAGTATTACAATTTCATGAAAAATTTCACAGCATGCGTCTATACATAAATGTATGCACTCAAACAAAAATAAATATATACTCACTTTCGGTCAAAATCAATGTCAACTAACAACTAAATGAAGTGTACACAAAATAGTAAACATTTAGGTCTGGGTTTCACACACGTAGTAAGGTTCAGGCATCCGACCTTCTGGCCTGAAACCTTCATCTGGCCACCAATTGCTGCTGCAGTGCTACCACTTGCTGTGTATGGTAACACAGACTGGACAGGCCCACAGTGAATCATTCCCCCCATCTCACAGGATGGATCAGTTTTCCTGATCCTATTTGCCATATGGCTGTATAAACCTCTATGAAGACAAAGGGCAGGAGCAGTAAGTAGAGTAGGCACAGAATACTCTGAGGGGATAGGCTGGCTAGGAGAATAATTTCATTGCTGCCAAAGGAGTGTATTTTCCAAGCCTTTGTTAGCAAAAAACAATAGCATGTTGCTTTACAGAAGTCAGGATGGACAGTGGACTCTGTATTGACTTTTAGTTTTGTCTAGATTAATTAATTATAGACAAGAATTAAAATTTCCATTATCAGTCACTGGAAGATATTTAATATGGGATACTGTAGCCAACAACAGAAATAAATATTCCTGGAGATTTTATTACCCCTTAGCATATGTTTATTCAAAATCAAATATTCTCTGTCCTTGTCTTGCTTTGTTTTCTTCTGAAGTGTTTTATCAAGTTTTTCACAATATATTTTATGACAACTTTGTATTTCCATATTCTAGCTAAAAAGAGGCAAAGAATTCAAGTTGATTTCAATACATTTTGAAATAAAATCTACATAATTATATTTGAAATAACAAGATATAGCCCATATTTACCGTAAGCTATTTTGAAATCTTACATCAAATATAAATATTTGTTAAGTTTGAAAGAAATTCAAGTAAATGCTTTTGCAGAACCATCTGCCTAAAATCTGCAACAAGAGTTTGCTGATTGTTAAGCCAGTTTTTAATCATAATAATACTCTGTGCGAACAGAGTGAATACTTCCTTCATTTTGATGTATTTAAAACTCTCTGTCCATTGTTTAACTACTTATATTTTAGAAGCCAGTTAGGAATGTAAAATGGAGAAAAGCTATTTTTTTCCTCCAATTTAAATAACCAGAAGAAGATTAAATTTTCCAAGCCTCAACTCTAAAAGACATAATAATTAGAACTACCCAATTAATTTGCTAGCTACAGGGCAATAAAACCCTTCACTTCTGTTTAATGATTAGCTTTAAGTTTAAAACATGTTTTGACCAGCTTTTACTTTAAGAAGCTTATATATTTTAATTGGATTCAGATTTCCATCCATACAAAAAATAATGACTCTCTTAATATTAAAAGTTGTTAGAATTAATACATTGTTAGCTAGACAGTAATTTAAGTTAAAAGGAGATAACAAAGCGAAACCTTGTCATAGCCGAGCTGTAACACATCCACATACAGATATGCACTGCACCAATTATTAGCTCAATAGAATTCAGCTCAGTGCAACTCTGTTCTGCTTACTGCTCCAGCTTCCTAAACACTGCAGCATGAACAAAGACAACTATGTCCTAAGAAATCTAACTTACAATCAGCTGAACATACACAAGTTTAATTAGCATCTTTGCAAAATACACCAACAAGATGCATCTGTGCTTGTTTTACTAAATCTGTTAATATATTATTGTTATATGTGATTTCATTAACTGCTTTTCTATTAAAGATTAAATTATTCATGATTAATTGTTTTGTCCTCCTGTAATCAGGAAACTAGGGATTTTTCCTGGTTTGTTCTACAAAATAAAATGCGAAAAGTGTGTAATATAGCAAAACACCACACAATCTACTTACCACTGCCACAGCATCACTAGAAAGAACGGCTCCAACATCCAGCACTGTATAGTAAGCTATGTTGGTCATAATATAGATAACAGTCACAATTGGCATAGACACTGCAATAGCCAGTGGCAGGTTCCTGTAAGATAAAAACAAAACCAAACCCAGAACCCAGGGAAAAAATCCATTAATAACAGAATAAACTTATTTATTTGCATTCTTTACCTTAGAGATTAAAAAAAAAAATTTGAAGACGGAATTAAGATTTAAAAATAGGTATCTCTGGCAGAGTTTGGTTTCTTTTAAAACTAGAAATTCTAATATGTAATACTGGGAAATAAATCTAACATTTTGCAATAATTTAAAACCTAAATTAAGTCTAAAAAGGGATTCTGTGCAATTGCTCTTCAAGCACCCTAACCTCAGGGTTTCCAGATCCATAATAGCCTTCAAATTTACATGCTTTGAATTATTTTCTACTGGCCATGTTAATTACCACAACTAGAACCCGAAGGGCAGAGCTCCGAGTCACTGCATTCATTCTCCGTAGGGAATGCTGCTGTTCTTCTAGCATTTACTTCTACAAATGATACAGGGAGATTGACTAAACCAAACCAAAACCCCAATCTTCTCATCTACACTCACTGCAGAGAACAAACTAACTGGGTGGTGCAACTGCAGAAAACAGAGATGCAGAGGGCAGATCCAAAACTGCTACCCAGCTGTGAATCTCAGGATGTAGTGTTCCTTAGTAGGAAACACATCTAGAAAGTAATAAAAAAGAAGTCTAGAGTAACATGAAAACACTGCAAACCTCTAGATCTAAACAGATAAGACTTAATTTAAAGCTGAGATAAACTCACAGCCCTAACTCTGCAGCAACACAGGGATAGACTCGGCAGAGCAGAAGCAAACTTTCAATTTTAGGCTTTGGCTTTTCTCAGCCTTATTCTGTCACCAAAGCTCACAGGGATATTCAAATGTCTCAAAAGGGGAAGCAGAACTGAGAGTGTTACTCTCACATTTGCCCAGTTTGAAATCAAACATGGGATGATGACATGGATGAACATTTGCCATGAACATGGTTTTCAGTAACAATAAAAAACTAACAAACCAACCAGAAAAATGAAATGCGCTTTGGAAGTTTCCTCAAAAATTTCAAGAGGCCCAAAACTCCAGCTGGGTCTGTCTGATGCTGCAGAAGCAGAAAAAAAACCACACACAACAACCCCCCACTTAAATCAGTAAATTAGTAACTGGGAGTTCTGACTCTGCTTTGAGGTTGTATGCTCACAGTAAGAGACCTGTGAACCTCAGTGAAGAGAAGAAATGGAATTAGAAAAGCACTTAGAAATTCACCCAGAAATGTTACATAATGTAACAAAAAGCTGAAATGGCATTTTAAGGACTTTGCATCACCCAAGATTAAAGCCAAGGGCATCTTTCAAATTTGATTTGTGGGTTGTAACTTTTGACTGGACAAGCATGAGGGTACTATGAATCAAGTGAATATGAAAAACATGTAATTCTTGGAGTAATTTTATAGAAGTCTAGAACATCTCATTATTCCCAAGAATTGATAATATAGAAAGCTGAAATTTGAAGTTCACTTTATCAGCTCCAACTGTTACAAGAACGATGTAGGCACTGATGCCTATAAATAGCAGATGTTCTTACCTTTCCCCCTCCCCTGTCTTCTTTTTAACAGTGTTTAATAAATCTTCGCTAGTGGCTGTTCACAGCCTTACTAAGTATAGAGAAGTTCTACTCATTTCTGTATAAGCTCAGAACAGCCACAAAATGAGACCACTTGGGAGCTATTCAGGTTTAGAAAGCTCAAATCATTTACCTTTCTGGGTTTTTTATTTCCTCCGTTACAAAATTGAGTGTATCCCAGCCAGAGTAAGAGAACAAGGCAGAGTAGAGTGCAAGGGAAATGTCTCCAATATCAAAAGAGGACCCCTCAAAAGAGTTCTCAAAGTGCGATGAATGTCCTGTGTGTGGAAAAGATGCAGTGAGGTACAAGATAATAAAATACAGCAAGCAATTTTTTTTTCTTCCTTTTGGCACACAAATACAAAAAACCTTAGAAATACTAATTCCTTCAAAGCTGCTTATTAAATTCTTTTTCCAGTTCTACTCTGTGCTTCAGCCACAACAATAAGCATGGCATTTAAACTACTGTGGATGATACTGTTCTATAATCAAATGCTTTGTCCACAATGGCACAAAAAGTTCAGACTAAGTACAGACTAAGTTACAGACTAAGCTACAACCAACCAGCAATGACTCAGGCTAAGGGTATTTTATATAACATATATATTTACAATCTGCTCTATCCTTCTGCATACTTCTAAATTTTCAATCATTTAGCCTATTCAGAAAACAAACATTACAGTTAATTTTGGATAACAACAACAAAAAAACCACCAAACCAGTAACTAAATGGAATTCTAAGTTTCAGCTATGAAAAATAGAAAACCAAGAGCAATTAACAGAATATAAAATACTATTATTACATGATAAAATTTTCCCAAGCTAAGAGAAAAAGTGCATAGGTCTCTTGCACCAGTATTTGTGAGAACTTGTGCTATCTTTTGACTTTAAACGAGTCAAGACAAAATAATCAATGGCATTTTTTATATATTCAGACTAATTTACGTATACAGGCACACATGAACAAAACCACGCAATACAGAAAGGTGAGTTACTATGTAATTCCAAAACGTGCCCTGTACTGTACATCTTGAAACATTTAGACTCCATCAAAACCAGCCAGGCCAGTATTTCAGGCCTCTAAAATATCTTCACTTATTTGTCTTCACCACTTTTTATCCTCATCAGACATTGCTATTCCCTTAGCACAGACATAGGCAGAGTAACTGGTGAGTTAAAAACAGAGAAGGGAGACAATGTCTAGGAAATTAGTAGTAAACAAGCTCAGTATCTACAAAACAAGGGATGGGCAGATGTGCTAAGGATTAAGCACCCCAGCACAGTGCTCACATGTTCTTGTTCCATTCAGAATAATTATCTTGCTCATGGACTTTCCACAATAACCGGTTAGAGCAAAGGACACAAACTGCCACGGAAGACCTTTATGGCAGCTTTGAAAACAGGGTAATTTTTTTTAAGCTAACACACCAATAAATTCTCCCCAAAGGAAGGGCTAAGAACAAACCTAAATTCAGAACTCCTCTAACTTGAAGGCTTAATGCCAACACGCACACAAATTAAAAATGAAGTAATTTTAAAAAATCCAAAACCCCAGCAACTTTCTAATTGTCAACAGCTATAACAGAACTCAGGATATGAGCAAAAAAGAGCTGAGGTTTCACAGACCTACTTGTGTGTTCTTACAAATTTATTTTTGCTCTAAGTTAGTCACTTTCAGACTTGCACAAAATTCATTTTGGGGGGAAAAAAAATAAAATTGAATATCAGTTGATCTCATTGTAAAACACTATGTTCCTTACAGAAATCTACAGGTTTCTCTGCTCCCACTGTATTTTGCTAGCTCTGTATTTTGCTGTTTTCATTTTCTTTATTATTCTATACTGCAGGCTGTAAATTCCACAACACTGCTGAGCAATCAGTTACCTTCTTTTACCCAGTTCAAAGTCAACTGAGATAGGATAGCTTCTCACGATATAATATCATGATAATGCCCAACATTGGTATTTCTGGTGTTTTCAAAGTGGCTATATTATGCTCTACCAAGGCATTTGAGAACACATACAGAGGTATTTTACAGTCTTTAGTAACCCAGTTAAACTGATAAATACAAACCTTTGCTTTAATTTTATAAGCTTACCCTGGCATATTTTAACAAGTCCAGTTATGATGATGACAATAAGAGCAGTAACTTTAGCATAAGTAAAGATATCCTGTACCCGTGTTCCCCATTTAACGTAGGCACAATTTACAAATGTTAGAAGACCTGGGAAGGAGGGGTTGGGGGGGGGGGGGGAGAAAGAGAAATGAAAATACTATTTAAACAATATTTGGATTAATTCATTATACAAAAATTTTAAATTGTAATCTAAATATGCACTTACATGTTATACTAACACTTAGGTTAAAACTCAGCAAAAACTGGCACTGAAAACACACTTTTTAAAAACAAAACAGCACAAAACAGATGTTCTAAACCTAATGTTTCAGAAGATGGAAGAAAAGAACTTCTCCTTCTCTGATTATATGCCCATTTTCTTAATGCTACCCCTTATCAGCTGCACTCTGCAACTATCTTGAAGCTAAAGAAACCACTAAATGAAATAATTAATGTCAATATATCAATATTGTTCTGATGAATCAAAGATTACCTAGAAATTCCTTTAGGCAGACATATCAGAATAGCGTTTAAGGTGGTTTTTTATCCTCCTTTTTTAGGCTGAGTTCATCATCCATGGAGTTTTTGCAATACTGAATATGGTCACAAGCAATTCAATAATCTTTTCCAGTTGTATTAAACTGCATTACTAAGTGAGGTTAGAACAGATCTAACAAAATAACATTACAGCTAATGCGATATTAGTCTGGATTTTTAAGAACTGGTAGTAAGTAATGAGTATCCTGAGTATATTTCTCCCTCTATCCCAAAATAAATTAGTGTCAAGACCTATTTCACAAGACTGTAATTTCAACAGATTTCACAAATATTTTAGTAACAGTGGCTGACTAAACTTACTCACATGATCAACTTCCCCAATAAACGCTTTTCAAACTATTGTTTAAATATGTTGTTCTCATGGCTTTCGACATTTTGCTTTTGCATTTATTACTTTTTCCTCTAATGGACAGCCAGCCAACCTCTGCCTGAACTCAAATGCTGAATACTGAATATGATTCACTATCTTCAGTTTTCTTTACTGAACAAAATACATGTTTTTGTTATCCAGATTATCATTACATTATTCATTTTTACCCGGAAGTTTAAGTATTACCCCCAAATCTCAAGTTTTTCTCTTGCTAGTAAAACAGTGTTTATATTCTGCTGTACTTTTTATCTCCAAAGTTTTCTTGTACTATGTATTTTAAACATGCATCTAAATGAAAACTAAACTTGATTGTTTAAGGAGTAAGGAAGTAGCAATCAAGAGTAAATGAAAAGATGTGATAAATCATTTCCTTTCCCATAATCCGAGATTAATGCGATACTATTAAGATAAAAATGTACTTAGCACAGTCACCAAATAGAAAAGTAATAATTTATAAAAGATAACAAAACAAAGGTAATGATCTCAAAAGTATGGCACTGTTATACCAGACAGTCTGGCCAAGTGGAATAGCTGAACGAGATTCCACTGAGCTTGGCATGATGAGGGGAAAAAACAGTTGCATCAAATTTCAAAAGTCAGGACTGCTGCGGCTGCCAAAGAGCCCTCAGGAAAAAAAACAACTCTGCTTGGTCTCTGCTCTTCAGTTTTCATGATCAGTAATATCTATGGAGTATTTGCTCGCAGGGTTTATTTCAGCCTTTTTTTTTTTTTTTTTTTTTTAAAGCAGCTTTCATTAGGAGTAACACTACTAACTCCTTATTGAGTTAGGCATGGTCTCAGTCTCTACTTCTGATGAAATGCTACTCTGTCTCTGATATCTTGAAAGAAAAAAAGATAATTAAAAAACTGAATAAGCCACATCCCCTCCCTCTTTCTTTCATTAAAATTATTCTCTCATGTTTTCCTTAACTTAATTATTGTTTAGCCACTTATTCCTGAGAACTTTAGTAAACTGTCGAGTTTAGTTCAGTAGCACCACATGCCACCCCCATTGCCAAAATGAGTGTTATACAGCATTACTTACCATTAACCCTGATCTCACACTAGATCTAGTATTGCTATTGCTACAGTTTAAAAAAAGAACAAGAAACCTGACAACACCACCACACCAGTTCTCACATACAATCTGTAACCTAACCAGTGTTTACCCTTCCACTCCCAGAAACTTAATTAATAAATTACTAATCGTATCTAGAGGTAAAGACTTGACACACAAATCCTGCCAGGCCAGGGAGAAGCACAGGCTTTAACAGAACAGCTAAATGAAGTTGTAGAGCAGGGGTGAGTTTCAGCACTGGCACCTACAGCAGGGCAGAACCTATATGAGAGTAATCTTGCCATCGCATGTCTCCACTAAACAGAAAGGTGCTAAATTCCCTCTCTGAGCAGCAAGTGTAGAGGACATCACACTGTCTTTCTACATCTACACTGGAAATGTAAAATATGCATACAAACACTTTTAATAGGAAATACCTAAAATTAAATAAGATACAGTACAATCACACAGTTTCATGCTTTTGATACAGCAGAACAGTCCTGATTTGAAGCAGATGGACAGTTCTTCCTCTATATTGATTAACAGAGCTGGCTGATTAGAAACGTTTCAATGTTTTATGTACACACAAAATGCTGCTTTTCAAAACAGCTTTACAACAGGTACAGTTAATCATGAGCATAAAGAATAATCCTGAATAAATGATCTTTTGAAATCCTACTACAGTATTTACACATCTACATTGATAATCTATTGTAAAATATTTTACACCAGAATTTATAGCACAAGAGCTATTCTACTCTTAGACAACACCAAGAGTACCTTGAGGTTTGGTTTAATATACCTCTGAGGGAAAACAAACTTTTCCCCCCATTTTTGCCATGTAAGTAAACTTGGAGGAGTTAAATACCTTGGTCTGAATGAGAAAATGATAATGCACTGACTGAACACCTGCAAGTTATTCATGTGTTGGAAATTCTTTTCCCACTGTAACTCAAACCATTGCAGATTCAGTATGCAGCAACTCTCAGACTAGGTAGCATTTGCTTTAATAAAACTTAACCCTGGATAAAAAAGTTATCATAGTAAATTTCGGGAAATACTTACATTCACAAGCAGCTGCTATGAGACGGCAAGCCAAATACGGAGGATCACAAGAAGGGAAGAAAGGCTGGACTATGTAGTTAGCAAAGGTGATGGCAATAACTGCCTGACTAGTTGGTTCAACAATTAGGAGTGAGGTCCACAAACGAATAAAAGCAATGAAGCTTCCAAAAGATTCCAAGATATATGCATAGCTGGCTCCTGACTTCGTAATAGTGGTTCCAAGTTCAGCATAGCAGAGAGCTCCAAAGACTGAAAAAATCCCTCCAATTGCCCAAATTACTAGAGACAATCCGTAAGATTTGCTGTAGATGAGAACTCCTTTGGGAGAGACAAAGATACCTGAACCAATCATGTTGCCTACTATAAGGCTTATCCCATTTATCAAAGATATTTCTTTCTTCAGTTGCATTGTATTTTGGTTTCCATCCTGCATTTCACAGCGATCACTTGGATCTGTCCTGTCTGATTTATTTACTGGGCTGTATTCAGCCAGTGAACTATGCGACTTCGTACAATCTGTCCTTTCTCCCATTCTGGAAAAACCGTGAATTCTCCACGACTCCAAATCACAATCTAAAACAAAACATAGACAGCTGAAATAATTGTTTTGTTTTTTTTTAATCCCAGAACTTTCTTGCCAAGTCTTCTTTACACCTTTTTACCCCACAATTTAGAAAGGTTGCTTCATGTATGTTCTTACACAACGGTAAATTCATGCACAGTTAAACAGAAAAACCAACACATACAGAGCAAGAGACAAATTCCAACATAACTTAAGCTCAGAAAGGAACTTGTACCTTTAGGAAGAAAACAAAATGAAACAAACCACCCAGACAACCAAAACCATAGGAAGCACAGAATTAAGGGATTCCAATGTTGAAAAGGAAGAAAGAATAGATGGAAGAAAAGAGAGGTGATATAGAAAAGCAAGCACTGTAAAACCAAGCTGGAAGTTCTAAGCATGAACAGAGATTTACTGTAGTACTAAAAGATGAATCAAATTATTGTACTTACACATGTAAGTTATGAGTGATGTAATAACAGGGTTGTGCATGTTATTAATGCAGTGTGGGCCCCCACTAAGGGCAATGTGAAGAGATACTTACACCAGAACCCCCTTGATTCTACTCTTGATTTCTAACTGGTTCTATAGTTCATTCCCTCCCCGAAACTGTTCCCAGTTCCCAGTGCCTCATTAAGAGTACAGGCTGCATGTGAGAAGAACCCACAGTAGTTTAAATCCAAATTCCTCCATTAGCAACTGTATTTAACAGTATTTAAGAACACAGAAATTAAATAAACTTTTTCTTCTGCTTCAGAATTGACTATTTAGAAAAGAGACAGGAAATTCTCCCATGCCTTCCAAAAGCAAGTTAACTGCTTAATGACATTTATTAGCACAAAAAATATACTGACAATCAGCTGCAATTCTGTATAAGGCCCATTTTATGTAAGTTCACATAAGAAATAATCAATTCAAGGAACAGTCTTGTATGGAAGCAGTTTAAATTGCAGATGTACCTTTGCTTACCATGAGCTGCATAAATAACAGGTCCAACATAATTACCAGGATGCAGCACCAGTCATTTGCCCTGCCTCTCACTAAACCCTTGGTGTACTCTTCAGCCATTTACTATAGACAGAAAAGGTAAGACGTCTGGGTCAGTTAGAATAAAGCAGCTGATCTAGGGGGCAGGGGGAGTGGAAGGGAAGGGGAAAAAAAAAAAAGAAAAAAGTTTTTGCAGCTTTTTTGGGTAGCACTGATTTTACAAAAGGTTTTGTTATTCCACAAATGAACTTATCAACTAAGTGAACAACCCTGAGTATGGGGACTTTGAAAGGTCAGTATGGAATCACCCAAACTACAGATGTATTGATGCATCTAGTAATATACAAACATACAAGGTTTTGCACATGCAGTTAGAGGCACTCCCTTCTGCAGGGAAATCTTAGTAATGATACTTCTCCTTTACCATAAAGCAACACCTTATAGTGCAGTATAGAAAATCTGACCTGACATCCCTGAACCTTTGAAGATAGGAAAATGATAAAGATTATTTTTGATCTATGAAAAAGTAACTTACACGAAAATGGAGTATGCATCATTTACTGAAACACATTACATCATTCATTTCCAACTCATGAATCTTCTAGCTTTCTCCACATTAAAATGGAAGCTGTGTTCTATTAAATAATGTAAAATGAGATCCTCAATCTGTTTAATGGAATGCTTTTCTTTCCCTCAATATTTCAAAATAACAGTTTAAAGGTGGTTGATTGCTAAATACATATTTTATCACTTGTACATGAGTCAACATCTCATCTAGTGTCATACATAAAAGCAAGCAAATTTCACTCTTTTAATTAGACTAAAAATTTTCAAACTTCCGGAAATTAAAATCTGCTATTTCAGAACTTAAAAACTTTAGTGTCATTATGAAGCACCTCTTAAGTTAAACTAATTAGGGAAGAGGGATCCCCATAGTTTTTACAGATAACTGTGCTCAAAACTGCAATGGAAGACAAAAGCAAATTCATCTCACCAGTTGTTACCGGTTCTCCTTGTTATTAACTCTTACATCTATCTTGTGCCAAATTCATTTGCAACAACATACTGGTTGATTTCCTGTTATTGGTATATTAAAGCTAAGTCTTCAAAAAGGCATGTGGTTTGTGAGCATGTAAGATTATTTGGTTTGCTTTACAAGAGAAAGTTCAGTTATTACTGTGTAACTGAATATAAATTATTATACTAATCAATTGCAAAATATGATGCAGTCACGAGAAAGCATAGATGTGTAAAACTGCAGGACAACTAATCAAAGCAGATGTCTTCATGACTAATTTGTCTGAAAGAAGTGGATGTAAAGAACACTTGTGACCCATGAATTTAACTCCAAATTGAGTCTTTTCATTTCTATTTTGACTCAGACAGGACATTATTTGCACATGTATTTCAAAAGGCAAATCAGTCCGAACAAATGTCAGCAGAAAAAAACCCAAGAATATTTCAGCTATTATTATGACACCTGACTGACAGTTTGAAAATATGCCATGTTCATTC
Source organism: Strigops habroptila (assembly GCF_004027225.2). Taxonomy (NCBI): domain Eukaryota; kingdom Metazoa; phylum Chordata; class Aves; order Psittaciformes; family Psittacidae; genus Strigops; species Strigops habroptila. The sequence goes on from NC_044302.2 coordinate 19,546,220, forward strand.
TCAGCCCTTCCAGCTAACGGATAAAACTGAGTAATATGTTAGAATTGACTCATGGATGTAAAACATCATTTTGGTGATATCTATACAGCTTTATGATTTCTTACTCCACAAAGCCTAATCATCATTCCCATTTGTCCTGGTTTAAGCAGAGATAGAGTTAATTTTCTCCTGAGTGATACTTATTTGCCAGTCGGCGTCAAACCACAACAGCATTTCTTCCTACAACACTTTTCAAAGAATGACTTGTTCAGAAGCATAAACATTATTACTTTGAATACTCATTTTGATGATTTGATTCAAATCAATTGGATCATTCAAATCGAATCAAATCTGATGTGTTCACACACAGGCAGTTCTGCACTAAGAGTCAACATGATTTACCTCACGGTCTGAAGTTCAGAGGTACATTTAATCACCTATAACTACAGACCCTGTCACTGTTCAAGTGCCTCCACCTCAATTACCAGCACGTGACTGCAGCTCTATACAGTTTTGTTACTGATGACTTTGAATGCTTCTTGCCCTACTCTACCCATGAAAAAACAACCACAGTATTGCTCAACCTAGATTGTTTTGTCTCCCAATATTCTTTCTTCCTCTCCAAGTCTGCTTTTGTTTTTCCAAATCCCAGGGATCTGTTGATAACTAGGATTTGCATGAAGGTGTGTGCAACAACTCACTCAAGATTTGGCATTTCATTCTTGTCTCTAACTTTGTTTGTTTTATATCGTTAAAGCCTTCAGGGCAGGAACTGCTTATTTGCCCAAGCTGTGTGTCTTATTCCACCACCTCTATGACAGAAACAAAACCATTGGCAGGTTTTTTCCTATAAACACTTCATCTAATCTTAACTGGAACTAAAGTCAGCAGCTTTGACCAACTGAAAAAACAAAAAACCAAACAATAAAAATCCCAAAAAACCACACCCCCCCCAAAAAAAACCAACCAAGGGAAAAAAAAAAAACCAACAAAAAACAAAAAAGAAAAACAAAAACCCCACCTACAAAGGAAAAGAGAGAGATGAGACCAGAGAAAACTGAAGCTATGTCAAGATTAGCAATATAGACAATATAGAAAGAAAAAACACATATATTAAAACACACAATTCAGACAGAATGTCTTTTGGAAACATAAAAGAGGCTTGGAAGAGAAGAACCAGAGACAAATAGCATATATTTTCTAACATACAACAATCCTGTAATACTGCAGCTACTATAATTTACAAGGATTTATAATGTTGTCAAAGCCTTGCCATAGGACTGCTATGGCTAATGAAGGCTTATGCCTTCACATAACCTAACACATGGATTTCCTCATTGTTCACCGTTGTGCAATGCAAGTCTTAAACTCTTTTTTTTTTTTGCTGATCATTGCAGCTGTGAGGAATCTTTTTGCTGGTATGTGTAAGATTTTTTTACTGAGATTACACTGCTGTTGATATTGAAAGCTTTGATATGAAATCATGACAGTGACCTGAAACTAGGATCACTTCATTGTCTCACCAAAAAAATGCATTCTGATCACACTTTGGCCATGTACCAAACAAGCTAATAAAGATTAATGCGGAGTTAGCAAAGTACTAACACCGTGGTTACAGGGTTGCTCTCCTCCAAGAGAGGAGAAAGAGGAACCATCTAGCAAGATCTCCTCTCTCCCACTGAGCAGGACAGCAGCTGACCTGTCATTTGTTCAACTTGGGGTGAACCTGCAAGTGGGTTAATGACCAATAAGAAATACAAACTGCTAAAAGCTTACTATGTTTCATTGTACTCTTACAGTATCTGCTCATTAGGAAAGATTTCCAGTGTTCTTGCCTATGTCTTAGGCAGTCATCTTGCATAAAACACTTCTTGTAACATAGCGCTACATATATACTCTGACTCATATTCACATATACCAGCTGTAAAACTCTATTTTTGAACACAAACATTGGCCCTTTGGGTAAGAGTCAAGATTGCCCTACACAGGCAAACAGCACGAAAGTCTTCACGAAGCTAAGCACCAACAGAGCAAAGGTTGTAAGTCCCATGCCTATTCCTTGCAGTGTATATATTTAGGCACCTAACAATCTGAACACTGAAGTGGAAAAGGGTTAGAGTTTGTCTAGTCTGTGTTTTTCTTGTTTCTGGTGAGACAAGAATCACTTCCCCACTATACATACAGTTAGCAGACAGGAAGCCCTTGCAACAAAAGCAATTCCCAATGTAAAGATCTAATCTGTTCAACCAAGTTTTTTGTGCTCGCAGCTATCTTTAGAGCTATAAAAAACAAACTGATAGAATTGGTTGTAACATCAATTTTTTTCTTTTTTAAAGGGCAAGGTATGTTTCTTATGTAAAAAGGTATGAAAGAGAATACCCACAACACAGCTACACAAGAGATGTTCAGCAAATGCACATACTATCCACATGTTTGGACAAATCCTAAATAAAGCTATGAACATTCAATGAGGGAAAGACCTATAATGAGCTCACAAACAGATATTCAGCTACAATGTCTCAAAAACTTTCAAAATTTCCTAAAGTACCAATCCTAGACAAATCCACCTCAGTAATATTAACCTAGATTTTAAACTAAGCCACTTCAAAGTTAGGGAACTGTGCTAGCTACAGTGGAAAATAACATGCCACTATATCCTTCACACTTGTAATTTATATTTCCAAGGGAAAAAATAGAAGCAAGCTCACAACAGAGGACTTTGTGGTAGACAAGTCTTGGTTTAGACAGAAGTGAGGTTGGGAGTTCATGAAGCAGCTGCAATGAGAGGTACATCTGATGAAATTTATACAGTAAGACCCAGGTAAAGGCAAAAGGGTCAATAACAGAGACTGTTAAAATATTTCATATTACTTTTTCATGCTGGGGCACAGAAGTGGAAACCTCTCAAAAGGAGAAAAGCAATGTCAGAATGCACATGCTTACCTACAGATCTATACTCATGTGTACTCTTCAGCTACAACTTTGAGTCATACCTAATCATGTTGCATTCAATACGTGTCATTTAGAAAACACACAAACAACCAAGATCACTACCAAATGCCAGTAAGCAAAGGAAGGCTCGCCTGAGGGTACTGCTAAACCCACTTCAGCTCCCTGCAATAGCTAATCAACAGAACAGTTATAATTACACCCACCACCAGAAAACATCCTGTTATGAGCCGAGCAGAGAACCAACACTTATAACCCGCCTGCTGCCAAACTAAATACAACATGTGGCTCCAGAAAGCCTCCCTCAAGCCGGCATGTGCGCGACATGACGGGCCATCACCGGCGGGAACGGCTTGAGGAGACCGGCCCTCAGGGTCGTGTCGCGGGAGGGAGGAATTGGGGTCATTTCACCCCAAGGTGGCTGCTCCTCCCTCCACAGATGGCGGCTGCTCTGTTTTCCTTATAAAATAAGCAAGGGTTAGGCACATTTTACGCCTCCTGGACAGCCCCGGGCTGTCAAGGCTGAGGCACCCACAGGTGCTTTCCCTGAAGCACCCTTAAAAATTCAGAATTAAATCAAATACATACGGCATTTGTCGCACTGCCACCCCGCACCGGCAGCCGAGGCTGGCCGGATGCTGGAGAGGAAGGCGACGGGAACGTCCGGGCGCGACGTGCCGCGCCCTAGAAGCCAACCCTCCCCAAGGTGGAACAGAGACCGCGCCTCGCCGCGGTGTCGGTCTCCGGAACCTCGCCGGCGGCTGTAGCGGCGCGGCCGGCAGCTGTGGCGGCGCGGCCGCCCACGTTACCTCCGTTCCTGCCGGCAGCGCCGCTGGTGTCCTGAGGATGCTCACTCGTTGCCACAGCGAAACGGCATGGCGGCCGCTCCGCCCCGCCCCGCCCCGCGGCCTCCCCTCCCCGGCAGGCGAGAAGGAGGAGGAGCAGGCGCGCACGTTGCCTCCCCCCTCGTTTGCCAGAGGGGGGCTGTGACTGTTTGCTGCAGAGACCAGCGCCGTGGCGGCTTACCTCGGCTGCACCGTGCGCTGTATGGACGTGAGCTTGTTCCTAAAACAGGGGCAAAGAAAGATTTACGATGCTGTAAAAGAGCAGGGAAAGGCAAATTATGACCTGCAATACCCGTAAGTGTGCCAGTAAATAAGATGGTGGAGTCTAGTTCTATGGCCACGAGGCTTACATTTCTAATTTCCATACCACATCCTCTCTCAAAGTTTGCTCGATTTGTCAAGGAGGGTTTTTTTTCCTTTCACTGTCACAGACAATCGGCATACAAAGCGGCTGCTGCCCTCCTCTGCATCTCCAGATATTGCTTACATTGTGTTTGGACAACAATGAATGAAGTTTGTTCGGGTTTTTTGGGGTTGGTTGGTTGGTTGGTTGTTTTGTTTTTTTGTTTGTTTTTTGTCTGGGTTTTGGTTTTGGTTTTTTGTAGAAATTCTGTTATGTAGTATTTTGTTGTTAGAAGTTGACTTCTTAGGTGCATATATGGGAGAGAACTACATGAGACTTAATCTCCGAACTATACAGCACCATTTGCAGGTCATAATCTGAAGTAACCTGATCATTTGAGCTCTTTAATTATCTTTGTTTCAACTCTCTGTTTGGCTTTTGTCGGGTTTAGGTCTTGTGCAAGTACAGGTAGAGGTAACTATGCTAAATCTATTACCGCCTAAAACTACTGACAGTGTTGCAAAGCAGCAAACAAAACCAGTCTGCCTTCTTTTGGGAGCTTAACAGCCCCCCTGATACATGACTTCTTTGTTTTCAAGCCACTTGTACAGAACTGATAGAACATAAGTAGAAGACATCTCCAGAATATAACTCAAATTTCTACAATATTAAACTGATTGCTTGTCATTTAAAAGATAATACGAATCAGAAAGCAGTAATTAGATGGTAATAGTGTTTAGTAATTGTTACAAATATTGGTAGTGCTCCATTTTCTGTAATACTAACACAGCATCTTTCAAGTAGATGGATTCTTGCAACAGTCTTCCACATTAATAAAACAGTGGATTGAATGTAAATGTAAAAGATGCAGCTGATTTCAGTTGTTGCTAGACTGTCTTTGAAGTTCTCTCATGAGTTGAATCTACTGGAGACAGCATTCATTCCTCAAAAATAAATGGACTCATAAAAGTGAGCTAATTATAAAATTGCTTTTAGGAATAAGAAATAGGTGAGAGCTGAAAAGACACAAAAAACAAATTACTGAGCATATGCTGGAAGTGCAGAGGATGTCATTTTATTTTAGAACCTTGAAAAAGATTTATTGGAAAAGAATGCCCCCAAAAATTAAAAAAAAATCTGGAGGGGGAAAAAAAAAAGTTCAACCTTTGAAAATTTAAAATACTGTAGAGGTTGCTATGAGATACACAGGTCAGGACACTGTTGTAAGCCTAGATGATGCTTCTAAAGTGTTTGCAAGTGACCAGAAGCAAACTTCAGAATAATCATCCAAATAAATATTTTTTATCCATTTTGGCAAGGTTCATAACTTTATAAATTATTTCTGCAATTTCACTGTGGAAGCCAAATGTAAGTCTGGACTCCCTACTTCACTTTTCTTCGTGGTAAAGATTACCTCTACAAACTGCATGCCTCATCCCTGGTCCTGCGTAAACTCCCACTGGTAAATTATGTGTTTATACAGGAGTGTTCATTCTCTTAACAGTCGTAGAGAAAAACCTAAAAAAATACTCTTTCCGCTAGGATTTTATCTGATGCTAATTCAGTTAAGATCACATCTCTTTTACTTCAAAGTCAAACTGAGTTTTGGTAAGTCTGTGAGTTTTGCCCTCTCTGCTTTTTTCTTTTTTTTCATTTTTGTCTAAGATTTCCATTTAAACTCATCATAGAAAATGTAATTCAACTCGAAAAACTTGAAGAATAAACGGATTAAATCCTTCTAAGCAAACCAAAATTGAACTTGCACCAGACTAAAGGAAACCGAGTCCACAGGATATTCATTAAATGGTCTTAGAACATGACAGAGCCAAGGTTAAAAATTGCTGTTAAATCTAAGTGAATCTGAAGTCCAGTCATCAGCTTTGTGCTTGTTAGCAAGTTCCTTCTGGTGTGCAGGGTGAGTTTAAGCCTATCCCTACTGCATAAGTCCCCTAAGAATGTGTTGCTCATGGACTTAATTCATGGAAGAGTGAGCATGTACTGTGCTCCTTGAAGGTCAGCACTGAACATGTGTTGTTTATATGTGAGTAGTACTCATTGCTATGATTGCTACATGGAATTTACTCTATTAATTAGCAGGAGATGTTGCTTCCAGCCATGTGTTTGAGGGTCTATGTTGGTTCCTTTTGTAATTTTTCTATACAGAGTGAGTTTTGGTATCACTTTCCTGCTTCTTTTGAAATGTACAACTGTGGGGTGGCTCTGTCTTGTCCAACTGCACTCTTATTTAAATAATCTGAAGATTAACATTAAGTCTTCTTTTATGGAAAACTTGTCTTCTGTATACTGCAGGGTTGTTGTTTTTTTCAAAAAACCAGACTGTTAAATCAGCATTAACATCCCATCTTCTAATTTTATTTTTCCTATCTGGTTCTGTTGCCCTTCAGGTACCTTTTCCTTTTGACTGCCTCATCCACTCTCATAAAAGTTTATTATTTGCTTATACATATCTTTGCTGTATATGATTACAAGCTCTTTTTTATTCAGTGCTATCCATGCTGCAAAGCAGAAGTGGATATAGATATTGTCTAAAGTATGGACAAGGTTTCAAATGTTATCAATAAAACTTTGCTAGGAGAGCAAAGAAACAACAGCAAAAATCCAAATCTTAAGATACATGTCAACAGACTCCAATATTTTTTCAGCATTATTTTGATTAATGCCCCAAACTTTCTATATTCATTTTACTTTGGTTTTGCTACTGTAATCTTCTTTATTACAAGCAGAATGTGTAGTACATCATGTTTTTTCCAGTCAATTTTGGGGGTTTATTTGGAAAAAATAATCCTTTGTAGTTATAATTATTTTTAAATGAATGGTTCGAGTCAATGTTTTAGACAAATAAATCATTCAGCTCTGAGACCCTACCCTTTGATGATTTAAATTGTCTTAGCTATGCTGAATTAACTTCGTAAGGATCTGACTATTTATTAATGAGACTGGGTGAATCACTGGCTCAGTTTTCTTGGAAAACAGCATAGGAGTTCAAATCATTGTTTCACCGAGACTTAAAAGGCTGCAGGGATTTTTAAAGATAATGCTCTTTGTCTGTGTCTGTTTTGAAGGCTAATGAAAGTGATTATGTATAAAATCAAGCTAAGGAGGATTTCTAGCTGTAAAAAATAGCTTCTTAAGAATATTTTTTCCTTGTTTCAGGTCCCAACTTAATATTTGGGTATGCTTAGATTATGAAGTCCTTAGTGGTAATGTTTGTAACTCAGTTTCATAGTATTTAGAAAAATTTCTTTTGGATGAAACAGTTTGAAGACATCTGTTGGGGTTTTTTAAGGTTACACAATTCTTGGCATTCTAATATGATTGCTCAGACTTTCTTCAAAACAGCAAAGTTCCTTCCTGTTACAGATTCCGCTATATTTTTGTCAGTCCTTTTTTGATATACTTGTGGTACATCTCTCTCTTTGATTAAAAGCAGCAATATGAAAGTTTGGATGATTCTGATAGTAGTCGGCAGTAGTTACATTGATACCCTATTTGCAAGCAGCTAGTTACTAGGGGCTGAAGCCAGTGTCATCATTGTGTTTGTCTTATCATGCTGAGTCCAAATTTTGAAATTTAAATTCAACCAGATATTCCTTAGCAGAGCTACTTTGAATCCAGCATGCTACAGTACACCCGGTCAGTGCTGACCCCACTGATGCATCTTTGCTTATAGTGTGCTCCTGTTACTTTTCTCCTAATTATTGAATTACCCTGAAATATTTTTACAATACAAATAAATTTGTACCTTTTATAAATGAGTTTTACTCAAATAACTTCTAATAGCACAGTGGTGGGAACAATTTAGAGTGGTGGGAACAATTATTGGGTGAACAGGTAAGGGCAGCTTTTATTCCCAAACCTTTCAGACTTCTGCAGGATTCTGTAGTTGTATTTGCTCCAAATTTAGGCTCTCTTTGAAAGTAAAGTTTTCCAAAACTGAAACCCAAAGACTTCTCCATATAGATTCCCACACAGTTCCCTTGAAGATTAGGGAAGCACATGAGGATTTATTGCCAGTCCATTTGCCTTTGCAGTAAGTAGGATAGCCCTATTAGTGGATTTAGTTTTTTGTCTGCCAGCACAGTTATTCCAATTTCTAATCCATTCTTTGCTAATATTAGAAGGTACTCAGCCCTAAAATTAAAATTATGGTTGGCTTTGCTAACTTTTCAGAAGTGATTTCTCAGCAGTCTATTTATGTGTTGTGCACTTTGCTCCTTTGTTCCACGCTTGGCTTTTGATTGCCTGGTGCATACAGTGTCCCACAGAGCAAATTGTGGTGGACTAATTAAGAACTACCAAGAGCTTCTCAAGTTATGCAAGATCCCCACAACTATGAAAAGCCTTTTCAGCTTCCAGTCACATACCGTGAAGTGCCGTAAATCAAATCTTTCAAAACACTCAAAGCAGTGTTGCAGGTACTTACAGGTACATTTTAGTTCCAGAAGAAAGTAGTTACTTTTGTTAAAGTTTACTGCTGTTTTTTTCAGTACTATTTTTCTTAGTACAAATCCCACAAGCTAAGGGCATTTTGAGTATCTGTAACATTGATTTAATAAGACATGATCACTTATGCAACATTGGTGACGTCTTTATTTTTTACATGAATCTCAATGGCCAATTGAAGTGAGGGCAAGCACTTGGGCTTCTATGTCAGAGCTCAGGCAGTATGATGAAGAAAACTAAACCTCATGGTTATGGGTATCACATTACTGCTTGTGGAGGTCAGGGAGATATTTTTACCTCTGTGTCGCTGGTATGGAAAGACTCAGCTTATTTTGAAACTAGAGGAGATGGCCAGGTTAATTGTTAAAATGGGTCATCAGTGTCATCTCATGCAACAGACTTCATGCTTGAGTCCTGTAAATGTCCTCACCTCACACTTATATCGGACAGTCACGTAGGTTGCTCAGTGTCACATGAACAACTCTGTATTTGTCCTTATTGCAAAGAACAAATTTTATTACTAAAGCGTTGTATCACTGGAGAAATTATTTTTTTGTATTATTCGGTGCTGGAATAACATACACTGTAGTTGCCCATAACGTTTTGCCATTAAAACAAAGAACATTCAGTGGTTGTACTGAAACAATCAGAAGACAGCTGCATTGCATGCTCTTGGAGTTAAATCCAGTATATACTGTACCATAAAATTACACCTGTGAAATTCCGATAATTCTGTTTTATTTTGTTCTTTAAAAGGGCTTCATTTGTCCAAGAAAAAAAGGTCTGTGATTAAATAGTCAGCTGTAAAAACAGACGAGAAAAATCCTCTCTACACGCCCAAGCATGTACCTTACGGTATCAAAGCCATAGTGAACCTTTACCTCTGCAGTTGTCACTATGCACAGTAATTGGTACAGTTAACTGGCACTGTTATAAGCAGGAGAGGCCTGGCCACAGTGTGTGCACCTTCTCTTGCTGCTGAAGATCAACATAAGGAACACTGAATAAGAAATGACAACTTTCATTGCTGGGAGCTAGTTTGGGCAGAGAAACTGAGAGTTGCTGATGGATTAAAAAAAAAAAGTCTCATATCAGCTAAGATTATGGTGGACTTGGCAGGTACTCAGTGATCTTAAAGGTTTCTTTCTAATCAAAATGATTCTGTGATTCTAAGAATGAATTAAATTGCTATATTGATAGACTAGTAATGGAATAGCAGAAAACATTCCTACAAAACACATTAAAATGCAACAGCTGAAGTGTTCAAATCCTATTATCTATCTCATCTGGAAAATGAAATTAAAGACTATGCAATTTGGGGTTTGAAAAACACGAAGATATAAAACAGCATCCAAATCTCGCTTCTCTTGAATATTGCATTAATTCTATACTTGAGAGATTTCTGTAAAACAAATCTGCAGCTTTACATACCAGCATACAACTGATTTTAGTGGAGAGTACAGGTTTTAGCCACAGATGCCAGACTGCATTTGAACCTGTTCTGCAGGAGTCAGAGCAGAACGGAGGAGAAAAAAGCGTTGGCTTGTTTTGCAGAAAGTTTCCCTATGTTGAAATATTTCTTTGGCTGTAAATCTTTTTGCCTGATACAGGCTTTAGGAAAGCTTGTCTGAGACATGCAGTCTATCAGAAAAACAGTCAAATTTCTATGTGAGGTCATACCAGTTCAGCACAAGTAATGTTCTGGGTCTTGTCTGTGATTTTGTTTGCATTTCAACATTGTATGTATGTCGTAAGTTCTTCTTTATATTCCTGTGGTTTCATGAAAAAGAGGAAGGGAAATATATGAACACAGAGAAAATCCCATTGTAGAAATAGACATTTCTACAATATCCCATTGTAGAAATAGACAAGAGAAGGTTCAGGATAATAAAGAATCTTAAATAGTTTTAACAAATTTTTCTAAATAAAGAAGATTATGTGTTTTAGTGTTTCTCTCAGAAAACATTTAAGGGATTGACAGAAATCTTGTGTTACAAAGATTGACATATTAATAAAGATGGAAAAGGTTTTAATTGTATTTAAGAGATAACCAACCATGATCTGCAGGGAAGCAAAAATGTACAAGCACTGCCTTTTGTTTTTAGAATTTACAGAAACACTAGAGGATGGAAATAATATCCGTGGCTCTTTAATTCAGGTTTTCTCCATTCCATCTTCCTGGTAGCTGGCTTTCTAACAGGCACATGACTTCACAGGTAGATTTTAGTGAAATAAATTGTGGTTGAGTTACAAGGCAGTTATAAATATTTATGTAACTCCCAGCAGAAAGACATTAACTTCTCCCTTAAATCACTTTAAAAATTTGTCTTTTTCATAAATAAACTGAGCAGGCTGAGGGAAAAGGCAAATCACTGTTATTTATATTAATTTTATCAACTCAAGAGCTCTTGTTCAGGTAAAACAAAGTTCCACGAATATTGCTGATTGCTCTGGGTGTGGGAAAGGAGATGATATTCGTAACGGCCTTTAAGTCTTTTTGATCACCTCCAGATACAAAAAAGAGCAAGAGACAGCCATCTTTTTACAAGTCAGCAAAAGATAGCTGCAAACAGCATCAAGAAGAGAAATATAATAAAGTCAGAAAAATAACCATCAGCCTACTCCACTTACTGTTCCTTTAATAAATCTGAGTAGCTTCATAGGATTTGAATATGACTTATTTTTAACATCTATTAATTCTAGTTTTGTCTTTTCTGAGTAACTGCAAGAGGGAGTTTTACTAATAACTTTGTATGGTCAGTCCTGAAGAGACTTCTTTTTATTACTCCCTTTGCTGTTTTCTGGAGTTATCTATGTTTTCTATTTCCCTACTGCAACTCAAGACCTTCTTGACATTTGAGTCTTGTTTATTCCCATAAATACTAAAGAACAGTTTGATTCTTCTACCTTTACTCTTACTTGGTGTAATTTATTCTGTATTATTTTGTGATATCAGGAGAACTGCAGAACATAGAGGCAATGACAATAGAAATCTTAGCTAATGAACTAGCTTGGGTACAAGCACAATACCATAAGCTTTAAGCAGTTTGATATTTCACATTACATTAATGTCTTTGTTACAAAGCCAACACATTATAGGCCTTATAAGAGTATGTATTTTTGGTGAGACAAAATGAATTTATGCTAGTTTCAGGGCACTGTATTCTAGTTTTGTGTCAAAACTTTTTATGTAAACAAAAGTTTTATTTTAATAAACTAGTAGCATCCATTCAAAATATCACATTTAAAGACTCCTAACAGCTGCAATTGTCAACAACCCCCAAATTTTAAATGTTTATGTTACACAAGGAAGAGTTATGAGGAAGTCTGTGCTTTTGGCTACATTGACTTAAGTATGTTTATAGCAAGGCTTTGGCAGAAGCATAAACAGTTATCACAAGGCTTCTAGCCAAAGTATTAATACAAAAAATTCTCAAACTCATGCATTGATTTCAGTTGAGAAAGGTGTCAGAAATCTGCAGATAGAAGTAACGAGAAGAAAAATTTGCCTGGAAAAACAGATAACTTGTGCTCCCACTGGCTTGATGCCAGTTCTGCAATTAGCTGTTAAGATTGGGCTTAGATCTGGCATCAGATGATATGCTCAAGTAGGCAGCTGTTTCAAGAAAAGAACCAAAGCTGTTTCTATGTCAAAAACATAATAACAAAGAAAAATCAGCATAGCCTGCCAGCTGGCACATATTTCACAGGAGTGTGAAGTGTCCAGCAGAACAACTGAATGGAATAACGTTTGAAAGCTGATAATTAAGTTTCAACAATATTGCTAGTTTCTCTCTTTAAGAGTCTGTAAATATTTCCCATAGGCGAATGATTATCTGTTTTACTCTGATTATTTTATGCCTTCTAAACAGGCAAAACACCGTATCAGCAGTTCTCTTCCTCTCAAGGAAGGCATCCTTTTTTAGCAGACTGTTGAAAGTTCCCATTTAAAGTGTACAGTAAAAAAAATCAAGTCAAGTAGATGTTTAGCTCCTTTAATAGGCAAAATTATTGTTGACACATTCTGATAGACTTTGCTTTTGATTGTAAAAATATTAAGACAGTCTTGAAATGTAATGAATTTACATAAAATTATGTTTATGGTTCTAGCAGCATTGTACTATATGATGTAATGAATTTGTTATCTCTTAAATGTGCCTAGAAAACCCATCATCACTCTATTTAAAATTGCAGCCTGCTAAGCTACTGAATTCAATAAGCAGTTTGAAACTGTAGAGAGAACAAATGTAACACAGGGAAACAGAGGAATGTGGTTTTGCAGTTGAAATACTGTAACAAGTTCTCAAGTTAATCTGGTGCCGTGAAGCTTGAAGGAATCCCACTGTGCCCTCCAAAAAACTATAATCTTATATAACCTCATTTGCATTATAATTAAAATAATCTTACTATTTTCCTTTATGGTTTTGTCTGGGATAATCTCCTTCATAGTAGCTAGTATGGGGCTGTGTTTTAGATTTGTGCTGGAAACAGTGTTGTTAATATAGGTGTGTTTACATTACTGCTAAGCTGTGCTTATACTGAGTCAAGACTTATTTTTCTCCTCACCTCACCCTGCCAGCAAGTAGGTGCCCAAGAAGCTGGGAGAAGAAACAGCTGGGACAAGTATAACCCAACTAACCCAAGTATATGGTATTCCATACCATATGATGTCATACGATCGTGTGACATCATGTGGCCATAAAGCTGGAGAAAGGAGGAGGAAGAGGGGAGGTTTGGAGTGATGGCATAACCCAGTTAATAAACTGTTGTGTGTGATGGAGCTTTCCTAGAGATGGCTGAACACCTGCCTGACAATGGGAAGTGGTGAATGAATTCCTTGTTTTGCTTTGCTTGTGCACATGGCTTTTGCTTTACCCATTAAATTGTCTTTATCTCAACCCACAATTTTTTTCACTGTTACCCTTCTGGTTCTCTTCCACATCCCACAAGGCGGGGAGTGAGTGAGCAGCTGTATGTGGCCTAGTTGCTGGATGGGGTTAAACTGTGACAGTCCTTTTTGGCTCCCAACATGGTTCTTGAAGGGTTGAGATAATGAAAGATTTGATTGGAATGACCTAGATCAAATTTATAGCTGTCATTGATGTTTAGCTATTAATTGGCAGGCTTCTGTGCTTGCCCAGGGTCTTGCTTGCCTTACTGTATATTACAGTCTAGTGCTTGTTCGTGGCTGCTCTTTGCTTTCTGTGCTTGCTGTACTGCTTATCATCTCACTCTACTGTGCCTGGGAGCATTTTGGTAACAGCAATGGAGATGGACCTGAGCCGGCAGATGACCAGGGCATCACTGCTGTTTCTCTTCTGCCGTACTGGATAGGCTGTAACTCCAGTGTGAACTCAAGTTGAAGGGACTGTGACCTGTGGATGAGTCTATGTGGAAGCAGGACACCCCAAGGAGTCTGTAGGCATGGATAAGTCCATGCATACAGCACCTGGTATTCCCAGGTGGTCTCCCATCCAAGTACAGCCATGACAACAGTTCAGCAGAACCACCATTTCAAAATGATCCTGGTTTAATCTCACATTTGAACTGCAGACAACATCATGAATGGAAGGTATTAATGTTTTTCCACTCTAAGCCCCACCTCTCCAAGTACTGCCCCGTTTTCAGAGCATATAGCCATTTATGAGTGAAAATAAAGTCATTTATATGCATAATATAAAATTTCCAAGTCTTATTTAAGACCCTGTTAAATAAATAAATATTTCTGGATTCTTTTAAGCCTTTCACTTCAACAGCTGGCTCAGATACAACCTCAGTGAAAGGGAGTAACTTTTTTTCTCCTCATCCGGTATCCTGTTGTTTGCTGTCCTTATTTGGAAGGATTTAGTAACAGCTGTTGTTTCATAGTATGAATTCCAAAAAGTTATGATCCATTTTCTTCCATTCTAAAAAAATCAAGGAAATAAGGTGTCATCTGACTCACTGTATTTGCTTAGGCACACATTGCACTCCTCCCACCTCTGAGGTCCAAATTAGAATTTGTTACACCACTCTTGCTAATTTCTGCAGGCAGTGGTTGACTTGACCTTTTAATCCAGCTAGCATTTTCCACTAGCGGTCTAAAATCATGGGCCGTAGGAAGGAGTGACTTCAGTCAATAGGTTATGAGGAATTAACATGGATCATTGCTGTTACAAATTACCAGTGCTCTGATGCAAGTAACAAACTGGAAAAAAAAAAAGTCACAACGTGAGCCTGTTCCCCTTAGCAGGACAGTCTGAGTAATGGCTGCCTTGTCCCAGAGGACTACATTTGGTCACTGAAAGTACAGTCACTACCACCTGGGCTGCCCTCTCTCCAAGGCAAAGGCAAGTGTCCAACAATGCCCGAGCACGGCCAGTCACTGTGGGGTAAGAGGTAATTGTTTCATAATCCATTCGGGACAACATTTGCTGTGAGCGAAGGACATCAAGGATGTGGTTGAGGCGTCCTTCTGTCATGCAGTTCAGTATGGTCTGTCTCTGGCAGGCTAGTATTTGACAGCAGTTTCCTTTGCGGCGAGGACCTTGAGTGAAAAGGAAACAAAATGAGATAAACTAAGTGCTCTTTTCTTCCTGAAGTTGTTAGCAGGTGATAGCATCAACACCAGAAATATAAACTCAGTAGAGGAAAGGAGAAGGTAGTTTATTTGCATTCTTTGTTCAAAACTAGTCCAATGTGTTTTTGTTTGAAACTCATGAAGGTCAGATTACAGAAGATAAATGTTTCTAAAGGTTATTAAGTGCTCAGATTGTGTAAGGGGAGGAGATTTTCAGGTCTTGCACTATACATCAAACACCTGTATGAAACATTATGCAAAGTAGCTTGGCTTGACATAGGTGAGGAAACCTTGTCCTGTAGAAAGTGGAAAAATAAATAATAGGTTATTCAGGATAGCAGGACTGTTTGAAACGTAGCATGAAATTGGGAACTTGAATATATGTCAAAGCCAAACTAGTAACAAAAGTAAATACTGCAAAGCAGCCAAGAGCTTTCGGTTCTGTCTCTTCACAAACCGATTAGAATACTTAGTACTGACATTAGTGGGTTTAGTGTACAGTCAATACCTTACACCAAGAGAAAATTAATAACTGAGAGCCATTGTTGTTTTGGAGAACACGCCTCAGTCATTCTGATTTCTGACTGTTGCCAGTAGAGATCTGTGATGAACTTCTCCTGCATGACCTAATCTGTTGATTTGTCCAGAAATTGCATTAATTTTGGAAGTAAGTTGAAGTGGAGAAGAATGGCCAGCTACGTGTGAGAACCATCATAGGCCAGCTTGCAAGAAGTTAGAAAAAACCTCACAAAGCTACAGGCAGAGGCAGGTTTCACAAATCAGAAGCCGGCCTTCGCTGTGTTTGTTCAGTAGGAAGAACTGAGACCATGTAAGGAAGGAAGTGAATGGTCCCCTCTCCTGCTGCTTACCTGTTTAGGTAGTCAGTGGCTACTTTTGTAGAGGTATAAAATACACAGATTAAAATTAAATAAATAAATAAATTTCAGACATAAGCAACTGATGTTTTACATTCACTGTATGCTATACTGTTTGTATTTTTATTGCTGTCTTTTCAGAACCAGTGTGAATATGACCCAAACAAGCCAGTGTTCTTGATGGCCAATGCTTGAACTTCTGAGAACACAGGAGCAGCTATACACAAATTGACCCATGAGACATTTATATCAAGTTTGGAGGAGTTGTTAGAGTAAATACCTGAAAATGTGCACAGAATTTAGAGAGATACATGTCCTCCAAACTTTAAACAATTTAATCACTAAGATCTGCCCAAGGAGGATATTGCCACCTCAAACTGAAAGTGGTGTCTTACCTGTCACTGCTTGTTCAAGATGTAAAGGTTGTGCTCTGTGCTTCAGAGCCACTGCTGGGTCATTATGCTCACTGCTTTCTTTGCTTGCAGTTGAACCAGATAAGGGAATCGTGCAAAAGGAATTTGATTTTCTACTGTCAGAGCCTGGGTGATCTAGAAAAAGTTTGAGATGAGTAAGATAAGACCCTTGAATTGAACAACAGAACATTATAGGTGTCAGCCACTGCATATTATGAGTCAGGGCTCTAAAAGAAAATTAGCAAAAAAGGCTTTTACACTAAAATACACTTAATCAAAAGGTATTATAGCATCTCTGGTTTTCTGCAGTGAACTCATGCTTCAGATGGTACTGATAGAGGGCACAGCTGTAGTATGAGAAGGGACAATTTTACATGGGAAATAATATTGGTATATAGAACAATTGGTAATATTTATCCTTTTCTTAGAATAGCTGGACCTGAATGTGTTTCAAGGTAGAGACCTTTCTTTGTTGTTGCATTCTGTGGGATAGTATTCAACAGACCCGTCTCCAGAATATTTTCTCTTCTTGCATTGTTTGTACTTCTATCAAGTAGAATAGTTGACAAGCTTGGCACTATAAAAGGAATTTTCTTGCTGATTAAGTGGGGGTTTTTATGTGGACAGATGACCTGAAAAAGATCAAAACGGAGAATTATATTCTTGGAAACTTTTGTTCCAAAAGCTTTTCTAAGCAGTTTTCTCATGGAGTATAAGGCAGGAGTATCATATTGCAGGGGAGGGTGGATATGCAGCTGTTGAGCCTACAGATGTACTTAATTCAATTTTGGCTAGTTACCTTGGGTCACTGTGGCAGCACAGATCCATAGTCCTAGGGTTTACTGCAGCCCTAGATTGCTTCTGCAGCTGTGGTGTCATTAGAACTTGACCTGTTTAAAACTAGCTCTGATCCAGGCATGTGAGCATCAGTTCTCTCTCTGCATCTTTCAGTATCGGCAGGCCTGCCACAAGTGCCAAAATCGCGTTAAAAATGGGACTTAACTGTATTTCGGAGTTACCACAAAACAGTTGGCCTTGCTCTAAGAAAACTGGTTGAAAATGCTAGAATTCAGGCTAAGATTTTTTCCAGACATCATTTTGAACACGCTACAAGAAAGGTTAGATTTTTGCAATTTCATTAGGACCTCTTCAAGAAGGAGAGGCTCAAAGGAACTCTTAAGTGGAGGAGGTTATTTTTGCAAGAGTCAGCTGCTTGGAAGAAGGTAAACAGTGGGGTTTGTTTGTTAACTGGGTGGCGTTATCCTGGTTAGAGACAAAAAGGGTTAGGGACATTTTTCCCCGCAGTGCTTGTATTACACATTGTGAGGGCTGTCAGGAAGAGCAAGCAGTTTATGAAGTACTCTTGTAAGACTCTCATGCCATATACTTACCTCTGAATTGCATATGCCTGTCTGCAATGTGTATATTTCTGAACCTTTGCATGCATTAAGTGCTGTCTCCTGGAAGAAAATAGCACAGTAACTCCAGTAAGTATACATGTGGTTTGTCCAATTCACAGTTGCCAGGAGCAAGAATTTATACTGACACTAATAATTTGTACTGACAATATACATTATACTCTAAGGTACATGGATATATAGTAACGGTGAACTGCACAGAGCAATTTTGCATTTTAACACATGTAAGCGAGCCCAAAACTCTACCCTGTTACTGTTTCTGCTGTTTAAAATTTATTATAAAACGCTGGTTTGAATCATGCAGGGGAAGGAGAAAATAGCCCTATATTGAGAGACAGAGAGAGAAAGATTGAACTTGCTGTAACACGTTTTCCTTTAAGCATCCAAACAGCAAGTATGCCAAACTGTCTGCAATAAGGATGTGTCAATAGTTGTCACTTTTTTCCATTTTGTACATCTGCAGCAGATTTGTTAAACTACTTTTTAGTTTCTTGTTCTGGTTTCAGCTTGGATAGAGTTAATTTTCTTCCTAGTAGCTGGTGCAGTGCTGTGTTTTGGCTTTAATCTGAGAACAATACTGATAACACACTGATGTGTTAGCTCTTGCTCAGTAGCACTTACCCTGATCAAGGACTTTTAGGTCTCTCAAGCTCTGCCAGTGACAAGGGGCAGAAGAAGCCAGGAAGAAGCAGAGACAGGATGTCTGACCCAAACTAGCCAAAGGGGTATTCTGTACCACAGCACATCATGCCCAGCATATAAACCGAGGGGAGTCACCCAAGAGGGACTGATTGCTGCTCAGGTCAGGCTGGGTATCGACTGTCAGTGGGTGGTGAGCAATTGTATTGTGTCTCACTTGGGTTTATTGTGTTTTTCTTTTCCCCTTTTAGTTTATATTCTCTCCCCTTGTTATTTCCCTTAGTAGTAGTAGTATTTTGTAGTTTAGTTATTAAACTGTTCTTATCTCGACCCGTGGGTTTTATGTTCTTTCAATTCTCCTGCCCATCCCCCCGGGGAGAGGAAAGGTGAGAGTGAGCAGCTGTATGGTACTGTTACTGGCTGGGTTTAAACCATGATATTTCTATACTTCAACACTTAGGAATAAATCCATTTTCAAGAATCCCCAATAGCATTTTCACAGTCATTTTGGGCATGTTCAGTTGTTTGAACAATAAATAATGCTCTTTGCTTATTTATCAAATAGAAAAATAAAAGCTTGCTCAAGGGAGATGGAAGTAGTAGATTATGGAATATTTGGCAGTAAAAGCCTAAATAAACTTCAACAGTAGCAAAAGTTACTTGGACTATAACTATGCCACCTGTTAAAACATTGATCATCTGTTCTATATCCCAGAGTGTGATTGCGACATGTAGAAATAGTCCAGGGTTCATTAACATAAACAACTGTGCATAAGGACAGTGATGAAATCAACAACACAATATGGGTTGTGTAAATCCAGATGGAGTCAGAATACTTGTTCAAGGGCTGAAGCATGTGTCACTAGTTTCCCAACTATGACTAAGTCAGCTACATATGATATAGCTATATTTGTGGCAGTCAGATTTGTGCCAGATTTCCCATGGCAATGTTGTTGACCATTCCCTGACCATTCCTGTGATATCAGGCAACCCTTTTAGACCCTATGACAAGCAGTGTCTTGTGCCTAAGCATGTCAGTTTAGAAGCAGTGAAGCATACAGAAAAGACCTGATACTAGTATTGCTACAACAGGTACAAACACTGTCCAGGTTTTGAACTAAATGTCTTCTAACCAGTATATACAATAAAAATTGTCCTTGGTTCTAGCCCTAATCTGATTTACCCGATCTACCCAAGGCTGATATTTGTTCTCACTCACATGAGCTTACCAGTCTGACTACAGCTGGTGACTGGAAAGAAGCTAGCATATTTTTATAATCCCAGGTAGCAATTGATGTAGTTTCTAGAGAACCTCACAATACCTATTTTCTACAACTCTTGAATGAACATGAAGTGCCACAGGGCACTTTCCAGCTCTCTGGCATGCCCAATAAAACAGTAAAGACAAAGCCTTTTCTGGTTTTGAACTACAAAGATTGCAATGGAAAGAATCAAATAATGTCCTTGGAGGATAACAGAACTTAATTTTGCACTAACCTTTGCATCCATCAGATTGTAGATTGCAGTGGAAATTGCTTCCTTATTTATACTGGTCAAAATTCCATTTAGAAGGTCTACACATTCTGCAAGGGTAATAAAGCACTTTAAATACCACATTGTATATGAAAGTGTGTATATATTGAGGCATCAGAAGATTGCAACTAACTATTATTGAGTAGCTGGATGAACTAGACGAAATTAGTTTAATATAACTTCCATCTTATATCTCCTCTTAATTTTCTTTTTGACCTGATCTTAAAGAATAGTTACAGTCACATTAAAATCACATTTTCTTAAATGCTCATACAGATGTAGTGAACATAATTGCTATGGTTTTACACATGAATGTACAAATCTATCACAAGAAAGCTATGTGCAAATCACTTCCTCAGCACTTCCGCTTTGCAAAGTTACTCAAAAGTCCTCAAGTATCACAATTTTAGCATTTATTGGCTGTCTTTTTGAAACATAGTAAACATTATCTACTAAAGTAAACAATGATAGCACACTTCAAAGGGAACTGGATATGCACTGGAATCAAGAAATGCTGAAGACACTTTGTTAAACTAATATAGACTGCTAATAATATCCCTTCCTTTATTTGTACTCATTTTTACTTTATACTATACACAATTTTGGAGAAAAGTAAGCCGTTTCTGGTAGGAAGCTTCAGTTAGGAAAAACATGTGTAGTACTCTGATGATCTAAAAGACTACTTCCACTCCACTGTCAATGATTTAGAGTGCTAAAGCAATGTTCCCAGCAAGACTGTCTCCATTACACATCTTGCAAAGAAGGCAAATCCTGAATGTTACCGGCAGTACGTGGTCTATAATCTGGTTCTTGATGCCAGCACAGAGCAATAAGGTGCAACAGTCTATTCCTCTCAGGCAAATTGCTTGGTATAAACTTCTCTGAAATGCCAGGCCGTAAACTACTGCAGATTCCTGTTGGAACTTCCAGGAGGGTTGTTTGACCTGCAATTTATAGAAAAACGTCACTGCAAAAAATATTAAAAAACTCAGAACCTCTTAAGATTATATTCAGTATAAATTATTTTGTGTATTTTAAAACAAATACAGTTTTTTAATAAGCAAAAATGTATTAACACTCTTGTAAATAGATATGCTATTTACAAGAGCAAATAACCTTATGGTAGTAATAACTACTGCAAGTAGTAGTAATAATAAATAATAGTAGTAACCTTTACCTACTTATTGCAACAGGATGTTTCAGGATAAAGAACTGTCCAAATACCAAGTCACAAATAGACATGTAAATATGCATTGTACACTACCTGCACAGATACGTCAGGAATACATGTAGTTATTATGGTATGTTCTCAGCACAATTTTATATAAAGCCTTACACCTGAATTACAACAAAGTAACTCCTATTGTACAAAAAATAAATCTACTTTTTGTAGCCACAAGATGGCATCCACAAGCTGCATGAACATAAAGATTCTTTTGTTCTATGCAGTATTTTTTGGAGGTCCTCAGTCTGTAAAATACAGGAGTCCTTCCATCAGTTTTGCCACGCAGAATGGAGCACATAGCAAAGAATACTTTCATTGATCTCCACCTCTGTGAAACAGGGATCATTCCTAGACTGTGACAATTATTACATGGTGCTTGGCAAACTAAGTTCTTTAAAAGGTTCACACTTTCATCTAAGAAAGTAAGATTCCCTGCATACTTGAGAGAATTCAGCATGAACTGGCATTTCTTGATCAGGATTTGAAACTTATGGCAGCCTTACAAATGAACATTCTGCTCGTCCAGGTAGCTGCTTGTCACTAAAATGTTCCTTTTTCTTTCTTACTAAAGGTAAGTGGAAAACTCATCTCAGTAACAGAGTGCTTCAGCAAGCACAGAGATATGATAAAACTGGGGTGAGAAGCTATGCCTTTCCCCTTCAGAAAGATCAGCTGCTTTGGAAACACTGAGGGCTTGTTGAGGGATTCTAATCTTTACATCCCATAACATGGAACTTTGTGCTGTAACAATAAAAGAAGGCAAAGGGACATCTGAAAAGACAGTGCTGTTTGAATCATAATTTCCCTACAATGAGGGAATTATGGAAAAGATTAGGGCAACATGAAGTCTGACATGAACAGTAAAGATAAATACCTTCAAAAGGTTTTCGTCTGCTTAGGCTCTCCCAGCACAGTATTCCAAAACTTGGGGAAAAAACCCAAAACAACAAAAAAAGAACAGTGAAATGCCATTCGTTAGTTTGCAATCTGTGTTTATATTCTCATTGCCAAAAGCAAGTTTATTGGTTTAAGAGAGAGTTTTTCAAGACAAAGTCTATCCAAGTCTTTCCTAATCTGATGAGATCCTTTTTCCTGCATTAAGTTTCAGTTTTTAACTGAGCTGTTCTTATAAAATAGTAAATCAGATTTTTTTTATTTATTTTTTATTTGTTTTTTAAACATAGGATTAATTAGAATTACATTTCAGGTTACCACCTTATCTCCATTTGTTCTTGTGAATTTCAGAATTTTCTGTTTTCCTTTCTCTGTCAATTTTGTTTCAAAGTAAGTTAAATAGCAGCTGAAAGAGCTGGATTTTCAGCAGGTACTGACAGACACATCAATTAACCTACCAAAAACTTGAGTCTAACCCACTGTGTGTCTGTTTTCTTCAGCAAATTTTGATGGGGCTCCAGTTTCCTTTCCTAGCATCCTTGGAAGTATTCCAGTAATACCATAGATCTACATATACAACCCACAAATCAGTTGGTATAAAATATGTTTTTTTGATAAAAAAAGACCAATCTGCAAAATCAGAGGCAGAAGCACAGAGGCTGCTGGATGAGAGAAAGCAAGCTACAGATGAGTTAGAAGCAAAGCAATCAACAGGGGAATAGCAGTTCTAGGGTAAACACATCTGCTTACTCATGTATCTTGCTATAGTGCTGAATTACAATGTTTAAAAGAACCCCCTCTTGTGCCTTTTTTCCACATACAATCTAAAAGTGCTTTTACTTAAATAACTTCTAGGAAAGTATTAATGTAATATGGACATACACATAACTGACATGTACTTAGTACTTCATATATGACACATATTTGTGTTTTCTCTGTTGCACCACTGTCTAGACATGCACCTATTGCATGCATTGAGTCACATGTGAACATCTAAAATTATGTAAGAATGACATGTTGGAAAATGGATTATGCTACCTGAAAGTAAGGCTCCACTCTTCCTACGCACAAATCTTGCGTTTATGAACATCAGGTTAGTCAGATCATTTATAAGTATCCTCAAGTGTATGCGTTATTTGACTCATCTTAGAGCCTGCCTCTGTGACAACAAAGTAAGCTTTGTTGCTTCCATAAAAGCTCCAAAAGCAGCAATGTGGTCATGCTTAAAAGTTGTTTATAATATTAGTCCACAGACTCTGTGTGCCGGTGGTAGAGATGTATGTCCATACAGACAGCAGTTGCTATTTGAGCTTGTCTCATTTATTGAGGCAACCACAAAGCATGTAACATATCCAAAAGGGACATGTGGAGTAGGTAATCCTCCTTTGTATAAATCACTTTGTTAAAAAGAATGAATGCTTGAGTGGCTCATTAAGTTATTCCAGCAGAGATTCCATAGGGCCTTAACTGGACACTATTGAGAGAAAGGTCTTGCTTTTACCTGGGCCTCATCTAGGTGTAAACAGTTCTTCCCAAAACTCAAGCCAACAATAGTTCATGCTTAGAAACTCTGTGAAATAGTTAGTAGGTCTCTAACTGTATGTGAAAGTTTTGGCAGCTATGTTACAGTTTTTAAACATTTAGGTCCATTATAAAAATATGTACATGATGAACTTTGGGCACAGTTCTTAACCTTGGTATATTATTCACCAGGTATGGGAATTTCACATTTAATTCACTGCTGTAATTGGGCTAATGTGGAATACTATCCTGTTGCGTTATTCTTACTGTAGTGTCTTTGAAAATAAGTATTTCAGCAACATTGTAGGATAGCAAGGACTAGGTATGACCTAGAAATGTCATTCACCTGTAAATATCACCTTCCTGGGAAGGAAGGCCTCCTTCAAGGATTTCAGGAGGGAAGTACACTAAATCCTGGCAGGTTCTCTGATTGCAGTTCTGCAGGTCTGACCTCAGTTGCTGTTTCCTCCAGTTGATTAGACCATAATCTGATATCTAGAGAGATGGAAGAAAAAGTAAATTTAGTAACAATACCTCAAGCCTTGGTATTAAATGTTGACTAGTGGGATAAATATATTCAACAATAGGACAATCCCTGGATTCGACATGAATAGGCTAAAAGTAGAAGCCCCTACCTTGGCTCTGTACTGTGTATCCAAAAGCACATTGGAAGGTTTCAGGCTGCAGTGGCAGAAAGCAGGTCCAAGACTGTGAAGGTGATGCAGCCCTTCAGCCACATCCGACAGGATCCTTATGAGTAAGGGTAACGGAAGTTCTGGGTACAGTTGGTGCTAAGTAACACAAAATACAGGGTTTGGTAGTGTGAAATTGTTACTAATCACATATTCATTTGACAATAAACAAAAGTACAGTACATGAGGTAAAGACAGATTGGCTATGACTACTGTCCATAAGTTACATGCTGATTGATCTCTGTTGGCTGAGCTTGTCATTAATTTTGTCACATAAAAGATGCCTTCTTTTATTACCTCATTGATGAGCGAGTGGAGGGATCCATTGTTCATCCATTCAGTCACTATCCCCACGAGTCCATGGTACTGGTAAATCCCAAGAGGAGGCAGAAGATGTTCAGACTCATAGCATCTGACACTTGCTATATCCTGAAGTAGCAACTTCCACTCCCTGTAAAAAAGCAAAAGAAGAAGGAGTAGAGGCAGGTTAGACTGAAGGGAATTTCAGCTACAAATGAGGGAGTGTAGGGTATGGAAATGAGAGACAACCATATGGTTGAACACAAATTCTACCAATAAAACATTATTATATCATCTTCCAAACAATTCTAAGAAAATGAAGCAATCCCTTGTGTAGTGAAATTTTCTAATATAATGTGAAAGACCTCTGGATGCTTAATATGAACATCAGAGCGCCATTTAAAGCAGGATTGAAGAGCAAAGGCAGGAGAAAGCTGAAGTAAATTAAATGCTAGATTAAGAAAAATCAAGGTTTTTTTTCCCCTGACTGTTCCCAAGAAATTGTATCCTTTTGCTATCAGCAAGATCCACATTTACAAGGAAATTATGATCTTCCATGCTTATGTAATGGGACCATGTTCTATAAATGATACATGATATAGCATGTCATAGCTTGATGTAAAAGGCAAGCCAATTCGGATCTGGTGTAAGTAGTACCACTCTAGTGACTTTGCCAAATTTGATTCAAGCTCAGCTGTGGTTGGATTGTAGACCTGAATTCAAACAGAGTTTATTTACTTTGAGAACAGCAAAGATTTGCTTTGCTCATCATGAGAAGAATAAAGTTTTGTTATCTAAAGACCTCAAACAGGTACTTCCGCATGCACAGGAAACGCTGAACAATCAATTCAATTGTGCACTTTCATGGAAATAACTTCTGCTACAGGTCCAATTTTTGTTAATCGTATGCTTGATTTTAAGGATCTGATTATCTCTACTTGGTGGTACTTGTAAGCTAAAAATTCATTGAAATAAATTAAAAATACAGTTGATTTCAGCAGACCTGGAGCTCATTCTCATTATTCTAACCAGCCTTTACATTGAGACTTCAGGCTCAGTTTCTCATACTTACTGTGCTGATTCACAAACCTGTAAACTAATCACTGGAAGTAATTCACAGCCCCACCTGTTTTGACACTTATTTCCACAAACCTAAATATTTATCAAGGGCACACAGTTAAGCATTTTTCAGCCAAATTGAAACATAATTTATTGTCCCAGCTTTCCTAAACACTGTGTGGTCTAAACAAGAGATCATTATGATAGGAAGTGAGAGAAAAGCAAAACAGTGGCTTTAGTTTAAGGGAGCAAGTCTGAGTGAAAAGTTGCCCAATCAGGATAGCATATGAAATTCAAAGCAAAGGAAATTTTAACTGTGATTTTAACTATTTTATATTGGGGTTTGTTTGTTTGATTTAAAGAAAATGTGAATAGGGGATGGAGGAAACTTTTTTCTTCAAACAAGCTACCAAACAAATAACTTTTGTTTCAGATTACAAAATTGCTGGACATCTATCATCTAAAAAAAAAGCAATCCTCCCCCCAATCACAAAAAAAACCACCTTAATATTTGTATTCCCAAAAATCTGGCAGCATTTGGTTTTTGAAGTCTCACTGACAATATAAACTGTTAATTTAAAAATGTTTATATGAAATACCATTTTTTCTTCCCCTGCCTTTATAATAGAAAAAATGAAAAACCATGTATTTGAGTAGGACACATTTGTATTTTGCTTGTAACGAAAGCCACCTGAATGGCAGTGCTCTCGGTTAACAACAGTAACTAGTCCGTAGATGCACATCAGACATTTCTTTTTTGATAAACAGTCCAGTCAGCCCATTACCTAAAATGCTTTGGTCTTGCTTCATCAAAAGTAGCTAGTGGTTATTCTTGGAAACTTTCTGCAGACTGGAATTTTGTGTTCAGTAGGCTGATGCCCGTCACTTATTTTCATAATTAGGACATGTACACATCTCACTGCCCTCTAACCCCAACCATTATCCCTCTCTCCTCCCATTTCTCTACTCTCTCACCTGTACATGCTGTTTTAGATTAATTTCAACTGAGATCTCTTCAAGAACCACCAGAAAGATGTAATACCATAGCATGCTGAGTGTTACTTATCAAGGTTTGTAGACATTATTATAGTAAAGATAATTAATGAATTCAGGATTAAGGTCTACTTTTATAAATATTTGTAAAAAACCAAAGAGCTTGTTTCTCACTATAACTGCCTCTTGGCTAGTCAGGATTTGGTCAGAGAGCCAGCTATGTCCTGAGCTGCATCAAAAGGAGCATGACTAGCATGGTGAAGAAGGTGATCCTGCCCCTCTACTTTTGCTCTTGTGGGACCCCACTTGGAGCACTGTGTGCAGTTCTGGTGTCCTCAACATACGAAGGACATGGAGCTGTTGGAGCAACTCCAGAGGAGGCCACGAGGATGAGAAGGGACTGGAACACCTCCCATATGAAGACAGGCTCAGAAAGGTGGAAAAGAGAAGCTGCATGGAGACCTCATAGCAGCCTTCCAGTACCTGAAGGGGGCCTACAAGGATGCTAGAGAGGGACTTTTCATCAGGGACTATAGTGATAGGACAAGGGGTAATGGGTTTAAACTTAAACAGGGGAAGTTTAGGTTAGATATAAGGAAGAAGGTCTTTACAGTGAGGGTGATGAGGCCCTGGAACAGGTTGCCCAAGGAAGTTGTGAATGCTCCATCCCCAGCAGTGTTCAAGGCCAGGCTGGACAGAGCCTTGGGCAACATGGTCTAGTGTGAGGTGTCCCTGCCGATGGCAGGGGGGTTTGAACTAAATGATCTTGAAGGCCTTTCCAACCCAAACCATTCTATGATTCTGTGATTTCTAGGAATGGAGGTGTGTTTAGGGATTGATGATCCTGGGCATCCATGGTTCATTCTGGTGCCATCACTGCAGGTCTGGGCTGCCCATCTGTAGTTAGTTGGCCAAATAAGACACATACCTCTCTGTAGAGTCCTGGCTGGTCAGCAGCTTCACAGAGATGTGAGTGTTCCAAGAAATATGAAAAGCTTTGAGTGCAAAGCCTGAGTCTGTCCTGGTCAAGGTAAAGCTATCCAAATCTTCCTGGGCTACCACAGGTAATGATTTAGCCATTTCTTGATGTCTGGCTTCAGGGAAAAAGTGGCAGAGAAGAAAAAAGTTTTAAAAGAACTACATTTTGTCACTATCACCACAGCACAGTGAAGTTGCACCACCCCTTACTTCCCAAATAACTATCACCCTAATCCAACAGAGTGATCTGTGCCAGACTTTCCTTGTAAAGACAGGAAAAACACACTAATTGCAAAGGAGTATCTGGACCATAACTTGCCATCTGAGGCTGCAAGGTGCTAGTTAATTGCTCATTATTGTTTCCATCTGATGACTTTGAGATATTTGTAATAGAAAGTGTGACTTTAAAGTGATACTGAATTATGTAGACAATAAACTAGTATCTTAGTTACACGTGGACAAATATAGTTTCCCTGCTTCTCATAAAAAAGGCAATTATTCAGTAACTCATGTCAGTGTGTTCTACATCATTCTTGCATATCTTCTTTATTACAACATCATATATGAACACAAAAGCAAGGTAAAAGGCAAATTTCCTGCTGTTATAAGCTTGTGGATTTCTACTAAATGGAGTTTTGTCTTTATAGCAGCCGATAATTGGGCCCATACTCTCTCTGTAAAGTACCTCTCTAGGGCCATCTGAATGTCTCAGATACATTGCATGTCAATACTGCTGGATTAGAGATAACCTCTGCAAAGCACCACTGTGTTACTACATGAGTAACATTTTTTAGTAACATTTTTTATTACATCTGTGTAGCTTCATTGGACAAGAGGTAACCAAAAGTCAGTGGTGAAAGAGGAAAACAAGCAAGCTAAGAAAACAGATGAGATAAAACCATTGGTAAGGATTACAGCAAGATCAGTGGTCAGTGAGTCAGAAGAACTGGAATACTCCCTTCAGGATCATGTAGACTAGAACTAGAAAAGGAAACATATGAGAGAACTGAAGTAACAGGGCCAAAAATTTGAAGTAACCAGTAAGGGCTGTTGAGCGTGAATTGTGTCCTTCTGAAAGACGGACTCTATAAAAAGAGCTCCTGCAATACAGAGGGCCTGAAAGTCTTCTGACTTTGAGCACACCACTTGTTCTCCATGGGTATAATAGAAAGAAAAACCTGAAGATAAATTAGCCTGTGCTCATGGCTGAACTGTTTCTAGCTCACAACCAACTTATTTTCAGTTAATCTCAGTATCTCAGCTGTGCCATGCAGGCATATTCACAATCAGAGGGATACTAAGTTCAGTTTTGCATCTAACCACAATCAAAATACAGATAAAAATTCACCAGCTGATTTACCAGTTCAGCTCTAGCAATATTTGATTCTGATAGGAAAGCACAGTTGAACTTTTTGCTTTTTGTTAGATTATTGTAGTTTGAAAGCAATAGCTGCTTTAGGTGCTTCACTTAAAGAATTCCTTAAAGAATAAATCCAATATGGTAGAAGGATGACGGACAGGTTAAGAGTTTCATAAAATTTAAAAGATTTCTCTGAATGAAGATAAATTTCCAAATGAGCTATTTATCCTTCAAAGTTTCAAAGACAGACCACACAGATCTACTAATCCTAAATATAAAGGAAGTAATCAAATAGCTGGCAGGAGCAGAATTATGTCTCATTTTTATTACATGCTATGATAAATAATCATTTAAATAGCCAAAAGAATTTACTCAACTCCAAACATAGTACAAAGAAGATCAAGAAATAAATTTAGGATCTAAACCATTCCTGAAATATCTGGTTTTAATTAAAACTGAATCAAGTAAAGCTATAACAGTTTTTTAAATTCTTGCTAAGTGGCTACTTAGATAAAAGAGCTAGCCATCAGCTGCTGGTTTGGATTTGAAAAACCTAATTTAACTAGAGATTTTCTAAAAACAAAAGGAAAACCATTTCGATCTTTCTCTGTTACAAATCATGACATGCCAAGTACCACTGTCTCTGTGTCTGAGTTTGTACATCTGTTTCCACACCTCAACTTTTCTGATAATCTCCAAAAAAGTTTAACCCTAAAATGAGAAATCTTTTGTTTATCCGGGGTGCTACCTGAAACAGTAGGAAGGAGTAATCATGGAATATGGGACTATCATGGAATTACAGTTAACAAAGTCTGTCTCTACCTCCCAAAGTGAAAGTTTGGTACCAAAGCCATTTTTTCCAGTAGTCCTACTCTTCCAAATGTTTTTTCTCCTAGACCCTTTTAGAAAGTCCCTGTCAAACCACAACCCCAGTACTTCTTAGGTGACCTTTGCAATGAAGGGGTTTGTATTATTTTTTAGTAAGACACTAAAAGTCTCAAGACAGCTTTGTCCTTCTGCCGTAGGTGGGCAGGCGGGGGCAGGAGGGAGACTGCTATAATGCTATTTATTTCAAGTTTCTAATTTTAAAAGTAATTTTTTAAAAAGTAATTCATAGCAAAGATGTTTCCCTTAAGAGAAACTCTACATTATGTTAATATACAGATGTCTCAGGAAAAGAAATCGGAAACAAAAATCAACTTACCTCTGGAAACATGGGCATAAAAACTATGGAACAATAGGGTGAAACTGTTGGAGATACCAAGTTTGAGTTGGCTGTGAACTGCATTCAAACACAACTGGAGCTTTCCTATCCGTGAGTCAGCTGCACTGTTGATCTCTCCTTTTATTGGCTGCCT
Organism: Strigops habroptila; assembly: GCF_004027225.2. Lineage (NCBI taxonomy): Eukaryota > Metazoa > Chordata > Aves > Psittaciformes > Psittacidae > Strigops > Strigops habroptila. The sequence continues at coordinate 19,576,617 of NC_044302.2, forward strand.
GCGCACATCTAAAATTTCCTGGTCGGACATAGAAACTGTAACTCTTTCGTGACTGCAGATGAGTTTTCTCAGCTAACAAATTAAAGCTGATTTGTTAGCTGCCTGTAATGAATGGATGAGATTACAGAAAAATATGTTGGATAGCTACTTTTTCCACAATGAGGAATGCCAAGGGGGAAAGCTATGCAACAGTGAAAACCACCACATTGGATACAGCCTGAACACGGAAGTGTGGAGAGCTGCAAGCAGATTGTGCAGCTGATGCTTATCTCTGCAGTAGATCAAGCCAACGGCACAAGTTTTTAAGGCAAGTTGATCTTAGAACAGGGAAAAAAAAAAAAAAAGGCTGTTTTTCTTGTTAGAGGATAGTAAGCACAGGGGTAATATAAGGCTGCGAAGAAGTAAGTATCAGTTGGCTGTCAAGTAGCCCTGCTGCAAAGGATGTAGGGATTATGGTGGAAGTTGATCATGAGCCAACAGTGTGCTCTCATCACAAGTGGGGAAAACTGTGTACTGGGCTACATTAGAAATGCAGACAGCAGAGTGAGAGAAGCCGTTATGCATGAGTACTCAGAAATGGTGTGGCTTCATCTGAAATACTGTAGTCAAGTTTGGGGCCCTCAGTTCAAAGAAAATGTTGAGAAACTGGAGAGGATGGAGTAGACAGCTACCAAGATGGGGCCCTAGAGCATATACCTTACAAGGAGAGGTTGAGGGAGCCAGTCTTGGTTAGTCAGGAAAAGGAGGCTGTGGGGGTGTCTGCTAGAAGCCTATAGCTACTTGAAGGTCAGTTATAAAAAGCCAACTTCTAAATAGTGGCAGATAACAACCAGTGGCATAGGCAGATGACTCTATTTCAGAGGTTCCAGCCATATACTTGGAAAAAAATTTACCAGGTGAGTAATGCAGTACTGGTTGCAGAGTCTATCATTTAAGGTTTTGTAGACTCAGCAAGGCAAAGCCATGGCTTACCCAATCCAGCGCTGCTGGTAGTCCTGCCAGGAGGCTGGGCTAGAAAATACCAAAAGTCCAGGATATCTTTAATTTTGTGAAAGCTCTGCAAGGCTTAAATGTGTTCCTGCTGGGCCTCCAACATATACATTCACACTGAAGCTTGATGGGGCTGCTGGATGCAGGTTGGAGACTTTAAGAGAAAGCAGTCATTTCAGTCAATCACATTTATTCAAACTTTCCACTCCATGAAGACTCTCTTTATTTATAGAGTCTGACTTCAAAAGCCCATGTAAGTCAGTGAGATTGTCGGCAGAACTCTGTTAGTTTTGGATCAAGTCCTAACCCCCCAACAGGGAGGGAACAAGCAGTAGGGCAGTTACCTAATCTTCCTATGATCATGGGAAAGTCCCTTATATCTAGAAGTCATGTGGCTACGGCTCTGTGGCCTGAGGGGAAGCACATCACACGTAGGAAGTGTGGAGTATGCCTTCCTATACAATGTGTTGCGTCCTGGCAGCTGTAGCTGTGTGACCAGCATCAGCTTTCCCTGACCAACGCACCCCTCCAAAAGTGAAATTAGCATGAGGGAGCTAAAGTAGCAAAGGTAAAACAAGTGGGCTGTAACAGTCCTGGAGAAGGGTAAAGGCATGTTAAGTTGCTGTGGCCACAGGATCCTCCTCCCTTCAGCTTTGATTTGTCAGCAGCTCGTTCATTTGTGTCCATAGTGTACACTTCTGTAAAAAGTACATTAAAAACGTTTTGTTCTGCTTAAGGTATTAGCCTGTCAGGCTTAGATTGCACTGCAGTAGAATCACAGCTGTTCAAGATCCTTACAACTAATTAAAGAAACTTCTTAGGGGGAGCTTTGTAGACGGTTTGAAGGACTTAATTTTGCAGAAATTCTTTGTCACTTAAAGTACTCTTAGGTACTTCTGTATTTTTAGATATCACTTGCTGAGGAAGCAGAGTACTAGAACAATCCTGCATTTGTTTACTCGCTTTGACTTTTATTTTCAGCTTAAAAAAATATCTCAGTATAAACTATAAAGCTTGATTTTAATCCAAATTTGGAGAAACCAGAAACATACAGGCCAATTTGCAGTGCAGGTCTGGACTAATTAAACGTCATTATTACTGAACATATTAATTGAAAAGAATCAGTTAGTATTTTACCTACACATAATTTATCCAGAGAAATTTAAAGCCTCTCAAATAATATGAAAGCTTATAGATAATGGACAAGGAAAAAAATGCTGTAAGCTCACACAGGGGCTCTCTTGTGCAGTAATTAGTCAAAACTAAGAAAACTAAAGTTTAGTTTGACTGTCAGAAAGTTGTTGGTTTTTTTGTTTGGTGGTTTTTTTTCTTTGGTTTTATTTTTGTTTGTTTTGTTTTGTTATAGAAAATTCTTGGACTACAATCTTCCAGCAGGAATAATGGGTAAGAAAGACAGACATTGAATCTTTCTAATATCCTAAGCATAGGATTCATTCATTGCCACACAGATACCTAAATACGCAGATACTGGAGAAGACAGGTTTTGGCAAGACAGGTCTTGCCAAAACCAGTAGCTGCTTGATGCCTATAGACTGTGTTCTGTCATCACACACAGGGATAGACTGAGGTCTTAACAGAAACACTACTAAGTGCACTTGTGACCATATGCAAGGGGAAGCAAAAATGAATAGGAAGGTAATCTGAAGACCACTTAAGATGACCATTGTATGAGTGTTCCTTATTTAGGGAGTGAATCCAGACATCACAGCAGGATCGGAATTGCACATAGCAGACAGCCTCCGACTATAACTGCAGGAAGAACTCAGAGGCAGTATGTTATTTCTCATGTGTACATTTGTTCATACTAAATGAGAGCCCAAGTCTTTCACAGAAGAGCCACTGATCTCAAAAACCCCAAAGACAATTTTTTATTTCATTCAGAAGACAAAACTCTGAGCTTCTGATATGACAAAGAACGAACAGTAAAACCCCACCACATTTAAACATCTCAAAGTGTCCGAAGAAGGTCTTTTAAAACCTAACCGTAACAATGCAAGAACTAAAACATATGCATTTTTAATTCAACCTTGGTTTTGTGGCTCACTCAAAAGCTAAGAGAGCATAGAGGGAACACAAACATGTTCTTAATATCTTAACATCCTGAAAGTAGGAATAATAGTGATGCCTGAAGGATAACATGGTTTAAGACATGAGTAGTTTATAAATCTCTCCCTCATAATAGTCACAGAGACTGAACCCAGTTACAATGAAATTTAAAACAAAACGGGAGCTTTACAAAAAGCAGCATTAAAGGACCACAGCATAAAATAAAGCATTAATAGAACAAGTATGCACAATAAAAGAATGATGCAGTACCAGAAGATTGAAGAATTAAGATGACCCAAATACCAAAGCCTCTGATGCATGTTCAGTAAATACTACACTGTGATAATTTCAGAAGAGTTCCCATCATCATTTCTCAATCTGGTTATTCCAGTTCAGCTTCTGTGCAGGATAACTTTTGGCAAAGAGGTAGGTAGGTTCTAAGGTGCAGTTTCTTTGGCACCTTGTGTTTTTCAGGATATGAATATTAAAATGCTGTTAGGATTCAAATTTGTGGGATTCAAATGCTCTCTACCTCACCTTTATAAGACCTAAGCTAGAGTGCTTGAGTACAGCCAGTGGTATAATCATGCTGCTTTAGAAGATAGGATTTCGGACAGGCACAATACTTGCCTACTGGAGTGGAATACTTCAAGATACAAAGTTATGGTGTTCATTTCATGGATTTGCAGTTAAACTAAGGCTTCTTTTTTGTTGAAGAGAATTGGTTCCTCAAACACTCATGCCTCACTATTTTGGAAAATAATTTTAACATTCACCTTATCATTAATGAGATGACTAAACAAGAGTATCACAGCTGTTGCCCTTGGGCAGTTTCTCTAAAATGAGCAGTGTCAAGCACCTCTGCTAATAAAATGGTACCACGGAAATTCATTGATTCTTTACCCAACTGTTTTAAATAGTGGAATCTTAAACAAGTATCACAGTTCGTAATTCATGTAAATGTGAAAAACAAGATGAAGAACTCCTACACTGCAGAGACCTTAGCTTATTATACCTCAGCTTGTTAAATGGTGTGTAAAAGTGCCCTAGTCCAAAATCCCAAGAGTTTTGGAACAAGATGTACTAAACAGTAGTAAGATAGGGTGGAGAAATGCTAAACCTCCAGGTCCATCAATTATGTACCTGCAGATAAGTAGTTCCAGTAAACTAATGGTGAAATAACAGAGGCCTAGATTGTATGACCTTGCTGTGAACATATAGCATAGATATGTAGGAGAATATAAGCAGGCTTTCAAAGCCTTTACACATACCAAGCAAAACTCAAGGTCTTCTAGGCAAAGGAACACAGTAAGCACTTCCTTCCTTCCTGAGGATACCTGTTCTCAGGAGAAAGGAAGTACAGCCATATTCATTAAACCCCAAAAAAGAAGCCTATCCTATAGAGGAGCACAGCACTAACATCTCTAACACCACCATGCTTGCCTCCTGAATTTTCCACTGGAAAGTGGGCAAATTTTTAATTGGTTTGATCTTAAGTGTCCAGTTTTCTGAATGTGACAGTTCTGAAATAAGAAAGTATGCAACTGAGCACAAATGATCAACAAGAAATTATTATTTTTATTAATCAAATCTAAACTAAATGTGGTTTTTCCATTGTGGGGCAGTTTGGGTTGGTTTGGTTTGGGATTTTTTTGGTTTGTTTTTTTTTTTTTCCAAAGTTGCAACAGTATGTATATTAAAGGCATCTGAAATAAACAGATTGCTACCAACTTCCTTTTTAGTGTCAGTATAATCAATTCTGCTTGTAGGCCACTTGCATTTAGTGACATGGAGAAAGAATTGTGAATTGTTGCAGTAAACATCAGTGGACTTTCAGTTATCTAGGGAAACATTCTGCTTATGGTGAAACTGTGCTCAACTAAAATTGACTTCTATTGCTTTTGTATTCTTTGAATTTGATCATTAACGCATTAAACTGGAATGAAGTCCACCACTGCTAGAGATGAGTACTTCCTTCTTTTGTGTGGAATGCAGCCAACTAACACAGAGGGTGTGAAAAAAGGAGAATTTACCTTGGTTTCACAATAGTCTTTCAAACCACAAGGATCATTACCCTTTGCAGATCAAAGAAGGCTTTGTCAACCTGAGAAATTTTAGCTGGGCTAGAATGCATTAACTCAATGAATGATGCAAAGTGATAACACCTTAAAAAAACAAGAAAGCAGGTCTTTTTATACAAAAAAAAAAAAAAAAAAAAAAATGGAACTTCAGCCCTACTACAAATTTATTAATAAAATAGTTTTAAGAGATACTGCAGTTGTCAAGGGGCTAAGTACAAGCTTTAGCTTTCATTTGGAGGCTGCCAAATCAAAACCCTTTGACACTCTATTCATTACAGACCCAAAAGTTTGGAAGACAACTAAAAAGAACACAAGACATTGTTTTTTATTACACATAGTTTCATCAAAAACATAGTAGTTTGAGAGGCTGAATTTTTGAATGCTTGAGACAGCAACATTGCATACAAATGCCTCAAAGGAGGCTAAGCATTGCAGTCTTTAGCTTTTGCTTAGCCCTTTCTTTCAGTAAATTTTTAATTAGCTTAGTGATTGAAATCTCTATCATTTCTCCTGTGAAAGTGGTGAGAGAACAGGGACAGGCAGCGAGAGGGACACGTTGGCAGCACCCAAACAGCCTAAGGAACCCAAGTGCTGTCTGTCCTCTGTAGCGTGTTGCCTGTTTTGCTATCTTGCTAGCTTTCTTTGGAAGCCAGCATTTCATCTGTAGCAAAGACACTTGAGCCAAAAATAGAATACTTAATAGTCACACGGTTTAAGAAAATGTTGCAATAGTGCACCATAATGTTCTCTTGGGACTGATATTTTGACTTCTTCGCTTCTCAATTACCTAACTATCCATTTTAATACAGGCAACTGAACTTCACTGAAAAGTAAACTGTTCTAATAATATCACCTTAAGTACTTTTTTGCTTTTTGGTTATTAAAGCTGAAAATAGCAGTGTGGCATGAGTGAAAACAGGCTGTGTGGGATGGACTTTGTTCTATTATGTTCTTTCCAGGAAGTAGCAACAGAAATAAATGACCTTTTGCAAATTCCCCCATTGTACTGTGAGAGAGAAGAAAACCCACCAAGGCTTATCTATGTCCTGAGGTGATAAATACACCCACTTCTGCTTAGTTTCTGTAGTACAGGAAAGCAGGTAGCAAAACAGACAGCTGTATGGAAAATACTGAAAAGGAAACATTCAGAAATTGCGCAAGAGAAGCTGATGACCACTAACACTGGCAGGGTTAGGGGAAAGCTGTGGTCTTTCCAGCTTAGGTGGATGTCAGATGTAGGCTCAGGTTCATGATTGTGAGGAGCAGCTCACATATTTTTTATATATTTGCTCAATGGCATGCACGCCTTCAGAATATGTTTTCCCCTTTAAAGCAAAATACAACAGCAGACATTTGACAGTGTGTACACCAAATTTAGTGACTCTCTGATTAACAGGCAATGGTTGTGCTGCCACTCAGAAGCAACTCAGTAGGGTGAAGGAATGAGAAAACAAGAGTCCCGTGAAGTCAAAGGGAAATGCCAGATTACACACCCAGGAGGAATGACCCCAGGCACCAGTACATGCTGGGCCAATCAGCTGTAAAGCAGCTCTGCAGAAGAGAACTTTGGAGTCCGTAGCAGATAAGCAGCTGAATGCCAGCCAGCATGTGCCTTTGTGGCAAAGGAAGACAACAAGCACCATTCAACATTAGGAAGAATGTTGACAGTAGGTCAAAAGAGATCTTGCTTAGCACTGGTGAAACCACATCTGGAGTTGCATCCACAGTTCTGGGCTTCCCAGTACAAGACAGACATGGACATACTGGAGTGAGTCTAGCAAAAGGTCAGAAAGATGATCAGATAATTAAGCAGTTAAAGTATCTGACATAGGAGGAGAGGCTGGGAGAATGAAGATTGCTTAGCTTTAAGATAAGGCTCAGAGGGATGTCATGTGTGTATATAAACACCTGATGGGAGGGATTAAAGAAGATGGAGTAACTCTTTAATGTTGTCCAGTGAGCAGGCAAAAGGTGATGGGCTGAAATTAAGATACAGGAAACTGTTTAAACATAGAAAAACACTGTAAAGGTGATTGAACACTGGAACGGCTTTCCCACAGAGGCTGAAGTGTCCATCCTTACAGATGTGTAAAACCTAGCTGGACATGGTCTTATAAGCACAGTTTGATTACAGGTCTTCTGTCTTTCTGAAAAAAAAAAACCCCAAAAAAACCAACAAAAAACCAAAACCCCAACCAAACCCAACCAAACCTTGTTGTAAAATAACTGTGAAATGTAGTTGTAAGAAAGGATGTGATATAAAACATTTTCCACTGCTTGACATTGTTACTAGCTTTGAACTGTTGAAAGATTAGGAAAAATCTCCGCTGGGCGTGTCAACCCAGTTTGAGTTGAGTTGTAACACGTGGCTTCATCTGATAACTAAAATTAAAGTTATCTAAAGGTTTTCCCCATAGGTTTTTTCCCTCCCTGCAACATCATGAGATGTCACAGTCAGGGGCCCATGTGAGTTTCATCACTGCTTTTTCTTACTTGTCTGCAGAGAGCAGTTGCTTAACTTTCCTGTCCTGCACCTTTAATAGAGTAAAAAGTCATTCAAGCTGCATTGTTAAGTCAGATCAGGTATAGGCACAACAAGCAACTTCACTGCTCCTGTAACTGTAAAAGTTCAGTTCCTGGTACTTTCAAAAAGTGCAGTAGAGTCTCTCTGCAGTGTCATGTTGTAATACATGTGTTATAAGCATACCATAGGTGGAATTAAAAGTGAATAAAGCAATCAGAGGTTAACAACAATGACAGACAGAAATATTAAGTCCTACTATTATATGTCACAGCTTATTAATAGCAATTCTAAGTAGATTTGAATTCTCAGAAATCACAAGTAAGAGTTTATGAGCTTCCTAAAGCTTGGTCTACAAGGAACACAACATTAAAGCCATTATAGCACATCTCAATCTGTACCCTTTCTTCAGTGTTGTAATAATTGAAAAAGTCTAATCTACGTTTTATGCAGGAAGAAGATTCCCAAAGATACTGCCTTCTCAAAGTTGTTCGAAAATAAGGAGGTTGGTAAAAGAGAGAAAGAGAGAACAAGCATGAAGATGAATCAGCAGTGCTACAGCAAAAGGTAAATTCTTATGAGACTGTAAAGACTCTACTTGTCGTAGGTTCATACCACAGCTCTAATATACCTGGATTAAAAAAGTTACTAACCACAAGATGCAAGTCTTCAAAAAAAATGCTATATTAGTTTCAACATATATTTATATTAGTTTCTATACATATAGAGTAGTTACTGTATTAGTTATTATTACATACTATATTAGTTTCAATGTATATTAGTTTCTACATCAATGCATCTGCTTACAATTCAAATAAGTTTTTAATTCTCTCCATTCCAGCTGTTCTTTGTCTCACCTAGCTTCATGTGGGCTTGATTCTGCTACTTTTGTTCACAGGGAAACAAAAACAAACTGTAAAAGAAAGGCCACCATCATGATTTATGCTATATTGAGATTATTCTATATCCATTACAATGTTTGTTTAATCAAAAGAAAGTTACTATGTTGGTCCTTTTAGTCAATGTTCATGATTATTGCCATCAGAGTGCTGCAAGAGTGTGCTGCTCTGCAAGGGAAGGTGAGCCGGAGCCACAGCAGACAGAGTATAAGCAGAGACCATGTCCTTCCCAGCAAGGACCACAAATACCCAAGCAAGCGGCACAGAACAGAGAAGACCTGGTAGCCAACATACAAGTTCCAAGCAAAGAGGCAGAACCAAGGCCTACTCCCAGTCTGCAAAACACCAGGCTAAATCCAACCACACCAACAAAGCAGTTTGGAGAAGAAATACTAGTGATGGCCAGAACTTAAGTGTAGTTCCTGGACCAATGGGCAGCCAGTGGAGGTCCCAGATATTGCTGATGAGGAAGGGCAATTAAGGGCTGTTAGTGATGTCAGGGCCCTTGACAGAAAATAAATTCCTGTAGTCATTGCCTATTTTCCCTTATAGGTAAGCCCTTTGAAAGCATTGAGTTTGTATTAAAGGCTTTAATGGTGAATTTAAAGGCCATAATGGATTTTTAAATTATGATAGTTCAGTAGGCTTTGTTAGAATCTGTTTCTGAATGTTAACACTAATCTTAAAAAGAATAATTTTACTAGTATTGTATGCTATAATGCTACTTTCATGCAGTTGCGATTAGCTATTGGCCAAAGCTACAGAATTTAATATTGTTATCTCTTCTGAAAAAGTCTCTAATTTTAGAGCTCAAGTCTCTTCTCCCTTCTCTTTCTAGTGATACTCCCCAAAAAGCGTGATTTGACAGACCGGTTAATACATTCTGTTTCCTTTAGCACAGGGACTCTTTCACAAGCATTGCAAGTTTCATGTATCTTTCTAGAGAAAACAGTCATGGTTTATTTAGAGGAACTTCATCAGAAGCTGGAAAGCCATGAAGGAAGTGTCACAGTGTGGTTTGGGTTGGAAGGGACCTTAAAGATAGTAAGTTTCTCTAAATAGTTTCTAATAGGCTTCGTATGAGCTAGCTTCTCTCTAAACTAGGAGTTAATGCATTGCAATCTGATAAAGATTTCAGAAGATGAAGACTTTTTTCTGGTGCATGGTAGTAGGTCTGATTAGTATGTAAAATCACGAAGGTCATGACTAAGAATCAGGTTTGACTGAGAATGGTGTTCAGAAAACACTGCATGTGATAAAAGCTGTCTTCAGGCCCCAGTGCTGGTTGGCCGACAGAAAGGGATTACGTTGTTTATAAAGCTTTCTATGCAGTCATATAGTGACTGTACACAAATGTCTTCTGGCTATCACTGGTCTTGTGGCAGTCTCGTGGCGGTAGAAGTTAAGAACTCCATGTACAACAAAGGTATGATGAAACAAAATCTTAAAGACATACTTAAAGGTGAATAAAGATGTTAAAAATTAAATCATCCTTGTCATGTGAAGAGGCTAGATTGATTTTGTGACACATTACATACCATTTGAAAGGTTGCTGTTCTGTCTTCCAATATTGGTCATACTTAAAAAAATCAGTGTATATGCTGAGTCACAAAGACAACAATGCTTTGGTTTCATGAGGTCACTTGTGCTAGTTTGAGCATTCAAGTATGAGAATTGAAAAACTTAGCTTATTTTTAAAGACACTGAGTTCACAACACTATATCCACAAGAATAAAAAGCTATTAAAGAAATTCTATTTTAATTTCACTTTCTTGCACCTTTACACAATTTAATTTTCTCCAGCTACCACATTACCATAATTTCTCTCTCTCTCTTACCCTTTTAGTATTGGGAAAAACATATTTTTTGTTTTCTGGTTTGTTTGGGGGTTTTTTGGGTTGGTTTTTTTTTCCCCTGCTATTTCATCAGAGGAGTTTTCTGGTAAATTTTTGTAGCCTTACTTGCAAAACATCCACTTTCATTCTGGGAGACTCTGGGAGCTATTTTTAGATTCTCCTTACAGGGAAAACTGTCCCTTTCAGCATAGAGTAACATAATCTCATTTCCTTTTTATATATTCTGCTTGCAACTTTAGTCTCAAGATGCTTAGTTAGCAGTGTTGCATACATAAGGCAAAAAATAAGAAATGTTACAGTATCAAAAATATAGGGTGGAAAACTGTTGGTCTGTTTCTGGCCCTGAAACAGGCAGTTCATATGTTGGAATATTGTTTCCCTTGCTGGGCTGTATTGTGTAGCTGTTATTTTCTTTTCCACGAGTTTGCTTTCTCTCTCCTTATTTTACCTCATTGCTTGGGAGGATTGTAAGCTATGGCTGAAGCAAGGCTGATGTGCATTTATAGTGCTTACCGCAAAAAGTTCTGATCATAGGTCAGAGAGTTGCTGTAGCAGTGCTGAACAAATAGGTATAAGATGAAATGATAGAGAGTCATGATAGATCATTCTATGGATCTAGCAAGCTCTGCAGGCACATATGAGTCTCATTTAGAGGGCAACATTCAGGAATGCTAAGTGAATATACGTACTTACTGGTACAGAGAATGTATTTGCTTAGTATCCTTAAGATAATTTATTTATTCCAGCCTCCCGGGATATTTTTACACTTAGCTCCAAGAAATGTTATAAATGTAGTGCCAATATGGCAGAAGTACAAAGCATTCTAAATGTATAAATACAGATTATTATTTGGCTCATACATGAAATATGTTGCAGGGATTAAATGTTTTGTAAAACCTGCAGAATTTTGTGAAACCAGAAGAGTGTTGGTGCCAGGATTATAAAAGATGAATCCCGGTTTCCAGGATTCAGGGAGGAAACAGTAACTCCAGACACATCTGCTTGATATAAGTCTTGAGCAAAATCACAGAAAGCAAGGAAAAGATTTAGCTGAGAAGTAATCAGAATAGAATGTCAGCTAACATATTTGATAGGAAATACTTCTGAGAAAACTATATTCTTTGAGATTGCAAGTTCAGAGGATAGCTGCATAGATACAACAAACAGTTTTGTTAAAAGCTTTAGTATGCCATGATGTTTCAAATAAGTTTTACAAAAGTAAACAGGCATTTTGCAAATGTTGGGCAGACATGAATTCGATGATGTGCTGATTTGCAGAAAAATCTAACACAGTAGATGTTGGAGGGAACTGCCATTTATTAGATTTATCACTAGTTGGGCTTCACAGTGGTTTGTAGAGGACCTAATACCCTTGTCATCTAATCTGAGACTAAATGTGAAATATCATTAAAATGATAGAATATTAAAAAGGAACAGAAGATAACTATATTGTTTGCTTGCTGGGTTTGTTCCAGCAAAATGAAATTTTCATAAAGGTAGGGCTGAAGCGAATATATCATCGAGCAAAAAAAAGCTAGTTAGCCTAGACAGTAAGATTTACCCTGGAAAGCAGTACCTCCAAAACTGAAATGAGGGCAAGGGTGATGGAAACATGGTGGTGATGTTTGTATAGAGAGCACCAGCAAGGTGGAAATCCATACATGACTCCAGCCATGTCTCTGAAAAGAATGTTGAAAAACTGGAAAGAGCAATGAATGATTTGTAGAAAACTTGAGGGTCAACAAAAACACCTCACAGGAAGACACTAGAGAATGATGTATCTTTAATTTATTTATTTGTTTACTGGTTTTAAGTTCTTCCATGAGGAAGCAAGATGGGACAGATAAACGTTTAGAGAAAAAGGAAGGGCACAGTAATGAACAAATTGCTGGAGACACAAACAGGCAGTGTGAAATAGAGGCGTCCCTTTCTAACACTGGGTGTGATCGACCAGGGGAGTAAAACCTAGCAGGCACAGGAGTATAGTGTCTGCCATTTGATTTACTCAGACAATAACTAGATACCTTTCAGAAGAGGTATGTTACTCGGGTAAAGTTTTTACCTGCAATATAGGAACTAGGGGATTAAGCTGAATGACATAGAGAGATCTTAGAACCTGAAACAGTGTGGATGTGTGTATGCATAGTGCTAACAAAAATATATCCAGATTACTCAAAACCAAGTTACTGGGCTACATCAGGGCTCATCTGCTTTTAAATTGTCATCACTGTGGCTGTTGCCCATAATCGAGGCCATATGATTGAACACATCTACATACCTTTTGCCTCTGGGCAGGAAGACTGGGCTCTTGTAGCATGTCACTCGCTATATGCTGTTAAAGGTCTGCAGTTTTTCTTCTTTCAGCAAAGCCTGATTTGAGGGCAGCACAGTTTGCCATGCTTTTCTCAGCAGAACTTCTGGAATTTGTATTAAGTATTTTGAGAACAGCTGCATTGGTCAGCAGTACAGTATATTGCACTAGCTTTCACTTTATTTTTTTTAAAAACATTGTATTTTTTCCATAATTCCCTGATACTGATGTATAAATAGGGATTTTTATGGCAGTCCTGAATGCTCAGTAGTCTAAGTCGAGAAGTCAGAGCCCTCATACTTCATAAATCCTACCCTCCAGTACTCTCCTTAGGAAATCCATAGGTGCAATCTTAATCCATAGGTGGCACCAGTGTTTCACCCAAGCAAGCTGCACTTGCTCACTGTCCTTTGCCTTTGCACATCTGCAATTCAAGTTTTGAAAACTCTTGCTACTCCTGTTATAGCCTAAATTGGATGTCACTGGCAGCAGTAAATGAGTAATAACTTCTCAACACTGCGAGAAAGCTTTCTGCTTATGGCTGGAGGGTTTGAGAATTTGCTGCTTGCTCCAGCCCTGCTTCACCACACAGGGGCAGCATGGAATCACACAGCTTTGTTTTGTGCCAGCCTTAACTTTTTTGGACTGGGCAGTGTGCAGTAATATTGGACTGTTGCAGGGGCCAGGCTCAAATTCCTCATGCAAGCAATATAGGGACAGGTCCTGGCCCTTTGGAGGACTGAGTGGAAAGAGAAAATTTAGTGATGGGAAGAAAGGGGAAAGGCAGTGTTGCTCCTGCTGACCTAGCAGACTTTGTGTTGCTCAGTACTTCGTTAAGATCAAATGAAGAGGCTTATGATTGCTTTATGGCATTTGGGTTCTCATGTGATCAAGTAGAGTCAAGAGCTGAAAACAACCATCCTATATTTTTTCCAGTTTATATTGCTTTTCTTTATCACATGGATGATGTGGAGCATAATGCACAGGCATGACACATGCCATTTACAGTTTGTTGACATTCTTCTGATCCAGCGCAGAACAGGGAAAGATCATCTTGTGATTAAAGAGTAGGGCTGGAAATCATTATTTCCCCTGAAATTGATGCTTCTGCCATTGACTTTGGGTATGACTGTGGGCACATCACCCCATGGCTTATGCCTTAGGTTCCTTCCAGTAAACAGGAATATTTTTATGAGGGTTCGAGGTTCATTTAATGCTAATACTTTTCTTGATAAAGAGTGAAAGCATTCAAAATAAGTTGTGGTATCTTTATGCCAGTAACTTGTAAAATAATCTTCTGTGGTTTGAAGCCCTCCTCTTTATGAGTAAAAAGAGAAATGCTCTTACTTTATGGCAGGTATACTTGTTTTTGAAAAAATTGGGATATTTTAACTTGTCTGAAAGAGTATTAACAGTAGGCTTAATTTAGCAGAACGAGTATGAAATAGCATCAGCTGTGCAGCAGAGGTCACTGCTGAATTATTTAGATAAACGTTGCTATGTGGTTGATAGGCCTGCCCCAAAGGATTTCTAATTCACAATATTGGTATTTCACGGAAATAAGTATTTACCTGAATTTTTTGTTTCTTAGAAACAGAGAAGAAGCACCTGATGAGCCTCATATACAGAACTTGTACTCCTGGGATTCTGCAGCTATCTTAAAAACGTGGTCTTGACAGTTTCACAGGCTGATAGGAAGCTCTCACAGGCAGATATAACACAGACAGCTATTTTCATGTCATGTCTTCTAGTGTTTACACCCACAGAATGGACAAGAATCAGTTTTACAGACAAGTCAGCCCAGATTTGTGTCTCCTTGGAAACAGGGCTCTTAGTTCCATAGTGGAGATCCTCAGGCACATGTCCTGTGGGGCTAGTGGTGTGTCCATGACTGGTCTGGCCATGCTGCACAGGGCAAAATCTAGACTGCTTGGCTTGCTAAGGAACCAGGTGAGTCATGCACGTACCCGGTGCCTGATCGTGGAGCAGTTCAGGTCACAATGTTGGGGCAAGTCCAGTTGGCAGGTCTGTTTTAGAGACAAAGATTTGGAGCACATCTAGAAGCCTACCACAGAGGTGAACAGTTAGGAGGGGAAAGGCTGGGAAAGAGACCCAATCCTAGAGTACTGGACCAGGACTGTAGGCAGGAATTCAGGTAGGCCTGTCTTGGATTTGATGGAAATCCATCATACTTCAGGTGCTTAAAACATTTTAAGTTTAATCTATTAGCATTTTCAGATGTAGCCAGACTACATCTGCTACATAGAAAACTACATTTTCTGCAGAGAAAAACACTAGGCCTAAAGTAGTTGTGCAAAATAGCAAATGTAACCTGGAAGACCTTCATTCTTATTTTCCAGTGTTTCAAGCAAATGTCATGAGTAGGTCCTTTCCACATACAAATTATTTATACTACCCTATTTATAAATGCACAGCAGCAGAAAATAGGACAATTAAAGCAGTTCAGGACAAACTGAGTAATGTAAAAAAGTACTAAAGAAAAACTGTCCACACAAGATTTTGCCTTTCAAATCAAACAATTCTGAATGTGAAAAATTACTTATAAATACTACAAAAAGACCTCTTTCTCAATGTACACATAAAGTGTCAAATAATGTGTTAATAACAAACAGCTCATGTGGCATAAATTTGCAATTCAGTTGGTCATTATGCCTTATGCCTTAATAATACTCACTCACTTAAGAGTTCTTACCCATTTCACACCATTGATCACCTTAGAAATCCCTGCAACATTTCAGCACCATTCTGGAGCGACATAGGAGAGTCTAAGATGTGGTGACAGATCTGGTGATGTTGACTCAATAGCATCAGGCATCTGAAAGTAGATGAGAAGTAATTCCACCTAATGTTTTACCCTGTGCAGACTACTGAGCCTGGAAGAAAGATGGAGAAATGCGGTATTCTACCAGGACTTTGGTTTTCCTTATTTAAGGAGAAAAATTCATTAGTAACTTTAAATTCAAATCTGTAAATCAGCATTTGTATGCAATCCTAAAAAAAGGTGAGCCTGCTGCACTTCAGTAATTTCTGGAGTGTTATCAGGGGTTATGTATCAATTTGGAGAGTTTTAGAGAGTGTTTGGAAATGTGGTGAACTTCCTCAGTAGAAAAGTGTAGTGAATGGCATTTGTCCATTCATATTGTTCCATCCAAATGGAACAATAAATAAGTACAGCGCCAGCTCTCTCTGTTCCCAGGCATAATCTGGTAAGAACAATGATCAAAGGACAAGGTAAGAAAAAGAACAAGGACCCAGCAATTATGATTTTCAAAGTGTTAAAGACTTCATAGAGGTCAGTCAGGATGCGCAGACCTAGGAAAGACAGAGAGGAGGGGGCAGTGCAAGACCAAGCTGTTCTGAAGAAGCCTGCCAAAAACATATTGCAGGTGCAAGGAAGAAGAGTTTTGTTACCCTCCTTTGTCCCCAGAGAGCAATGCAAAAAGGATTTAAAACCAGAATTGGGGTTATGGGAGACATTAGTGGCAAAGCCTCACTGAAATGAAAGAGGTTGTGTAGGAAAAACGGCTTCACTTCTGCCAAACAGCTAGCAGGGTCAGTATCCAAACCATTTCTGAGCAGTATTTGCACAGAGATTATTTCCAATCACAACTGAGCCAGGTTAGTATTACAGTAAATTTCTGGGCTTGATTACACAGTACTGTACATTCTGGCTCCAATCTAGTAAATTATTTAAATGTGTCCCTAATCTGCCTATGGAGGGCTGTAGAAGTCAGTAGGTGCCTTGTAAAATCAAGAGCTGAGCTCCCTAGACTAGTCAAGACCAAAGCTACTCTGGGCCTTTCTGCGCCCCATGCTCAGTACACCAAGCAAGACTTCTTTCATGTGACTGATTATATTAACCAGCGCTTCACATCTTTGGGCCACATTTTTCAACAGGAACTTCTGTATTATTGGATCCTTAGCTCTTCTTTTCAAGAGAAGTCACGAGCTCTTTTTTCTCTTCGTAGCTAACAGATTGCAGCTCTGTTTGGTATTTTAAGTTCTCAGGCTCTCTGAAAAGCCAGTCCAAGCTGTTTATCAAATGAACAATCAGCACAAATAGCAAAAAGTATAAACATAGACCTCTAACAAATGTGGATCTGCCCACACCAGTTGCATTTCTGCAGTGGATAAAGAGGGTAAACCTCCACTTATTATGGATCCCACTGAATTCAGCACTAGCAGAACATTCTTAAAGCAGGACTGAACATGGATTCCATCATAAGTTTATACATGGAGCTTGTATAACTCTTTCCTGGAACTTCACCAGATTTTAGAAAGTAGATTTTTACATATTATGATCACACATCAGTGTTGGCATGAGGGAAAAGATTCCTACAGTTAATAAATAAAACCAAACTGTCTCAGGAAATCTTAACATAAGCACTGTTTTCCAGAATTATTTTGGCACTTGTCCCTGGCATTAGAAGTCCTTTTATATTGTTCGATGATAGTCTGCTCTGTTCTTAATTATTTGAGAAACTAAGCACCTTGGATAAATTCCCACCTGATACTACAAGGCAAGAGCTGTGGAGACCTTTATGTAACTGTCCTTCAGTTGTGAAAGACAGCAAACCATTAGCAGCACAGGCTAGAGAGCAGCAGTAACAGAGTAAGATTTAGTCAAGAATGGGAATGAGTACAAAATCCTATCGGTGTTTTCAAGAGAGTTGCACCAGAGATGTGCTGCAATCATGCTTCCAGTTACCCAGGAATGTCTGGACCAAATTAAGTATTCAGCTGTCTGCAATACTGACAATGCAAAGCAAGAGATGAGCTTTTTTAAAAGCATCCAAGGCACTTACGTGCTCTCAGAAACTTTACCCAGAAACTTCTGTGTTTAGGAATAACTTGAACTATAAAAGATGATTAGTGGTTTAAAAAAGTAAAGCCAAAACCAAAACAAAGCATTGCTTTAATATTTTAGTTAGCACTTAAGTAAAGCAAAAAATGTGAGCTATTTCCTGAGTCGATAGTTGTTCTTGCCAAAGTCTACAATGAACACTCAGTCAAGAATGGGACTTCATCCTCATGATCCCCAACCATACTGAAACACAGTTTTGAAACCTCTTGCTCCCTTGACTCCAGTGATTTCCTAGTTGTCCACCCTCCCTCTGATCATTCCCCTTGGTGTATCATCAGAAGATCTTCTAAATTCTCTCTGTATGTTTCCTGCATGTGGGAGGCCAAAATGCCTCTTTTCGGCCACATTTTTTGCTATGATCCATATACAAATTTATCCACTGTCACTTATTGATGACTAAGAAATCTACCTTTTTATTTCTGTCTTCTATCAAGAAGAAAACCTTGGCTAAAATTTATAATCTAACATTGTGTTAAATTCATTGTAGCTGAGCAGAATAGTTGAGGGTGAAAGTGACCTCTGGAAGCCTTCTAGTCTAGCCCTCCTGCGGAAAGCAGGGTCAACTAGAGCAGGTTGCCCAGGGCCAGTTAGGATTTAAATATATCCAAGAATGGAGGCTCCACAGCTTGTCTGCACAACCTGTTCCAGTGTTCAGCCACCTGTACAGTAAAAGCAGGTGGCTGAACACTCCCTCCTTCTGCAAGTCATTTTGTCTAAGTTCCTATGGAGATCATTGTCCTACTTGTCAAAGAGCTCACTTGGGTTTTGATTTCTCTCTAGGTTCTCATTTATTCTTGCTTCAGAACAAATACAATAGCTAAGCTTTTACCAAGACTCATCCTGCAATTGAATTCTCAGCCTGATATTTTCTTCCTTTTCTCTGATATCAGTAGTCTTGGCAATCCAAACTTTTATGGAAGTGTCTTTCCTTGAAAGTCCTCTCACACTGCTGATGGTTTGTACTTTTTATGGTTGTCTCTCCTAGCTCCTTATTCTTTTCTGTCAGATCAACATGTGCTTCAGTGAAGTGGAAAGAGCAGGAGTAGAACCAAACCAAGAAGCTCTAGTAGACTGACATATACTGACAGTACTGTTTCTCCCACTGTAGTTGTCTTGGACTGATATAGAGGTGCCCCCAATAAGGCACCTTCCCAATTTTCTTGAGCCAGCGTTGTCTATGTGAATGTCAGAAGAACTGCTTTCCTACATTTGCAGACGCATCTCTGCATGACCTCTTGTTGGATACTCTTGAAAGCCGTTAAACAAATACTCTTATTTCTCTCTTAAGCTGTACTCCACACTTGTGAACAATGACTTCTAAAACATTGTATGTGTACTGGGAATGTGCCTTACTGTTAACCTAAAAAAAAACTAAACACCAAAAGCACACAAAACAATGTGACTTCATTCTGTTAGTGCTCAAATCTGATAGCCTGAGATTCAGCAAATGCAACTGAAGTTGAAAGTGATGGTAAAGGATTTTCTTGTGTTCTGTAACCAATATTCACAATTAATGCAAAATCATGGAAGTTTACTGAAGTCTCTGTGAGACTTCTGTACCTATCTGGAATTTTGAAAGTTCCTGTCACTTGGTTACCAAGACACTGCTATTAGTCCACACAAAATGTGGTGATGGCTACTTCGTAGAGAGCTACCAGGATGTTGATGCCAGTGTCACCAGTGTAAAGGACAGTACCTTGACTGCAAGTCTGACAAGTTCAGAGGTGCACATCTGCTGTTAAAAGTAGCACTACAGTCAAAGAGCAAAATCAGAATATATTTGTTCTTCACTATTTGGTCTTGGTACGTCATATTTTCTGCTCTCTTCATCCCCTCAAAGTAGGCTTTAGAGCAGCAATCTGAAGGTTCATCCACATAGTCCAAGAAAGATGAATAGATCTCTCTTCCACTGAAGATGTTTATTCAACCTGTTGTCAGAAATCCTTTGTGATAGAGACCCCAAGGCCTCCTCAGGCAGCTTGTTCCAGGCCATCCATTACATGAATCAGTTTGCTTTCTGAGAAGGTTTTCCCAAATGCCCCACTTAGATCTTTGCTGTAATTTTACAGCACTGCTTCCTGCCCCATCTGGTATGCCCAGAGCTCTGCAGCAGCCCTTTATTGCAGGACAATGCATCAGCCCCTTCCTCTCTGGAATAAGCAATCCTAACTCAGTTATTGTGAATGTCACAGTGTTCTCAGTTTCTCTGTTCTAAGGAGTATATTTTCTGTATATTCATCACCTAGAAACCGTATGTGGCTTGGTTCTTGGAACTAGGGATGATTCACTGATTCCTATTCTGGTTTCTGGGTAGACTCTGACATGGTCTCAAGGCAAATTTCAGAAACCATAAAAAATTATGTTACGGAAGTTCTTGGGGTGAAGCTTGATACAGCATTACATTATTTTTCAATCTGCAGTAAGCATACTGTGACTGTCCTAAGTTACCACTGATGTTATCTACAGCAGAACGGACTTTTTCATTCTTATTGGGAGTTTGTGGTGTTTTACTTTGAAATCAGCACATACTTAAGTCTTTGTGGTATCCTGTGCGTATCATAGGGATGGAAAAAGCCTGCACTGCCATGTGACTATAATCACTTGTGTATTTAACACACTAAATTCATGGCATGAACTATAAGCACTAGTAACAAAGTACATCTGTGGGCAGGCTTATTTAAGCTTCTTTGGACAGGTTTACTTTTAGTTTGCCTGTTGCCTGCAAGGTGCTACATGCTTAAAATGCAACTAGAAAGATTTTTTTTAAGCCCAGGAAATGGATCTATGGCAGCTAGAATATATATCCCTAATCTGTTTCTGGGCCAAAGATCAGAATCTAGGAGTTATTTGGATTACAGAACACTATCCCTTTGTATCCTTTATGTTCTGACTTAAGAAAGCAATTGAATTCTGATAAACCTACAAATGCTGGAAATTTTTTAGAATGCTTGCAAGGGTGAGAGTTAAGAACAATGTATGCAATGAAAGATCACATCTTTCATATTTGTAAGTGACATTTTATACATGGTTTGTGACACCAACTATTAGTTCTGTACATATTACAAACAAGTAAATGCAATAACACTTAAAACTTACATTGTATATGAATGGAAAAGGGCCAAAGTGAGCAACATAGACCCTTCGCAAAATAAGGGATTTAGAAATTCCATCTACTGTTTAGATCCAGCTTGTTTATTAAGCAATGGCTTTGTCTTGTGAGCCATCAGCAGGCATGCACCTTGGGTAGCTGAAAATGTCATTACATAGAGCAGAGCCCTCTGAAGGATTCCAGCTGTAACTTTAGATCCAGCAATGAGCAAATTGGCAACCCTGACTAGATGCTTCATTCTCTGACTGCTCAGGTTACCTGGAGAGATTTGTGGTTACATATTTCTTCAGCTCCCTTCCCCTTTGGGAGGGTTTTATTGTTTTTCAGCTTGATCCCTTTACAGCAATTTGCTTTTCTTATGCATTACTCACTAAAAAGGCTGTCAGGGAGAAGCAAGAAAGGGATGCTGTGCAAGGGAAGGTGAGTGGCCACGACCAGTGTCCTTCCCAGCAAAGGCTGCAGTCCTCCAGTTCCTCCTGAACAAGGAGGAGGGCAGGTCTGGTTGTCATTGCATGAGTCCCAAGTAGTAAGATAGGTCTGAGAGGAAAACAGGAGCAATAAGGCACCAAGCTGTATACAGCTTGCATAAGGGCTCAGAGCAAGGCCTGGAGCTTAAATGCAATTCCTGGGCCAGGAGGACAACCATGCATGGATGGAGGTCCCAGATGATGTTGATGAGGGCAACTAGGATCTGCTGGTGCTCTCAGGGCCCTGACACATTCCAGGAGGTAGAAAACACTTGCACAAACAAGATTGTCCTTTTGTAAATGGAAGTCATATATTTAGCAATGTGAGGGGCTAGAAGAATGTGAATGCAGCATTAACCGAGAGAGCAGGGTGCCAGAAAAGCTTTGTACAAGGGGGATTTTTGTATTCAGACTGTTCCAAGGACACATAGTTTTGGAATGCCTTGGAACAAGAAAACCAAGATATTTTTCTGGGTGGATTTTTTTTCCTTGCCTGCAGTTATCTAACTTGGTCTTGGGTAGGCAGACTTAAATTATCTTTTTCACTGTCTAAATTTCCCAGAAAGGTTTTTTCTCTACATTTCCTTCTTCCACATAACTACATTGTTTTAAGTATGTCTTCAACTTAACTCTGCAGTACTTTTTATTTGGACACTGGCCTTTGAAAACAAGGGCATTGACCATTATTCAGCACAGCACACTAATCTGGGTGTATTTTAGCTTCCAGTATGGTAAATATTTATTAGACAGTAAATAAAATTCCTAAATAAATGAATCCTTGAAACAAGGGGAATAGAGAAGGAGAAGGGATCCAATCTGAGCTCAGATGAGAATGTCAGTTAGTTATTTAATTGTTTGCGTGCTAGGGGAAAAGAGCTCCTTCATCTAATGGATTTTATTTCTCAAAATATCTTTGCAAGCTCCTATCTCATTTAGAATTAATATAAAAATTCTTCTATATAGAAAATCCATTATTTCACCACTACTGGAAAGTACAAATACATCTCCATTACTACTGTGCTCAAGTTAGTAGACTAGAAGTTAAAGAAACTGGCTACCAATTTCTCCAAAACAAAAGGTAGACATAATTTTAAAACTGATCTGTGAAGAAAAGTGACTTAAACTCATCCGAACCCAGAACAGATGCAGCCATTCCCAGGCTAACTTGTTTTCCATTTCTATTAAAACATGTGTCTGGCAGCAGTACTGTCCTGTGAATCATGGATGAAAAATCCAATGGAAAGAAGTTATCTACTTGAAGCCCCTTTCTGCCTGTAACTCTGGCATTGGGGTATAAATGATAGTGTGAAATTTTTTTTTCTCTCTAATGAGAGAAAGTGGATGTATAAATCCTGACTATCAAACCTATCTATTAATAAAGTCTTTGGAGTCTCTAGGAATATGGACTTTCTTACTGTCTTCCATTTCCTTTTTGAAGGTAGGCATAGACTTTAGTTCTCTGAGGATGTTCTGGTGGACCTGGTGGAGTATTCTCCTTGTGGGTGCATTGCGCAGCTGACAGCAGAGAATTTTGAACCAGTATTATAGAGCATGTCTTCACAAATAGTCAAAGTTTTCACTCTGGCAGCTGACAGAATCAGGATCTAAACCAATTACTGAAGTAGAAGCTAGGTAAGGTTGGGTAAAGTTCATGTATGTTGAAAGGTCTTTTGCTCAGGAAGATAGAAAGGTTTTGCTTTATTTTTCCAAATTAATCAAATTAAAGGCAAATAATACCACAAGTAATTGCATACACCTTGCTGTTAGGTATGGAAGTAAATGATGAGTTTGGAAGGAGACAGCCTCACACCAAACTGAAGGAAGCATGTAACGATTTGTAGCCTATTTGAAGCTTCAGAAGAGCAAAAGATGGTTTAAATGGGCAGAAAATTCCCAGAAGGAGCAGAAATTTATCTGGGGCATTTTGAAACATTTGGTTTTGAGAGTCAATGCCTGTTAGACTTGCCTGGCATTCCAGGCTGTGCAAGCTGCTGTCCAGGTTGCTTCCTGTGGCACCTGGGCAGTATCCACTGCAGCTGCCACCCCTAATTTTTGCACTCTGTTTTTTTTACCTATTTTTATTTGCTTATTTATCATCAGGAAGAAAGGGGATTATAAGAGGTGCCAGTGGGGTGAAGCAGCCTTAAGAATTCATGGTGCCAGAAGAGGTACAGAGGGTCAGACAAGGTGACAGGGAACAGCTTATCCTCACATGAGACTTGAGGCATTTTCTCTCTTGTGAGAATAATTGAGATCTTCTTAGGCTTTCACAGCCTTGTCATGTGGTCTCTGCAACGGCTTTGCCTAGAGGACATATCAGTGAGAAACTCATGGGAATTTAATTTTGTTTTATTAGAGGAAGCTGTACAGCTACATTCAGTCTCCTCTTGCCCAGAGAATGGTAAAACGTTCTGCCAGGCCAAACAGATTAGTTTTCTGATTTTCTGTTAGGAGAGTGATGTGATGAGGTAATGGATGAAAGCCTGCTCCTGTGATTCAGGTAACTGTCTTACCTGTCCCCATAATCCAGATTTCAGAACTGCCAGTGTCAAGTTTATGTTTTAAGTTTTTTAAACTCAAAATAACAAAGATTACATTGGTCAGAGCACTGTCAGGAGAGCAGAAAGAACCAAATAGAGATCCTATTTCATGCAGAAGAAAATTGATGTTTGAGTGACATGGTTTGAACATGGGATAAACTGATCTTTATGGTTACTGTTGTAAACAAATTTTTCTATTAAATACAGACCTGTTCTAGAGACAGTTCAATTTAGTTGAGCTGAATGAAATGTTAAAAACTGTAAGTAGTTCCTGAACACACCTCCAGCATTCTGTAGTGTCTACTGTAATTATTCTTTTAATAACAACTATTATTCCTGAGAACCATGTTGTCTGCACTGCTTTCAAAGGACAACAATCAATACTCAATTCCACACTGTTAAAAAAATAAATTTTTTATTTATCTTATGCTAGAAAACTTTCAAGGGCTGTTCCTCAAGAAGATCTTACCCAACATATCTTCCCTTTCTTCCATTTTTCCTTTTAGCTTCATTTAGCATATTGAGGCGTGATTCAGGCTATTGAAGTGAATGAAAAGAATTTTGCTGATTTCACTGGCCCTTCAGTTAGGGCCTAAGAGCCCAAGTTAGCTGCCGGTCACTTCACATACATACATATATATGTGCATAAGTGTGTGTATATATGTATATGTGTGAATATACAGTAACTACCAAAAGCTTAGGGAGAACAGCAGTGCTTATGAGCCATTCAGATTAATAACTGAACAGAGAGAAATTGCCTATTTATCCATATAGCAAACAGCAAGAGGAGGAAAAGTTAGCTATGTTTTCCTGAACGTGCTTATTTTTGGTGCAGAAAGATGAGTTTCAGAGTAGTAGGGTGGTCGTACTGACATAACTTATTTCTTTGCCTTCCTGAACAGACTGATGGTATCTTGATAGGACTTATCTTTAAAATAGTGAGAACTTGAGAGCAGGCTTTAATGGCCCTGAACAGTCTCATCTGGGATCTCCATCCCACCACACACCCAGCCCCATGGGCCCAGGAGCTCATCTAAGCTCAGTTCTGGGCCTCTGGTCTCTGCCTGAGCTGTGGATGTGCTAGTCTCTGTGCATGGCACTGGTTCTTGCTGCTCCTGACTGTGACTTCTCACTCTGACCTTGCCACTATGGATCTGTTTAGCAATTGCTACCTGCCCCTGACCTTAGTTATCTTCACCGGAGCTCATGTACACATTGAATTCCTGGCTTGACCTTGGACCTTCCTTGTTACCATGAGCCTTTCTCATGATGTGGGCTCTCAGCTGACCCTGGCTGTCCTCCCTGGACCTGGTCATGAGAGCCTTCAGACAAAGTTTCAGATTACCATTTTTCCAGGTAGTTACTGATATACATGAACTACCTTCATCTTTCACTGTTCTTAATCAGCTTGGAAGCAATGAAATACTAATTATGGGATGAAAAGCAAAGCGAGAATCTAGTTTGTGCTAAGTTGACTAATATAGTGGTTGGAGTTATGAGGCAAAGTGGATTGGCATTTACTGGCTTAGAGAAGATGCAAGCAAGTTCTTTTTAAACAGGAGTTTGCTCCTGTTTCTAATTGACTGTCACAACAAATGTGTTGATACAGCTGAGAGCAGAGTTGGTAGGATGAGAAACCACTGACAGGAAAGACGGGCAAATAGTATGACTTATCTGTTTCTGTTGCTGATGATTTGTGTCACCAAAACATGTCCTGAGAGTCCTGGCTTTGGGGTTGCAGTGGAACATAGTTTATAGAAGTGATTTTTATGTTGAGGCTTTAAGGTTTTTCCAAGTGGGTATGAACCTGTGCAATGAGATTGAATTCACTGAACAAGCACAAGGGGGTTGTTCACATTGTTTGCCTTCAGTGCCAAGGCTTCTTCACTTTAACTGCAATGCTGAATCAATTTTTGAATGTAAGAATTAATTAAAAGCTAATTACTTGATGTTTATTTAATTTTTTTTTTTTTATAAGGTTATAGTACAAGATCAAATATGGGCTAAATAGTTCATGAAACTCATCTGGAATTGTATGGTAGTGTGACAGCTTAATTGGATCTTAGTCTGCTGCGTGTTCCTGTCTATAAATACGGTTTTATTTCAGGTATCTGAGTAGCAATGGGCATCTTGCATATGTTCTCTGTGGAGCTGACAGGGTGGAAACTCACAGGAGTTGAAATCAAGCCTTAGATAACTGTGTTTGTGTTGCAATAACATCTAAGTTGTCAGTTGCATTAAGTGTAGTGCTAATAATGTTGAGTGGGACAAACCCTTCCGTTTTATGTTCACACTTCAGTTAATCTTCAAAGCAATGCTACGCAGCTATTGTGAACAAAGTTTTGATTTTCTTGGTGTTATCTTTCTGATAGGCAACCTGGAATTGTGAAGTGTTAGCAATTTG
The DNA here is from genome assembly GCF_004027225.2 of Strigops habroptila. Classification (NCBI taxonomy): domain Eukaryota; kingdom Metazoa; phylum Chordata; class Aves; order Psittaciformes; family Psittacidae; genus Strigops; species Strigops habroptila. The sequence continues at coordinate 19,602,747 of NC_044302.2, forward strand.
AAACTCTTGCCTGTGTTTTTGACTGAGAATGCCTTGTATCAGGCACTTAAGTTTGCTTTTAGACCATGTTTAAAAACTATTTTTTCTGTGATTCTTGAAGTACAGATTCTAGTGAAATCCGTAAAATGTGTCAGGGTGTAATCTCTGAAACTAGGGCTTTGTGATTTGAAGTCACCTACTTGGAAAAATACTGGTCTTTAATTGTCTTTATATGCTTACTAATGATAAGCTTTGAGCAATCTGGTCTAGTGGAAGGTGTCCCTGCCCATGGCGGGGGGTTGGAACTAGATGAGCTTTAAGGTCTCTTCTAGCCCAAACCATTCTAGGATTCTATGATACAATGCAAAGCACTTCTGGTAGTGGAAAAGTGAAAGGCGCAGCTAATACAAAGATGCTGTAATGTAGAAGACACTGATCTTGCTATTATTGCCTTAGTATCTGTAGTAAACTGGTTACTTCAAAATGGTTGGATTTGCTTGCACGTGTGTATATATATATGTGAAAATCAGAGCAGTATGCCTTACTACAAGTATTGTTCAGTATGCCTGAACAATATTGATACCACCTAAAAATGAATACTTTTTATATTGGGCAGGAATGTTATAAAGTTTCTGTAAGCTCAGTCTTGCAATAGAGAAAAGTAGATGTGGTAAATAAAATGGAACATTCTTTTTTTCTGGAAGATTGTAATCTTCATATAGCTTGTGAATGATAAAATTTAGTTGTTAATATCTTCTTGTGAGTAGTTAAGGGTTTTCTCCTCATCATCTTAAAGAACATCTTATTTAATATATGAAAGTCTAAGCTTAGATGCTCTTGCAGCTGTGCAATGTCTGCTAGTACTTATTAGCCGTGTAATAATTTCTGTAGTGTACCTTCCCTTCTACCTTCTGCAGGAACAACCATGCTGGTTCAACGTATCCAGTGATAAGAGGCACAGTGGGCTTTTTTAAAGAATTTGTTGCAGTTTTCTTGCCTCCTTTTATTGAAACGAAAATCCTTAGGTTAAAACACGTACTTGCTCTTCTTGGACTCCCATGAGGCAAACTTTATCCTAGCTTTTCTTGACTTACATTCATACTGTATGCACAGGAGTTGAATCTATTATTCACCTTGTAGTTAATGGACCCAGAGTCTGTGTTGTTACTTTCTTGGGAATGTGGTGGTTGGTGTCAGCACAGGATTTGTTCCGTCCGCTGTAACTGACAGCTATATTATTTCAGAAGCAAAGTCTCCTACATAGTGCTTTTCATCCAGCAAGTACCTCATACCAGTCTAGAACACTCTTTTCTAATGTTCTTTTAGCTCTTTTGAATGTAGTGGGATGGTTTCTTACAAAGCTGGGCTAAGTAAACTGATTTCATAGTATTTATGTATCTATAATGCAAATAATAGTAGACTGAGAGTCAGGAGTTTGCTGAATGTTACCGTATTTTGCTAATTCCTCAGGCTGTAATGATAATATTTGAATTTGACCATCATACTCTCTCTGAATTTCTCTTGTAACTGGACTTAAAATGTCTTCAGTGGTTTTTTGGTTTCTAAAGTCACTCAGTAGTTCAGACTGATTTTCTGCAAGATGGCCCTTCAAGTATCCTGATGGAATCTGTTCAGTGCTAACATACAGAAATCCATACTGCATTCTATATATATCATTTTTTAATGTGCTGGCACTGATTTCTTTTTCTTTTTCTTTTTTTTTTTTTTTTCCCCAGTGTCTCAGGACTGGAATCAGAATGGACACCAGGTATACAGGTGTACAGGTATATCAGGTATACACCGTCTGAATGCAGTCACATTGTGTAATCTCGTTCGGACTATCCCACTCAGCTTTTATGCTTATTAAGCTGTTTTCCTTGGAAATCTCCATCTACATATGGCTTGATCAGTCATGTTGTGAAGCTGTATTTGGTGAAAGCTTTAGGAGGTATCGCTGCAGGCCACTTACTACAGATATGTGGCCAGAAATCTTCTGAGTATGTCAGCTGGAGTTCACAAGGACCATGTTGGGTTTAGAGACATGACAATGAAATACCACAGGAAGAGAGGCAGTATTTTTATGGAGAGTAATGTATCATATTGATTCAATACAAATGTAACTGTATATTACTTTAAAAGCCCTCAAGAAACCATGAGTATGTAATTCTGGAATACGTTCAGTTTCTATTGTGGTGTTAATATACCAAGTGCTGGGATTTTCAGATTACTCACCCAGAGGCATGAAAAGTATACTTAGATATTTGGAAAAGGCCTCTAATTATGTGGTAAAAAAAATCAGATGTTCATCATTATAGGTCTGTAGAAATAATCTGTTTAAATTGTTTGTATTAGCTTTTGAAGCTGTAAAAGGGATCGCAATCTCATTTTTCTCAGTGCTGTACAAAAGTGCTTTGAAAAATATTCCCTGCCCATGCAAAGCAACTACAGTCTGAATATAGGAAGTTCAGAGAGCTCAAGTGATTTATCAAATGTCACTCAAGTCTGGAGATAACCTTAATGTCTAGGTTGTTTTTATCTGTCAGGTAATACTTTTAATAACTAACAATGTGTAAAGTCTTCCTTTCACATAGATGTGTTCTGTTATTCTTCTGCATGTTTCCTGGTTGCTATAGAAGAGATCAGGAAATAACTCTTTATACTAAGGGGATTGTGTTAAGACACAGGACTTCTAAATCTTTGTACCCATTGCTTTTAAAATCGTATTCCAAATTCAAATTAAGACTTCTAATATCTAAGCAAAGCTGAAAAGTGCTCTGAAGCACAGGACAGAAGTAAAACCCCCTCTGCTACTGTAAGGTCATTGTGGTACTGTCACATCTTCCAACAATTTGAGTGTTGGACAGTGAATAGAGAACATATAGGAAGCTATAACAAGCTGTATAACTGAGCTAATCCTTGACAAGGATGGAAACCTTTTTACCCCTCTCATAGGACTCATTACTTACTGTTGGTCTCACTGAGGACGCACAGGTCAAAAAGAGATCATGTCCCGTGGCTTTCTGCTCTAACATTATTCACTCTTAGGAAGCTGGATGCCTTTGCAAAGTAACAGGCTTCTGGTTTCTCTGGGTTTGAGTCTTTATCTTTCACAGCATCTCAGACTGATTCAGATTGGATACTTCTAGTTCAACAAAACATTGGAACTCTTGCCATTTTCGAATTCTCAGATCCGAGGTTTTTATTCTTTGATTATATAGTAAAACTGAACTTGCAAGTGAGGGGAATATGATTGCAAAACTGTGGGTACTGGTGTCTTGATCAAGTTCAGTACTACTTGCAGCTGAGCTTCATACGTGAGTTGTCATCAGCAAGCTGCTTCTGCCAACTGAATTGTGGTTGTTAATCATAGATGATGAGAGATCAATTTGCCCATTCCTTGTTTGACCAGTGCGTAGAATGCAGATAAAACTTGGCTTGCTTTTCTTTTCTTTTCTTTTCTTTTCTTTTCTTTTCTTTTCTTTTCTTTTCTTTTCTTTTCTTTTCTTTTCTTTTCTTTTCTTTTCTTTTCTTTTCTTTTCTTTTCTTTTCTTTTCTCTTTTCTTTTCTTTCTTTTCTTTTTTTCTCTTTCCTTTTCCTTCGTTTTCCTTTCCTTCCTTTTCCTTTCCTTTCTTTTCCTTTCTTTTCTTTTCCTTTCTTTTCTTTTCTTTTTCCTCTCTCTCTTTTTTTTTTTTTCTTTAGGGTTTTTTTGTTTTTTTGAAATCTAAGAAAACACCCTGAACGGGCCAGTTAGCACAAGGGTAAAGGTAAGGTGAACTTGCTGGCAGATATTGTTAGTAAGATGAGTCAGGGAGGATAAGCTAAGACACAACTGATCAGTATGGCCTCATCAGTGAGGGGCAGCATTCTGCCTTTGTCAGCATGAATTAAACCCTGGGGCTGAAAACCTAAAAATGTACCTGTCAATCTCAAACTGGCACTTCAGGAATTGTCTGCCCAGCTATTGTAAGGGACTAAAAATGTGCAGATGCTAGATTGGAGAAGCTAGAGCCCATCTGTGCTGCTCTCAGCAGCAGTTAGTTAGGAAATTGAAATTACAGCCGAAGATGCTTGGAAAGCAAGAAAAGGATCTCTGAACTCCTGTTTTCACATAAATGAAAGCAGCATGTAGTGGACTGCAGCAGACTGTTTTCAGATTAACTATGAATTATTTGCGCAGGCTCCTGCTTTGAGCCAGGGGAAGAGATTTGCAGATACAAAGAAGCTGCTACCATAAATACATCTGCAAGCAAGTCAAGGTTTTCATAAGCTTTTTGTTTTCAGTAACTCAGTATTTTTCACAAACATTTAATACTCCTGCATCATGAAGGGCTGTGTATTTACTGTATGAGTAGTCATGCACCTTCTTTCAGTTCTCTTGTCTTCTGAGAAGAGTCTGAACAAATGTCCTTGGTAGAGATTGTTCCAGGGATAGGTTAGGAGCACAACCCTAAGAAACGGAGATGGACTGGCAGCCCCCAGAGCCGCAGGCTGTACTTCTTTAACCAATTAGTGTTACTATGTTTTACTTATGTACATGGAATGGAAAACATGTTTTGGGGCTTAGTTTGATAGATGTAGGATGGAGACTAGTTCAGCTCAAAACTCTAGAAAAGATTTATGCTCATTTTTAATATTAATTTGTCTTTTCTCATTCTTAGAACTGCAGGTGTGTTTTCTAGGAAAACAAAGCACTGCTAGTAAAGGAGCAATCTGATCCTAGTTTGATTAATCTTCTCCTTACCAGGTTTCTTCCTAAGACTTTTTGATTACTTCCTTGGTGTGTGGAAAAACATTGTACCTTTTCCTATATTACAAAACCATCATAATATATCAGTTATATAGGAAGGCTAGTCCAAATGCCCTTTAAACTAATTGGAATGCTTACCTTTGCTTCAACAAGCCTTTCTATTCAATGTGGTGTGATTTGGGTCAGACCCCTCTTAAAAACAAAAACCACAAGATGTTCCAAAAGTAAGTCTTCCGGAATGCTGACAGGCACCTTCAGTCCTCCAACAGCCTCATCCTTGTAAGTGTTTCAGATGAGGAGATTAAAGTGGATAATTAACATGTACGAGCTGCATTTGCAAGTTGAAAAAATGTTTATTGTTTATCCCTTAAAGACTGACTGCCTTGCTCAACACTAACCTGACTAAAACCAGGAGGAAGATTATCCTAGTTTTTATGAAAAATGTGCTTCTGAAAGCAAAGAACTGACTGGCTAAGGCTGTATGAAATTCTGGCAGCTATCTTATGGTATCTCAGCTAACACATTCCCTTTCTTCCATCACTGATACTCGGCCAGAAAGAACTCCTTTGTAATACCTGATATAATGAAACTCTATAGACTTGAAATTAAGGCTTTTTTTAATGTGTTGCTCAGACACTTTATGTCTTGAACTACTTTCAAAACACCTTTCTGTTTAGGAGTTTAAATAAACCAGCAAGGTTTCGTTTGGGTTAGGGGGATAGGGGGTACCTGCTGGGCTCCCAACAGATGATTCCCTCAGTAGACAAAGCACCTCTGGAGATGTGGGCTAGTGGCATTCAAATGCAGTGCACTATAGTCTGTATTTCCTAGTTTTCAGAGCAATTCTGTGGTAAGCAGTGTTCTGTGGACCTCTTGTGTGACACCTCTTTCCACTAGTGGAAGCCGGTTGCTGCTGAAACTAGCAAGTTTCCTTCAAGGAGTTGTTGCACATAATCAGCCAGAGATGGGATTTTTTCCCTCAAGGCTCTTTTTCTCCCTCTGCCAGCTGTAACTGGTGAACCTGCCTTCCCGTGCTAGGCACATTCTTTTGATGCACCAAACACTCCTTCACCAAGCTGCTGAAATATCTGCTCTGCTCCAGTGAATATGCCAGTATTATTCCCAAAGTGGTATTGGGCAACTAATTTCCAAAAACATTGGCAGAATCTTTAAAGGACTAGAGTTGATATTAGGTAGAAGAGGTTTGGCATGGGATTCTGCCTGACTTAATTTTTTCATTTCCCAGCATAGTCCCAAACACAAGCTCTCTGCTTCATGGCATGCTGCTTTGGACGAGCTTATACCTGTACCCGGGCACGAAGCCATCTTTTGGAAGTTTTAGAAAAGTATGTTGCTGCTTGGCTGAAGAAATAAGGAACAGAAAAAAATAATTTGGTAAGTTTCAGCAAGGAACTTTTGTAGGGAAGAACCCTTGGAGGCAGCATAGTTGCAATATATGAGTCATCTGAAACACATTAATGTGAATTGGGTAGAAAAGTCACCATCTGCTTCTCAGAAAATTAAGTTAATTATTATTTCTAGAAGATTAGGAAGAGTAGGGGAGAGTGGATAGATGTTTAACAAGTTGACCTTCTAAAGTTCATGGAAGTAATTTCTCAGTACAGGCTAAAGATAAGATCAGAACCTGTGGGACAAACATGCATCCAGAATAAATGCAGCATAGAAATAGTTTTAACACAAAGTTCAACAAACTTGCTGTAAGAGAATGTTTGTTTCAGTTATTCACATATGTATTTGGAAATAAATGCTTGTATGTTGGAAAATATGCAAAGTTTCTGTAGAAACTGCAATTCTGTAGAAAATTGCAACATCTTGTAGAGATGTGAAACTGAAAAATAATGTAGCTGTATAGATGCAGGAATAAGCTAAGTCATAGTTCCTATAGTGGCCCATTAGACAGGGATTTTGAGGGGGTTTCAGCAAGAATGACTGATGTGAAATGCACTCTATCCTGGTGATGCTGAGGAGTTTAGCAGCTCCAACAGAAGAGATGCCTGTTTACACCAGAACATGCCTGAACAGTGCTTGGGTATGTTACAGGATGGCACGTGGCTGAGGAGGGTGTCTGCAGAGGCTTCTAAAGCCAAAAAAACCCTACTCACAGCATGCAAATGTGAACAGAGAGGAAACCGTCAAGACTTTATACTGTATGCACTTCATTTCCAAGATATGAAAGTATCCCAAAGCTAAGTGGTACTCAAAATCCTGTAGCAAAGTTTTGTGGGAAACAAAAAAAAGGCATATTTTTTAAAATGATTTTCCATTGTAATAGTTTGTGTTAATAACACAGGTGAAAAACTGCATAAAAACCAAAGGGATATATTGCAAGCTTGCATAATTCTGTAAATGTATGTAACAAAAGTAGCTTTAGTAAAATAATATTAATCTTATTCTGTCTTGACATCAATGGCTGCCATAACATTTGACCTGAAGTGGAAAGCTTTGTTTCAGAACTTGAGGATACTAAGCCTTGTGACAAATCCTTTCCTCAGCAAAAGTACTCAATCACATGTCTACCCTTAACCGTGAGTGCAGCTGCTCTTTTGTAATCATGTGTATGCTTGAATTCAAATTAAAATACATGAAACAGAAAAGGAAGGTAATTAAAGATAATTGTTTAACAATGATAGTTTTTTTTACCTAGCAAAGCTTGTATGAAGTACAATTTATTTCCCAATATAGTTGTGCTCATAGTTGGTATTTTTATTCACAGGCTGAGCTGAAGAGTTGAACAAAGTGTACCCATGTACACTGATGGTAGTGAAACTGTTAAGTGATATGAGAAAATGAAAATTCCTTTCAGAACAGAGTAAAGCATGTTAAGATTTTTTAATCTTTAAGATTTTTTTTTTTTAAATAAATCATGTAAGTCAAGAAATGTGATTTCTTGGTGGTAAAATTTCATTATGTTTGGTGCAACTGAAATTAGGTTAAGTGGAAAACATGTAATACAAATTCTCTCAACAGTACTTTCAGTGGAAAACATTTGTCCAGAAACTCCATTCTCAGCTCTAGAGTCTCGATCCTTTGCAGTGCATTTTTCAGTGCCAGTCAGCACACTGGAGTGATTCTGGGCCAGGAATTTGTAAGTGCCACAGAACATGTCTGTAGCAGGACGCACGACTTGATTTTTTTTCAGAGGCACTGACTTCGCAATGCACTAAATGCTGAGTGCCAAAAATCCAGGAACTGATGTTTCCATTACAGCTTACCACAGTGGAGACATCAAACATCAGCAAATTGACAGCTGGCACATGGCTTATTCCTGCTGCTGAGACATTTATGAATGCCTAGCTGGCTTTCTTCACAGTCGCTAATAAAAAAGCTTTTAATATAATTCAGTGGGCTCAGGGGTGAGAAAAGGATAGGGAAAGACTGCAGGGAGAGAAGAACAGATATTATAAGGTAGGTGACTGTGGAAGATAAAGTAAGAGACAATAGATGGAGAATAATGTAGTACAACAGTGGAGAATGATGTAGTACAACAGTGGAGAATGATGTAGTACAACAGTGACTTAGTTGTGTGCTGGGATTGTTGGCCTGAAGCAGAGAAGTAAAACTCTAAGGAAGGTCAACAGAATGGGCTGTTTTTCTAACAAGCCTGCATGCAAAAGAAGGTTTAACATTGCAGTGTGGGTAAGGAGGCACACAGAAGACTTGACTCTTCCAGACTCAACAGCCTCATCTGTGTTTACCGGTTGCAGTAAGGGTAGGGAGTACTTTAGAAGTCCTGCATGTTACCTTGGTGCTGCTTAAACCCACTGTGTCTATTCCAGATTAGCTAAGGGTTCAGTACATTTAGTTGCTGTGCATGTACTTGTCTCTTCCAAAAATGCATGAGTAACAGCACTCCTGAGGCAATCCTAGGAGTGACTTGCATAAGCTCTTCACATATGCTTTTTTCCCAGGTGAGAGTAAGAGCAGATCAAGATCAAGCCAGAGGATGGAGTGCCATACGAGCAATTCGTGCTTCTCTACTGCGTTTACCTATGGCCACCTCCCACGTGAGGTACAAGGTGAGAACATGCTTGACCTTCAGTTATTTTGTTGAGGTTTCTTTGTGAAAAAGAAGTATCCAGAGAAACTCCAAGGCTTTCCACTCTGCTTTTTATCAGGCATGTGGGTGACTGCACTGGTTTGAAGAACAAGCTGTGCAGTGCTTCTGTACTGTCATAACTTCACACTTTTGCACAATTTCTATGTGTTGTCTCACACTCTGGCACAGGTCCAGGCAAGGAAGCTCAGTTGGAGTAGGGAATAGCTTGAACTTGAATCTAAGTTCATGATAAATAGTTCTGTGGAACTGTCAGCTTAGTGCTTACTGGTAGTGAAGCAAATCAAGCTCTAGGAAAGGATGGAGGCCAAGCTAGAAGGCTGCTGCATAAACCTGAGGTTTATGTGCTTAGATTACTGGATGGTGTGCTCTTTTTCTCATCTCAGCATATGAGAGATCTGGAGAAGTTCTAGAGGAGGCAAACCAGGTTCATATAAGTATGGAACAGTTTCTGTATTTGGAATAAGTCAGAAGACTGAGAAGAATCTAAGTATATAGAGCTGAATGGTGTGGAGAGATCAGTCTCCCTTTGATACAAGTACTGGAGACTATATGTGAAATTACCAGGAATGCAATGAAAATAAATGAGGCACTAGCAAGTGAATAAACCTTGTCAGATTTCAGACAGCTCCCTCAGCTGCAAAGAGCTGGAGGTAGGGGAAAAGACAAGCAAGCAGGCAAGACAAGCACGCAGGCTTGTCCTGTTCTCTTCTGTGGGTGTCTGCTGATGCCCACTGCTGAGGATGGGATACCAGGCTAGGTGGATTCTTTGGGTCAGCCTCGCCTGTCTTACATTTGTGTCTCTACAGGCAGTGCAGATGCAAGGAGCTGTAGTTACCAAGTGTGATAGCTCAGGCATGTGTTCAGGCACAGCAAGCTGCAACAGCAGAGGCACGGGCATAAGCTACCCATGACATGGCAGAATAGCTCTGATCTGCAGTTATTGCTGATAGCCTTAAATGTTAACCTTCAGGGTGTCAGGAGTGCAAAAGAAGGTTCTTTGGTAGAGGTTTTGCTTGGTGATTCAAACTTAGCATTTTCACAATCAAGGCAAATATTGACCAGGGAACCAGAAACACCTCCTTTTCATCTCTGCTTGGGACAATTTCTCTGGCAAACCTGAAAAACTGGGGAATGCTGCAGCTGGTCTGGCAGCTGCCAAAAATGTGAGTGGATTACAGATAAGTTATTTCTCTCCATAGAATAATTATTGGCAAGGGCATAGGACTAATCTAGAGTTTCTCATTTCTGGTCTAGAAACAGCTGCCTGATGGAAAATAAAAAAAGCACACTTAAAAAAAATCAAGCCTAAGTCATTCAAGTAGAAATACACCTAAAACAGGAGTAGTAAGCTTTTGGTAAAATAGCTGGGGAGAAGAAGTAAGGAAGACACCTTCAATAAGATTTCTTCAGAAAAAGCAACTTGGACAAGATCTTCCATGGATTTTGGTTTTTAATCTGTTAGATGCTGAATATGTATGTTGAAAGATAATCTTGCTACAGCAGCATTGCACACTTTTTTCATTGACCTATATTCAGCTTTAAGCTTTGACATGTGCAAAAATGGGTGACTGTAAGCTAGATGTGGAATTACACAAATCACTAGGCATTTCTAAAATAAATGCATTGGGGAATTAGTTACTGAATGGGTTTATTCTTGTGCAGAAATCCTGCCTCTTTCTTTCCAGTAAATTCAGTGCACCAAATCTTTTCAGAGTTCATAGTGAATATTTTGTATGTTCCTAAACCACACAAATTACTCCAGAATAGCACATTCTATTTTACAGCAAGCACCAACTCCTTTCATGTTCCAGCCTCCTTAAGCTAGTTTAGAAACAGAGCTGTCAATTACAGGTGAGAAACCTTGACCTATGAAATAATTTTGTTACACTTTAATGCATTACTGTTATACTGTGACTAAGTGATAAGATTGTCTTTGAGAAAGATCCTGGTTTGTCCAGTTTATGTGGAACAGTTCCAAGGGACTTTAAATTTCACTCCTGGCAGTTCATATTGCAGTGCTTGGCACTACTGGAAGGGAAAATTGGGGTCTAAGAAAAACTTGTGTTTGAGCATATCGCTTCAGCTGATCTTTCAATGTGCATGAAAGCCCTCTTAAGAGAAAGGGACCAGAGACTCTTAAAGTTACAGCAGAAAGAAAATGTTGCAAATCAGGAACATCAGAATGAGTGACCTAGATCTCAGCAGCATCTATCTCTGATAGTCAGTGTCAGCTGCTTAAGAGAAAGATAAAAATAAACCCTGAGGGTAGGAAGTTGCAGGATAACTCTAGCACAATCCTAATCCAAACCTTCACAGCTAAAACCTATTGTGTTCTGCTGCAGAAATGCTTATATTCCTTTGAGTAAATTGATGATGAGGGCTGTATTAGCTCTGGAGGCCCTTAGTTGTGAATGTTTCTAAGCCTTTCAGGAATGCTACTAAATACTTTATCTTGATTAAGTGATTTTTGATCTCAATAAAGGAAAGAACTTCAAAGTTGGGCTAAAGAGCTGCTGAATGGCTTAAGATGTGTCAAGGAAATGAATCTAAGAATGTCCAACAGTTTTCTGCAGCCCTCTTTATAAAATTTTGTGTTACTGAGTTAAAGCAGCTCGTTGCTCCTTTTCCAGTTTTGAATTACCCACTTGTATTTGAAAATCACTGTTTTTTATTGAGGGAAAATATGTACAGAGAACATGTTCAGTGCTCACAGTTAGGCTGTCACTCCTACTTCAATGTTTCTTCTCTGTTGGTTATTCCAGTCAAGAAACAATGAGGGTTAGCTTTTGTGGGATATTTTCTGCTTTGGGGCATATGCTTGCCAAGCTGCTCAGTCTGGCAAATTATAATGTGATACAGCAGCTTATTAAATTAAGCTGTCAGTTGCTAAATGCCAGTATAGAATAAAAGAACATAACCGAATACTGACAGTAAGATGTTAGACTAAAGGCTGTGTCTTCAAATGATCCTGATATCCTGAACTCATGTAAATATTTATGAATATATTGACATTAAGATAAGAAGAGGAAAATTCTTTTCTAGCTTCATGTGCAGTTTAATCTTTGACTAAGTCATAGCTGCTGTTTGTTTGAAATGAAAGTGCGTATGTTTACTTTTTCCCCAAACCACATAAATATTGAGATCATGATGGAGATCTGGGTGCAGTGCATGTGAGTTGAGCTTTCCTCTGCCTGTTGTACTTGGAACATATAACCTGCGAAGGACCAGTCCTGGGAAACAAGCATGGCTGTAGTCCCTCGAGCCTAAGGACTGTACCTTGTTGCATCCTACTAGTTTTTGAAAGGAAGCATATGTGCTGGGAAGTAGAAAGCACACTAGATTTGGCTATCATCCCCATACATTTGAGGAAAGGACAATCATCCTGGCCTGTTTTCTAAGGTGGACCAGGGGAAATGCATATGCAGCCACCCAGTACTCTGCACTGCTTCTCCAGATGGGCACTTCACATGTGAACTCAGAGTGACTATATTTTGGCAAGATATCCCACAGCATAGTGGGCTACTTCGTACTTGCTAGGAACATCTTTTTCATGTTTATGCAGACTAGCTAGATCTCTCCTAGTGCTTTCCGTTACCAACCCCTTAGCCTGTTTACAGAAGACATGCAAGATCTCCCAATAAGGCATTTTTCTTATCCACTAGAGTGCTCACAAAAGTCTTTACAGCAGAGTATCCAAAGATAATGGCTGCATGAATGTAGACAGCTTCAGAGCTCTCCTGGGGAGTATGACTGATTCTTACCTCCCCAAGTTTATTTCTAAACAGATGTTTTCAAGACACAGCGGTGGAAGTGGTTGATACCTCTTGACAGTAAAGGGTGGTGAAAAATCTTTGATTTAGTCTCACTGATTTAGGAAGACAACATTCTTAGAACAGAGAATGATATCAAAATAATGAGAGCAGGGAAAAGTAAAACTCACTGTTTAAAAATAGTTCCAGCAAAATGTAGGGGTTTGCTTTTTACTTCCTCAAACAATTTTCCAGGTTACCCAGACGGAACCATTTCAATCATTTATCTGACTGGGAGGTCAATGTTCCTTTGAATAACAAATGGGTGCAGTGAACCTTTATTTCTGTCCCCTTGGACCCAGCTGCCTAAAGACTGCAAGAAGTATGCACAAAGAACAGACATGGCCTTGGCTGGGGCACGGGAAAGTAGGATACACACTCCAGGCCAAATCTTTCTTTAGAGAAAGCCATGTGAAAACACAAGTACATGTAGGAAGTCACAACTTCTGGGAGCAGAACTGGGTGTCACACTTGCAAAGTTGCCTAAGCTGCTTTTTTTTGTCAAGCCTAGCAATTATCTGGGCTTCCCCATGGCTTTTTTACCTTTGTCATTTAGCAGAGCAAGTAACATACTTCAGATATCCAGCTCCTATCAGAAGTGGCATGGCCACAGCTTGCTGCTTCTGATCTGGGGCTGCCAGGGCATCTACAAGGAGCATCTTGCTGATGTGGGTCCCGGTTGTGGTGTTGGTGAAAAATGTGGGGTTTTTTTAATTGAAGCAAAAAGAATCCAGGTAAAATGTTCCAGTATTGGCGTCAAACCATTTACTATCATTAAATGTGTGGGTTCTAGTTTTGGTGAATAAGCTTACAGTTTTGTCAGTGGAAGTTTTCCTGTGAGAAAAAGGTGGAGATGCTTTAGATAGCAACAAAGCAAAGCTGAATTTTAGGTACTGCACAGAGTTCATACAGACCCAAAACACTTGGTCAGGTTTTTTAACACTTGAATTTGAGATTCTGCCCTAGATTAAATAATCTGCACTTGGGGGTGGGTGAAGCACTTAATGTTTTCTTAGCAGAAAACATGCAGAATTTATGTATGTGTTTTACCATAACTGAAAGAAACACTAAAACATCAAAGCACTGCTGTGGCCCACGGAGGATCACACTGGGAGTGTTCCTCTAATTATGCAAAAACGGCAGAACATGAAGTTCTAATGTGTGAAACATTGTCGTATGTCATGATAATTTGGCACAGAGTGATGGTACACCTTAAGACTGGCTGCAGGGAAGGGTGGGTGCTAGAGAGGTACTGTAAGAAGCGTTCTGCTGTGAGTTGTCAGCACCAGAGCTAACAGCAACGAATTCTGATACCAGATGTGTGTTACTTCTTAAGATCCCCCAAATCAGGGCTGTCTGACAGGTTTCATGAGTAGGACATGGATGAGTAGAACTTAATGACCTGAGGAGAAAAGTCAATTGATAAGAAGGAAATTTCTTGGCGATAGTGGATGGTCCAGGTGCAAAATGTTCACCCAGAACAGTGCTATGGCTCTGTCCATGCTTCCTGGCACGCTTTTCAAATTTTACCTTGGTAAAAACCAGCATCAGCTTTTTGGAGTTCTGAGAACCATATCATGACCGACCTAAAGGGGAAACAGACTGACCTTGGGAATAAATGAACTCAGGATTGCTGATACTGTGAATTGAAGAGTATGACTTGAAGGTGGAATGAATGACTACCAGTGAAGTATGCTCCTTTTTCCTGTAGCGTGAAACCTTATCAGGTGGAGTTTGAGTGGTGCAGTGTTTTGAATTCTTCATCTGATAGGGGATGATTAAATTAGTTAGAATTAAATCTGGCTAGGAATGTGAAAGAGAACAGGAAAGGATTCTATAGGTACGTAGCAAATAAAAGACAGACTAGGGACAACATGGGCCCTCTCCGGAAGCTATTGGGAGAACTGGCTACCGTGGATTTGGAGAAGGCTGAGGATCTTAATGACTTCTTTGCCTCAGTCTTCACTAGCAAATGCTCTGACCACAACACCTAAGTCTTGGAAATCAGATGCAGGGACTGTGAGAATGAAGACCTTAGGCCCACTGTAGGAGAGGATCAGGTTCAAGACCATCTTAAGAACCTGAACGTGCACAAGTCCATGGGACCCGATGAAATCCATCCACAGGTCCTGAAGGAGCTGGCGAATGAAGTTGCTAAGCCACTGTCCATCATATTTGAAAAATGATGGCAGTCAGGTGAAGTTCCCGATGACTAGAAGAAGGGTAATATAACCCCCATTTTCAAGAAGGGGAAGGTGGAAGACCCAGGGAACTACAGACCAGTCTCACTTCTGTGCCTGGCAAAATCTTGGAGCAGATTCTCCTGGAAAACATGCTAAGGCACACGAAAAACAATGAGGTGGTTGGTGACAGCCAACATGGCTTCACTAAGGGGAAATCCTGCCTGACCAATTTGGTGGCCTTCTATGATGGAGCCACGGAACTGATGGACAGGGGCAGAGCAGTTGACATCATCTACCTGGACTTGTGCAAAGCGTTCGACACTGTCCCGCACGACATCCTTGTCTCTAAATTGGAGAGACATCAATTTGATAGATGGACCACTCGGTGGATAAAAAACTGGCTGGATGGCCACATGCAAAGAGTTGTGGTAAATGGCTCGATGCCCAATTGGAAAACAGTAACGAGTGGTGTCCCTCAGGGATCGGTGTTGGGACCGGTCCTGTTCAACATCTTTGTCGGCGACAGGGACAGTGGGATTGAGTGCGCCCTCAGCAAGTTTGCCGACGACACCAAGTTGTGTGGTTTGGTTGATACGCTGGAGGGAAGGGATGCCATCCAGAGGGACCTTGACACGCTTGTGAGGTGGGCCGATGCCAACCTTATGAAGTTTAACCAAGCCAAGTGTAAGGTCCTACACCTGGGTAGGGGCAATCCCAGGCACTGCTACAGGTTGGGCAGAGAAGAGATTCAGAGCAGCCCTGCAGAAAAGGACTTGGGGGTGTTGGTTGATGAGAAGCTTAATATGAGCCGGCAGTGTGCACTTGCAGCCCAGAAAGCCAACCGTATCCTGGGCTGCATCAAAAGAAGTGTGACCAGCAGGTCAAAAGAGGTGATCCTGCCCTTCTACTCTGCTCTTGTGAGACCTCACCTGGAGTACTGCGTACAGTTCTGGTGTCCTCAACATAAAAAGGATATGGAGCTGTTGGAGTGAGTCCAGAGGAGGGCCATGAGGATGATAAGGGGGCTGGAGCACCTCCCGTGTGAAGACAGGCTGAGAAAGTTGGAGCCGTTCAGCCTAGAGAAGAGAAGGCTGCGTGGAGACCACAGAGCAGCCTTCTAATATCTGAAGGAGGCCTATAAGGATGCTGGGGAGGGACTCTTCCTTAGAGACTGTAGTGGTAGGACAAGGGGTAATGGGTTCAAACTTAAACAGGGGAAGTTTAGACTAGATATAAGGAAGAAGTTCTTTACAGTGAGGGTGGTGAAGCACTGGAATGGGTTGCCCAGGGAGGTTGTGGATGCTCCATCCCTGGCGGTGTTCAAGGCCAGGTTGGACAGAGCCTTGGGCGACATGGTTTAGTGCAAGGTGTCCCTGCCCATGGCAGGGGTTTGGAACTAGATGATCTTAAGGTCCTTTCCAACCCTAACTATTCTATGATTTGCCTAGCTACCATTATGTGCTACGCTTGCCGGTATAGAAGCAAATGTAATGCTCTACCTCCATGCTTTGTGTTTTTGAAAGTAGAGACAAAGATACAATTAATCCTTTACATTGACAGTTCTTAATGTCGTAGGTCCCACTTTAAAAAAAAAGGTTTAGGAGAGGTTTTTTCTGTGCAAATCTGAAGCCCTCTGAAGCCCTTTAAATCTGTGTCCCAAGAAAATGTTTTTGTCAGTTTGTGCACAGAAAGAAGCTAGTCTTGTTAGTCAACTGCGTACTCTGACAGCTATGAATACAGATAGTGCAAAGTCATGCTGGAAATGTCTATATAAGCTTTTTACATGGGCACTTAACTAATCTGAATAATACTGCTTGCAATATATCAGGAAGAAAACATAAGTGAATCACAAAAATTTGTAGGTCAAAGGCTGGCTGCCAGGCCAAGTGCAGATTGCACAATTATTTCCTCTTCTGGAAAGTTTGCTCAGACAAGAGTGTTGGGCTGAATGATTTGTTGCTAGACAAGGTACACAAGGAGAAACACTAACATGGGTATATATTCCCTGTGCTGTTTTTGTTGAGATATCTATAAAAAAGAAGCCCCCAAATTGATGAATTCAATTGTCTTATTGTACAAGCAAATAAAGGACACTGAGTTATTGTTGTGCATGCACAATTTCCTGTAAAGAATTGTTCTGTGTGCAAAATAGATGCTAGAGCTTGTGGTTTTTGGAAAGATATCCTGGCTTTATTTGCAGAGGTAATAGAGATTCTAGTTTTCCAAATTCTAGTGGGAAATGGAGAGGATCTCCTCTTTGTACATAGAGGACAACTTTATTTCTGGAGGTTTGCACACATAGGTGGTAGTCCTGATTTTACTGCTTATAAAGCCAGCCAAACCATCATATGATTTCCTCTTGTATCAATGGTATGAGCAAGTATGG
The DNA here is from genome assembly GCF_004027225.2 of Strigops habroptila. NCBI lineage: Eukaryota > Metazoa > Chordata > Aves > Psittaciformes > Psittacidae > Strigops > Strigops habroptila. The sequence continues at coordinate 19,619,929 of NC_044302.2, forward strand.
ACTTTAACGTCTGTGTTCTTTAAAAAAACTAGTTACAGGGCAGTCTTAAATCACCTAACCAAATAAATGTTGTTGTTTCTCTGAAAGCTTAATTTTTTTCCTTCACTGACATGGATACATTTGTTACCTGCCCATGAATATCTGAATAATGCATATAAAAGCCTTCTGTCAAAAAAATGAGTAGGAGTTCTTTAAGAGCTCTATGCAAATAAAGGCCCAGGCAACTTGAAACAGACCTTAAAAAACCCACTCCTCAGTCTGACAAGTATTTACCAAGTCAGAATTTCAGAGGGATCAGTGTTAGTTTAAATTCAAAATGAAACAATGGCTTCATATTTATTAAAACAACTTACTCTGGTGGAATTAAAATATATTATGAAGTATCCTGCTTTGATGTGGGTCAGAAGAGGATAGAATTCCTTCTCATGAACTATTTTTATCTTTTATATCACATGATTGAAAGTATGCATCTTAACTGGGTATCAGCAGTCCTCCTGATTCCCTGGAGCTAGTAGCCGCAGAGATGAAAAATGCTTCACTTAAGACTTGAACTGAACACTTTGGCACAACTTTAATTCATTTGTTAAGGGCATTTTAAATTTAGCAACCTTAATAGATTATTCCACTGAATTGAGTAAGATACGAAGATTTTCATCCAAGGTGTGTTTTAAGTTTTACAGGAAGTGGTCTGACTCATTTTACTGCTACTGTGCAACAGGTTTATAAGACTTCATCTCACTGAAGAAAAAAAATATAAACTGAAGTCTATATTTTGACTCCCACTGTATCTATTATATAATAATTAAGTGAAAATAAAACCACAAACTGTCCAAAGTAGGAAGAAAGTAATCACATTTTCTTGTCCTTTTGTGGTCAAAAAGATCACTAGTTTCATAGCAAGCATGCAGTGCTATCCTATCACTTTTATTCCCACCTGCAATTATAACTAGATGTTTTTCTTTGAAATACAGAGGAAAAACCCAGTTCTGCCACAGGAAGCATTGCATTTTATGAAGTCTCGGGTTTTAATTTGCCCTAAAGGTTAAAAAGGAAGACATTTATTCAAGACAGGACTTCCGCCATGCATGGCTCTTATAAGCCTGCTTTTGCTGTAGTTATGTAGTCAGCTGAACATTACTAAGAGGAAGATCACTACCTCATTCATTCACAAGCTGGGAAGGGAAATATTCTGCTGACTCATGCTTATAACTATTTTCTTTGCTCCGCCTCCATTCATTCAGCTCCTCCTCTCCTCTCTTACTGCTGGTAGCCTACTATATTTAAACAGCTGCCTTAGAGCAGAGACAGGATTCAAGGCTTGTAGTTTGGTTGGGTTTCCTGAGTGTACAGGCATTTTCCTAAAGATCCCACTTCTTCTCATCAGACCTCCTGCTAAAGGTAAGAAGGCTGTAAGTAAATGTAGAGAGCTCTGTGTGGTGTACTGTAACATTGCTTTTCTGAATATCACAAGTGTGTTTTTAGGAAGGTATTATTATGAAGCTGAATTTTTTCCACATACTTTAATTGTGTTTGTGGGATAACTGGCCTGGCACGTAAGATGCAAGGGGTGGGGAACGGGGAAACAAACTTCAGAAACTCGTAGGAAAGCATAAAATGTAAAATCTATTGAGATTTCTGCTCTTTTTCAAAAAAAAATAAAGAATAAGATTTTAGAAACTGCTGGTGAAATGAATGGGTTGATGAAGAAATTAAGCTGGAGAAAACTGTTGCCTTTCTCTTAGAATTGTTCTTGTTTAAACATGACTGTCATAGTAGCTCTTTCTGTCTCTTCCATTATTTATATACTGACTGCCCTGCTCTCTTGAACTCTTCCCATGCCCTGTACAGGTCACACTTGGTGGTCCTTACTTGAGCAAAAGTTTCATTGATGTCGTAGGGAGAGCTGCTTGCATATGGCTGTTGTAACTTGGCTTTTTATTTCTGCTGAAGATCACTTAGTGTCATTGTCTTGCTAAATGCATCTTTCTAAATGCTCCTCTTTCATGTGTGAGAAGGTACAGAATGGAGGAGGAGGAGGAGGGTGAAATAAGGATGTTATCATGGAGCTAGTGGCTGCTGGGTTTACTCTCTATCAGGGTGGGATTGGGTGGCATAGTGCAATGGCAATGAGCCAAGACAACCTTTCCTCTAAAGCAAACAGGACTGCCAGGCTGCCTTCTCCTGTCTTGTGCCTTTTTGCCCCCTTCAGGCTCACCCAGAAAAAGGCTGGCACACAATAACATGACTTTGCACCCAAGTCTTACAAATGGGTTTGAAGACTTGTTATTTATATGCTGGCTTTGCTGCTCTCCTGGAACTGCTGCCATATGCTGTATTGGGTTGGTTCAGCAGTCCTTGCTTCCAGCAAAAATCCCATGGGTGTTGCTGGGTTACCACTGTGTACAGGGTGCATACAGTCTTTCCATGCACGCTGCTGCAGAGTGCTATGGAGCAGAAACCTGGAAGATTGGTTCCAGAGATCTTGCTTCCCTCTTCCGGACTCCCAACAGTTTCACAGAAATAAGATGTGCGCTCTGTGTTAGGAAAAAATAATCAGAACTTGTCTTCTTGTGTAGTACAGCCATGGAGAGGGATTTATTTGTTACCATGGAGAAGAAATCTCTGCTGCCCTTCAGACAGGTACTCTGGTTTAGCTGATTTGAGAGGAATACCTTACTGGTCACCCTAGTGTCTTGTTCCTTTGGTGTCTCTGGCCATCCCAGGTGCTAGGGCTGAACTCTACCAATTGCAATTCTGGAGCTTTGTGGTAGGGAATTATTTGGGGGTAAATTTACACATCAATCTGCTGAAGGCGGTGCAGGTTTTGGTTCATGTGGTGGAACCTACCAAAAAGGCTGGGGAAATGCTTGGGCAGTTAGGCTGTGCTCCTGCAGCTACCAGGGTTGGATTAAGTGTGCCTTAAATGGATGATGCATGCCTCAGTATGGACACAACACACTGAAGGGTTCATCTTCTGTAGTGCATGCATCTACTTTTGAGTCTAAGGTAATTTAAGTTACCTTGGGAACTTAAGTTTTCTTGAAATCCAACTCTCTTCAAAGCCAGGTGCTTGAAATAACTTGAATTTGAAAGCACTATTATGTCCTTTAAGTGGTTCTTGCCCTGTCAGGCAAAGTGCATGAGTCTTAGACTAATGTTTAGTTAAGTGGCAATAGGCAACGAGTGAATGTTACTAAACTGTGATCCAAAAATTTGGACAATGCTACTAATTTTGAATTCAGCTTGTAAGCCTTATTTTGTGCCTCTTTACCTGAATGAACCCCATCTTCATGGGGTCTAGCACATCCATGGCGGTATATTGGTGTATATGAGAATTGTCACACCCTTGCAGGCAAATCCACTTACGAGACTCCTCCTGAAGCCTGGGATTCTGCAGGTTCTGAACTGACCTGTGGATTTCTGTGTGCTCATTCAGTCACTTACCACATTACTGTAGTTGCTGGTCATGTAAATGTCAGGCTTAAAGTGAAGCATTACACTTGTAAGATGACATTTGCTGCTATACCTGTGTCAAAGGCAGTGATGTGCCAGACCTTATGGAGTGTGCAGTGGGCTTGCCAAAGATCTTTCTGCACTGAAAAGGGTGTGGAGAGCATGCTGTGCTGAACAAAGTCAAGCCAGTCAGTCTTTTTTTTTTTTTTTTACTCAACTTTCCAAAATGAGAGTAATGTCTTTATAAAAGACTCTATTCTCTGTAGAATAACCTAAAAGCTTATGCTGGATTTCAAAAATCTCATATTTATTGTGGTAAAAATAACTTTTAACTTCTCTATATTAGTGATGGTATAGTTGAATTTCATGGAAAACTAAAGTCATTATTTGACATGGTGGGATTCCTGCAGGAATCGCAAAAAACTTTGATTCTCTGTTCATTAAATATCTAAAAATGATTATATTAGTTTGTAGATTACACTGTAATGACACCTTAGTCTCCAAGATAATTATGTGTAATTTGTTTAAAGGCTTATTGTTTGCTTGTTCAGACCAAGAACTCTATTTTCTGGAAAACTAGCAAAGAAGGTTCAGGAACTAAATTGGCACTTCTCAAAAAACTCTGTAGCAATGGAATGGTACATATTTGAAGATGCAGCAAGATTTCTAGCCTTTGGGTAGCAGTCTTGAGTAAATGCACGAATTACTTGAAAAAGTACGAACTGTTCATGATAATTATGACCATTTTCTACACAGTGTGGGCAGAAATGAAGTTTTCATTAACAAGCTGCAACACTTCAGTTACTGTAGTCAGAGGGTTTCCAAAGTTACCAGCTCTTCTGGAGGGACTGGAATCCATGTGTGGAAGCGAAAGATAAGGGTTCTCACCTTTTTTTTTTTTTTTTTTTTTTGGTGATATATAATCAGGGAATCATCCTTCGGTTTTGGGGGCAGGAGGAGAAAAAGATAAGGAGGCCTATCCTGAGTGTGGAAGTGTAACGTGACTGTCTGTAATGCAAGGATAATATTTTAGATCCACCTGGGTTTGTGGGCTGTAGAAAGTCATGGGGTTTTCTAGTCAAAAAAGCAAATAATTCAAAGCTTATTTGTTTTAACAGGTAGACTCCAGGACCTAAATGCTTCCAGACGGAAAGATGTATGCATTATTGACCAGACCCCAAAATAAGAGTGGATTCAAGCCACTGCCTGTTGTGATCATAGGTAAGCTTTCTCTTGCCAGCATTACTGTGTTCTTTCATGCTGCTGTTGCTTTTGTTCTTCAGGTGCTGTCTTCAGCTTTTGTTCCAGGTGTACTTATTCAAGCCAGAAATGCCTGACCACTGTTTCTGCATCCTTTCTGTAACAGCCAAACTTCCTGTAGTACTAAAAGAAAGACCACTAAGAGTTGTGGGAGGTAGGGGACCAGGTAGTTGACACACTAAAATATATGCCTCTTTTTAAACAGTAAAATTGGTAACCTTTTGGGCATCGGTTCAGCTAGGCCTGTTTTTTCTGTTGGATATTTAGAAGGGTTTGAAACCTTTTACTACAGATAGTTAATGAACTTGCTGTGAAGTAATGACCCATAGTGCTTGGATTGGAGGTGGGTTTGTTTGATTTTTTTTTTTCTCCATTGTGTGTGTTTAGAAAATGCTCCACACGCTGTTAAAGTTTCTTGAAAATTTTCAGAGTTCTTTTAAAATGCAAGTCAGCTACACTGATTTTATACAGATTTAGTAGAATGGTAAAAAGCTGTGGGTTTTCTACCAGTTTAGAAAGCAGGTTATGTAGTAACCATCTTGTCTCCTTTGCAAGAGAGGAGCTTTGTAACGTGAGGTGATTGAGCAAAGTCCAAGTAGTGATGTCAGTGCCTTCCCCTCTGTGACTGATTGTAATCTGTGCTCAAGTACAGGTGTTGGACCCTGTTTATCTAAGCATGTGTTTAAATGCCTTGTAGGGCTGGGTTTCTTCCTTATCTGTTGCCTAATTTATAGTATCCAAGAGATGTAGTCCAAAGTTAGAGCACCACATAAATCATGCCTAATTATCGCTAACAGCAAGTTTGACAAGGTTACTCCTACCAGCAGGTTCTAGTCTGAGAGTGACTTCATACTGCCCAGTTGTACAAGTCTTGAGGTGGGAGGGAGGCTATTTTGGTACATACCTGTGCTACCCAGGGATCTGGTGTGGAGATCTCACTAAAGCTGCAAAAGTACTGGTGTGCAGATGTGCACTCTGAGGAGGCTGTTGGACTGAAGCAGCTCAGCTGTTTCACTGCAGCTGGATGTTTCACGCAGGTTCCAGCTACTTCTCCAGGCCCTGCTCCAGGAAGCCTGTGGTGTCCCTCCGCTGTGCTGGCAGCCTCATGAAAGCAGTTGCTTTCTAGAATAGTTTGAGCCCTAGAGGCAGCTGTACATGTGACCATCCATATCAAACGTAGACGTGGTTCACAATAAATCCTCCCATGTGTTGCTGAGTGTTGTGCACTCAGGTGATTCAGTTTAGCTTAGGTAACTTCTTGTACTTCCTAAAGCAAAGTAGTAACCTGAAAAATGTTATATTTTACTATACCTGTAGTTTAGTTTGCTTTTAATTTCTGTTGATTTTGGATAACTTTCCTGCAAGCGGAATATTCCGAACACTGACCTGCAGCTGCTGGTTCTTGCTCAGCACAGCAGACTTTGGCCCCAGCTGAGACACGTAACTGCCCTTCACATGATTCAGCTTGCTGTTAAGCTTTACAGCCTGAGCCTCCCTCTATCTCAAATCTGCAAGCAGCAGCCTTTGCCCCAGTCACTCACACATGCAGCACGGGCACTGCTTCAAGGCAGGCTGCTGTGTCACTTTAGCTCTCCTCCCCTACATCGTCACTGCATTATGTAATGGTGGTTAGTCACATACTGGTGAGCAGCAAAGCCTGAGCAGCCAGAGAGGCTGACACCTAGTTATGCAGACACTGTAAAATATTAAACATGCTGGAGAACAGCCATGGGAAAACTTTCCACACGCTACTCTCACTAGGCTTTGGAGTCACATAGATCAAGTTTTTTCCACTGGCTGTTGGGTGGTCAGCAGGAGGAGTTCAGCCATCCAACAGTCTGTTCAAAGTGCTGTATTCTGGGGAGTTGTCTTGGCATGGCAGAGTGACTTTTTTCCTTAAAATACACTGCCTGAAGTACCGTGGTGGGGCTGGTTCCCATTTGAAAGTGTCCCCGAGACCTGTTAGTCACAACTGCTACTGCCAGAAACCCCTTATTAGATGGGATTTCTCACTTAGAAGAGCTGTTTCCCTTTCTCTTCAATAGTAACTCTCTTTTCTGGACTTACTTTGTATCCTGTGCACCGTGAACTACTCTGCATGGATGTGAAATGTGCATCCAGGAGAACTGAGGCCCCCAGTCAGTATGGGACCAGTTTCTAAGCCTTTAAAGTAATGAGCAGTAACTCAATTCATCAGCATCCTAGAGACTTCAAGCTCCAGGCGAGGTTAACCTCTGGCTTGTTTAACCCAGTATATTTTCAGCAAGTTCTGAAGATCTTGCAATGCAAATAGATGCAACTGAGGTGGAGAAGGGGACATAAGGGTAAAATGACTTCCCCAACTCCACCCAGTAGGTCAGTGGTCAATCTGGAATAGAAAGTCCCCTGTATCCATAGCAATGTTGTATTTGTTGAATTG